>NW_027362761.1:185625087-186247093 GCF_046119375.1 Phyllobates terribilis | reverse complement strand
GGGGCTGTCTTCCCCCCCCGTCTGGGGCTGTCCTTCCCCCCCCGTTCTGGGGCTGTCTTCCCCCCCCGTCTGGGGCTGTCTTTCCCCCCCCCCCGTCTGGGGCTGTCTTCCCCCCCCCCCCCCCCCCCCCGTCTGGGGCTGTCTTTCCCCCCCCCCCCCGTCTGGGGCTGTCTTTCCCCCCCCCCCGTCTGGGGCTGTCTTTCCCCCCCCCCCGTCTGGGGCTGTCTTTCCCCCCCCCCCCGTCTGGGGCTGTCTTCCCCCCCCCCCCGTCTGGGGCTGTCTTCCCCCCCCCCGTCTGGGGCTGTCTTCCCCCCCCGATCTGGGGCTGTCTTTCCCCCCCCCGATCTGGGGCTGTCTTTCCCCCCCCCCCCGTCTGGGGCTGTCTTTCCCCCCCCCCGTCTGGGGCTGTCTTTCCCCCCCCCGTCTGGGGCTGTCTTTCCCCCCCCCCCGTCTGGGCTGTCTTTCCCCCCCCCCCGTCTGGGGCTGTCTTTCCCCCCCCCCCCCCCCCCCCCGTCTGGGGCTGTCTTCCCCCCCGTCTGGGCTGTCTTCCCCCCCCCCCCCCCGTCTGGGGCTGTCTCCCCCCCCCCCCCCCCCCCTATGTCTGGGGCTGTCTTTCCCCCCCCCCCCCCCCGTCTGGGGCTGTCTTTCCCCCCCCCCCCGTCTGGGGCTGTCTTTCCCCCCCCCCCCCCGTCTGGGGCTGTCTTTCCCCCCCCCCCCCCCCCCCCGTCTGGGGCTGTCTTTCCCCCCCCCCCCCCCCCCGTCTGGGGCTGTCTTTCCCCCCCCCCCCCCCCGTCTGGGGCTGTCTTTCCCCCCCCCCGTCTGGGGCTGTCTTTCCCCCCCCCCCCCCCCGTCTGGGGCTGTCTTTCCCCCCCCCCCCCCCCCCCCGTCTGGGGCTGTCTTCCCCCCCCGTCTGGGGCTGTCTTCCCCCCCCCCCCCGTCTGGGGCTGTCTTTCCCCCCCGTCTGGGGCTGTCTTCCCCCCCCCCCCCCCCGTCTGGGGCTGTCTTTCCCCCCCCCCCCCCGTCTGGGGCTGTCTTTCCCCCCCCGTCTGGGGCTGTCTTTCCCCCCCCCCCCCCGTCTGGGGCTGTCTTCCCCCCCCCCGTCTGGGGCTGTCTTTCCCCCCCCCCCCCCCGTCTGGGGCTGTCTTTCCCCCCCCCCCCCCCCCCCCCCGTCTGGGGCTGTCTTTCCCCCCCCCCCCCGTCTGGGGCTGTCTTCACCCCCCCCGTCTGGGGCTGTCTTCACACACACCCCCCCCCCCGTCTGGGGCTGTCTTCACCCCCCCCCCCCCCCCCCTGTCCTGGGGCTTTTCCCCCCTTCTCCCCTCCCGCCTGGGTCTGCCTGGGACTGCTGTTATTGGCCGTATGCTGCCGTTTCTTCAATATAACGTTTACCTTCCTTTTCAGTCACTTATGTGTTTGTTTTTTTGCAGAAAGATGAAGCCTTCCGTGAATACAATTCTTTCCAGTACTGGAGGACTCCTTTACCTGACATTGATTTTTCTGAATTAGTAGATGGAACTTGTGATGGAGACAAACAGTCCTTGTCTGCGGGGACGGAAGTGCTGGAAGAAATGGACAACTGACTGGAGTTGGAATAATTTATTTCTAATGTGACTTTAGAATATCCAGATAAAGCCTGATGTGCGCCCGGATTGTCATCTAGAACGCTCTGGCTTATAAAGGATATTACTTGCTGCCAAATGACTTGTGGACTTGATGACGTTCATGCCGACATTCTAGAACTGTAACCCTCCTGGAGCGGGCTGTTTATTACATTGTTCCGTAATAAATGCATGTCGATATCTGCCAGGTGTGTATAGATCACTAAAGTATGCGATTTACACATATCTATGGAATGGCTTGATATACGACCTGTTATATATGGGTGGAAAGGAGCCCGGCCTCTACAGCCACGAGGCTGAAGGCCTTAAATAGAGGCCAGAGAAAGGAGCTAATACTCAGATTGCTTCTTCCTGATTTTGCTACGTCTCCAATACTGCTAGATGGCACACAGATGTACAACATTGAGCTGTCCTTTTAGATTTATGCAAAATACTTCTAATGTTCTGCTTTATTTTCGGCACACACTTTAGTGCCATGTATTTGACAGCATTCCTGCTTTTGCCCGTAGTCACTAGGGGGCGCTAACTCTTACAGATGTATGGGCTCACTGGAGCTGTATACTTTGGTGTGCGGTGAAGGCTGCAGGCGGACAGAACTTTTATCTACCAGAAAACCCTTTCGCTGAAGCAAGCTGACCTGTCCAGCTGATGATGCTCTGTGAAAGCCCCAGGCAGTTGCACATTTCCCCTGTAGTGGGCGCTATTTGAAAAATATAATATTACATGGTACACCTTCAAACGATTACAGAGTGTATCATTGAAAGTAACACACAGTTTACCAAAGTTTTTTTCTGTTCTGGAGATTTATAAAGCACACATGTAAAGCGGTCTCCTCACCGTCTGCCGAGCTATTCTGCACAAAGAAAGTCAAGCCTACCTAACCTATTATAACTTGTAATCCTTTGACTCCTGGAAGAACGGCAGTCATGATGCAATGTGAACAGAGGCTAGAGCTGTTTAGATGTCGCTTCTTGGAAATGTAAATTTGATCGGGGGGTGTCAGGCTGATGCACTGCCATTTGTATATGCTGAACTGTATTGGACTTTGTTATTCTTGTATTTATTTTTCTATAAATAAATATTTTTGTTTGTTACAGAAATATTCTTCCAATATTTTGACGTTTGACTACTCAATACCCAATAATGCATTAGAGGTTCTCCAAGAATATAAAAATTAAATTTAATTCCTAAATGGCTTTAACTTCTTCCTGACCGCTGATGGTAAATAAACATTAGCACTTACTGGACTTTGTGCAGCGCTGACTATTATGGTCGGCGACCTTACAGTGATCAGGACCCCCCTACACACCACCAAGCGCTGGGATGCTGGTGCAGAACACTACTTATGTGATCACTGTGCTATCTTACTATTGCGGCATTTAGATTGCGAGAGGAAGTGGGTTCCCTTTTACCCCTCTGGCATCGATGTCACGACGGGGAGTCGAGGGTTGTCTTGGCAGCCGGAGGTCAAATGATGACCTACAGGTCTGAGGGATACATTGGCCTGTTAGACTCAGCCAGCAGAAGGGTCTGACAGGCAGTCTGCCACTGTGAAGCTAACAGGTCTTATGCATTGCAAGATATGTGTATTGCAATGTATGAGACCAGTGATCAGGGAAATAAAAGTTGGAAGTCCCATAGAGGGACAGAACAAAAAAAAAATCACAAAATGAAAAAAAAATTACCATTAAATACATATTTTTATGTAAAAACAAAAAAGGACACATTTTGTATCCCCACGTCCGGAACGACCCGACTTATGAAACCGTCACATTGGTTAACACCTTCAGTGAACAGTGTTAAAAAAAAAAAGTGGCAAAAAACTATGCTTTTTCATCATACTGGCCAAAAAAAGTGAAATAAAGCGCAATCAAAAAATAGTATAGCTGAAAACACCATCTTATCCCATAAAAATTAAAGCCACAATACAGCTACACATCCTGCATGCTTCGCTGAGAGCTTACACCGGGGTTTCCGTGTAAATCTCTGAAATACGAAATTCAGACGGAAACCTCGACGGAAGATTTCCTATAATGAGGCAGATGGAGACACTATGGACACCATCTGGCCTATGATCTGTGTCCGTCTTATTACGCATGTATAAAAGTGCTGTCGGCCACAGTTTTGTGCACTTCTGAAAAGGACACTTCTGCAGTGTTGCTATCAGTGTGTCAAGAGTGGGAGAAGAGGGTTGCATTGACAATCTAACACAATGGGCAGCACTTTGAACACATTTTATAAGTGGTCATAAACTTGTAAAAAACTCATGAAAGAGTAAAGTTACGTTAAAACCAAGCACACCATTGTTTTTCTTATGAAATTCTCAACAAGTTTGATGTGTCACATGACCCTCTTCCCATTGAAAAAAATAAAGTTGGATCCAAAATGGCTGACTTCAAAATGTCCGCCATGGTCACCACCCATCTGGAATAGTTTTCCCCCTCACATATACTAATGTGCCACAAACAGGAAGTTGATATCACCAACTATTCCCATTTAATTTAGGTGTATCTATATAAATGGCCCACCCTGTACTTTTCATCCACTTATGGGGTATTGGCCTACTCAAGAGAAAATGAACAGTACAATTTGTTATGCAGTTTTTTCTATTACCCCTTATGAAAATTAAAAACTTGGGGCCAAACCAACACTTTAGTGGAAAAAATGGAAATTTTTCATTAATTCAGCCCAATGTTATACAGTTCTGTGAATCGCCTGAGGGTTAAAAATGCTCATTACACTATTAGATGAATTCCTCAAGAGGTATAGCTTCCAAATGGGGTCACTGGTGGGGGTTTCTGCTGTTTTGGCATATAAGGGGCTCTGTAAATGCAACATGGTGTCCTCAATCTATTCCACCCAAAATGGCATTTCTTCCCTTCCGAGCCATGCCGTGTGCCCAAACAGTAGTTTTCTCCCACATATGGGATATCTGTGTACTCAGGGGAAATTGCACGACAAATTGTATGATCCATTTTCTCCTGTTACCCTTGTAAAAATTAAAAATTTGGGGCTAAAGCAACATTTTTGTGGGAATATTTTTTTTATTTTCACTGCTCAACATTATAAAATTCTGTGACACACCTGCGGGTTGAAAGTGCTCACCAAACATCTAGATAAATTCCTTGAGTGGTGTAGTCTCCTAAATGGGGTCACCTGGGTGTGGTTGTGGTGGGGGAGTTTCCACTGTTTAGGTACATCAGGGGCTCTGCAAATGCAACAAGGCATCCGCTATCTGTTCCAGCTAATTTTGCGTTCCAAAAGTCAAATTGTGCTGCTTCCGAGCCGTGCCGTCAGATGCGTACCGTACATAGAGGCAGCCCTCACAGCTGCTATGGGGCCCCATGAGACGGGGGCCCGATGTGAAACAACATCAGACTCCTCCATCCCACATCACAATCTCCACAGTATCTGCATCCTAAGGATGCAGATACTGTTGAAAACAAACAGGCTCGTTCAGAACCTCCAGAGGGTTGGTGGGCCGGAATCAGGACCCACCTCTTCACCTCTGGCTGCACTGTGTCCTGTCCGGCGCGCAGACGATGCCTCATTGTCTCTGTAAGTGCAGGAGATGAGGCTCCGGCCACCAGCTCCGGCCTGTAATTCCAGCAGAGGGGCTGCTCCAGCATGGCCCCTGCTCTCCCTGTCTCCCCTGCTCTGTATGTGTCTTACTGCTCCGCTCTCCCCCTCCTGACTTCAACCCTGCAATTTGCAAGAACACTCTGCTGTCGGGACCTGGGAAATGGGAGGCTGCACCAGAGAAATGCATCATGTGGAATCATCTGCAGAGAGGGTAAGTCCATGTCTAATGTGTGTGTGCGCATATATGTGTATGCATATGTGTGTGTGTGTGTATATGTGTGTGTGTGTGCATATATGTGTGTGTATAATATATATATATATATATATATATATATATATATATAATGTGTGCATATATGTAGTGGTGTACCGCCAATGGCGGCAGGCCACACAACTACTATGAGACCCGTGAGCCGCACCTCACTGGGCCCTGCTTCCGCCTGTTAGCACCCGCACTGCCCGGCCGCTCTCCCGCATAGAATAATGGGAATGGAAACATCCTCTGATGCTCCCTCGTCCATCATCATTGCTCGCGCTGACAGCCGGAGGGGGGAGGGTGGGTGGCCCAGTGAGAGCAATGATGATGGAGGATGGAGCGTCAGAAGGTGTTTCCATTACCATCATTCTTACTCGACGTATGATGTCATTAAAGGGCGCTCGCTGCTCTGAGATATCCGGCACTTCACACTGCACGCTGAGGGGACTGGGGCATTGGCTGAAACCAGGAGAGGTGAATATTGTATTTATTTGACCGATGGCCATAATACAGTATGAGGACTGCATTATACTGCATGGAGGACCAGGGGGTGCATTATACTGCATGGAGGACCAGGGGGGTGCATTATACTGCATGGAGGACCAGGGGGGTGCATCATACTGCATGTAGATCCATGGGGGTGCATTATACTACATGGAGGACCATGGGGGTGCATTATACTACATTGAGGACCATGAGGCTGCATTATACTGCATGGAGCACCATCGGGGTGCATTATACTGTATGGAGGACTATGGGGAGTGCAGTATACTATATGGAGGACTATAGGGAGTGCAGTATACTGTATGAAGGACTATGGGGAGTGCAGTATACTGTATGGAGCAGTGCTTCGGAGCCCATTTTGGTGGAGTCAAAGTCGGTATAAAATGGACAAACTCAGACTCCTAAAATATATAATATATTGGGTACAGTAGTTCAATGCAGTTTGTGGGGAATATTTTTTCATAAGAATTTGGGAAAGTTATGAAATGTCCTATAAATGTCTGTCCTATTCCTGATCTAAGGGTCTAGACTTTTAGCTGAGATGAATCTGTGCTACAGTAAATTTATCACTTAAACATGAGCTATGTATGAGGGAGTCGGAGTCGGAGTTGGAGTCGGTGTCATGGAAATGGAGGACTATAGGGAATGCCGTATACTGTATGGAGGACCATGGCGAGTGTCTTATACTGTGTGGAGGACCATGGCGAGTGCATTATACTGAGTGGAGGATCATGGTGAGTGCATTATACTGAGTGGAGGACCATGGTGAGTGCATTATACTGTATGGAGGATCATGGCGAGTTCATTATACTGTATGGAGGTCATGGCGAGTGCATTATACTGTGTGGAGGACCATGGCGAGTGCCTTATACTGTATGGAGGACCATGGCAAGTGCATTATACTCTGTGGAGTGTGGAGAGGTGTGGAGCCATTATATTGTATGTAGGCCCATTATACTGCATGGAGGGCTGTGTGGGGGTCACAGTTGGGGGATCATACTGTGTTGGGGTCACCATACTTTGCCTTGGGAGTTGAGGTGGGGTACAATAGGGTCATTATACTGTGAATGTGGAGGAATTCACCCTGGGGGTATCATACTGTGTTTGGGGACACTTTTGTAGGCATTGTTGGCATCACACTTTATGGGGCAATGAAAAAGGAATCTAGGACTTGAGCAGGTGGAAAATTACTATGTAAAGGCTGGAGAGTTGTGAGATCTGCTCTTCTGTGACCCCAACAATTATTTACTTTTTTGGGGGGGGGGCCCAATTAGAACTTCTGCTATGGGGCCCCATGATTCCTATGTACGCACCTGCGTGCCGTGTACCCAAACAGTAGTTTTCCACCACATATGGGGTATCGGCGTACTCAGGAGAAATTGGACAACAAATTGTATGGTACATTTTCTCCTGTTAATCTTGTGAAAATGCAAAATTTGGGGCAAAAGTAACATTTTTGTGGGGAAAAAGTTAACTTTCATTTTTTCCTTTCACATTGCTTTGATTCCTGTGAAGCACCTGAATGGTTAATAAACTTCTTGAATGTGCTTTTGAGCACCTTGAGGGGTGCAGTTTTTAAATGGTGTCACTTTTGGGTATTTTCTGTCACATAGGCCCCCTCAACGTCACTTCACATGTGATGTGGTCCATCAAAAAAAAAAAGTTTTGTAAATTTTGTTGGGGAAATGAGAAATTGCTGATAATTTTTTTTTGTTAGAAAGATTAAACGTTTGTTTCAAAAATTATGCTGATGTAAAGTAGATATAGGGTAAATGTTATTTATTAACTATTTTGTGTGTTATGATCTGGTTTAAGGGCATAAAAATTAAAAGTTTGAAATTTTTTAAATTTTCTCAAATTCTGATATTTTCACAAACGCAAAAAATATTAACTAAAGTTGCCACTATCAGGACGTACAATATGTCACGAAAAAACAGTCTCAGAATAACTGGGACAGAATGACGCATTCCAGAGTTATTACCACAGTGACACTGGATAGAATTGAAAAAATTGGCTTGGTCAGGAAGGTGAAAATAGGCTCTGGCATGAAAGGGTTAATTAGCAAATCAAACTTATTTTGTCTGAGGTATTCATTAAAATGTCCACCACCTTATTTAAACGGACAAAACCTTTCCTAGAATGATAGTTGCCTGTGCTAGTATGCAGTAGGTTGTAAGAAGAGGCTGCTTACATTCCTGGCCATCCTGTCTTGGTATACCGAGTGGCTGCATTGACCTGGAGATGACCTATACCATGCACTGTCGGGCTATTTCCCGGTGTACTGTACATGTTTACAACCATCTGTCCTATTGACATAGGAATGGTTTCTAGCAGTGTAACAAGATGGAGGACATGTTAAAGTACAAGGCTCTATAGTGATCACCTCATACGTGCAATGTGATTTGCTAATTAAAGGCATTTAGGAATACATTTACAATGACTTTTTATTTATATATGTGGTGGGCCACTGTGGAGGCGCCAGATGTTGCAGAAGGGCCAGCTGGGGTGTGTAGTCTCACTGGCAGCAGATAATGATGTCACGGTAGCTGAAGTGGGTCTCTGGACCCCTCAACACTGCCCTCGTGTCCACAACAATTTCAAAGGCGGGAGGTGACACTTGTGGATGGTATAGGACCCCTCCCGGGGGCACTCCTGTAGCGGTGGTGTCTGGGTGCAGGTTTTGGAGTGCCCGTGATGTTTGTGCAATCTCAATCAGCCAGACACGCAAGTGAACGTATAAACATAACAATTTTACTGAATGAGGTAACAGGGTACAGTCTCTTACAGGCAAAGTTCACAGTATATTGTGCATATGAAAGTTATGGTTTTCTCCTCATGAGACAAGTGAGGTTATGGCCCTCAGGGCGGCTGAAGCAGAGTTTTATTCACTTGCTAGTACAGGAAATGCTATGCACAGTCCAGGAAATATTAAACTGATGGAGGGACCTTCACAGATTGACTCTCTGTGGAAAACACACTAACGTGTGGATGTATTCACAGTTTTTATCCCACCGTTCCCTCTTGCAGGGGGTAGGTTTAAGCAAAGTCGGTGGCGTGGAAGCCACGTGGATCTGGTCCTGGCTAGAAGCGATCAGGATAACCAGAGAGCAGGAAAGTCCATGTAAAGCTTTCTCTCTCCTGACTAGAAGACATTTCACTCTTTTTGTGAAGGAGATTATATGTGGAAAAATGTCCCCTCAGCGTAGACTGGCATTGAAAACCCTTCTCTGAGAGAATAATGTCTCTCCTCAATCTTCCTGGTTTGTACCAGTGAGTCAGAGTGAGAGTCCTGAGCTGGGAGACTCCTCCCAGCTGTTGCTATGGCCACCACTTGTTGTGAGGAGGAGAATAATCATTACTTCATATACACACATTGGCCAGTAGATGGCAGGAACGTACAATTTACAATGCAATGTATTATATCCCCTAACTCGGTACACACAATGGAACAAATCTACTACCACACTACAACTGTTTCATTTAGCAATAGTAGAACAGGTACCGGGATGCCACATACTCTCCCTCTTAAGAAAAGCCGTCCTCGGCGAACAGTTGGAGGGTGAAGCCTTGTACAAATGACAAAGTTAGGGATACAGAGGAAAAAGTGCTATACACAAGTGCATGTCAAAATGGTATAATTACTAGTAAAACCACTGTAGGATGTGAACATGAGAAATATTCAGAAACATTGTTGGGAATAGAGTCTGTAGGCATTTGATGTAAATGTCCATACCTAGGAAAAATGCAATAGTAGATAAACATGAGCATAAACAACATTCTTAGTAATAACTATAATAATGTTACATGTAAATGAGGTTAATGAAGTATAGGATTTCTTGGCTTTGTGAGCCAGGCACAGTCCTTGAACTGTTATTTTAACTAGAAAAAGAAACACATTAATCTGGTAAATCTGAGTACACTCATGGCCAAAAGTTTTGAGAATGACACCAAAATTATATTTTCACATGATCTGCTGGCCTCTGGTATTTATTAGTGTTTGTCTGATGTTTATATCACATACAGAAATATAATTGCAATCATATTATGAGTACCAATAGGTTATATTGACAGTTAGAATGAGTTAATGCAGCAAGTCAATATTTGCAGTGTTGCCCCTTCTTCTTCAAGACCTCTGTAATTCTCCCTGGCATGCTCTAAATCAACTTTTGGACCAAATCCTGACTGATAGCAGTCCATTCTTGCATAATCAATGCTTGCATTTTGTCAGAATGTGTTGGTTTTTGTTTGTCCACCCGTCTCTTGATGATTGACCACAAGTTCTCAATGGGATTAAGATCTGGGGAGTTTCCAGGCCATGGACCCAAAATTTCTATGTTTTGTTCCATGAGCTATTTAGTTATTTGTTTCATTCTCAATACTTTTGGCCATGACTGTATATAAATGCCACGAGGGCATATCATTCAGGAAGGATACATGGTGAAGTACCTAGTCCCTGTACCTAGCAGGTAGGATACCTTTGGTACTCCTCTCAGAGCGCCTCAAAGGTACTGTCCATTGGCTGGAGATTAGGTCAGGTTCTGTGGTCTCTTCAGGTCCAAGGAAAAGTATTCTCTGTTGAGGTAGGAATGAACTGACAATAGCCAGGAAACGCAAATTGTGGAGCGAAGATAAGTTCAGCAAGGCTCAGTAGTCTTTCTGATAAATCTGGAGGATTCTGGGTTCCAATCAAAGTTGAATTGGGTAGTGGTGACTCAGGAGTTCTTCCTTGAAACAAAGTTTTAGGCAGTTTCTGTGTACCGTCTGAGGTTTCCAACCAATTTTGGATATCTCTTACACATCAGACGATGGAAAGGGTAAAGCAGTTATTATGTACGGTTCAACTTCCCAAAGTGGATCCAATTTTCCAGTCCGATGGTTGTTTCGGAACCAGACGCGGTCACCAATTTGTAGGGGTTTGGCATGGGCATGTTGATCATAGTCTTCTTGTTGTCTTCTTCCATACGAGAATCAACAATTTCCTTGGCTTCCACCATGCGTCTGCAGTGTTCAGTCACCCAGTCTGTTTGTGGAAAAGGATTAATGGTGTCAGGTACTTGTTCACCTAGAGCCAAGTCTGAAGGCAACTGGCCTTGTCGGCACAACATCAGATAAAATGGAGTATGACCAGTTCAGTAATGGGTGGTGTTATTGTAGATGTGGACAAGATCTTTCAGAATCTCAGGCCACTCAATTCCCTTGGTGGCAGAAGCAGTGCACAGCATACTGATAATGACTTGGTTCACTCTTTCACTTAGTCCATTACCTTGTTGATGGTAAGCAATAGTACGCAGTTTCTTGCAATCTCTGTACTTGCACAGCTCATGGAAAAGTTAAGATTCAAAGGCAGGTCCACGATCAGTGAGGATGTGGTCTGGACGTCCATAGAAGCAGTTTTAGCTGTAAGATCTTTTACAGGAGCAATAGCGGCAAGCTTTATGTAATGTTCCACCATTGTGAGGGCATATATATAGCCAGAGAGTTGAAGACGAGTGGGGATCTGGCTTCTCTCAGGCAGAAAATAGACTCTATAAAGAGATCTCCTGTATCGGCGCTTTCAAATAAGACACTCACTACAGACTGTCTCAAGAGAATCATCCTGTTTATTATTAGATGTCATCAGATTATATACCCTTAGTAAAAGAGGGTAGGACTATGTAAAATACAAAGGATTATGTAGATAATATGCTATCTTTGGCACACAGAAATGGCAGAACAATTACTTGTCAATTCTTCTGGAGGATATTCATGATGTATGATATAGCTAACATCCTTTCACACAGATAGTGTTCTGCTTACCACTAACCTTGGGTGTAATCCAGGTTAAGGGATGTCTAGGGAATTTCCTGGAATTGATATGTGGGAGAATAGGGATAATGTTCCTTGTGGACAGATTTAGGACAAGCATGATAATTGTAGGCTCTGTCAGCCAACTCTTAGGTGTGCATACAGGTCAATCTAGTGATTTTGAGAAAAACAAGATGAGCTGATTAGAACAAAAACTCAGAGTAAATAGATTTCTTAAAGGCAATGTTGGTACTGAACCATTATTTTAACAATTCCCCTCTTCTTATCATCTTGTCTAACTATTTGTCCCTCATATCCCTACCTATTCCCTAGGCCAGCAAGATAACCCTACTTCACGACATCACGGTTCTAACCCTACGTATGCAGTGGAATGCCAGTTCTACAGTGCATCCATCCAGGTTAACTTGTTATCAGACCTACTATCCCTTACTTTGCTTGTTTCTGCTAAGTAATCATCGTTAAATTTAAGAAGGGATTATTATATACAGTTATATGAAAAAGTTTGGGAACCCCTATTAATCTTAAGCTTAATGTTTTATAAAAATTAGTGTTTTTGCAACAGCTATTTCAGTTTGATATATGTAATAACTTTTGGACACAGTAATGTTTCTGCCTTGAAATGAGGTTTATTGTACTAACAGAAAATGTGCAATCTGCATTCAAACAAAATTTGACAGGTGCATAAGTATGGGCACCCTTATCATTTTCTTGTTTTAAATACTCCTACCTACTTTTTACTGACTTACTAAAGCACTTTTTTTGGTTTTGTAACCTCATTGAGCTTTGAACTTCATAGCCAGGTGTATGCAATCATGAGAAAAGCTACTTAAAGTGGCCACTTGCAAGGTGTTCTCCTGTTTGAATCTCCTCTGAAGAGTGGCATCATGGGCTCCTCAAAACAACTGTCAAATGATCTGAAAACAAAGATTATTCAACATAGTTGTTCAGGGGAAGGATACAAAAAGCTGTCTCAGAGATTTAACCTGTCAGTTTCCACTGTGAGGAACATAGTAAGGAAATGGAAGAACACATGGACAGTTCTTGTTAAGGCCAGAAGTGGCAGGCCAAGAAAAACATCAGAAAGGCAGAGAAGAAGAATGGTGAGATCAGTCAAGGACAATCCTCAGACCACCTCCAGAGAGTTGCAGCATCAACTTGCTGCAGATGGTGTCACTGTGCATCGGTCAACTATAGAACGCACTTTGCACAAGGAGAAGCTGTATGGGAGAGTGATGCAAAAGAAGCCATTTCTGCAAGCACGCCACAAACAGAGTCGGCTGAGGTATGCAAAAGCACATTTGGAGAAGCCAATTTCTTTTTGGAAGAAGGTCCTGTGGACTGATGAAACCAAGATTGAGTTGTTTGGTCATACAAAAAGGCGTTATGCATGGCGGCAAAAAAACACAGCATTCCAAGAAAAACACTTGCTACCCACAGTAAAATTTGGTGGAGGTTCCATCATGCTTTGGGGCTGTGTGGCCAATGCCGGCACCGGGAATCTTGTTAAAGTTGAGGGACGCATGGATTCCACTCAGTATCAGCAGATTCTTGACAATAATGTTCAAGAATCAGTGACAAAGTTGAAGTTACGCAGGGGATGGATCTTTCAGCAAGACAATGATCCAAAACACCGCTCCAAATCTACTCAGGCATTCATGCAGAGGAACAATTACAATGTTCTGGAACGGCCATCCCAGTCCCCAGACCTGAATATCATTGAACGTCTGTGGGATCATTTGAAGAGGGCTGTCCATGCTCGGCGACCATCAAACTTAACTGAACTGGAATTGTTTTGTAAAGAGGAATGGTCAAAAATACCTTCATCCAGGATCCAGGAAATCATTAAAAGCTACAGGAAGCGACTAGAGGCTGTTATTTTTGCAAAAGGAGGATCTACTAAATATTAATGTCACTTTTCTGGTGAGGTGCCCATACTTATGCACCTGTCAAATTTTGTTTGAATGCAGATTGCACATTTTCTGTTAGTACAATAAACCTCATTTCAAGGCAGAAACATTACTGTGTCCAACAGTTATTACATATATCAAACTGAAATAGCTGTTGCAAAAACACCAATCTTTAAAAAACATTAAACTTAAGATTAATAGAGGTGCCCAAACTTTTTCATATAACTGTATGTGTGCAGGAGTATATAAGATAGTTGGGAGTAAATGTTACACAATGGTTATAGGATTATATGATCCAGTATCTGTGACTAATAAGTTGTAGGAAGTTCATTATTTCTTGGGCTCCACGAATCAGGTTTACTTCAGACCAATGGTTTTTCGCAGAACATACAATCGGATAGGTCTGCTGCAGTCATCTTATTGCAGAAGAGGCATTCTCGCCGTACTGCAGTGATTATTGTAGTCATGACTTGAGTTTGCTTTACTTCAGAATCAGTATCAATTTTATTTCGGGTTTTACCAAAGCTCATTCTTTTGTATTAGTTCTTGTGGAACTTCGTGCAATGAGAAACGTGGATCCAGGTGGGTTTTCCCTCCACCTTCACCGAAGTAGACGTTGTTAATTGGATTTGATAAGGTCCTTCAAATCATGGATCCAAGCTCTTTCTTACAGTACAGACCAAAAGTTTGGACACACCTTCTTATTTAAAGATTTTTCTGTATTTTCATGACTATGAAACTTGTACATTCACACTGAAGGCATCAAAACTATGAATTAACACATGTGGAATTATATACTTAACAAAAAAGTGTGAAACAACTGAAAATATGTCTTATATTCTAGGTTCTTCAAAGTAGCCACCTTTTGCTTTGATGACTGCTTTGCACACTCTTGGCATTCTCTTGATGAGCTTCAAGAGGTAGTCACCGGAAATGGTTTTCACTTCACAGGTGTGCCCTGTCAGGTTTAATAAGTGGGATTTCTTGCCTTATAAATGGGGTTGGGACCATCAGTTGTGTTCAGAAGTCAGGTGGATACACAGCTGATAGTCCTACTGAATAGACTGTTAGAATTTGTATTATGGCAAGAAAAAAGCAGCTAAGTAAAGAAAAACGAGTGGCCATCATTACTTTAAGAAATGAAGGTCAGTCAGTCAGAAAAATTGGGCAAACTTTGAATGTGTCCTCAAGTGCAGTTGCAAAAACCATCAAGCACTACAAAGAAAGAGTCACCTCTGCTTCTGAGGATAAGTTTATCCAAGTCACCAGCCTCAGAAATCGCAGGTTAACAGCAGCTCAGATTAGAGACCAGGTCAATGCCACACAGAGTTCTAGCAGCAGACACACCTCTACAACAACTGTTTAGAGGAGACTTTGTGCAGCAGGCCTTCATGGTAAAATAGCTGCTAGGAAACCACTGCTAAGGACAGGCAACAAGCAGAAGAGACTTGTTTGGGCTAAAGAACACAAGGAATGGACATTAGACCAGTGGAAATCTGTGCTTTGGTCTGATGAGTCCAAATTTGAGATCTTTGGTTCCAACCACTATGTGTTTGTACGACGCAGAAAAGGTGAACGGATGGACTCTACATGCCTGGTTCCTACCGTGAAGCATGGAGGAGGAGGTGTGATTGTCTGGGGGTGCTTTGCTAGTGACATTGTTGGAGATTTATTCAAAATTGAAGGCATACTGAACCAGCATGGCTACCACAGCATCTTGCAGCGGCATGCTATTCCATCCGGTTTGCGTTTAGTTGGACCATCATTTATTTTTCAACAGGACAATGACCCCAAACACACCTCCAGGCTGTGTAAGGGCTATTTGACCAAGTAGGAGAGTGATGGGGTGCTACGCCAGATGACCTGGCCTCCACAGTCACCAGACCTGAACCCAATCGAGATGGTTTGGGGTGAGCTGGACCGCAGAGTGAAGGCAAAAGGGCCAACAAGTGGTAAGCATGTCTGGGAACTCCCTTCGAGATTGTTGGAAGACCATTTCCGGTGACTACCTCTTGAAGCTCATCAAGAGAATGCCAAGAGTGTGCAAAGCAGTCATCAAAGCAAAAGGTGGCTACTTTGAAGAACCTAGAATATAAGACATATTTTCAGTTGTTTCACACTTTTTTGTTAAGTATATAATTCCACATGTGTTAATTCATAGTTTTGATACCTTCAGTGTGAAAGTACAATTTTCAAAGTCATGAAAATACAGAAAAATCTTTAAAAGAGAAGGTGTGTCCAAACTTTTGGTCTGTGCTGTATATACTGCTCAAAAAAATAAAGGGAACACTCAAATAACACATCCTAAATCTGAATGAATGAAATATTCTCATTGAATACTTTGTTCTGTACAAAGTTGAATGTGCTGCCAACAAAATCACGCAAAAATCATCAATGGAAATCAAATTTATTAACCAATGGAGGCCTGGATTTGGAGTCACCCCCAAAATTAAAGTGGAAAAACACACTACAGGCTGATCCAACTTTTATGTAATGTCCTTAAAACAAGTCAAAATGAGGCTCAGTATTGTGTGTGGCCTACACGTGCCAGTGTGACCTCTCTACAACGCCTGGGCATGCTCCTGATGAGGTTGCGGATGGGCTCCTGTGGGATCTCCTCCCAGACCCTGACTAAAGCATCCGCCAACTCCTGGGAAGTCTGTGGTGCAACGTGACGTTGGTGGATGGAGCGAGACATGATGTCCCAGATGTGCTCAATCGGATTCAGGTCTAGGGAACGGGCAGGCCAGTCCATAGCTTCAATGCCTTTACCTTGCAGGAACTGCTGACACACTCCAGCCACATGAGGTCTGGCATTGTCCTGCATTAGGAGGAACCCAGGGCCAACCGAACCAGCATATGGTCTCACATGGGGTCTGAGGATCTCATCTCGGTACCTAATGGCAGTCAGGCTACCTCTGGAGAGCACATGGAGTGCTGTGCGGCCCTCCAAAGAAATGCCACCCCACACCATTACTGACCCACTGCCAAACCGGTCATGCTGAGGGATGTTGCAGGCAGCAGATCGCTCTCCACGGCGTCTCCAGACTCTGTCACGTCTGTCACATGTGCTCAGTGCGAACCTTCTTTCATCTGTATAGAGCACAGGGCACCAGTTGCGACTTTGCCAATCCTGGTGTTCTGTGGCAAATGCCAAGTTTCCTGCACGGTGTTGGGCTGTGAGCACAACCCCCATCTGTGGACATTGGGCCCTCATACCACCCTCATGAAGTTGGTTTCTAACTGTTTGTGCAGACACATGCACATTTGTGGCCTGCTGGAGGTCATTTTGCAGGGCTCTGTCAGTGCTCCTCCTGTTCCTCCTTGCACAAAGGCAAAGGTAGCGGTCCTGTTGCTGGGTCGTTGCCCTCCTACGGCCCCCTCCACGTCTCCTGGTGTACTGGCCTGTCTCCTGGTAGCGCCTCCAGCCTCTTGACACTACGCTGACAGACACAGCAAACTGTGCCACAGCTCGCATTGATGTGCCATCCTGGATGAGCTGTACTACCTGAGCAACTTCTGTGGGTTGTAGAGTCCGTCTCATCCTACCACGAGTGTGAAAGCACAACCAACATTCAAAAGTGACCAAAACATCAGCGAGAAAGCATTGGTATTGAGATGTGGTCTGTGGTCCCCACCTGCAGAACCACTCCTTTATTGAGGGTGTCTTGATAGTTGCCAATAATTTCCATCTATTGTCTATTCCATTTGCACAACAGCATGTGAAATTGATTGTCAATCAGTGTTGCTTCCTAAGTGGACAGTTTGATTTCACAGAAGTTTGATTTACTTGGAGTAATATTCTGTTGTTTAAGTGTTCCCTTTATTTCTTTGAGCAGTGTATATATAAATGGAAAAATCAGGCAGCACTCCAGTTCAAGGAAAAATTGTGGACTTTAATCTAGAACCAAGTGGTGCAGCGTTTCGACCTCACAACACGGTTTTTGTCAAGTATATATATATATATATATATATATATATATATATATATAATGTACCTTATGTGTCTGTATATGTACTGTGTGTGGATAGATAGATATCCCTCCAAAAAAACCATCCCATCCTACATTTAAATGAGGATGGTCTGGTCTGATAGGCGTCATCACTGCAGTGTCTATGGCTCCTTTCTGCTCCTAAAGACTGACATTACCTAGAACTGACTTTACTGTCCATCTGATGCTTGGAGCTCCGGCCCCTTCAGCTAACAAGTGCTGCATTGTGCTACTTGTCTTTAAAAGCATATGAATGCTTGTCAGTTGCTCCAAAGCAGGATCCGTGCGGAGAACAGTTGTAAGATTGAGCTATGTGGACATTGCTGCTACAGGTCCCTGTTGCCTCTAAAAGAAAGGAACTTTTTGGTGAGCTTATTGGTGTGAGTCAGCAAAAGGAGGAGCTAGAGAATAGAGTGGAGAGAGATGGTGGCGCTGCACTCCAAGAGCTTGGTGTGTGCAGCATGCTGAGATCGTGATAGAGCTTTGCCTGAAGGAGAAGCTTTTCCTGTGACTCTGGCCAGAGAGAAGGAGCTACCTTGAAGGGACAACCGTTATTGGATGCAGACCTGGATTCCTCCCCTGGGCATCTGAGAGATGTGAAGGACCCTCTGCTAGCCTTACAGACTGAAACCACGCTCCTGTGACAAGTGCAAGACCCTCTCCTCAGACTCCAGCTTCATCAGAGAGCAGTTACTGGCCAGTAAGATCTGAGCTCAGATATCACCACAGGATCCTGTTGGTACATGCCAATAGCAGGAATAGTTTGGCGCCAAACACCAGTTCTCAAAGACATTGGTTGTAGGCAGGTCTTGGCTGAACCTTAGTTAGAGACTCCCCCCCTGTGGTGAGATGGTGTATAGTTAGTATAACTGTATTGTAAACATAGAGATTGGTTAAGTTTGTTAACTCTTGCGCTACACCACTGTACGGGCCGCCTTGTGCACCCATCCGTTTACATCATTCCTCTGGATAACGCTCGGCATTAGGTGGAACCACTGGGTAGACAAATTATAGTTCTGTTATTAGTACATCCTGGGCCTGCCGGTTGTGTAGTGCAAGGGTCCTAGCTATACTGAGCTAGGTGTTTGTGAGATTTATTTTTGTTCCTTATTTGCATTGCCGGGGCAACCCAGTTCCAGTCTTTAGTAAAAAGTTGTTACCCCAACAAACTGACTCTAGTATCCTTTGTCCTCGGTCCGCTGTGCTCTGTGAGAGACCCCCTCGGTACTCAGTCTACACAGTGAAGGCTGATCTGAGTTTGGTGATGCATGGTGTGCAATGAGAAAATAAATAAAATAAATAAAATCATGAAAACAGTCATAGTTTTCTTCATGCTGGAAACACTAATGTGTTTCTGATGTGCATATCATGTTTTACATAGTGTCGGAAGTTCACTTATATAGTCCACCATTCTGGTGGACACATCAGAAGCATAATCTGGTCTAATTACATTACTATTATTATTTATTGTTATAGCGCCATTTATTCCATGGTGCTTTACATATGAAAAAGGGGTATACATACAAAAACAAATACAATAATCTTGAACAAAACGTGACGGCGACTGGTACAGGAGGAGCGAGGACCCTGCCTGCGAGGGCTCACAGTCTACAAGGGATGGGTGAGGATACAGTAAGAGAGGGTAGAGCTGGTCATGCAGCGGTATGGTGGAGCAAGGGTTACTGCAGGTTGTAGGCTTGTCGGAAGAGGTGGGTCTTCAGGTTCCTTTTGAAGGTTTCCACGGTAGGTGACAGTCTGATATGTTGGGGTAGAGAGTTTCAGAGTAGGTGGGATGCAATCTTGTATGCGATTGTGGGAAGAGGAGATAAGAGGTGAGTAGAGCAGGAGATCTTGTGAGGATCGGAGGTTGGGTGCAGGTATGTATCGGGAGACTAGGTCACAGATATGTGGAGGAGACAGGTTGTGGATGACTTAGTATGCCATGGTTAGGGTTTTGAACTGGAGTCTCTGGGCAATGGGGAGCCAGTGAAGAGATTGACAGAGAGGAGAGGCAGGGGAATAGCGGGGGGACAGGTGGATTAGTCGGGCAGCTGAGTTTAGATTGGAGAGGTGCGAGAGTGTTGGAAGAGAGGCCACAGAGCAGGAGGTTGCAGTAGTCGAGGCGGGAGATGATGAGGGCGTGCACTAGTTTTTTTGCAGATTTGTAGTTGAGGAATGTGCGGATCCGGGAGATATTTTTGAGTTAGAGTCAGAAGGAAGTGGAAAGGGTTTGGATATGTGGTTTGAAGGAGAGATCAGAGTCCAGGGTTAGCCCAAGTCAGCAAGCTTGTGGGACTGGGGAGAGTGAACAGCCATTGACGTTGATAGATCGGTCAGGTAGGGGGGATGAATGAGATGGTGGAAAGATGATGAATTCAGTTTTATCCATGTTAAGTTTTAGAAATCTAGCAGAGAAGGATGAAATAGCGGACAGACATTGTGGGATTTTGGTTAGTAGGGAGGAGATATCAGGTCCCGAGACGTAGATCTGTGTGTCATCAGCATAGAGGTGATACTGAAAGCCGTGAGACTCTTTGAGCTGTCCCAGGCCAAAGGTGTAGATGGAGAAGAGCAGGGATCTTAGAACTGAACCTTGGTTGACACCAACAGATAGGCCGCAAGATGAGGAGGTGGCTTGTGAGTGGGAGACACTGAATGTCCTGTCTGTTAGGTATGAAGAGATCCAAGATAGGGTGAAGTCTGTGATGCAGAGAGATGAGAGAGTCTGTAGTAAGAGGGAATGGTCCACTGTGTCGAAGGCAGATGACAGGTCTAGGAGGAGGAGGACAGAGTAGTGTTGCTTGGATTTGGTGTTTAGTAGGTCGTTGGTGATTTTAATCAGAGCAGTTTCAGTAGATTGGTGCAGTCGGAAGCCAGATTGGAGGCGGTCAAAGAGGGAGCAGGAGGAGAGGTGGGAGGATAGTTCAAAGTGGACATGTTGTTCCAGTAGTTTTGAGGCATAGGGGAGAAGTGATGTGGGGCGGTAGCTTGTCAGAGAGGATGGGTCAAGGGAGGGCTTTTTGAGGATGGGTGTGATTGAGGCATGTTTGAAGCATGAGGGGAAAACACCAGTTTTTAGTGACAGGTTGAAAAGGTGGGTTAGGTTTGGGATAAAGATAGTGGTAAGGTCGGGGATGAGGTGGGACGGGATTGGGTCAAGTTCACAGGTGGTGAGGTATGATTTGGAGAGTAAAGAGTAAAGTTGATCTTCCATAATGGTGGAGAAGCTGGTTTTGGAGGAGGAAGATTGAGTAGGTGTGAGGAGGGGCTGGGGGGACTTTAGGCAAAACCTTTGTCTGATGGGGTCAATCTTCTGCTTGAAGAATGAGGCAAAGTCTTCGACTGAGATGACAGGAGAGGGAGGAGGTGCTGGGGGGCGGAGGAGAGAATTGAAGCTGTTGAATAGCTGTTTAGGGTTGTGAGACAGGGAGGATATGAGAGATGAGAAGTATGTTTGTTTTGCTGCAGTGAGTGTAGACTTGAAGGTAGTGAGGGACTGTTTGAATGCGATGAAGTGCTCATTGGAGTGGGACCTTTTCAATCTACGCTCAGCAACCCTGGAGGCCTGTCGCAGTTCTTTGGTTAGGCTAGTGTGCCGGGGTTGCCTGTTGATTGTGCGAGCTTTGGTATGTGTGAGGGGGGCGACCGAATTGAGAGCTGCAGCTGTTGTGACGTTATATAAAGCGGCAGCAACATCTGCGTCATGTAAGGAACTGATGTATGTAAGAGGGAGGAGGGATTCAGAGAGTTTGTGTAGGTCAAGATGTTTAAGATTTCTGCGAGGGTATGCAAGTTTGTGGAGTGGGGATTGTTGCCCTGGAGAGGAGAGGGTAGAGAATGTAAGTAGGTTGTGGTCAGAAAGAGGGAAGGGTGAGTTACAGAGGTAAGACAGGGAATAGGTGGGTGAAGATGAAGTCCAGAGTGTGGCCATCTTTGTGAGTGGCTGCGGAAGACCATTGGGAAAGGCTGAAAGAGGAAGTGAGGGATAGAAGCTTAGAGGCAGCTGAGAGAAAAATGTCAATGGGGATGTTGAAGTTGCCCATGATGATAGTGGGGATATCAGCGGAAAGGAAATGAAGCAGCCAGGTGGTGAAATGGTCTAGGAAGGTGGTGGCTGGTCCTGGGGGGAGGTAAATGACAGCCAGTTGGAGGGGGAGTAGATGCGTACACAGTGCACTTCAAAAGAGGGGAGAGTAACGGAGGGTGGCTGTGGGATTTGGGTGTAGGAGCAGTTAGCTGGCAGGAGAAAACCTACTCCTCCACCATGCTTGCCAATGGGGTGAGTGGTGTAGGGAAGGTGGAATCCACCGTATGAAAGTGCAGCTGGAGAGGCAGTGTCAGAGGGGGTGAGCCAGGTTTCAGTGATGCCGAGGAAGGAAAGTTTGTTAGTGATGAAAAGTTCATGGATGTAGGAAAGGTTGTTGCAGACGGAGCGAGCGTTCCATAAAGCTCCTGTTAGTGGGACTGGGGAAGCGGGGGCTGAGCGGATGTGTATGAAGTTAGAAGGGTTGTGAGAGTTTGTGATAGATCGTGGATAGGAGGTAGAAGTGACTGTGGGGATGTGGTGAGGAGGGCCAGGATTTGGGGAGATATCGCCAGCAGTGAGGAGGAGCAGAGAAAGTGTTAGTAGTTGGGAGCAGGAGAGAGCATGAGGTGTCTGTCTGTGCTTAGAGACACAGGATTGATTGTTGAGGAATAGTTCTGAGGAGTAGGTGAGATGAGTGGGGAGGATGGAGGGAGAGATGAAGAGTTCATTACTAGGTGTAAGGATTAGGGGTGGTTGTAAAAAGTGAAGGATTAAGAGGGTGAGAGTGAGAACAAACACAAACATTGTTTACAGTGTCCAAGTATCCAGTTCCCTTCTGGTCCCTTCAGGTTCAATTCAGGTATAATTCATATTTCTCACACTTAAGCAATACACTTAAGGCAATTCACTGCAGACACGTGTATAGCAGACTCCTTGCTCACCATAATGTGCTACAGAATGCGTTCAGGTGTGAACCGTGGGGAGTGGTCTGTGCTCATCTTGAACTGCTGATCAAGGCTAAGCCAGATGCAGGATATTCAAGGGAAAGTAAACAAGGTCATAAATAAGAGTGGGGGGGTAGTAGTTGTTAGTTGAAAAACATACCATGTTTATGTAGGAGCAGAGGAAGGAAGAAATCGGCATGGCAAAGTTGGGTCACATACCATGTGTATGTAGGAGCAGAAGAAGAAAGAAATCAGCATGGGAAAGTTGGGTCACGTACCATGTGTATGTTATAATCAGGATTCACGATACATAAGCAAAGTAACATACAAAACTAAAAAGGTGCACAGAGTTTAAAAACATATGAGAGCACAATTTTATATAAAGCTAAAACTAGAGAAGCAACAGATAACCACATATGTCGTCGCTAGTGTTGAGCGATACCTTCCGATATCAGGAAATATCGTATCGGATTGGATCGGGCCGATACCCAAAAAGTATCGGATATCGCCGATTCCGATACCGGAAACCAATGCAAGTCAATGGGACACAAATATCGGAATGAAAATAAACCCTTTCTTTCCTTGTAGGTTAATTCTACATGAAGTAAAACAACTAAGAATAATGTAGAATGACATGAAAAGCCGGCAATTCATCAGCGGCATTCACCGGTACCCGACAATTTACAACAGAAAGAATAGAGCTTCACACATAGATTAGATAGATAGAAACATGTCAGTCACATATATATGAAGTACTGTGACAGTGTTGCTTACTGTACTTGTCATTTAGTGTAAAGGATTTATTAAAAAAAATATTAGTGTTTTCGTGCACCGTCTCTTTAAAAAAGCCGGCCGGCAATTCAGCATCTGTACCCGACAATTTATAACAGACAGAATAGAGCTTCACACATAGATTAGATAGATAGAAACATGTCAGCCACATATATAAGAAGTACAGTGATAGTGTTGCTTACTGTACTTGTCATTTAGTGTAAAGGATTTATTTAAAAAAATAATAGTGTTTTCATGCACCGTCTCTTTAAGAAAGCCGGCCGGCAATTCAGCATCTGTACCCGACAATTTAGAATAGAAAGAATAGAGAATCACACATAGATTAGATAGATAGAAACATGTCAGTCACATATATATGAAGTACAGTGACAGTGTTGCTTACTGTACTTGTCATTTAGCGTTAAAATAAAGGATTTATTTAAAAAAAAATTGGCGTGTGGTTCCCCTTAATTTTAGGCTCTAGCGGAGGTTAAGCAGACAGCTGGGGCAAATGTTTGAAGCCTGGGAAGGGGGTAATACCCACGGAGCTTCCCAGGCTACTAATATCAGCCCCCAGCTGAATACCTAGCCTTTACTAGCTATTAAAATGGGGGAACCCCCCCAAAAAAATGACGTGGGGTCCCCCCTAATTTAATAGCTAGCAAAGGCTAGGCAGACAGCTGGGGGCTGATATTAATAGCCCAGGAAGGGAGCCATGAATATTGGCCCCCTCCCAGGCTAGAAACACCAGCCGTCAGCCGCCCCAGAAATGGCGCATCCATAGGATGCGCCAATTCTGGCACTTAGCCTCGCTCTTCCACGCTGCCCTGGTGCGGTGGCAGGGGGTAATAGGGTTGGGGTTGATGTCAGCTTATAATGCCAGCTGACATCAAGCCCAGGTTAGTAATGGAGAGGCGTCTATAAGACACTCCCATTACTAACCCCATAGTCAAAGTTAAAAGAAAACACAAACACCCAGAATAAAGTCCTTTAATTGAAATAAAGACACAATTCTTTATTGTTCTAAATTAAACCATACTTACCATCACGCCCATTCCAGCTGAAGCCAACGATCTCCTGCAATAAAAGTAAAATAATAAAGCAACCTCATCCTTACCTTTCCATGGTTCCCACGACAGCTTCGGCTCTGCTACATCGAGATGACAGGCTGGACCGCAGCAGAACGCTGCCATCCAGCCTGTCATCCCGCAGACACTGAGAAGCGCAGGCATGCTTGCGCTCCTCAGTGTCTCTCTGTGACGTCATCCAGATGAGCCGAGTTCATGTCCAATGAACTCAGCTCACCTCATGCACGTCACTGACAGCGTGGGAAAATTCTCCTGCACTCAGCGCTTCAGCGTGAGAATTCTCCCACGCTGTCAGTGACATACATGAGGTGAGGTCATGTCCAATGAACTCAGCTCACCTCATGCACGTCACTGACAGCGTGGGAAAATTCTCACGCTGAAGTGCTGAGTGCAGGAGAATTTTCCCACGCTGTCAGTGACGTACATGAGGTGAGCTGAGTTCATTGGACATGACCTCGGCTCATCTGGATGCCGTCACAGCCAGACACTGAGGAGTGGAAGTATGCCTGCGCTTCTCAGTGTCTGCGGGATGACAGGATGGATGGCAGCGTTCTGCTGCGGTCCAGCCTGTCATCTCGATGTAGCAGAGCTGAAGCTGTCGTGGGAGCCATGGAAAGGTAAGGATGATGTTGCTTTATTATTTTACTTTTATTGCAGGAGATCGTTGGCTTCAGCTGGAATGGGCGTGATGGTAAGTATGGTTTAATTTAGAACAATAAAGAATTGTGTGTTTATTTCAATTAAAGGACTTTTTTCTGGGTGTTGTGCTTTTTTAAATACTTTACTAGAAATTCATGGTGGTCATGTCTAATATTGGCGTGACCCCATGAATTTCGGGCTTAGGGCCAGCTGATAATGCCAAGCTGGCCTTAACCCCTTTATTACCCAGTGAGCCACCGCACCAGGGCCCTGGATGAGTTGGGTACAGCGCCAGAAGATGGCGCTTCTATGAACGCGCCATTTTCTGGGGCGGCTGCGGACTGCAATTTGCAGCGGGGGTGGCCCAGAAAGCTTGGGTCTCCCTGCGCTGCGGATTCCAGCCCCCAGTTGCCTAGTTGTATCTGGCTGGGCACAAAAATAGGGCGAAGCCCCACGCATTTTTTTTTTAAATTATTTCATGAAATTCATGGAATAATTAAGAAAAAAAGGGCTTCCCTATATTGTTGTGTCCAACCAGGTACAAATAGGCAGCTGGTGGTTGGGGGCAGCCCATTCCTGCCTGCTGTACCTGGCTGGACACAAATATAGTGCAAAGCCCCACGTCAATTTTTTTTTAATTATTTCATGAAATAATTTTTTTAAAAAAGGGCTTCCCTATATTGTTGTGTCCGGCCAGGTACAAATAGGCAGCTGGTGGTTGGGGGCAGCCTGTTCCTGCCTGCTGTACCTGGCTGGACACAAATATAGGGCGAAGCCGCACGTCAATTTTTTTTAAAATAAATCCTTTATTTTAACACTAAATGACATTTGAGGAGTTAATAAAGATGCAGTCCCTAAATTATTATTTATTTTTTAATTAATTTTTCCCAAAACTTTTGACGTGGGCTTCGCCATATTTTTGTATGCCAGCCAGGTACAGCATCCAGCTTCTATGAACGCGCCATTTTCCGGGGTGGCTGAGGACTGCAATTTTCAGCGGGGGGGGGGGGGGGCAGAAAGCTTAGGCCTCCCTGCGCTGCAGATTCCATCCCCCAGCTGCCTAGTTGTACCTGGCTGGACACAAAAATAGGGAGAAGCTTCACGTATTTTTTTTTTTAAATTATTTCATGAAATTCATGAAATAATTAAGAAAAAAAAGGGCTTCCCTATATTGTTGTGTCCAACCAGGTACAAATAGGCAGCTGGTGGTTGGGGGCAGCCCGTTCCTGCCTGCTGTGCCTGGCTGGACACAAATATAGTGCGAAGCCCCACATCAATTTTTTTTAAATCATTTCAGGAAATTCATGAAATAATTAAAAAAAATTGATGTGGGGCTTCGCCCTATATTTGTGTCCAGTCAGGTACAGCAGGCAGGAACGGGCTGCCCCCAACCACCAGCTGCCTATTTGTACCTAGCCGGACACAACAATATAGGGAAGCCCTTTTTTTCTTAATTATTCCATGAATTTCATGAATTTAAAAAAAAAAACGTGGAGCTTCGCCCTATTTTTGTGTCCAGCCAGGTACAACTAGGCAGCTGGGGGATGGAATCTGCAGCGCAGGGAGGCCCAAGCTTTCTGGGCCCCACCCGCTGCAAATTGCAGTCCGCAGCCGCCCCGGAAAATGGCGCGTTCATAGAAGCGCCATCTTCTGGCGCTGTACCCAACTCATCCAGGGCCCTGGTGCGGTGGCTCACTGGGTAATAAAGGGTGTAGTGCCGGCGTCCCTGCCCTCTGCTAGGCAGGGACGCTGCTCCCCTCACCGCTCTGCTCCGTGCCCGGCTTCCTCCCCCCGCTCTGCTGTCAGCGCGCGCTCCGTCCCGGCGTCCTCCTCCTGCTCTGCTCTCAGCGCGCGCTCCTTCCCGGCCCCTGTGCTTAGGGCGCGCGCGCGCGCGCTCCCCTCCTCTTAAAGGGGCCGCGCGCGCCGCCCTAAAGAGTCCCCGGCCAATGGCCGGAGGACTTCATCATATATAAGGCACCTCCTCCAAAATGGAGGTGCCCGAGCAATGTTGTTTGCACCTGTGTCTCACCTGTGCTTCAGCCCTCAGGTCCCGTTGCCAGTTACCTGCCAGTTTCCTGCCAGTTACCTGCCAGTTACCTGCCAGTTACCTGCCTGATTCCTGCCTGAATACTTGTTACCTGTCTGCCAGTCTGAGGTCCGACGGTCTGCCTTACTACTCCTGTCAGTCTGTCTAAAGGACCAGCCTGCCCGCTCACCTGGGAGCGCATATCAGCTACCTGCCTGCTTGCCTGAGGTCCGACGGTCTGCCTTACTACTCCGGTCAGTCTGTCTATGGACCAGCTTGCCCGCTCACCTGGGAGCGCTTCTCCGTTATCTGCCTGCTTGCCAGCCCGGAGGCTCCGTTGTCACGTGCTGTGACCACCAGCTATCTCAGAGACTCTTGCCCGCTCACCTGGGAGCGCATCTCCGTTACCTGCCTGCTTGCCAGCCCGGAGGTCCCGTTGTCACGTGCGGTGACCATCAGCTATTCCAGAGACTCTTGCCCGCTCACCTGGGAGCGCTTCTCCGTTACCTACCTGCTTGCCAGCCCGGAGGTTCCGCCGTCACGTGCCGTGACCACCTGTTATTCCAGAGACTCTCGCTTGCTCACCTGGGAGCACACATCTACCATCTGCCTGCTAGCCTACCCGGAGGCTCTGCCATCACAGGTCGTACCTACCCTTTACCCAGAGACTGCCCTGATCACTTGCCGTATCTCCCTGTCCGTTCATCCAGAGACTGCCACCCGCTCCCTTACAAGGGCCGCCCCCTTGTATAGTAGCTCAGAGGTTCCGCCTCCCAGACCCGTTACAGTTTGCTCGGGCCCCCGGAACCCGGTGGCACCCAAGCTCCCTCGCTCTCGGACCTCTGTCTTGAACTGTCCCGTCAGAGGTCCCAACAGGAGGCCATCCTGGGTCACCTGCGGAATGTTAATACTCGCCTGAACACTCTGTCTGATCCACCAACAACCTCCGCCAGTGCCATATCTTGCAATCCGGCAGCTCCGCTGCCCACTAATACTATGGTATCCTACCCCGGCTTTCTGCACCTCCTCGCTTCGGAGGCGACCCCGTCCAGGCTCGGGGCTTCTTAAATCAGTGCACCCTGCATTTTGAACTTTTGTCCTACCAGTTTAACTCCGACCGGGCCAAAATTGCCTTCATCATGTCCCATCTCACCGGGGAGGCCCTGGCCTGGCTGAATCCTCTATGGGAGAGAGGAGACCTCCTGGTGTCCAACTTGCCTGCTTTTCTCACGGCTTTCCGGAAAGTCTTCGACGAACCCGGACGGAAGACCTCATCTGCATCATCGTTGCTACGCCTCCGTCAGGGGAGTCTCACCGTGGGCCAATATGCCATACGGTTCCGTACCCTTGCCTCGGAGCTGGCCTGGGATAACGACGCTCTGGTTTCCGTCTTCTGGGAGGGTCTGTCCGGCCGTATTAAAGATGAACTTGCCGGTCGGGACATTCCTACCACTCTCGATGACTTAATAACTCTTGCCACCCGGATTGACCTACGGTTCCAGGAGCGTGCCAAAGAGGTCACCCGTGAGAGAAGGATTCCACGTTTAGCTCCTACTTTCCAGAAACCCGTCATTCCCTCCATCTCTCCCCAGGTACACTCTCCTGAGCCTATGCAGGTCGACCAGACCAAGATGGTCAAAACCCGTCAGGACTCACGCCGTGCCGAGGGGAGCTGCTTCTACTGTGGCAGTAAGGAGCACCGGATCCGTGCCTGCCCGGAGAGGTCGGGAAACGCCTGTGTCTAGGTTCGCTCAGAGAGGTCCACCTAGACAAGAATAAATCCTCTCCATCCCTGCTGTTGTCAGTTTCGATCATCTACGGGGAGAACCGTTATTTCGAACTAGCCCAACTTGACTCTGGAGCAGCCGGGAACCTTATTTCACAGTCCCTGGTTGAGAAATACCGCATCCCCACCAAACCTCTGGCTGTACCCTTGTCTGTCGCTGCCGTGGATGGGGGCCTCTTACCTCGCCCCATTCAACTCATCACCGAATCCATTACCCTGCAGGTGGGAATGCTGCATTCTGAAAGTATCTCCTTTCATGTTCTACCTGGACTCTCTCACGCCCTCTTGCTAGGTCTGCCCTGGCTCCAGAGACATGCACCCGTGCTAGACTGGCAAACCGGAGAGGTCCTTCGCTGGGGACAAGACTGTCATAAAACCTGCCTGGTTCCCGTCCATCCCGTCCGTCCCTCTCCTACCCCAGCTAATCTACCTGGACTTCCGATTCCTTATTGGTCTTATGCAGATGTCTTTAATAAAAAGGAGGCAGAGACATTACCACCACATAGACCATACGACTGTCCCATCGATCTGCTACCCGGTACTACTCCTCCCCGTGGGCGTATCTATCCTTTATCCGCTGCTGAGACCCGGTCAATGTCCGAATATATTGAGGAGAATCTGGCCAGAGGATTCATCCGGAAATCTACCTCCCCGGCGGGAGCAGGCTTCTTTTTCGTCAAAAAGAAGGACGGCTCTCTCCGTCCCTGTATAGACTATAGAGGCCTAAACCTGATCACGGTGAAGAATAAGTACCCCCTTCCGCTCATTCCAGAATTATTTGATCGTCTGAGGGGGGCTAGGATCTTCACCAAACTGGACCTTCGTGGGGCGTACAACCTGGTTCGTATTCGTCAGGGGGATGAATGGAAGACGGCATTCAACACCCGGGACGGCCACTATGAATACCTGGTAATGCCCTTTGGTCTCTGTAACGCTCCTGCCGTCTTTCAAGAGTTGGTCAATGACATCTTCCGGGACCTTCTCTACTCCTGCGTAGTGGTGTACCTGGACGACATCTTGGTCTTCTCTCCGGATCTCCAGACTCACCGGAGGGACGTTCGTCAGGTCCTGCTCAGGCTAAGGCAGAACCATCTCTACGCTAAATTTGAGAAGTGCCTCTTTGAGCAGACCTCGCTTCCGTTTCTGGGCTACATTATCTCTCAGACCGGCCTACAAATGGATCCTGAGAAACTGTCTGCCATCGAGAAATGGCCCCGACCGGAGGGGTTGAAGGCCATTCAGCGATTCCTGGGCTTCGCCAACTACTACCGCCTCTTCATACCACACTTCTCTTCCCGGACGGCCCCAATTTCTGCGCTCACCCGTAAAGGTACTAATCCCAAAGAGTGGCCACCCGAAGCAGAGGAGGCCTTTCTTTCCCTTAAACAGGCCTTCTCTTCCGCCCCGGTGCTGCATCGCCCAGATGGCAACAAGCAGTTCTTCCTGGAAGTTGACGCCTCCTCCTCTGGAGCCGGAGCGGTACTTACTCAAAAATCATCTTCCGGGAGGATGGTAACTTGTGGCTTCTTCTCTAAACTCTTCTCCTCCTCTGAGCGCAACTATTCCATAGGAGACCGAGAGTTATTGGCCATCAAACTGGCATTGGAGGAGTGGCGTTACCTGCTCGAGGGGGCTCTTCACCCGGTAATAATTTACACTGACCACAAGAACTTGGCTTACCTCCAGCATGCCCAGAGACTTAACCCGCGCCAAGCCCGGTGGTCCTTGTTTTTTGCTCGTTTTGATTTTGTCCTTCATTTTCGCCCGGCTGACAAAAACGTCAAGGCGGACGCCTTGTCTCGATCCTTTCTGGTGTCTGATCTCGAGGAGGATCCGAAACATATCATCGATCCCGCCAGAGTAATGCAGGTGGCTCCCGTGAGTCTAAATCGTCTTCCTCCTGGTAAGACGTTCGTACCAGTACCTGATCGGGAGAAGATCCTACACTGGGGTCATTCGTCTAAACTAGCTGGCCACGCCGGTCAGAAAAAGACCCTCCAGCTTATTACCCGGCACTACTGGTGGCCTAACCTGCACAAGGATGTAATAGACTTTGTTTCTGCCTGTGTGTCCTGTGCCCGCAACAAAGTTCCGAGACACCTGCCGGCCGGCCGCCTCCTACCTCTGCCAGTACCTGCTGCCCCCTGGCAGCATATAGCGATGGACTTCATTACTGATCTGCCCGTCTCTGCCGGTTGTACGGTCATTTGGGTGGTCGCTGACCGCTTCTCCAAGATGGCTCACTTCATTCCACTGCCAGGTCTTCCGTCTGCACCCGAGCTGGCTAAAGACTTTATCCGCCACATCTTCCGTCTTCATGGCCTGCCCCGTCACATCGTGTCGGATCGTGGGGTACAGTTCACTTCCCGTTTCTGGAGAGCCACTTGTAAATTGCTGGACGTCACCCTGGACTTCTCCTCCGCTTACCACCCACAGTCTAATGGTCAAGTGGAACGGATCAATCAGAACCTGACCAGTTACCTTCGGCACTTCGTTAATGCCCACCATTCTGACTGGGTGGATCTCCTGCCATGGGCCGAATTCTCGTACAACAATCACGAGAGCGAGTCTTCCTCCAAATCCCCGTTTTTTGTAGTCTACGGTCAGCATCCTCGGATCCCGTTTCCCGTCTCCACCTCGGCGGACAATCCGGCTGCGGAATCTCTTGTTAACAAATTTTCCTCCATATGGGAGAGTACCCGGTCCGCACTCCTTCTGTCATCCGAGCGTATGAAAAGACACGCTGACAAAAAACGTCTGGACCCTCCTCAATTCCGCCCTGGGGATAAAGTCTGGCTCTCGTCCAAATATGTCCGGCTCAAGATCCCTTCCTATAAGTTAGGGCCTCGGTTCATCGGCCCACTGGAGGTCATCAGTCAGATCAACCCGGTGGCCTATAAATTGAAACTCCCGGCCAACTTACGGATCCCTAACTCCTTCCATGTATCTCTCCTCAAACCTGTGGTACTTAACTCTTTTTCCAAGTCTACAGGTACGCCTCCTGCTCCGGTTTCTGCTGAGGACGAGTTTGAGGTAGAGAACATTCTTGCCACCAAAAGGGTAAGAGGAAAGACCTTTTTTCTGGTAGATTGGAAGGGGTTTGGTCCTGAGGAGAGAACGTGGGAGCCCCGGGAGAACATCCATGCCCCTCTCATCCTAGCTAAATTTCTGTCTGGCCTAAAAAAGGGGGGGCCTAAAGGGGGGGGTACTGTAGTGCCGGCGTCCCTGCCCTCTGCTAGGCAGGGACGCTGCTCCCCTCACCGCTCTGCTCCGTGCCCGGCTTCCTCCCCCCGCTCTGCTGTCAGCGCGCGCTCCGTCCCGGCGTCCTCCTCCTCCTCTGCTCTCAGCGCGCGCTCCTTCCCGGCCCCTGTGCTTAGGGCGCGCGCGCGCGCGCTCCCCTCCTCTTAAAGGGGCCGCGCGCGCCGCCCTAAAGAGTCCCCGGCCAATGGCCGGAGGACTTCATCATATATAAGGCACCTCCTCCAAAATGGAGGTGCCCGAGCAATGTTGTTTGCACCTGTGTCTCACCTGTGCTTCAGCCCTCAGGTCCCGTTGCCAGTTACCTGCCAGTTACCTGCCAGTTTCCTGCCAGTTTCCTGCCAGTTTCCTGCCAGTTACCTGCCAGTTACCTGCCAGTTACCTGCCTGATTCCTGCCTGAATACTTGTTACCTGTCTGCCAGTCTGAGGTCCGACGGTCTGCCTTACTACTCCTGTCAGTCTGTCTAAAGGACCAGCCTGCCCGCTCACCTGGGAGCGCATATCAGCTACCTGCCTGCTTGCCTGAGGTCCGACGGTCTGCCTTACTACTCCGGTCAGTCTGTCTATGGACCAGCTTGCCCGCTCACCTGGGAGCGCTTCTCCGTTATCTGCCTGCTTGCCAGCCCGGAGGCTCCGTTGTCACGTGCTGTGACCACCAGCTATCTCAGAGACTCTTGCCCGCTCACCTGGGAGCGCATCTCCGTTACCTGCCTGCTTGCCAGCCCGGAGGTCCCGTTGTCACGTGCGGTGACCATCAGCTATTCCAGAGACTCTTGCCCGCTCACCTGGGAGCGCTTCTCCGTTACCTACCTGCTTGCCAGCCCGGAGGTTCCGCCGTCACGTGCCGTGACCACCTGTTATTCCAGAGACTCTCGCTTGCTCACCTGGGAGCACACATCTACCATCTGCCTGCTAGCCTACCCGGAGGCTCTGCCATCACAGGTCGTACCTACCCTTTACCCAGAGACTGCCCTGATCACTTGCCGTATCTCCCTGTCCGTTCATCCAGAGACTGCCACCCGCTCCCTTACAAGGGCCGCCCCCTTGTATAGTAGCTCAGAGGTTCCGCCTCCCAGACCCGTTACAAAGGGGTTAAGGCCAGCTTGGCATTATCAGCTGGCCCTAAGCCCGAAATTCATGGGGTCACGCCAATATTAGACATGACCACCATGAATTTCTAGTAAAGTATTTAAAAAAAACACAAACACCCAGAAAAAAGTCCTTTAATTGAAATAAAGACACAATTCTTTATTGTTCTAAATTAAACCATACTTACCATCACGCCCATTCCAGCTGAAGCCAACGATCTCCTGCAATAAAAGTAAAATAATAAAGCAACCTCATCCTTACCTTTCCATGGCTCCCACGACGGCTCCAGCTCTGCTACATCGAGATGACAGGCTGGACCGCAGCAGAACGCTGCCATCCAGCCTGTCATCCCGCAGACACTGAGAAGCGCAGGCATACTTCCACTCCTCAGTGTCTGGCTGTGACGGCATCCAGATGAGCCGACAATGAACTCGGCTCACCTCATGTACGTCACTGACAGCGTGGGAGAATTCTCCTGCACTCAGCGTGAGAATTTTCCCACGCTGTCAGTGACGTGCATGAGGTGAGGTCATGTCCAATGAACTCGGCGCACCTCATGCACGTCACTGACAGCGTGGGAAAATTCTCACGCTGAAGCGCTGAGTGCAGGAGAATTTTCCCACGCTGTCAGTGACGTGCATGAGGTGAGCTGAGTTCATTGGACATGACCTCGGCTCATCTGGATGCCGTCACAGCGAGACACTGAGGAGCGCAAGCATGCCTGCGCTTCTCAGTGTCTGCGGGATGACAGGCTGGATGGCAGCGTTCTGCTGCGGTCCAGCCTGTCATCTCGATGTAGCAGAGCTGAAGCTGTCCTGGGAACCATGGAAAGGTAAGGATGAGGTTGCTTTATTATTTTACTTTTATTGCAGGAGATCGTTGGCTTCAGCTGGAATGGGCGTGACTGTAAGTATGGTTTAATTTAGAACAATAAAGAATTGTGTCTTTATTTCAATTAAAGGACTTTTTTCTGGGTGTTTGTGTTTTTTTTAAATACTTTACTAGAAATTCATGGTGGTCATGTCTAATATTGGCGTGACCCCATGAATTTCGGGCTTAGGGCCAGCTGATAATGCCAAGCTGGCCTTAACCCCTTTATTACCCAGTGAGCCACCGCACCAGGGCCCTGGATGAGTTGGGTACAGCGCCAGAAGATGGCGCTTCTATGAACGCGCCATTTTCCGGGGCGGCTGCGGACTGCAATTTGCAGCGGGTGGGGCCCAGAAAGCTTGGGCCTCCCTGCGCTGCGGATTCCAGCCCCCAGCTGCCTTGTTGTACCTGGCTGGACACAAAATAGGGCGAAGCCCCACGTATTTTTTTTTTTAATTATTTCATGAAATTCATGGAATAATTAAGAAAAAAAGGGCTTCCCTATATTGTTGTGTCCGGCTAGGTACAAATAGGCAGCTGGTGGTTGGGGGCAGCCCGTTCCTGCCTGCTGTACCTGACTGGACACAAATATAGGGCGAAGCCCCACATAATTTTTTTTTAATTATTTCATGAATTTCCTGAAATAATTAAAAAAAATTGACGTGGGGCTTTGCACTATATTTGTGTCCAGCCAGGTACAGCAGGCAGGAACGGGCTGCCCCCAACCACCAGCTGCCTATTTGTACCTGGCCGGACACAACAATATAGGGAAGCCCTTTTTTTCTTAATTATTCCATGAATTTCATGAAATAATTTAAAAAAAAAAAACGTGGAGCTTCTCCCTATTTTTGTGTCCAGCCAGGTACAACTAGGCAGCTGGGGGATGGAATCTGCAGCGCAGGGAGGCCCAAGCTTTCTGCCCCCCGCTGAAAATTGCAGTCCGCAGCCGCCCCGGAAAATGGCGCGTTCATAGAAGCTGGATGCTGTACCTGGCTGGCATACAAAAATATGGCGAAGCCCACGTCAAAAGTTTTGGGAAAAATTAATTAAAAAATAAATAATAATTTAGGGACTGCATCTTTATTAACTCCTCAAATGTCATTTAGTGTTAAAATAATGGATTTATTTAAAAAAAAAATAGCGTTGGATCCCCCATAATTTTAGTCTCTAGCGGAGGTTAAGCAGACGGCTGGGGCAGATGTTTGAAGCCTGGGAAGGGGGTAAAACCCCCGGAGCTTCCCAGGCTACTAATATCAGCCCCCAGCTGAAAACCTAGCCTTTACTAGCTATTAAAATGGGGGACCCCCCCCAAAAAAATGACGTGGGGTCCCCCCTAATTTAATAGCTAGCAAAGGCTAGGCAGACAGCTGGGGGCTGATATTAATAGCCCAGGAAGGGTGCCATGAATATTGGCCCCCTCCCAGGCTAGAAACACCAGTCGTCAGCCGCCCCAGAAATGGCGCATCCATAGGATGCGCCAACTCTGGCACTTAGCCTCGCTCTTCCACGCTGCCCTGGTGCGGTGGCAGGGGGTAATAGTGGTGGGGTTCATGTCAGCGCCAGCTGCCATGAAGCCCAGGTTAGTAATGATGGGCGTCTATAAGACACCCCCATTCCTAACCTACAAAGTGTTAAAAAGAAAAAACACACTACACCCAGAAAAAAATAATTTATTTGAAATAAAACACACAATTTTATTTAATTCTTAGTTTACTAAAAATAATAGTTACCTGTCCACGTTCCTGCGCTGATCTCCCATGCACAGCTGTCACATCTGGAGATGGTGACAGCTGTGCATGGCTGCTGTAAGCTCACGCTGCCGGGAACACGTCCGCTCCCGGCAGCGGGAGCCCCTGACTGAGGTCACCGGAGTGCATTCAGTCAGCGCAGCTCCGGAGACCTCGTTTACGGCAGTGCTGTACCGTGGGAATTTCTCACGATACAGCAGGGCCGTAAAGCAGCTAACCGGAGCACCGCTGCCTTAACTCTGGTGAACCCTTACGGCCCCGTCATTCTAGCGGCGGCAGCGGTTCAGAGCGGTCACATTCTATGTGGCTGCTCTGAACTGGAGATCTTCGTGGGACACTCGTGGACTGCTACGGAGGGGTAAGGATAAGGTTGTGGTTTATTATTTTATATTTTATTACAGGAGATCGATGGCTTCGGGGAATTAGGTGTCTTGGTGAGTATAGGTGTAGTTTTTTATTTTTTACTTTATTTTAGGTGGCGATCGGCGGGGACAGGTAATGTATGAACTAATTTCTTTTAGGCAACCACTGGCCACCAATGACATGTATTTAACATTTATTGGGGACACAGTAGGGCAATTTAAATAGCAGGATCAGTCTGATGGGAACTACTGCTCCCATCGAGCTGATCCTGCTGGCAGGAGTGGACGGGGGACAGACATAGGCCGATGGGAGTAGTAGTGTCACATCGGCCTATGTCTGCCTGCACGCACACACCCGCACACACACCGCACACACCCGCACACATCGCACAGACACCGCGCACACCCGCACAAACATCGCGCACACACCCCGCACACACACCCCGCACACACACTAATCATGACGGGTCTGGGAGGTGAGGCTGACCTGTGCGGCCGTGGGAAAGTTCATGTGAGTTCATGCAGTCAAGCATGAACTCACATGAACCCTCTGAGGGCACCGCGGCTAATTCAAATGAACAGCTGATCGGCATCAGCTGATACCTCAGCTGTTCATTTGAAATAACCGGCGGGAAAGCGCAGCACAGAACGGGAAAGCCGGCGGTGAAGTCTTTTCATTGCCGGCTTCCCCGCCCGGGTCCTTCGCTCCCCGCTCCTTGGAGCTGCGCTCCCCGCCCGGTCCTAACTTACTATCGGGATGGGAGGTGGCGAGGGGAGCGGAGGATCAGGGTGGGAGGCTGCGGGGAAGCAGTATGGGGCTGTGTGATTGTTTAAAAGCCGGCGGCTTTATACCGCCCGCCGGCTTTTAAACAATCAGGAGAATTCTCCCCCGCTGGGATGGCATTCTGATGACAGGCTGGATCGCGCTGCCATCCAACTTGTCATCCTTCACAGACACTGCAGAGCGCAGGCATTATGGGAACTTCCGATTCCGGTATCCGATATTGTAAAAGTATCGGAATTAAGTATCGGAATTCCGATACCGCGAATATCGGCCGATACCCGATATTACAGTATCGGAATGCTCAACACTAGTCGTCGCTGAAAAACAGGGAAGAATGGCGGTAATATGATAAATATAATGAGTTACACACACGCCGCTAGGTTCAGATAGGGCAAGACGGGTTTCATGAATTCTTTGGAATCATGGGGGAACTGTTACTCAGGGCGACCATAGGCTGCAGTTTCTCTCAGGCACACGATAGATTCAATTGCTGACCAGACACATCTGACAAGAGTCTTTTTGAGCAGTTTAACAGTGGAATTTAATCTGAAACACGGCCAGTGCAATTCAGGGATATTACAGCAACAATCTTCATTACAGTACAGTCTGAGTTTCTTGAGCAACCGGCTCCAGTAACAATACAGTAGTTTCTTCACAAGGCACAGTATTGCAGTCTCTTCAGTAGCATAATTCAGCATAGTCCTTATCTTCCTGCCCGATAAAACTCTGCACTGTTAGTTCAGGGAGTTTATCTAACCTGTGTATAGTTTCTCTCCTGATCTGAATCCTATTCAGCTGCCTTCTGTCAGATCCAGATAACACACCACCACCTTTCTCTTCAGCTTCAGCCAGACTACAATAACAAGTTCCCCACAATCCCCCTGGGGCTCTGCTAAAACACCTGTCTCCCTGTCTCCTGTGACTGTGTTAACCCCTCTAGTTGCTGGATGCTTTTGAAGCAATAGCACTACTTTTGCATGTCATATAAATGTACTATAATAATAATAATAATAGTTTTTATTTTTATAGCGCCAACATATTCCGCAGCACTTTACAAATTTTAGGGGGGACACATACAGACAATACAGAATAAGCATATCTCATATGATATAAAAGTATTAAGAAAGAACTTCAATAATGCAACATAATATACAGTACAGACCAAAAGTTTGGACACACCTTCTCATTTAAAGATTTTTCTGTATTTCATGACTTTGAAAATTGTACATTCACACTGAAGGCATCAAAACTATGAATTAACACATGTGGAATTATATACTTAACAAAAAAGTGTGAAACAACTGAAAATATGTCTTATATTCTAGGGTCTTCAAAGTAGCCACCTTTTGCTTTGATGACTGCTTTGCACACTCTTGGCATTCTCTTGATGAGCTTCAAGAGGTAGTCACTGGAAATGGTTTTCACTTCACAGGTGTGCCCTGTCAGGTTTAGTAAGTGGGATTTCTTACCTTATAAATGGGGTTGGGACCATCAGTTGTGTTGTGCAGAAGTCAGGTGGATATGTGGCACCCAGCTGCGCTTTGTACCACAGATCCTAGAAGAGTGCATTAATGAAATTCTCCACAAGAGGCCCCCTTAAACATTCACACATCTCCACCTTCCACCTCAGACCAGCAGAGGGAGCCCGTTAGGGATATAAATAGGGAAGGTGGAGCTAGGCAACTCAGTGATTCAGCAGTTCCTCTGAAGAGTTCCTGCAGAGTGAGACACAGAAACAGGTCAGTCTGCAGTGGAGCTCAGTCTAGTTTGGAGTGGTCAGCCTGCAGTGGAGCCTAGTCCAGATGCAGTTGTAGCTCAGTTAGAGCTGAAGGTGTGCCGGCGCCATAAGATCAGTGAAGAGCGGCAAGCAGCCGTTAGTGTGAGTAGCCTAGTGAGGGCCCGAGCGTGGCCGAAAGTGAGTGGAAAGTGAGTAGCAGTGGGGGCAGAGGAGCTTACCCAGCTCACCCCGAAACATATACCGGACACCGGGTCCGAGCTTACCGGGATCTCTATGACCCAGTAAGGCATAACCGGAATCCCTGGAGAACTACAGGTCCCAGGTTCACCAGAGAGCTGATACGTAACAGAGCCAGGAGACACATAGGCCCCGTAAACTGGGAGCGTGCACTCCAAGAGAAGGCCCTACCACAACGTCAGCCGGTGCAGGACAGAGATAAAGTTAGGCCTAACTTCAGGCAGGTCAGAAACTTACTACGCAGAGGCAAGAAACAGGAGGCCCTACACCCGCTCATTGGGGAGGATCCTGATATGCACCCATACAGTGCTCCGGGATGTGCCTGAACTACCATCAGTAAAAGGTACTGAAGTGACTACCGTGTCCATCCCTGTTCTTGCTCTGACCCGGCTGGGTCTCGCCTGTCCTGCATCCCCCTCTCCGTACGCTGCCCTGAGGCCTAGCTCCACCTCTCATCAAGAGAATGCCAAGAGTGTGCAAATCAGTCATCAAAGCAAAAGGTGGCTACTTTGAAGAACCTAGAATATAATACATATTTTCAGTTGTTTCACACTTTTTTGTTAAGTATATAATTCCACATGTGTTAATTCATAGTTTTGATGCCTTCAACGTGAATGTACAATTTTCATAGTCATGAAAATACAGAAAAATCTTTAAATGAGAAGGTGTGTCTAAACTTTTGGTCTGCACTGTATAATCACAAAAGAGGATGGGATAAAGAGTGCTTATTGAAGAACAGGGAAGCATGGTGGATGATTAAACTCAATACTTGGGTTCCATATGGACTGAATTTGCGCAAAGATATAATGCTGATTTATGAAGTTCTTTCTTAGTACTTTTATATTTCAGTACATTTACTCATCATATTTATATTACCACCATGCTTCCCTGTTTTTCAGTGACCACATATGTGGTCATCTGTTGCTTTTGTTTCGGCTTTTTATAAAATTGTGTTCTCTGAAGTTTTTAAACGCTGTGCACCTATATAAGTTCACTTCCGACACTATTTAAAACACCATGATTTTGCGCACCAGAGACACGTCGGTACAGTGCATTGTGAAAGTATTTGGCCCCCTTGAACTTTTCTACCTTTTGCCACATTTCTGGCTTCAAACATAAAGATATAAAATTCTAATTTTTGGGGGAAGAATCAACAACAAGTGGGACACAGTCATGAAGTGGAACGAAATTTATTGGATATTTTAAACTTTTTTAACAAATTCAAAACTGAAAAGTGGGGCGTGCAATATTATTCGGCCCCTTTACTTTCAGTGCAGCAAACTCACTCCAGAAGTTCAGTGAGGATCTCTGAATGATCCAGTGTTGTCCTAAATGACTGGTAATGATGAATAGAATCCACCTGTGTGTAATCAAGTCTCCGTATAAATGCAGCTGCTCTGTGATAGTCTCAAGGTCCTGTTTCAAGTGCAGAGAGCATCATGAAGACCAAGGAACACACTAGGCAGGTCCGAGATACTGTTGTGGCAAAGTTTAAAGCTGGATTCGGATGCAAAAAGATTTCCCAATTTTTAAACATCTCAAGGAGCAGTGTGCAAGCGATCATATTGAAATGGAAGGAGTATCAGACCACTGCAAATCTACCAAGACCCGGTCGTCCCTCTAAACTTTCATCTCAAACAAGGAGAAGACTAATCAGAGATGCAGCCAAAAGGCCCATGATCACTCTGGATGAACTGCAGAGATCAACAGCTGAGGTGGGAGAGTCTGTCCATAGGACAACAATCAGTCGTACACTGCTCAAATCTGGCCTTTATGGAAGAGTGGCAAGAAGAAAGCCATTTCTCAAAGATATCCATAAAAAGTCTCGTTTGAAGTCTGCCACAAGCCACCTGGGAGACACACCAAACATGTGGAATAAGTTGCTCTGGTCAGATGAAACCAAAATCGAACTTTTTGGCCACAATGCAAAACGATGTTTGGCGTAAAAGCACCACAGCTCATCACCCTCAAAACACCATCCCCACTGTCAAAAATGGTGGTGACAGCATCATGGTTTGGGCCTGCTTTTCTTCAGCAGGGACAGGTAAGATGGTTAAAATTGATCGGAAGATGGACAGAGCCAAATACAGGACCATTCTGGAAGAAAACCTGTTGGAGTCTGCAAAAGACCTGAGACTGGGACGGAGATTTATCTTCCAACAAGACAATGATCCCAAACATAAAGCAAAATCTACAATGGAATTGTTCAAAAATAAACGTATCCAGGTGTTTGAATGGCCAAGTCTAAGTCCAGACCTGAATCCAATCGAGAATTTGTGGAAAGAGCTGAAAACTGCTGTTCACAAACGCTCTCCATCCAACCTCAATGAGCTCAAGCTGTTTTGCAAGGAAGAATGGGCAAGAATTTCAGCCTCTCGATGTACAAAACTGATAGAGACATACCCCAAGCGACTTGCAGCTGTAATCGCAGCAAAAGGTTGCGCTACAAAGTATTAACTCAAGGGGGCCGAATAATATTGCACGCCCCAATTTTCAGTTTTTAATTTGTTAAAAAAGTTTAAAATATCCAATAAATTTCGTTCCACTTCACGATTGTGTCCAACTTGTTATTGATTCTTCCCCCAAAAATTAGAATTTTATATCTTTATGTTTGAAGCCAGAAATGCGGCAAAAGGTAGAAAAGTTCAAGGGGGCCAAATACTTTCACAATGCACTGTATGTCAAACATGAAGTAACCTATGGATGTTATGATGATTGTTTTGTCCGTGAAGCTGGATTCGCCCTTATTTCTTTAGCTTGTGTATACAATGATCGAGAAGGTAATCATGGCAATAAACTATGTTTATCTTTTATGTGGGGAGTCTGGCTGTGTCTGACAGCTGGCTCCCCACTCCCACAGCTGCATAATTTCTTGCAAATGCAGAGAAAAGTGTAGACTGCCAGGTCATTTATTGTTTATGAGCAGTCCAGTGGCTGGCTACCTTTTGGGACAATTTTCACTTCCTTAAGTGCATGTATTTGGGGCTAAAAATTATTTTTACAATTAGGTTAAATTAAAAATGTTGCACTGTTTAGCTTTTTCATGCTATTTTTTTTTCTGCACATACAAACCAGGGATTGAAGCTTGAAGAGGACAATTTGCATATTCCAGGTGCCTTCTGGGAAAAGCGAAGAGTCTTCTTCAGCTAGAAGATCATTGGGTACAGCCGGGACCAGCTGCTTGGAAAGCATCGCCAAAGCGCACGCCGTCGTTCATTTGTTTATCCTAGGGTATCACAAGAAAGAAGACAGACATCAAGTCAGCAGGGACAAGGAGCAGCATGGCAGATGTGACAACCTACATGGTGAGCTGCAACATGTGCTACATGTTCACAGATCGACCAGAAGCTGAAACCAACTTCACCTGCCAGAAGTGTAGACTACTGGCTCTTTTAGAAGAAAAGGTGCGGGGACTGGAAGAAAGAATTGCGACATTAAAACTCATCAAGGAAAATGAAGACTTCCTGGACAGAACAGAAGCGTCACTACTGGTCACGGAAAGTGAAGGAAGCGTCAGAGAACCTCCAGAGGCAGACAAGTGGAGGCAAGTGACCAAAAGAAGCAAGAAGACCATGGAGACACCACCAACCACACAACTGACAAACAGATTCCAAGGACTTGTGGAGACGAAGATGGCACACCTAAGGATGAGGAACTACCAGCAAGCAAAAAAGAAAAGAGCACCCAGAAACACCCAGAAGCGACAAGAAAAAGGACAGCCAAGAAGGGAAGAAGAGTGGTGGTGGTGGGAGGCTCACTACTGAGAGGAACAGAAGCAGCTATCTGCAGACCTGACATAACCGCAAGAGAAGTATGCTGCCTCCCAGGGGCGAAGATCAAGGATGTTACCGATAGAATACCGAAGCTCATCAGTTCCAAGGATGTCCACCCATTTCTTCTGATACATGTTGGCACCAATGACACGGCAAAGAAGGACCTACCGACAATCTGCAAGGACTTTGAAGCATTGGGGAAGAAAGTAAAAGAACTGGATGCGCAGGTAGTTTTTTCTTCTATCCTTCCAGTAGACGGGCATGGCGTCAGGAGATGGAACATGATCCTTGATGTGAACAACTGGCTGAGACGATGGTGCAGACAACAAGGATTTGGATTCCTGGACCACGGTGTGAATTACCTCTATGACGGACTCCTTGCCAGAGACGGGCTACACCTCAACAAACCCGGGAAACACACATTTGCCAGGAGACTCGCAACACTCATCAGGAGGGCGTTAAACTAGAAGAAGAGGGGATGGGAAGAAAAACGCCGGACACGAACATGCAACCAGAGAACATACTAATGAAAGATATGAAGTGCGACAAAGAAGGTCCAAGACAAGATACTTGGAAGGGAGGTAAGAAAATTTCTAATACAATCCACAGGGAGGAGATTGGAACAAAACAAAATCGTGTAAACTGCATGCTAGCAAATGCCAGGAGCCTGACAAACAAGATGGATGAACTGGAAGCAGAAATATCTACAGGTAACTATGACATAGTGGGAATAACCGAGACATGGTTAGATGAAAGCTATGACTGGGCAGTTAACTTACAGGGTTACAGTCTGTTTAGAAGGGATCGAAGAAGTCGGAAAGGGGGTGGAGTCTGTCTATATGTAAAGACGTGTCTAAAGCCTACAATACGGGAGGATGTATGGGAGGGAAATGAGGAGGTCGAGTCCTTATGGGTGGAGATACATGGGGCAAAAAACAATAATAAAATTATCATAGGAGTCTGTTATAAACCACCAAATATAGCAGAAGCCACGGAAAGTCTATTAATGAGACAAATAGACGAAGTAGCAAAAAATAACGAGGTGATTATTATGGGGGACTTCAACTACCCCGATATAGACTGGGAAACCGAAAGCTGTAGATCTCAGAAAGGAAACAGGTTTCTGTCAATTATCAAAGACAATTATTTGTCACAACTTGTGCAGGAACCAACTAGAGGGACGGCCCTTTTAGACTTAATATTAACTAACAGGCCAGACAGAATAACTGAGGTGCAGGTCGGGGGGCACCTGGGAAATAGTGACCACAACATTATACAATTCCACATGTGCTTCAGTATGGTGCCCAGCAAGGGAGTCACAAAAACATTGAACTTCAGGAGAGCAAAGTTTGATCAGCTAAGAGATGCCCTTCACCTTATAGACTGGGATAGTATCTTTAGTAATAGGAGCACAGATAGAAAATGGGAAATTTTCAAAACAGTCCTACATAGTCACTGTAGAAGGTACATACCTTATGGGAATAAAAGGGCTAGGAATAGGAGGAAGCCAATGTGGCTAAATAAGGAAGTCAAGAGGGCAATGAAAAACAAAAAAAGGGCTTTCGGTAAACTTAAACAAGAAGGCAGCGAGGAAGCGCTAATATCTTATAGGGAAAAAAACAAAATCTGTAAGAAACAAATAAGAATAGCAAAAGAGGAGACAGAGAGACTAATTGCCAAGGAAAGTAAAACCAATCCCAAACTGTTCTCTAACTATATAAACAGTAAAAGGATTAAAACTGATGGCGTTGGCCCATTGAAAAATAACCTGGGTAAAATCATAGAGGGCGATGAGGGTAAAGCAAACCTACTCAATAGCTTCTTCTCCACTGTTTTCACAATAGAAAACAATTTATCGGAGGAAATGCAGAGTGATAAAGTAAACCCTCCGCTAAATATCACCCACCTAACCCAGGAGGAAGTTCAGAAACGCCTAAATAATATCAAAATAGACAAGTCACCAGGCCCAGATGGCATACACTCCCGGGTACTAAAAGAATTAAGTAATGTGATAGACAGACCGCTGTATCTTATATTCAAGCACTCTGTATGGACAGGGACTGTCCCACTAGACTGGCGCCAAGCAAATGTGGTACCAATATTCAAAAAGGGGTCTAAAAGTGACCCTGGGAACTATAGACCAGTCAGCTTAACGTCTGTTGTGGGTAAATTGTTTGAAGGATTTCTTAGAGATGCTATTGTAGAATATCTTAATGATAATAACTGTCTAACTCCATATCAACATGGATTCATGAGGGATCGCTCCTGCCAAACAAACCTGATCGCCTTCTACGAGGAGGTGAGCTCACAGCTGGACCGGGGAGAGTCAGTGGATGTTGTATACCTTGACTTCTCCAAAGCGTTTGATACCGTGCCACACAAAAGGTTGGTATATAAAATGAGAATGCTTGGTCTGGGGGATAATGTGTGCAAGTGGGTAAATAGCTGCCTGAGTGATAGAAAGCAGAGGGGGGTTATCAATGGAGTAAGCTCAGGGTGTGTCAGGGTTACTAGCGGGGTGCCTCAAGGGTCTGTCTTGAGCCCTATATTATTTAATATATTTATTAATGATCTAGTGGAAGGGTTGCATAGTAAAATAGCAATATTTGCAGATGATACTAAACTTTGTAAAGTAGTTAATACAGATGAGGATAGGGCACAGATACAGGAGGATTTAGATAAATTGGGGAGTTGGGCCAAAAAATGGCAAATGGGGTTCAATGCCGATAAATGTAAGGTCATGCACATGGGAAAGAAAAACAGCAGTCACCCATACATATTAAATGGGAAACCGTTGGGGAAATCTGACATGGAGAAGGACCTGGGCGTCTTGGTTAATAGCAAATTAAATTGGAGTGCCCAGTGTCAGGCAACAGCTGCGAAGGCAAATAGAGTCATGGCATGCATCAGAAGAGGAATAGGGGCATATGATGAGAACATTGTTCTTCCTCTGTATAAAGCGCTGGTGAGGCCGCACTTAGAATATTGTGCACAGTTCTGGGCTCCGGTGCTCAGGAAAGACATATTGGAGCTAGAGAGGGTACAAAGGAGGGCGACTAAGGTAATAAAGGGAATGGAGGGACTAGAATACCCAGAGAGGTTGTCAAAATTAGGCCTATTTACGTTGGAAAAGAGAAGGCTTAGGGGAGACCTCATAAACATGTATAAATACATCAGGGGGCAGTACAGAGATCTCTCCCATGACCTGTTTATACCAAGGATGGTGACAAAGACGAGGGGGCACACTATGCGTCTGGAGGAAAGGAGGTTCCTGCACCAGCATAGAAGGGGATTCTTTACGGTCAGAGCCGTGAGACTCTGGAACTCTCTGGAAGAGGAAGTGGTGATGTCCAACTCACTTAATGAGTTCAAGAGAGGCCTGGACGCCTTTCTTGAGAACAATAAAATTACATCTTATGCTTAGTTAATTAATCCAGGGATTTAATCTGACTGCCAGATTGGTGTCGGGAAGTGAATTTTTCCTCAATGATGTAAATTGGCCTATACCGCATGGTTTTTTTTTTGCCTTCCCCTGGATCAACGCTGCGGAATAGCTGCAGTGCACAAGAAATAGGCTGAACTGGATGGACGCTTGTCTTTTTTCGGCCTTATAAACTATGTAACTATGTAACTTTGATGTGGTTATAAATTAATTGAGAGGAGCTCAGAAAGAGACAGACAAGGTGACAAACTCACTGCCAGACTGTCATGGTGCGCTGACTGATGAATTCTCAGTTAACTCAACTTTCAGCCAGCAATAGACAGTGTAAGGTCTTGTTCACATGACTGTATTTTCGGTACAAGTGCTGTCCCAAAAAATAACTGTCGGGCACTAAGACCAATGTTATTCAACGGGGAAGTGAAGGTGACCAATTTTTTTCACTGACCGAATCTGCGCTTGAAAAAAAAAATTGTAGCATGGACAAGTTTCTTTAATAAAGTTGTATGAAATCCATGCCATAGTCGTGCTTTATCAGCAGAGATTGGAAAAGCCTATGATGTCCATTGTTTAACTCCTTGAATATTGTGATTAATGTTTATGGTGGCATACAGGTGAAAGTAGGCAAGACTAGATCTATAAACCAATATATTTGGCCACTAAGGGTATGCTCACAGTTTTTTTTTCATTTAATTTTTTTTTGCCGATTCTGCTTCAAAATCAGCAGCAAAAGATGCTTCAAATACTTTCAGTAAGCTTTCTGTTGATTTCAATGGTAAAACCACTTTGCTGTTTATACAAGTTTGTTCTTAAGTTACCTGCTAAAAAATTCCTCATGGAATCTGCATCAAACTTGACTCTGAAGTCAGTGTGCACATAGCCAAGTCACTACTCCAAAAACTCCTCAAAAAAACTTAACGTGCACATAGCCACTGAGTGGGAACTCCAAGTGTTTGAGGAATTTTAGAGTTTTTGAGGAGGATTCGAAGAGTTTCCTCACCGTTTCTGCTCTAAAAACTGCTAAAAATAAAATCTGTGTGCACATACCCAATAACTATTTTTTGGTCAGGGTCAGTTTCCGGATCACTTTTTGGCAGAGGTGTTTTTTTTCCGTATCACTTTTTGGCACCTGTGGGCGGTTAGCATATCAAGTTTTGGTAAAACTGGGTGGTGTTTTTCCTTGCGATTTTTTTGTCAGGGTCAGTTTCTGGATCACTTTGTTGGCAAAGGTGTTTTTTTTTTTTAGAAACCATTTTTTTTCAGAACTGAAAACCATGTCAAAAAGTGCATTGATTACTGATGTGGACTTCTTTTAAAACCCCACATTGGATATTTCCAATTAAAAAAGATTCATGTGATCTTGAAAGAATACATCAGATCAGTCTTATCTATTCATAAGGGGAATGAAAGGGATTTACAAGTTCTTGAGCCATCCCTGCACTGGAATAACAATACTCTTGTGGGATGGGAAGAGGTAAATAGGTACAGAGCACTAATAAACCCAAAAATTGTCAACTAGTCTATACGAAAAAATTAAACAGAAGTCTCATGCAAGCATATCAGCATAAAGTTAGAAAAATTGTGACATGTGAAATGCTTTGAGCCAAAATAAAAAAATATTGAAGTGGATAGGGCGAAACCTACAGGGACCCACCTGTCTGGCTAGTCTGTCGTGTGGCTCAGTCCTTGGTGGATTTGCATGAGTTCCTTGAAATGCCGCAGTGTGAAATCATACAGCCAGTGTCTGATACATGCCATACCCGTTGGTCAGGCAGCATGTATCAGCTGTCAGTTTCCCTTTAAAGGGGTTGTTCCCTTTCATTAAATGAATGTTCCTGATTGCATTATAAAAGACAAACCACGATGTTACTCATAGTTACATAGTTACATAGTTTATAAGGCCGAAAAAAGACAAGCGTCCATCCAGTTCAGCCTATTTCTTGTGCACTGCAGCTATTCCGCAGCGTTGATCCAGGGGAAGGCAACAAAAAACCATGCGGTATAGGCCAATTTACATCATTGAGGAAAAATTCACTTCCCGACACCAATCTGGCAGTCAGATTAAATCCCTGGATTAATTAACTAAGCATAAGATGTAATTTTATTGTTCTCAAGAAAGGCGTCCAGGCCTCTCTTGAACTCTTTAAGTGAGTTGGACATCACCACTTCCTCTCCCAGAGAGTTCCAGAGTCTCACGGCTCTGACCGTAAAGAATCCCCTTCTATGCTGGTGCAGGAACCTCCTTTCCTCCAGACGCATAGTGTGCCCCCTCGTCTTTGTCACCATCCTTGGTATAAACAGGTCATGGGAGAGATCTCTGTACTGCCCCCTGATGTATTTATACATGTTTATGAGGTCTCCCCTAAGCCTTCTCTTTTCCAATGTAAATAGGCCTAATTTTGACAACCTCTCTGGGTATTCTAGTCCCTCCATTCCCTTTATTACCTTAGTCGCCCTCCTTTGTACCCTCTCTAGCTCCAATATGTCTTTCCTGAGCACCGGAGCCCAGAACTGTGCACAATATTCTAAGTGCGGCCTTACCAGCGCTTTATACAGAGGAAGAACAATGTTCTCATCATATGCCCCTATTCCTCTTCTGATGCATGCCATGACTCTATTTGCCTTCGCAGCTGCTGCCTGACACTGGGCACTCCAATTTAATTTGCTGTTAACCAAGACGCCCAGGTCCTTCTCCATGTCAGATTTCCCCAACGGTTTCCCATTTAATATGTATGGGTGACTGCTGTTTTTCTTTCCCATGTGCATGACCTTACATTTATCGGCATTGAACCCCATTTGCCATTTTTTGGCCCAACTCCCCAATTTATCTAAATCCTCCTGTAGCTGTGCCCTGTCTCACCTATCTTCCCCAGGTCCACTGGCGAGTCCCTCCTTCTGGTCCAGGTGTCTGGCATTGGCTGTGGCACTGACATCACGTTGACATTGTGACATCCAATCAGTGAGCTTAGCGGCTCTGCCAGTGTAGGCAGACCACCCTCTTAAGTGCCGCTGAGCCCACTGATTGGCTGCAGTACTGTCCACGCGATCCCAGATACCAAGAACAGCAGCAGAGACTCATCTGTGGACCCAAGGAAGGTGAATACAGTGCAGTTTGTTTCTTTAAAATAACCTGCAGCTGGAGACATTCATTTACTGACCGGGATCCAGCTCTTTAAGGAGTTTGTCTAAACAGTTTGTACATTTTAAAAACAGGACGTGTGTACTCTGAGAATCACCATATACACACGTATTACTCCCCTGTCGCTTCTGTGTACCCACTGAGGGGCCATCTGACGTCCTTTCATCTTCAGACGGGGTTGGCAGGTGACTGTCAGGTTCTGTAGTGGAAGGTGAATATATGATTATGTTTATAGCATGCTAGGCCTGTATGTAAAATAAAAATTGGGAGTGGGGGTGGAGTAGCCTAAAAATGACCTGGTTTTCAAGGGGATTATCAATTTTTGCTGTTTAGTATTGTCCCTTGTTAGCTCTGTTTTCCTCTAGAATTCAGTTACAGAGAAAAAAATTTTACCCACCGTTTAGTTAAGGCCACGTTCACACTTTCAGTATTTGGTCAGTATTTACATCAGTATTTGTAAAACCCACTCAATGAATAATGAATAACCATAAAATCGTTTAAAATATTAATTTAATATTTTTTTTTTTTTTTTTTTTTTAAATACAAATATAAATAAAAATACGCATAAATTAGAAAACAGAATCAAGGATATATAATAAATACCCAAATTAATTGACTGTGGGGCATAAATCAATAGGAATCAGATAGAAGGCAAATCCAGACTATGTGTTGAAGTGCATAGTGCAATAAATATGTGTAGCAGCAGTTAGAAATATAAATAAGTAAATCACAGTGGATATATATAAATTAGAGTGCAAAACTAAATACTTAATATGACTAAATAAACACAAACACAGAAGAGAGTAAATACCATATAAATAGGCCCCACAACCTCCAACGCCGTTTCGCCGGATGGCTTTCTCAAGGAGTATAAAGTAAGAAAGAGCAAGGGTAATGTTATATATATATATCCCTCTGGCCAATCACAAAAAGTATTAAGATAAACCCTTCAATTAGTGGCCCACTGATAGGTGAATGCTACAAACTCACTCTATATTATTTAATTTCATTGGTGGGTGGTGGAGTGTAGTTAGATCATCACATACTCGGTGATGTGCGCTCCAGCATGGAGCGCACGCCCAGGAGTACACGCCCAGATCACGCCGCCCAGAAACCGTAAGTGATGAGATCAAAGAGAGCGCGTCCCATAAGTATAGAGGGTGCATTCCACCATTGGAACGCACAAATGACGCTCACTATCGGAAGCGGAAGTGACATGCCCAAAGGTGCATAATGCTATAGCTATAAGACATGGTTCCAATGATGGAACGCAAGCTCAGAGAAACCCCCCACAGGGCCAAACACCGGACCAAACACCACAGGAGCCACAGAAGGAACATAAAACTCATAATACATTACATACAGGTATGACAACAGACAAAAATATGAATCAAAAACATAATATAAATATATATATATATATACGTACAATATACAACATATATTAAATTATTACCGTATTTTTCGGACTTTAAGACGCACCGGACCATAAGACGCACCTAGGTTTTAGAGGAGGAAAATAGAAAAAAAAATTAAGCAAAAAATGTGGTCATGATGCACTGTTAAGGGGAAGCGGGTCTGTTGCTGACACTGGAATAGGGGTAATGTCCTCCAATTCTGATAATATCCCCCACCCTGGTAGATATGCCCCCCCTTCCTATTATACGTGGCTCCCATCCCCATCCTGATATGCATGGCACCCCTCCATCCTGGTATGCATGGCACCCCTCATCCCCATCCAGGTATGCATGGTACCCCTCATCCTTAACCTGGTATGCATGGCACTCCTCACCCTTATCCTAGTATGCATGGCACCCCTCATCCCTATCCTGGTATGCATGGCACCCCTCATCCCTATCCTAGTATGCATGGCACCCCTCATCCCTATTCTGGTATGCATGGCTCACTCATCCTTATCCTTGTATGCATGGCACCCCTCATCCTTATCCTGGCATGCATGGCACCCCTCATCCTTATCCTGGTATGCATAGCACCCCTCATCCCTATCCTGGTATGCATGGCACCCCTTATCCCAAATCCTGGTATGTATGGCCCCATCATCTCCAATCCTGGTATGCATGGCACCCCTTATCCCAAATCCTGGAATGTATGGCCCCCTCATCCTTATCCTAGTATGCATGGTCCCCCTAATCCCCATCAGGCTGCACATAAAAAAATAAACACTCCTACTCACCTTTCTTCTCTCTCCTCCAGCGCTGCGTCCTGTTTGCCCGCACTCTACATGTGAGCCGCGCATGGCGTCACTGCCATGCGCGGCTCACAAGCAGAGATCAGTTGCCGGAAGTCACTGCTCCCCACGCCGGGACTGTGTGCGCGGGGAGCAGTGATTTCATGCTCCTTAATAGCCGGCTCACAGCTTAGCCGCAGCACGGCTCCTGCTGCTGCTGGGCGATCGCGTCTGCCCACTGTTAAAGGGCATGAATATTCACCCCCTGCGCACGCCCATGGGCGTGGAGAGGGGGTGAATATTCATGCCCTTTAATAGCGGGTACACGTGATTGCTGGCAGCAGCAGGAGCCGTGCTGCTGATACACTGTGTGCCACTATTAAGGAGCATGAATATTCAGTGCTCCCCACGCCAATATTCATTTTCTTTTAGCAGCGGGGACAGTGTAGGCTGCAGCAGGCGGCTGCTGCCTCCTGTGCCCCGCTCCTCCGCCGCAACCGCTCCCCCCAGCACAGTATATATATATATATATATACCCCCCCAGCAACATTCGGACTACAAGATGCACCCCCTATTTTCCTCCAAAATTTTGGAGGAAAAAAGTGCGTCTTATAGTCCGAAAAATACGGTATATATTAAATAAATATGTGAAATAAATAAAAAATAAAAATTAAGAATTCATTGATTAAAAGTGTTAGAGTATAAATAAATGTGTAATAGAGAAAATATAGTGAAAAAATAAATAATAAGGACATGCTGTGTTCCAAGGTACCAATTGGAACACACCAGGCCAAGAAAATAAAATAAAACAAAATGAGAAAAAGTGATCAATAAATAGAATGAAGTACGAGACCCAAAGAAGGTCATTGCTATAAGTGACAAAGTGAAAAAATAAATATATATACATATATATAATGTGTACATACAATTAAAGATTCACATATCAATACATATATTAATAATTACACAGTAAAGTATAGAAAGCATATATGTCTGTCGAAGAAAATTGTTGAGACTGGAATAAAATTTCATTATCAGATTGAGGCCAGAGGAACAATAACAAAAACAAAAGAAAAGAATTAAAAATAGTAAAAACCACATACATACAAAATCTTATTGGAGAAAGGAATTATAGGAAATCTGTTCATTAAGACCATTATTATTATGAGGGGTAAGGGTGTTAAGCCTAAAAATCCACTTGGCTTCAATCTGAGCTAAGCGTTTTTTTATGTTCCCACCCCTTGAATTCAACAGTAAGGAGGGGGCTGGAGACAGCAAGGCTAGGGGGAAGCCACCCATGACCGGGGTTTGGCCTGGAGGTTTTACCCCACCCCCTTTTTGTTTGGATTTGAATAGTGGGGTTCTGGGATTGGGTAATGGGAAGATGGGGGCGGGTAGCTGGAGGGGGATATATAAGGAAAAAGTGCGGGAAAGTGGCCATTCCCATTGGAACAGCAGAGGCAATCACCTGTCATGGCGTCCGTAGAATCCCTGGTGAGCCAGCTTCAGGATGTCGCACGGTCAAGAAGAGGTGGATGGCTGGAGGCCCAGCTGTCCGCATTGCTGGGAGCTTCAGGAATTTCGGAGGCGCAGGCCGGAGTCGGTAGAAGGAGCAGGAGGACCCGGTCCCCGGAGAGACTATCCCCAGAGGTATCAGCGCAGAACAGGCGCAGGCCCCGGAGCCCCTCCGAGGACCCTGCGGGGGGAGAGCAAGATGGCGCGGTTCCTGCCCGCCGCTCTTGCCACGGCAGGAATCCATCCAGCTGGCCTGTTGCTGTTGTTCGGCGCGGAGCGCGGCCTAAACCGGAAGTCAGGGCCGCGCCGGAAGTCAGGGCCGCACCTGATGTACGGCACGACGGAGGAGCGACGCGGGACACAGAGGTTCCGGCCCCAGACGAGCGACGCAGGCGCGGCGCACCTGCGACGCGCAACGCAGCTGCAAGGGACGACGCAGCTGCCATCAACGTTGGGGGCCTGAATGAATGGAGAGGACCCAGGACTATCGTGAGAGCGGAGACGGGAACGGCAGGCTCCACTGGCGATGTTCCTGTCGGGGTGTCTGCTGGGAAGGCCATAAAGACACCAGGGAGGCGAGCATCGGCGGGCAGGCAGCAATCCGGGCATCCACGGCTGCTTGGCTCACAGGGAAGACGCAGAGGAGAGGGAGCGGCGGGCAGCAACATTGAGCCGCCGGGCAGCATTGGTTATGGCAGCACGGACCAGGCCAGTGCGCCTGGGTCTGGTAACAGGAGGAGGCCAGGATCAACACTCAGGATTGCAAGTCGGTCTGGCGGTAGGCGGTCACCGAGGAGACAACACCCGGCAGCATCCATGACCGTTCAGGTCCCCCCTGGTGACGGGGAGGCCAGGGGCGCGGGCCTTGAGCGGCGAATGGAAACAGACGGATCCGATTCCAGCAGTGACCGGGGCGGAAGAACCGATCGTCAGGACTCAGGATTTACGGCTGGTGGGGACACAGCACCTGTGCAGCGGCGTGAGTATAACTCCATGTCTTGTTTGTCGCCCGCAGGGGCAGCTTCGCTAGGGGGAGCTAGTGGTCCTTTTGTTGCCCCAGAGGGGAGATGTCTAGCCGGTCCGGGAGGAACAGAGGTACCGGGAATTAGGGAAATCTTAAATAGTATGTCGCAGGTTTTACTGAGAATGGAGAACGCAGCAGCGGGTGGGTCAAGGGCATCTCCAACAGAAGCCTGATTACCAGGCCAGGAGGTGTCGCTTCAACCCAGTGGTGTGGCGGTAGGGTCTGCGGTTGGTTCAGAAGGGGCAGTTACGGGGGTTTCAGTATCGGTTCAGACGGAGAAGGACAAGGGCGATACGGTGAAGTTGGATGACAGGGCGAAGGGGGAGGTGTATGTGTGCTTCGAGGGGCCATTAGGAGCACATTTTAAAAAAGAGGTGAAGGAGAAAATTTGGCGTGACGAATACGTGGAAATTTTCTCCCTCCTTCCCCTGGAGAAGTTTAATTTGGACAGGGGGAAAAAAGACGATAGCAAAAAGGAAGAGGAGGAGAAGCGGAGGTGGCGCTTGAATACCTCAAACTTTTACGAATTGGCTTCAAGCATTCGCAATTTTGGCCGGGGTCATAGGGGAAAAGTTTCCTGAAAATTGCTCAGGCTTATTTTGTTATTTAGATGCCATCGGGGAAGCGCATCGTACTTATGGGGGACAAACTTGGCTGAGGTACAACGAGCGATTTAGGCAGAGGAAGGCGATACGGCCCGAGATTAAGTGGGACCAAAAAGATATTGGCCTTTGGTTAAAGGTGATGGCTCCCACTAGATACGGGCAGTCCTTTCACGGGAGCGGAGGAAGTGGGAGTCAATCGGCAGGAACAAGTGGAGGTAGTCAGGGAGCGCAGAAAAGTAAAGAAAAATCAGGAACGTGCTGGCAATTTAACAATGGCCAGTGCAAATACGGGGCAGGCCGTAAGTTTAAGCACGTTTGTTCCCATTGCAACGGGAGCTCCCATGGGGCAGCAAAATGTTACAAAAAAGGAAAGGGGAGAATGTCTGTGGGTCCCGGTCAAGGGGGTGACTCCAGTGAATCTTTAAAAGATGGCCCCCTTTCTAAGTAGATATCCTGATCAATTGAAGGCCAGGATTATTAGGGATGGTTTTTCAGAGGGTTTCAGGATCCCGTCACCCGACCATAAAGTTCCTTTCTCAGTTAAGAATTTAAGGTCTGCTTTGTTGCATCCAGAAGTTGTGGAGGTTAAGTTGGCAAAGGAGGTGGAGTTAGGTCGCATGGCGGGGCCTTTTCATAGCTTGCCGGTCGAAGGTGCGGTCATTTCTCCTCTGGGGGTAGTGCCTAAGAAGGAGCCGAACAAATTTCGCCTGATTCAGCATTTGTCGTACCCAAAAGGTTGTTCGGTTAATGACGGTATAGCCCAGGATTTATGTTCGGTCGAATACACATCATTTGATGCGGCCGTGGCATGGGTTCGGAGGTACGGGCCTGGGTCATTGATGGCAAAAACCGACATTGAGTCAGCGTTTCGGCTCCTTCCTGTTCACCCGGCTAGCATTCCACTTTTGGGTTGTTTTTGGAACAAAAGTTATTACTTGGATAGGTGTTTGCCTATGGGCTGTTCTATTTCATGTTCATTGTTTGAAATCTTCAGTACTTTTTTAGAATGGGTAGTTAGGGATGTTGCAGGCGTGCAGTATGTTATCCACTATCTTGATGATTTTTTGGTTTTAGGTCTCCCAGATTCGTTGGTCTGTGGTAATTTGTTAGCAGCCATGAAGTGGGTTGCTGAACACTTTGGGGTCCCTTTGGCAAAAGAAAAGACCGAGGAACCTTGTGCGGTTTTAAGTTTTTTAGGGATTCTAATTGATACGGAGCACATGGAGTGTCGATTGCTTGAAGAAAAATTGTTGTTACTCAGGCAGGAGGTTGAGCGAATTGGAAAACTGCGTAAGGTGACATTGAAGGAGCTCCAGTCGCTGCTAGGGAGATTGAATTTTGCCTGTAGGATCATGCCGATGGGTAGAATATTCTGTCGTAGGTTGTCAAGGGCAACTGCGGGTGTGCGGGCAGCGCATCACTTTATTCGCTTGAATAGAGAGCATAGAGAGGATTTGTTGGTGTGGAAGCGTTTTTTGGACAATTACAACGGCAGGTCGTTGATTCAGCAGGAGTTTCTGAACAGCTTTGATTGCGAGATTTACACGGACGCGGCAGGCGGAGTTGGATATGGAGCTTTTTGTAGGGGAAGGTGGAGCGTCGGTAAATGGCCCGATTCTTGGAAGGAGAGGGGTCTTACAAAGAATCTTGCTCTTTTGGAATTATTCCCAATTGTAATTGCAGTCTCGATTTGGGGTGAGTTCTTTTTGAATCGGAGAGTCAGGTTCCATTGTGATAACATGGGCGTAGTAGCAGTGACTAACAGCTTATCGGCCTTGTCTCCCCCGGTTATCAAGCTGGTTAGGGAACTGGTACTACGGTGTTTGGAACTGAATGCGTGGGTCTCGGCGGTACATGTGCCCGGTGTCCAAAACTCTATAGCGGATGCTTTGTCTCATTTCCAGTGGGAGCGTTTCTGTTCGCTGGCGCCAGAGGCAGAAGTCGCAGGAGTGGAATGCCCTTCGCAGTTGTGGCAGATGGTTTTGGACGAGCTGGAAGATTGATTCAGGAATCGGTGGCAAGTTCAACCTGGGCGGCTTATGAGACATCGTGGCGAGTATGGCAAAGCTGGGTGTCGCAGTGGGGGGCATTAGAGAGTGATGAGGATAGGACGTTGGCGGTTTTGTTTTTTGTAGGTTAAGCTGCGGATTTAGGGTGGTCGTCATCCAGAATTAGCAAATTTATAGCCGGGCTGGCTTTTGGTTTTAAGTTGCAGGGTTGGACTGATGTCACTAGATCATTTTTGGTCAGGCAGGCACTCAGAGGTTTTCAAAAGGGTAACAAGATTTTTGATAAGCGTAGACCAGTAACGTTTGGAATGTTAGAAAGGTTAGGTCTGGTTTTGGAGAGCATTTGTTGTTCTGTTTTTGAGGCGGCGCTGTTTAAATTAGCCTTTGCCTTAGCATTTTTCGGGGCGATGAGAGTAGGGGAGTTGGTCGCCCCCAGCAAGAATAGGGAAGGAGGGCTATTGGCCGAAGACATGAGTTCTTGGGCCTGGAGCATTGATTTTTGGATTAGATGGTCTAAAACTGATTAGATTGGTAGAGGTAGGCGGGTCATTTTAGGAAGAGTGGACGGGGCTCTGATGTGTCCAAGAAGGTGCTTGGAGGCTTATTGGCAATTGTGGTCAGGGAGATCCGGCCCACTCTTACGTCATTGTGACGGGTCATTTCTTTCCCGTTTCCAATTTATAGCGGTCTTAAAAAAAGGGGTGCAGGAGTTGGGCCTTAGCCCGGAGGTTTATGGTTCGCATTCCTTTAGGATTGGCGCAGCGTCTGAGGCAAGCAGGCGCGGCTTGGGGGCGGAGGTGATAAAACGGATCGGAAGATGGAGTTCAGACCGTTATTTGACATACGTTCGCCGCTAGTTGACACAGTACTTTGTTAGTTGTAAAACAGTTGTTGAATATGCTTGTTTATCATTCTTTTAGGTGAAGTTCCCACCTTAGCTTGGATTCTTGGACACTCGTACGTGCATTGTGGGGCACGGCATGCTGATGTCAGGCGTGACGGTAGGCAATTGGGCTTTCCGAGGGCACAAGTGATTATTAGGTGGCTAGGTTTTAGGGGCATGTTATGGAACCGTTTTTTGGGGGAGGTTCATAAGGCTGCGAGATGGGACAGAGTACCGGATATTTTAGTTGTGCATCTGGGGGGGAACGATTTAGGGGCAAGGCCGGTAAGGGAGTTGATTCGGGATATCCGTTTCGATTTCTTGAGATTGTGGACTTCGTTTCCAGGGGTTATAACAGTGTAGTCGGATATAGTCCCCAGGAAAAAATGGCGGGCGGTCAGATCGGAAAAGGGCATAAACAGGGCACGGATAAAGTTAAATAGGGCGGTGTCTAGCTTTGTGTCCAGGAATGGGGGCATAAGTGTTAGGCATTTGGAGTTGGAATCCAGAGTCGGAAATTTGTGGTTGGAGGACGGAATACATCTCAACGATATTGGCATGGATCTTTGGGCTCTTTCAATTCAGGAGGGGATTGAAAGGGCATTGGTGGCTTTGGGGCACGCACGAGCCTGAGGTTTCAGGGCTGTTCGTGGTTGGCGGGGGGTGGAGTTCTTGGAGTTGGTTAAATTGAGTGGGGAGGTGATCTGGCAGTCGGTTATGGGCTCTGGACGGGGTTTTTACCTCGGGAGCATTTTGGCAGTTGGTTGGCCTGCCACGGAACGTGGAGGTCTTTTGGTGCCCTCGAGCTGGTGCTGAACGGCTGGGGGTAACATGGCGGTGCAATGTTATAGTGAATTTAAAGCCGGATCTATTAGCTCCAAGAACCCTCCCTCCTTATATATATATATATATATATATGGATATATATTGATATACTGATATTTTATTTCATTGTTATTTGTTGTTTGTTAATAAACGGCCGCTGTGGCCACAATTTATCCAACAAATAACTTGTTGTGGAGTTTTTATTTCAGGGGACGGGATCATGGGATCGCCGGGTATGTTGGGCAGAGTGAAGGTATCAGGTAGTAAAACCACATTGGCCATAACAGGTCAAGGAGGGGGCTGGAGACAGCAAGGCTAGGGGGAAGCCACCCATGACCGGGGTTTCGCCTGGAGGTTTTACCCCACCCCCTTTTTGTTTGGATTTGAATAGTGGGATTCTGGGATTGGGTAATGGGAAGATGGGGGCGGGTAGCTGGAGTCGGATATATAAGGAAAAAGTGCGGGAAAGCGGCCATTCCCATTGGAACAGCAGAGGCAATCACCAACCCTCCCTCCCTCTTTTTCTGAGTATTGTTAAAGTATATTGAATGGTTCTTTTCTGTTTTTCTTTGTCACAGTGGCTTGGTTGGCGGGGGGTGGGGTTCTTGGAGTTGGTTAAATTGAGTGGGGAGGTGATCTGGCAGTCGGTTATGGGCTCTGGACGGGGTTTTTACCTCGGGAGCATTTTGGTAGTTGGTTGGCCTGCCACGGAACGTGGAGGTCTTTTGGTGCCCTCGAGCTGGTGCTGAACGGCTGGGGGTAACATGGCGGTGCAATGTTATAGTGAATTTAAAGCCAGATCTATTAGCTCCAAGAACCCTCCCTCCTTATATATATATATACAGTGGTGGCCAAAAGTATTGGCACCCCTGCAATTCTGTCAGATAATACTCAGTTTCTTCCTGAAAATGATTGCAATCACAAATTCTTTGGTATTATTCTCTTCATTTAATTTGTCTTCAATGAAAAAACACAAAAAGAATTGTCCTAAAGCCAAATTGGATATAATTCCACACCAAACCAAAAAAAGGGGGTGGACAAAAGTATTGGCACTGTTTGAAAAATCATGTGATGCTTCTCTAATTCATGTAATTAACAGCACCTGTAACTTACTTGTGGCACCAAACAGGTGTTGGCAATAACTAAATCACACTTGCAGCCAGTTAACATGGATTAAAGTTGACTCAACCTCTGTCCTGTGTCCTTGTGTGTACCACATTGAGCATGGAGAAAAGAAAGAAGACCAAAGAACTGTCTGAGGACTTGAGAAACCAAATTGTGAGGAAGCATGAGCAATCTAAAGGCTACAAGTCCATCTCCAAAGACCTGAATGTTCCTGTGTCTTCCGTGCGCAGTGTCATCAAGAAGTTTAAAGCCCATGGCACTGTGGCTAACCTCCCTAGATGTGGATGGAAAAGAAAAATTGACGAGAGATTTCAACGCAAGATTGTGCGGTTGGTGGATAAAGAACCTCGACTAACATCCAAACAAGTTCAAGCAACCCTGCAGGCCGAGGGTAGAACAGTGTCAACCCGTACTATCTGTCGGCATCTGAATGAAAAGGGACTGTATGGTAGGATACCCAGGAAGACCCCACTTCTTACCCCGAGACATAAAAAAGCCAGGCTGGAGTTTGCCAAAACTTACCTGAGAAAGCCGAAAACGTTTTGGAAGACTGTTCTCTGGTCAGATGAGACAAATGTAGAGCTTTTTGGGAAAAAGCATCAACATAGAGTGTGCAGGAAAAAAAAAGAGGCATTCAAAGGAAAGAACACGGTCCCTACAGTCAAACATGGCGGAGGTTCCCTGATGTTTTGGGGTTGCTTTGCTGCCTCTGGCACTGGACTGCTTGACCGTGTGCATGGCATTATGAAGTCTGAAGACTACCAACAAATTTTGCAGCATAATGTAGGGCCCAGTGTGAGAAAGCTGGGTCTCCCTCAGAGGTCATGGGTCTTCCAGCAGGACAATGACCCAAAACACACTTCCAAAAGCACTATAAAATGGTTTGAGAGAAAGCACTGGAGACTTCTAAGGTGGCCAGCAATGAGTCCAGACCTTAATCCCATAGAACACCTGTGGAGAGATCTCAAAATGGCAGTTTGGAGAAGACACCCTTCAAATATCAGGGACCTGGAGCAGTTTGCCAAAGAAGAATGGTCTACAATTCCAGCAGAGCATTGTAAGAAACTCATTGATGGTTACCGGAAGCGGTTGTTCACAGTTATTTTGGCTAAAGGTTGTGCAACCAAGTATTAGGCTGAGGGTGCCAATACTTTTGTCTGGCCCATTTTTGGAGTTTTGTGTGAAATGATCAATGACTTGATTTTTGATTCATTCTCTTTTGTGTTTTTTCCTTGCAAGCAAAATTAAATGAAAAGAATAATACCAAATAATTTGTGATTGCAATCATTTTCAGGAAGAAGCTGAGTATTATCTGGCAGAATTGCAGGGGTGCCAATACTTTTGGCCACCACTGTATATTGATATACTGATATTTTATTTCATTGTTATATGTTGTTTGTTAATAAACAGCCGCTGTGGCCACAATTTATCCAACAAATAACTTATTGTGGAGTTTTTATTTCAGAGGACGGGATCATGGGATCGCCGGGTATGTTGGGCAGAGTGAAGGTATCAGGTAGTAAAACCACATTGGGCCATAACAGGTCATGTGGACAATGCCACTCACTTTTAATAGAGACGCATTACACTGATGGAACAACTTAAAATGTTTGGGTAGAGTTTTCAGTGTGTCCAAATCAGTGATAGACACAGCTGCCCTGATGTCAAGCACATGTTCTCTAACTCTTCGTCTCAATTTGCGTGATGTTAAGCCAACATATTTCAAGTTAGATGTGCCTACAGCACAATAGATCACCGCCGTTGTGGTACATGTAATTGGATGTAATATTTTGAAAGTCCTTTCTTCTTTGGCATCTGAAAAGTAGTACACCTTACTATGTTGGGGCATGCCACACATGTACCACAAGGATGACAGCCCCAGGTGGGACGCTTTGATCCAAAAAGATATTCCGATTTCTTTGATTTATTAACATAATGACTATGGACCAATATATCACGCCAATTTCTGGATCGTCGATATGTAATAGATGGTTTTGGAGGTAAGTATTTCACCAAGATGGGATCGAGTTGCAACACCTGCCAATGACGGGATAATACATTTTGAACCTCCCACCATCTCGAGTTATACGAGGACACAAAACGTGCCTTCTCTTGTAATTGGGTGCTTGAATTCCTGTTTCCAAGTGCTTCTTGCCTACTTGTGCTTTTTGCTCTCTGATAGCGTTTTTTAAAAACCGCTGTTGAATAACCTCTCTCCCGGAATCTTCTGCTCAAATCATCAGTCTGTAGTTCAAATGAAGCGTCGTCAGAACATAGACGCCTGATTCGCAAAAATTGTCCAACAGGTATCCCCTTTATCAAACTGTGAGGATGAGATGAAGAGGCATGAAGTAAGTTGTTCGTGGATGTTGGTTTGCGAAAAACATCTGTATGTACTATTCCCATATCATCTACCCGTAGAAGAATGTCCAAGAATTCGATGTTATTTCTCCCGGGTTTATAAGTGAGTTTCAGATTAATGTTGTTGTTATTAAGATAATTCATGAATGTGTGAAGATTAGTGATAAGCGAGCATACTCGCAAGTACTCGGTACTCACCCGAGCATCTCAGTACTCGAGATGCTTGGAGCTTGCCGAGTACTTGCGAGATGCTCGGGTGGATGCTCGGGTCCCCTCCCTGCATGTTTGGCGCTCTTTAGAGCACCAATCAACATGCAGGGATTGCCTGCCACTCATTGTAATGCCGCAGCCATGTTGGTTGTGGCATTACAGTGATTGGCTGGCCGCACAGCGTCATCAGGTCTATATCAGACCTGGCGCCGCCGTGCTCGTCACAGTAACTCCGGAATCAGGCAGAGTTGGGAGAGGTGCTGCTGAGCTAGGGAGAGATTTGCTTGTGTATTAGGTAGTGTAGGGAGAAAACCAGTACATTACACATATCCATCTTAACAAACAGTCCTTCTGAGGACTAATCCATCTGCAGAGATATCAGGCAGGCAGTGTATATAGCAGACTGCAGTGCATATAGCACAAGAAGCTCCATTCCAGTTCAGCCTTATGCTGCTGTTAGATATTTCTAGACAAAGGCCCAGGTCTCAGGGGCCAGGAATACTTTTTTTTGGATCTTAATCCTCATTATTTGCTTAAAAAGCAATCCAGAGAACACTGTTTTTCTGCGCCATTTGCTTGTTGGCACTGCAGAATACAGCCAGGTCCTTTCCATATAACAGCACTAAAGATCAAGCTATTTAAAACTGTGTTTTCTCTGTCACACGGATCACATATACGCTTTCGGAAAATACTGCCATTTTTGGCCTCCATTCCAATTTTTTTTCACTGTGTCAGCGAAGTTTTTGACACCGGTTTGCTATTCAACATAGTTACCTACAGGCCAGGTATCTAAAACTGCGTTTTCTCCGTCACACAGATCACATATACGTTTTCAGAAAATACTGCCATTTCTAACCTCCATTTAAAATTTGTTTCAGTGTTTCAGTGAAGCAATTGACACCAGTTTGCTATTCAAAATAGTTACCTACAGGCCAGGTATTTAAAACTGCGTTTTCTCCGTCACACGGATCACATATACGTTTTCAGAAAATACTGCCATTTTTAACCTCCATTAAAAATTTGTTTCAGTGTGTCAGTGAAGCAATTGACACCAGTTTGCTGTTCAAAATAGTTACCTATAGGCCAGGTATTTAAAACTGTGGTTTCTCCGTCACACGGATCACATATACAGTACAGACCAAAAGTTTGGACACACCTCATTTAAAGATTTTTCTGTATTTTCATGACTATAAAAATTGTACATTCACATTGAAGGCATCAAAACTATGAATTAACACATGTGGAATTATATACTTAACAAAAAAGTGTGAAACAACTGAAAATATGTCTTATATTCTAGGTTCTTCAAAGTAGCCACCTTTTGCTTTGATGACTGCTTTGCACACTCTTGGCATTCTCTTGATGAGCTTCAAGAGGTAGTCACCGGAAATGGTTTTCACTTCACAGGTGTGCCCTGTCAGGTTTAATAAGTGGGATTTCTTGCCTTATAAATGGGGTTGGGACCATCAATTGTGTTGTGCAGAAGTCTGGTGAATACACAGCTGATAGTCCTACTAAATAGACTGTTAGAATTTGTATTATGGCAAGAAAAAAGCAGCTAAGTAAAGAAAAACGAGTGGCCATCATTACTTTAAGAAATGAAGGTCAGTCAGTGTGAAAAATTGGGAAAACTTTGAAAGTGTCCCCAAGTGCAGTTGCAAAAACCATCAAGCGCTACAAAGAAACTGGCTCATGTAATGCACACGCCCAGGCTGAGCGGCGTGTGCGTGTGATTCCACTGGACCGTGCCGGAGAGTGAATGCCTGGAGGGATGTAACTAGGTATTCACCCGATCCGACCAGGGTCGCACGACGGCATACGATGCCAGTGCACCAAGGAGGAACCGAGCAGAGGGACCAGGTGCTACTCCAGGACAGACCCCGGACACGGCTGTTGACCCACACAGGGGAATGCAGGAACAGACGGGTTAGGCTGGCACACAGACTGGTGGGCATAGGCAGGCACGACTGGTATGCAGGCAGGCGGGTATGCAGGCAGGGGGGTACAGGCAAGCACGGCTAGAGTGCAGACAGGGAGGCACTAGCAGGTTGGAACACTGGCAGGATAGGACCCAGTACACACTGGGACTCAGGAACAGAACCACAGATGTGGCGGACAAACACAGCAGAGTGAGGCCGCTCAGAGTGGTGAGCGAGAGCAGGGCAAGACGAGACCGCCTAGAGTGGTGAGCGAGAGTAGAGCAGGACGAGGCCGCCTGGAGCGGTGAGCGAGAGTAGAGCAGGACGAGGCCGCCTGGAGCGGTGAGCAAGAGTAGAGCAGGACGAGGCCGCCTGGAGCGGTGAGCAAGAGTAGAGCAGGACGAGGCCGCCTGGAGCGGTGAGCGAGAGTAGAGCAGAACGAGGCCGCCTGGAGCAGTGAGCAAGAGTGGAGCAGGACGAGGCCGCCTGGAGCGGTGAGCAAGAGTAGAGCAGGACGAGGCCGCCTGGAGCGGTGAGCAAGAGTAGAGCAGGATGAGGCCGCCTGGAGTGGTGAGCAAGAGTAGAGCAGGACGAGACTGCCGGAGCAGCGAGCAAAGGGTCAGAGCAGAGCGAGACTGCCGGAGCAGCGAGCAAAGGGTCTGAGCAGAGCGAGACTGCTGGTGCAGCGAGCAAAGGGTCAGAGCAGTGCGAGACTGCCGGAGCAGCGAACAAAGGGTCAGAGCAGAGCAAGACTGCCGGAGCAGCGAGCAAAGGGTCAGAGCAGAGCGAGACTGCCGGAGCAGCGAGCAAAGGGTCAGAGCAGAGCGAGACTGCCGGAGCAGCGAGCAAAGGGTCAGAGCAGAGCGAGACAGCCAGAGCAGCGAGCAAAGGGTCAGAGCAGAGCGAGACTGCCAGAGCAGCGAGCAAAGGGTCAGAGCAGAGCGAGACTGCCGGAGCAGCGAGCAAAGGGTCAGAGCAGAGCGAGACTGCCGGAGCAGTGAGCAAAGGGTCAGAGCAGAGTGAGACTGCCAGAGCAGTGAGCAAAGGGTCAGAGCGGAGCAGGACTGCCGGAGCAGTGAGCAAGACAGAGCAGGCTAGAACCGCCGGAGCGGTGAGCAAGGCAGAGCAGGCAAGAACTGCCGGAGCGGTGAGCAAGGCAGAGCAGGGGGGACAGGGCTCAGTTCACGCGGAACAGACAGGAAGGGAAAGGCAGAACCAGATACCCACAGGGTACTTGCAGTGAAGTAGCGAGTGGACCACAAACTCACAAACAGAACTACAGTGACAATGAACAGGAGTTAGGTACGAGTTCAGACTCTGCAGAAAAAGGAAAGGTACGGACATAGAGAAACACAGGAAACAGGCTAGAAGAGTATACAGACAAGAACAGACACAGTAGCAAGATACAGGAGCGGGTCTAGGTATGCAACCCCTAGAAGGCGGGAGGAACAGGCTAGGAGCGTGTTCAGACAGGACAGACAAGATACGGGAGCGGGTCTAGGTATGCGGCCCCTAGAAGGCGGAACGAACAGGCTAGGAACGAGTTCAGACAGGCCTGGAAATACAGCCTCCAGGAAAGGCAGGCAAGCAAACACAGAAAGGGACCTGGCACATTCAGAGTGAAAGAGCACACTGAATGAAACACAATGCTCAGGCAGGGTTTCTTGGGAGGAGCTGGGTTAAATACCAGATGACAGACAGCAATAGGCTGAGGACGCACAAGGGGTGACCCCGCCGCAGGTATAAGGAAACAGGAAGTGATCGGGCGCTGCCCTTAAGCAGCAGAAACAGAGGTAAACAGACAGCATGGAGGTAAGCCAGGCTAGCAGACTGGACTGGAGATCAAGTGCGCGCTCTTGCACAGTGGGAGATGGACCACTATGCAAGGACGCCGCCAGGTATGTTACAGCTCACATGAGGACCGCCCCAGGAAAGGAAGACCAAGAGTCACCTCTGCTTCTGAGGATAAGTTTATCCGAGTCACCAGCCTCAGAAATCGCAGGTTAACAGCAGCTCAGATTAGAGACCAGGTCAATGCCACACAGAGTTCTAGCAGCAGACACATCTCTTCAATAACTGTTAAGAGGAGACTTTGTGCAGCTGGCCTTCATGGTAAAATAGTTGCTAGGAAACCACTGCTAAGGACAGGCAAGAAGCAGAAGAGACTTGTTTGGGCTAAAGAACACAAGGAATGGACATTAGACCAGTGGAAATCTGAGCTTTGGTCTGATGAGTCCAAATTTGAGGTCTTTGGTTCCAACCACCGTGTCTTTGTGCGACGCAGAAAAGGTGAACGGATGGACTCTACATGCCTGGTTCCCTCCGTGAAGCATGGAGGAGGAGGTGTGATGGTGTGGGGGTGCTTTGCTGGTGACACTGTTGGGGATTTATTCAAAATTGAAGGCATACTGAACCAGCATGGCTACCACAGCATCTTGCAGCGGCATGCTATTCCATCCGGTTTGCGTTTAGTTGGACCATCATTTATTTTTCAACAAGACAATGACCCCAAACACACCTCCAGGCTGTGTAAGGGCTATTTGACCAAGAAGGAGAGTGATGGGGTGCTACGCCAGATGACCTGACTTCCACAGTCACCAGACCTGAACCCAATCGAGATGGTTTGGGGTGAGCTGGACCGCAGAGTGAAGGCAAAAGGGCCAACAAGTGCTAAGCATCTCTGGGAACTCCTTCAAGATTGTTGGAAGACCATTTCCGGTGACTACCTCTTGAAGCTCATCAAGAGAATGCCATGAGTGTGCAAAGCAGTCATCAAAGCAAAAGGTGGCTACTTTGGAGAACCTAGAATATAAGACATATTTTCAGTTGTTTCACACTTTTTTGTTAAGTATATAATTCCACATGTGTTAATTCATAGTTTTGATGCCTTCAGTGTGAATGTACAATTTTCATAGTCATGAAAATACAAAAAAATCTTTAAATGAGGTGTGTCCAAACTTTTGGTCTGTACTGTAAGTTCACTCCAAATTCAGTCATTTGTAGTGAGCGTGGAAGATATTGTCCTCCATTTAAAATGGGCAAGGCACGTGGCAAGGGACGGGAAACTGGACGTGATGGTGAATGCAGAGGCCGAGGACAAAGCCGTGGCCATACTGAAATTGTGCCACAACAAACACCCACATCTCGTCCGACCTTCCTGTCCCAATTCCTAGGGGACCGCAGCACACCACTATTGAACCCAGAGAGGTGTCAAAAGGTTGTTGATTGGAAAGCGGATAATGCTTCCAGTCACTTAGCCACCACCTCTACCACCACCCTGTCTTCCACACGGTCAAGTCTCAGTAGCCGTGAGTCTGGACCGCATATTCCTCACCCTGATCCTCTGTCCTCCAACCATGCAAAGTGCCCAGAGACAAATGATCCTACACTTGGACACTCTGAAGAGCTGTTCACTTTTCCATTTATAGATTCTGGCCTCTAGCCCGGTCCACTTGAAGCGAGGCAAGAGGAGATCGCATGTAGTGATGCCCAAATATTTGAGCAGCCACGGTCACACGAAGGCGACGGTGGGAAAGTGTCACTGTTAGGTCTTCCCGAGTCTGGTTGTTTTTTAAAGACTCTGCCAATAACCCCAAAAAGGCCATTTGCACAACCTGCCAGGCCAGCATCAGCAGGGGTGGCAAAACTAGCAGCCTGACCACCACCAGCATGATCAGTGCACATGGCAGCAAAGCACCCAACTTTGTGGGCTGAACCCCAGGGTCCAGGAATAGTGTCTGCGGGTGGCACCATTGCTTCTTCTGCTGTTGTGCATGCAAGACAATCACCTGTCCATGGTGCATGCAAAGATGCCTCCTGCCCTGCAGCTGTCGTTGCACACTCTCAAATAGCAGCATTAGGAAGCACGTCCACGTCCTTGTACCAGCACAGTGTTCAGTTGTCCTTACCCCAGTCCTTGGAATGCAAGCGCAAATACGCAGCCAATGCCCCACAGGCCACACTACTGAATTCTCACATTTCACGACTGCTTGTACTCAAAATGTTGCCTTTAGGCTCGTGGAGACGGAAGCATTCCACAACCTGATGTCGGCGGCCGTCCCTCGGTATTCGGTCCCCAGCCGCCACTCTTTCTCCCGGTGTGCTGTCCCCGCATTACACAAGCACGTGTCCCAAAACATTAGCCGTGCCCTCAACAACGCAGTTACCGGGAAAGTCCATCTAACCATGGACACGTGGACAAGTGCTTGTGGGCAGGGACGGTACATCTCGCTGACGGCACACTGGGTTAACATAGTGGAAGCCGGGACCCAGTCGGACCTTGTGACGGAACACGTCCTCCCAACGCCAAGGATTGCGGACCCTAGGTCAATCAGGGTTGCCCCCACGGTCTACAGCTCCTGCAACTCATCCTCCTCAGCCTCCTCCTCCTCTTCAGCCTCCATTTCCGAAATGACCACGTCAGTCACAAGCTGGAAGCACTGCAGCACTGCCTCAGCCAAGCGGCAACAGGCTGTGCTGAAGCTAGTATGCTTAGGTGACAAACCACACAATGCTGAAGAGTTGTGGACAGCTCTGAAAGAGCAGGCAGATCTGTGGCTCACACCGCTGAACCTACAGCCAGGCATGGTCGGATTTGTGAGCAGAAGAGGGCAGTTGTTGAGTACCAGCATCAACAAGGCCGTCGGTTTTCAGTTCAGACTCCACACATAAGACCTCAGGAGTGAACATGGATGTCAGACATATGTACCATCCTCCAAAACTTTGAGGACTCCACCAAGATGTTGAGCGGCGATGACGCCATAATTAGCGTCACCATCCCACTTCTCTGTCTTCTGAAATGCTCCCTGCTCACAATCAAAGAGGATGCATTGCAGGCTGAGCACGATGAGATGAAGCAAGGAACCATACAGGGTGATTACACACAGTCCAGCCTCATCTCATCCCAACGTGGATTGGGGGACAATGGGGAAGAGGAGGAGGAGGAAGAACAGGAGCTAGTTTCATGCGCTATGGACGCATGCACAGCTGTGCTAGACTACCTGCACAGCTGTCATACCGTCTGTTCAGCGTGGATGGCCAGAGGACAGAGAGGAGGAGAGCATGGTCAGTCATCCTCTTGGTGAGGACACAGAAGTATTGCCTGTTAGTAGTTTGGCACGCATGGCTCAGTTTATGTTACGCTGCCTTTCTCATGACCCTCGCATTCTCAAATTTTTGGGTGACAGTCATTACTGGTTGGTGACACTTCTAGACCCACGCTACAAGGAGAACTTTATATCTCTTATTCCTGAGGCGAACAGGTCTGCAAAAATGGGGCTGTACCAGAAGGCCCTTGTTGCGGAACTATTAAAAAAATTCCCATCTGAAAACGCTGGCGGCAGAGGGCAGACTTCGTTGGACAACCAAGGAGGACAGGCGAGAGAGACACAACTTCAGTCCAGCAAAGGCAGGGGAACACTGTCAAAGTTCTGGGAGAATTTTCTCAGCCCCTCCCATCGCATAAGCCCTGAGGCGCGGGGTACTCTCACAAGGAGTGCAAAGTTTGGAAAGATGCTGAGGGAGTACCTTGCCGACCATACCAACGTCCTCCGTGATTCCTCTGTGCCTTATAATTATTGGGTATCCAAGCTGGATACGAGGAATGAACTGGCTCTCTATGCCTTGGAGATCCTGGCCTGCCCTTCCGCCGGCGTTTTATCAGAGCGGGTTTTTAGTGCCGCTGGTGGAATTATAACTGATAAGCTCATCCGCCTGTCAACTGAAAATGCTGACAGGCTGACTCTTATAAAAATGAACAAGGGCTGGATTGGTCCAGACTTCTCAACACCACCATATGATAGCAGCGTAACATAAACTCAAATCCAGTGTCTTTTCTTGGGAGGTGTATTCTCATGCACCTTTTCACACCCACACATGGGTATATGCTTCCTGATTTTGTCTATTTGCTCTTGTCCTCCTCTTTTTCCTTATCATCATCCTCCACCACCATATCACCAGGGTGACCGTGGTCCGTGATGCAACACCCACATAATTTTTTTAAAGGGTATTTATGATGCCCGTAAAAAAAAAATTTTATACAGTATGTTCATGTATACCCCCCAGGGGTAAATGTTTGTCAGGCCATACACTTTGTGCATGGGCATTACAAGTATAGGAGGCCCGCTCCTTTCTAATGAGAACATTTTTTTACGAGGCCCTCCTCCACGTCTCTTCCAAAGGGTATTGGAGTGCCTCCCAATTTTTGGCAGCCCTTGCATTCACTGCATAGGTCAACACTATGGGAGACCCACTTCCTAATAATGGGAACAATTTTTCATGAGGCCCTCTACGTCTCTTCCAAGGGGCATTGGAGTGCCTCCAAATTTTTGGCAACCCTTGCATTCACTGCATAGGCAAACACAATGGGAGACCCACTTCCTAATAATGGGAACATTTTTTCATGAGGCCCTCCTCCACGTCTCTTCCAAGGGGCATTGGAGTGCCTCCCAATTTTTGGCAGCCCTTGCATTCACTGCATAGGCAAACACAATGGGAGACCCACTTCCTAATAATGGGAACATTGTTTTCAGGAGGCCCTCTGACTTCCACATCTCTTCCAAGGGGCATTGGAGTGCCTCCAAATTTTTGGCAACCCTTGCATTCACTGCATAGGCAAACTCAATGGGAGACCTACTTTCTAATAATGGGAACATTGTTTTCAGGAGGCCCTCCTCTAAGTCTCTTCAAAGGGGTATTGGGGTGCATCCAAATTTTCAAAGTGGTATTGGGGTGCGTCAAAATTTTTGGCAGGCCTGTCACTCACTGCATACACAATAACAGTATAGGAGACCTACTCTGTAGTAACGGGAACAATAAAGCTTAGCCGGCTGATGGCTCTCTAAGAATAGTGAGGGCCGACCGCTGGCACTATAAAAATAGGCTTTGTGACTTTCAGACTCTCTCCTTCATAAATGAAACACGATGTGTCTGATGTTTTCTCACACACCACATGGCCAGATAAGGTTGTAAAATGTTAAAATGACATTTCCTGGTGAATGCATTTGTCACGGTTGAAAGCAATGCAAAAGTGAAAAAACGCATCAAAAACGCTATGTGTTAACATAGCCCAAGGTGTGGAGGAGTATTTTTGGTTTTGGTTATTTATTTTGCTTTATATACAAGTCATTACCCTGGAAAGGATGTTACTTAACATATTTCCCAGGAAAATACATTTTGGTTTCATTTTGGTATGTTTTATTGTGAGTCCGTAAAAGTGGCGTAATACCTCTGACAACTTTGTTGACAGAAGTGACCTGGGAATCAGAAATGCTTCCAGGGGTCTTCCCCATGTTGTCCCCGTGTCATTTGAGCACTGTTCCTATCGATTTGGGCAATTTTTAGGCCCTCTGTAGACCGCCGGGGGGAGCCACCTGAAAAATGCTCGAGTTTCCCATAGACTTACATTGGGCTCGTTGCTCGGGTCGAGCACCTGAGTATTCCAATGTGCTCAACCCGAGCATCGAGCACCCGAGCATTTTAGTGCTCACTCATCACTAGTGAAGATCCTCTATAGAACCCTGCCAAATACACAGAATATCATCAATATACCTACCCCAAAATTGTACCTTCTGAATCAATGGTATGGGTTCAGTAATGAAAATCTTTCTCTCCCACAGCCCCAGGAACAAATTTGCATATGAGGGGACACAAGCAGCCCCCATAGCAGTGCCCTGGAGCTGCAGGAAGCGATGATCATTAAAGAGGAAAAAATTGTGAGTTAACACATACTCTAATAAAGTGAGAATAAAAGAACAAAACTCACTTTCCATATTGGTCATTGAAACGAATCTTCTCACAGCTTCCAATCCATTGCAATGTTTGATAGATGTATATAAAGATTCAATGTCACAGGTTACTAGGATCATACCCTCTTCTAGATGTAACCCATCCAGTTTACACAGAACATCCTTGGTATCTTTCAAGTAAGGAGGTAAGGTTTCAACTATTGGTTGAAAGACATAATCAATTAATTTGGCAATCGGTTCCGCCAAATTGTTATTCCCAGATATAATTGGCCTTCCTGGTGGACACAAGAGGTTCTTATGCGCCTTAGGTAACATATAGAAAGTGGCCACCGTAGGATATTCAAATTGTCAAGTATTCCATTCATTTTTTAGTAATGATGTTAGAAGCTACAGATTTTTCCAGACTAGTCTGAAGTTCAGAACTAAACAATAATAATGGATTGTATGTGAGTTTACGATAATTTTTTTACATCCCTTAACTGCCTATATGCTTCCTTTTCATACACTGTGTTCAGAATTTTTAGGAAAAATGAGTATTTTGATCACATGATACTTTTTATACATGTTGTCCTACTCCAAGCTGCATAGGCTTGAGAGCCAACTACCAATTAAGTAAATCTGGTGATGTGCATCTCTGTAATGAGGAGGGGTGTTGACTAATGACATCAACACCCTATATAAGGAGTGCTTAATTATTAGGTAACTTCCTTTCCTTTGGCAAAATGGGTCAGAAGAGAGATTTGACGGGCTCTGAAAAGTCCAAAATTGTGAGATGTGTTGCAGAGGGATGCAGCAGTCTTGAAATTTTCAAACTTTTGAAGCGTGATCACTAAACAATCAAGCGTTTCATGGCAAATAGCCAACAGGGTCGAAAGAAGCGTGTTGGCCAGAAAAGGTGCAAAATAACTGCCCATGAATTGAGGAAAATCAAGCGTGAAGCTGCCAAGATGCCATTCGCCACCAGTTTTGCCATATTTCAGAGCTGCAACGTTACTGGAGTATCAAAAAGCACAAGATGTGCGATACTCAGGGACATGGCCAAGGTAAGGAAGGCTGAAAAACGACCACCTTTGAACAAGAAACATAAGATAAAACGTCAAGAATGGGCCAAGAAATATCTTAAGACTGATTTTTCAAAGGTTTTATGGACTGATGAAATGAGAGTGACTCTTGATGGGCCAGAGGCTGGATCAGTAAAGGGCAGAGAGCTCCACTCCGACTCAGACGCCAGCAAGGTGGAGGTGGGGTACTGGTATGGGCTGGTATTATCAAAGATGAACTTGTGGGACCTTTTCGGGTTGAGGATGGAGTGAAGCTCAACTCCCAGACCAACTGCCAATTTCTGGAAGACAACTTCTTCAAGCAGTGGTGCAGGTAGAAGTCAGTATCGTTCAAGAAAAACATGATTTTCATGCAGGACAATGCTCCATCACATGCATCCAACTATTTCACAGCATGGCTGGCTAGTAAAGGTCTAAAAGAAGAAAAAATAATGACATGGCCCCCTTGTTCACCTGATCTGAACCCCATAGAGAACCTGTGGTCCATCATAAAATGTGAGATCTACAGGGATGGAAAACAGTACACCTCTCGGAACAGTGTCTGGGAGGCTGTGGTGGCTGCTGCATGCAATGTTGATCGAAAACCGATCAAGCAACTGTCAGAATCTATGGATGGAAGGCTGCTGAGTGTCATCATAAAGAAAGGTGGCTATATTGATCACTAATTTTTTTAGTTTTTGTTTTTGCATGTCAGAAATGTTTATTTCTAAATTTTGTGCACTGATATTGGTTTACCTGGTGAAAATAAACAAGTGAGATGGGATTATATTTGGTTTTTATTAAGTTGCCTAATAATTCTGCACAGTAATAGTTACCTGCACAAACAGATATCCTCCTAAGATAGCCAAATCTAAAAAAAACCCTCTCCAACTTCCAAAAATATTAAGCTTGGATATTTATGAGTCTTTTGGGTTGATTGAGAACATAGTTGCTGATCAATAATAAAAATAATCCTCTAAAATACAACTTGCCTAATAATTCTGCACACAGTGTATAGTTCACATGGCCAAATGACCACGTTGCCTCCTTTATCGTAGGGCTTGATGACCACATCAGTTCTAGCAGATAATTGTTCAATGGCTAGTTTTTGTGCTATTGTACAGTGTAATGCAGCGACTTGCTGGCATTACGGTAATGGTCCAGGATGTGTTTTACCTGACCATGTACCTTCCCCCTCAGGTGACTGGTCACATGACTGTGACATAGCACAGGTCCTGCGCGCACAGAATGTCTATCTGATCACATGACTGTGACATCAGCAAGGTCCTGTCAGTATGTGCGTGTGTGCACGGGATGCATATATAAACCCTGCTTGATGGGAGACAGGTGTGTTCTGTGAGAGAGGCGTAAGGCCTGTTCCCGTGTGTGTGGGACACCGACCGTGTGAGGCCTAGTGAGGCAGAGTGAAGCCTGGTGCCTGAAAGGCAGAGCCTGGATCCTGTGTGGATGCTAGTGGCCTTGGAAGGCAGAGGCTTGAGTAAGAGTCCTGAAAGGCAGAGCCTGGATCCTGTGTGGATGTCAGCGGCCTTTGAGAGAACGACGGCTGGAGACCCCTACCTGGGAAGCCGCAAAGCCACAGTGGTGGCAAGCCTGATGGACTGCAGCAGCTAAACCCGGCAAAGGTAATACCCTGTGTTATATGGACATTAATATGGACATTGCTATATTATTACCTTGCTGAAGGCTGTACCTGGAGCAAGTGGGCCGGTGTGTCACTTGGCTCGTGAATATTATATATATGTGTGTCGGCGTGCCATTGAGTTGGACGCGGTGAACTGTGGTTTATGAAGTAATAAACTGCTGAGCATTGTTTAAAAACGGAAAGACATTGCACGTGTGCGTTGATTGTCGCAGCGAAGCAAGTATCCCCCATTATGACGTCTAGCGCTGCCTTACAACAGTTATATCTGGGAATACTAGTAGGAATTTTTTTAAGATCAGCACTAACTAACTTCACAAACATCTCTATATTAGCATTAAGGGCCAATGGAGAAAATGTCTTAGACCTGGGAATGAGAGCAGTAGGGAGCTTACTAGATTATGAAGGTTCCTGTTCCTGGGCTTCAGAAGTCAAACGGAATGATCCTGCTCTGAAATATCTATTTCTTGCTGGTCTGAGTGAAAGGGTTAAGGATTTGCTAATTGCATTCCCCGCACCTGAGACTCTGCAGGATGCCATGCAATTAGCTGTTCGTGTGGACAGGAGGCTGAGATTTAGACAAAATGAGGTAAAGACTCCTGTAATGCCATGTCCTAGTCCCCAGAAAATCTGCTCTGATGGCGGAGAACCGATGGAGGTTGGGGCAAAGTCGCTCTCCTCTCAGGAAAGAGATCGGAGGTTCGCCAAGGGATTGTGTCTTTATTGTGGTAAAGCTGACCATTTGATTAAGAATTGTGAACTTCGTTTAAGTAAAGAAAAAAAAGAGGTCAGGTACGCCCGTATAGCTTGTTTATGCTCTGCAGGAGTATTTCTTTCAGGGAGTACTACTTTGCAGGAAAATTTGATTGAATTTCAGGTATTTGTGGATTGTGGTTCTACACTTGATGTGATTGATAAAGGGTAGTGTTGAGCGAGCACTAAAATGCTCGGGTGCTCGAAGCTCGGCCCGAGCTCGCCGTGATACTCGGGTGCTCGACCCGAGCAACGAGCCCAATGTTAATCTATGGGAGACCCGAGCATTTTTGCGGCGGCACCCCCGGCAGTCTGTAGAAAGCCTAAAAAGTGCCCAAAACGATAGTGACAGTGCTCAAATGACATGGGAACAGCATGGGGATCGCCCCAGGAAGCATTTCTGACCCCCAGGTCACTGCTGTCAACAACGTGTTCAGAGGTATTAAGCCACTTTTACAGGCTCATAATAAAACGTTCAAAAATGAAAGTGAAACTTTTTTCCTGTGAAATATGTGAAGGAATTTCTTTTCCCGGGTAAAGACTTGTGTATAAGGTAAAATAAATAACCAAAAACAAAAATACTCCTCCACACCTTGGGCTATGTTCACAAGTAGCATTTTTTATGCGTTTTTGTATTGCTTTCAACTGTGACAAATGCATTCACCGGGAAATGTCATTTTAACATTTTACATCCTTATCTGGCCATGTGCTGTGTGACACATGCATACAGTGCTGAAAAGATATGGGGACAGCATGGGGAAGATCCCTGGAAGCATCTCTGACTCCCAGGTCACTGCATAAAAGTGTGCCCATCAGAAGTGATCCTTGCCGCATCAGAAGATGCAGACTTGCAACTATCCCCGTTCAAGTCCTTGTCCCAGGCCAGTGTTCAATTGTACCTCCCCCATTCCTTGCAATGCAAGCGCAAATATGCAGCCAACCTCCCACCCACCCCCAGGCTGCAATACCATACTGCTAGCTTGCACTTGAAATGGGGCCTTTTAGTTTTGAGGAGGGCGAAGCTGGCCACTACCTCATGGCTGCTTCGGCAGCGAGGTATCCATACTCAGTCCCCAGCCGCCCGGCGGCCGGGTGTCCACGCTCGGTCCCCAGCCGCCAGGGGGCGGCCAGGTGTCCACACTCAGTCCCCAGCCGCCCCGCGGCCGGGTGTCCACACACGGTCCCCAGCTGCCCCGATTTCTCCACGGAACATCCACACAGACTTTTCTTAGACTGGCCTGCTTTAGGGCAGCATTGGACGAGCCCACCAGAGAACCCGACTCCTCCGGTGGGCCCTGGCTTCTCCATCAGGGGAGTTGTTTGTGCCAAGGTGAGGAGCATGATGATGATAGAAGTTAGCATCTGCTTTGTTTTCTTGGAATGCAAGCGTAAGTGTGCAACCTGCCACCCACCCACCCCCAGGCTGCAAAACCATACTGCTAGCTTGCTTGCATTTGAAATTGGGCCTTTTAGGCAAGTGGAGGCAGACGCCGGCCACCATGTCATGGCTGCGTCGGCGGCCCTTTTATCCATACTCAGTCCCCAGCCGCCCGGCGGCCGGGTGTCCACGCTCGGTCCCCAGCCGCCAGGGGTCGGCCGGGTGTCCATAAACGGTCCCCAGCCGCCCCGATTTCTCCGCGGAACATCCCCACACACTTTTCTTAGACTGGCCTGCTTTAGGGCAGCATTGGACGAGCCCACCAGAGAACCCGACTCCTCCGGTGGGCCCTGGCTTCTCCATCAGGGGAGTTAAGAGTGCCAAGGTGAGGAGCATGATGAGGATGATAGAAGTTAGCATCTGCTTTGTTTTCAAGGAATGCAAGCGCATGTAAGTAGTAGCGGCTAGGCCTGAGGTGGTCAGCGTTTTGGCGCATATCCTACCTCCTCCGAGGATTGCTGGATGCTTTCCTGCTACTATCCAAGTTCTTTGACTCCCGTTAAAACAAAGCTTCAGGTGATAAATGATGGATGAGGTAGTGGCAAAGGAGAAAGAGCAGGAGGAACAGGGACCATTCACATCAATATCAGGCCAGTCAACCACATATGTCTTGTAGGATATGTTTCTGTAACAAAAGGAGCGGTTCGGCTACACAGTTATAGGGCATACAGTGAGTGCAATGCCTACCAAAAATTTTGAGGCACTCCAATGCCCCTTGGAAATGACATGGAGGTCAGAGGGCTTTAACTAAACTTTTTTTTCCATTTATAGCAACTGGGTCTCCTGTGCACTGTTGGCCTAAGCAGTGAATGGAAGATTTTCCAAAAATTATGTGGAACTGCAATGCCCCTTGAAACAGACGTGGATTACAGCATACTAAAAACCTTCTACCCATTATTGGGGAGTGTGTGTCCCTTAGTTTTCACCTTTGCATTGAAAAGAAAAAGCTGACTAAAATTAGGAGGAAATGCAATGCCCGTTGGAAGAGTCGTGTAGATTAGAGGTAAGGTAATTAAAAACAACATTTCAATGCCCCTTGGAAGAGCTGAGGAGTTCAGAGTGGCTTAAGAAGACGCTTTTAATGCCCCTTTGAAGAGACGTGGAGGTCACAATAGCTTAACAAGACGGTTTTAATGCCCCTTACAAGAGCCATACAGTACAGCATCTTAAAAACATTTTTCCCATTATTGGGGAGTGGGTCTCCCATAGTATTTGCTTATGCCTTCCAAGCAAAAGCTTCCAAAAATAAGGACGGAGCAACTTGCAATACCTCTTACAAGAGCCATGCAGTACAGCTTATTACAAACATAAGTCCCATTATTGGGGAGTGGGTCTCCCATAGTATTTGCTTATGCATTGCAAGCAAAAGCTTCCAAAAATTAGGATGGAGCAACTTGCAATGCCCCTTACAAGAGCAATGCAGTACAGCATATTACAAACATAAGTCCCATTATTGGGGAGTGGGTCTCCCATAGTATTTGCTTATGCCTTCCAAGCAAAAGCTTCCAAAAATTAGGAAGCAGAAACTTGCAATGCCTCTTACAAGAGCCATGCAGTACAGCATATTACAAACATAAGTCCCATTATTGGGGAGTGGGTCTCCCATAGTATTTGCTTATGCCTTCCAAGCAAAAGCTTCCAAAAATTAGGACGGAGCAACTTGCAATGCCCCTTAGAAGAGCCATGCAGTACAGCATATTACAAACATAAGTCTCATTATTGGGGAGTGGGTCTCCCATAGTATTTGCTTATGCCTTCCAAGCAAAAGCTTCCAAAAATTAGGACGGAGCAACTGGCAATGCCTCTTACAAGAGCCATGCAGTACAGCATGTTACAAACATAAGTCCCATTATTGGGGACTGGGTCTCCCATAGTATTTGCTTATGCCTTCCAAGCAAAAGCTTCCAAAAATAAGGACGGAGCAACTTGCAATGCCTCTTACAAGAGCCATGCAGTACAGCATATTACAAACATAAGTCCCATTATTGGGGAGTGGGTCTCCCATAGTATTTGCTTATGCCTTCCAAGCAAAAGCTTCCAAAAATTAGGACGGAGCAACTTGCAATGCCCCTTACAAGAGCCATGCAGTACACCATATTACAAACATAAGTCCCATTATTGGGGAGTGGGTCTCCCATAGTATTTGCTTATGCCTTCCAAGCAAAAGCTTCCAAAAATTAGGACGGAGCAACTTGCAATGCCTCTTACAAGAGCCATGCAGTACAGCATATTACAAACATAAGTCCCAATATTGGGGAGTGGGTCTCCCATAGTATTTGCTTATGCCTTCCAAGCAAAAGCTTCCAAAAATAAGGACGGAGCAACTTGCAATGCCTCTTACTAGAGCCGTGGAGGTCAGAGAGGTATAAGACGCTTTTAATGCCCCTCAGATAATTGGTGGAGGTCCCAGTAGCTTAACAAGACGCTTTTAATGCCCCTCAGAAAAGACGTGGAGGTCAGAGTGGTATAACAAGACGCTTTTAATGCCTCTCAGAAGAGACGTGGAGGTCAGAGTGGTATAACAAGACGATTTTAATGCCCCTCAGAAGAGATGTGGAGGTCAGAGTGGTATAAAAAGACGGTTTTAATGCCCCTCGGAAAAGTGGTGGAGGTCCCAGTAGCTTAACAAGACGCTTTTAATGCCCCTCAGAAGAGACGTGGAGGTCAGAGTGGTATAATAAGACGCTTTTAATGCCCCTCAGAAGAGACGTGGAGGTCAGAGTGGTATAACAAGACGCTTTTAATGCCCCTCAGAAGAGCCATAGAGGTCAGAGTGGTATAACAAGACGGTTTTAATGCCCCTTGAAAGAATGATGGAGGTCCCAGTAGCTTAACAAGACGCTTTTAATGCCCCTTGAAAGAATGATGGAGGTCCCAGTAGCTTAACAAGACGCTTTTAATGCCCCTCAGAAGAGACGTGGAGGTCACAGTGGTATAACAAGACGCTTTTAATGCCCCTTGGAAGAGCCATACAGTGCAGCATCTTAAAAATATTATTCCCATTATTGGGGAGTGGGTCTCCCACAGTCTTTGCTTATGCCTTCCAGGCAAAAGCTGACAAAAAACAGGATGGAGGAACTTTTAATAATGGCAACACAGACCACGGTCACTCTAGTGGTATAGTGGTGGTGGAGGCTGAGGATAAGGAGAAGAGCATAAAACAGCCGAAATGAGGAAGCGTATACCCATGTGTGGGTGTGAAGTGGTGCATGTGAATACACCTCCCGAAATAACACAGTGGATTTGACTTTATGTTACTCTGCTGTCATTTGGTGGTGATGAGAAGTCTGGCCCAATCCAGCCCTTGTTCATTTTGATAAGGGTCAGCTTGTCAGCATTGTCAGTTGACAGGCGAGTGCGCTTATCAGTTATAATTCCCCCAGCGGCACTAAAAACATGCTCCGATAACACGCTAGCGGCAGGGCAGGCCAGGACCTCCAAGGTGTACAGAGCGAGTTCATTCGAAGTGTCCAGCTTGGATACCCAATAATTAAAAGGCACAGAGGAATCACGGAGGACGCTGGTATGGTCGACAAGGTACTCCCTCACCATCTTTTGAAACTTTCCACTCCTTGTGAGAGTACCCCGCGCCTCAGGGTCTGTCCGAAGGGAGGGTCTGAGAAAACTGTCCCAGAACGTTGACAGTGTTCCCCTGCCTCTGCTGGATTGTAGTTGCGTCTCTCTCGCATGTACGCCTTGGTTGGGCAACAACGAACTGTGACCTCTGCCGCTAGCGTGTTCAGTTGGGAATTTTTTTAACAGTTCTGCAGCAAGGGACTTCTGGTACTGCCCCATTTTTGTAGACCTCTCCACCTCAGGAATAAGAGAGTGAAAGTTCTCCTTGTAGCGGGGGTCTACAAGTGTCACCTACCAGTAATGACTGTCACCCAACATTTTGACAACGCGAGGGTCACGGTTAAGGCAGCATAACATAAAGTCAGCCATGCGTGCCAGACTGGTAATGGGCAAGATTTCCGTGTTCTCACCAAGATGACGACTGACCATGCTCTCCTCCTCCTCCTCCTCCTCCTCCCCCCTGTCCTCAGGCCACCCACGCTGAACCGACGGTATGACAGTTGTAGAGGTACTACCGTCTACAACGCATGATACCAGCTCCTGTTCTTCCTCCTCCTCCTCCTCTCCCTCATTGTCCCCCAATGCACGTTGGGATGAGATGAGGCTGGGCTGTGTGTAATCGACCGCTACGGCTTCTTGATCCATCTCATCATACTCTGGCTGCCATGCCTCCTCTTTAATTCTCTGCAGAGAGCGTTGCAAAAGATAGACAAGTGGAATGCTGACACTAATGATGGCTTCATCGCCACTCACCATCTTGGTGGCCTCCTCAAAGTTTGTCAGGATGGTACATATGTCAGACATCCAGGTCCACTCCTGAGGTCTTATGTGTGGAGTCTGACCTGAATATCGACGGCCTTGTTGCAGCTGGTACTCCACAACTGCTCTCTTCTGCTCACAAATCCTTAGCAACATGTGAAGGGTAGAGTTCCAACGTGTGGGGACATCACACACCAGTCGGTGTGCCGGAAGCTGCAAACGCTGCTGCAACACAGCAAGAGCGGCGGAAGCTGTAGCCGACTTGCGAAAATGAGCTGACAGTCGGCGTACTTTCACGAGCAGATCTGGCAACTCGGGGTATTATTTAAGAAACTGCTGAACCACGAGGTTAAGCACATGAGCCAGGCATGGTACGTGTGTGGTCTCGCCTTGCCTCAGAGCCGCCACCAGGTTACGGCCATTGTCACACACGACCATGCCTGGATGTACAGTACAGACCAAAAGTTTGGACACACCTTCTCATTTAAAGATTTTTCTGTATTTTCATGACTATGAAAATTGTACATTCACACTGAAGGCATCAAAACTATGAATTAACACATGTGGAATTATATACTTAACAAAAAAGTGTGAAACAACTGAAAATATGTCTTATATTCTAGGTTCTTCAAAGTAGCCACCTTTTGCTTTGATGACTGCTTTGCACGCTCTTGGCATTCTCTTGATGAGCTTCAAGAGGTAGTCACCAGAAATGGTCTTCCAACAATCTTGAAGGAGTTCCCAGAGATGCTTAGCACTTGTTGGCCCTTTTGCCTTCACTCTGCGGTCCAGCTCACACCAAACCATCTCGATTGGGTTCAGGTCTGGTGACAGTGGAGGCCAGGTCATCTGGCGTAGCACCCCTCACTCTCCTTCTTGATCATATAGCCCTTACACAGCCTGGAGGTGTGTTTGGGGTCATTGTCCTGTTGAAAAATAAATGATGGTCCAACTAAACGCAAACCGGATGGAATAGCATGCCTCTGCATGATGCTGTGGTAGCCATGCTGGTTCAGTATGCCTTCAGTTTTGAATAAATCCCCAACAGTGTCACCAGCAAAGCACCCCCACACCATCACACCTCCTTCTCCATGCTTCACGGTGGGAACCAGGCATGTAGAGTCAATCCGTTCACCTTTTTTGCGTCGCACAAGGACGCGGTGGTTGGAACCAAAGATCTCAAATTTGGACTCATCAGACCAAAGCACAGATTTCCACTGGTCTAATGTCCATTCCTTGTGTTCTTTAGCCCAAACAAGTCTCTTCTGCTTGTTGCCTGTCCTTAGCAGTGGTTTCCTAGCAGCTATTTTACCATGAAGGCCTGCTGCACAAAGTCTCCTCTTAACAGTTGTTGTAGAGATGTGTCTGCTGCTAGAACTCTGTGTGGCATTGACCTGATCGCTAATCTGAGCTGTTGTTAACCTGCGATTTCTGAGGCTAGTGACTCGGATAAACTTATCCTCAGAAGCAGAGGTGACTCTTGGTCTTCCTTTCCTGGGGCGGTCCTCATGTGAGCCAGCTTCTTTGTAGCACTTGATGGTTTTTGCAACTGCACTTGGGGACACTTTCAAAGTTTTCCCAATTTTTCGGACTGACTGACCTTCATTTCTTAAAGTAATGATGGCCACTCGTTTTTCTTTACTTAGCTGTTTTTTTCTTGCCATAATACAAATTCTAACAGTCTATTCAGTATGACTATCAGCTGTGTATCCACAAGACTTCTGCACAACACAACTGATGGTCCCAACCCCATTTATAAGGCAAGAAATCCCACTTATTAAACCTGACAGGACACACCTGTGAAGTGAAAACCATTTCCGGTGACTACCTCTTGAAGCTCATCAAGAGAATGCCAAGAGTGTGCAAAGCAGTCATCAAAGCAAAAGGTGGCTACTTAAAAGAACCTAGAATATAAGACATATTTTCAGTTGTTCCACACTTTTTTGTTACATATATAATTCCACATGTGTTAATTCATAGTTTTGATGCCTACAGTGTGAATGTACAATTTTCATAGTCATGAAAATACAGAAAAATCTTTAAATGAGAAGGTGTGTCCAAACTTTTGGTCTGTACTGTAGGTTCAGCAGTCTCAGCCACAGATCTGCCTGCTCTTTCACAGCTGTCCACAACTCACAAGCAGTGTGAGGTTTCTCACCTAAGCTTAGGAGTTTCAGCATAGCCTGTTGCCGCTTGGCGGAGGCAGTACTGCAGTGCTTCAAGCTTGTAACTGATGTGGTGATATCTGAGATGGAGGCTGAACATGAGGAGGAGGAGGAGGATGATGCGCAGGAGCTGTACACTGTGGGGGCAACTCTGACTGACATAGGGCCCGCAATCCTCGGTGTGGGGAGGATGTGTTCCGTCCCAAGGTCCGACTGGGTCCCGGCTTCCCACTACGTTTACCCAGTGTGCCGTCAGGGAGATGTACCGTCCCTGGCCACAAGCACTTGTCCATGTGTCCGTTGTCAGGTGGACTCTCCCAGTAACTGCGTTGTTGAAGGCACGGCTGATGTTTTGGGACACGTGCTTGTGTAGTGCGGGGATGGCACACCGGGCAAAATAGTGTCAGCTGGGGACCGAGTACCGAGGGACGGCCACCGCCATAAGGTTGTGGAAGGATTCTGTCTCCACCAGCCTAAAAGGCAGCATTTCCAACGCAAGCAGTCGTGAAATGTGCGAATTTAGGACTGTGGCCTGTGGGGCGTTAGCTGCGAATTTCCGCTTTCGTTCAAAGGTCTGGGATATGGACAATTGAACGCTGCGGTGGGACGTGGACGTTGATGCTGTTTCTTGAGAAACTGCCATAACAAGTGGAGACTGAGAGGAGGGGGCATCTTTACATGCAGTATGGATAGGGGATTGCCTTGCACACACAACAGGGGGTTCTATTGCATGCACAACAGCGGAAGAAGCAGTAGTGACACCCGCTGACACTGGTCGTGGACCCTGGGGTTCGCCTAACAAAGTCAGGTGCTTTGCTGCCATGTGCCTGATCATGCTGGTGGTGGTCAGGCTGGTAGTTTTGTCACCCCTGCTGATGCTGGCCTGGCAGGTGGTACAAATGGCCTTTTTGGGGTTATAAGCAGAGTGTTTAAAAAAATTCCATACTCTGGAAGACCTACCGCTTGTACTGGCAACGTCCCTCGTGTTGGTGTTACGGGGAACAGTTGCCCGTTTTCTGTCTGCGGCCACCACACTGCTTCTTCCTGCCTGTTGGGGTACTCTGCCTCCCTCCCCCTGTGTGCTGCTGGCCTCACTCTGCATGTCCTCCTGCCACTTTGGGTCAGTTACTAGATCATCCACCACCTCCTCCTCTTCCACTTGCGCACCACGATCCTCCTCCTCACTTCCAGGCAATTGTGTCTCGTCATCGTCCACCTCTTGGGACAAATTGCCAGCGTCGACTTCCTGTGGCCGTGGCTGTTCAAATATTTGGGCATCACTACATGGGATCTCCTCTTCCACCACTTCAAGCGGAGCAGGCGAGGGGCACAAATATGGAAATGGACCAGTGAACAGCTCTTCAGAGTGTCCAAGTGTGGGATCAGTTGCTGTCTGACGACACTCGGCATGGTGGGAGAAAGGAGCATCATGGTGAGGAGGAGTATGCGGTCGAGACTCATGGCTACAAAGAGTTGACCGTGTGGAAGACAGACCGGAGGTGGTGTTGCCCAGGTAACAGGAAGTATTATCAGCTATCCAATTAATAACCTGTTCACACTGATCAGTTCGCAATACTGGTGTTGTTCTGTGATTCCCTAGTAATTCGGTCAAGAAGTGGGAGCGAGAAGATGTGGCTGTTGGTTGTGGCACATTTTCACCTTGGCCACGGCCCCGTCCTCTGCACGCACCATCACCAGAATGTCCACTTCCACGTCCCTTGCCACGCGCCTTGCCCATTGTAAAGGAAGTAAAATAGCTTACACTCGCACTATCAATGGAAAAAGGGTAACAAAAAGTAGATTACAACCGTGGAAGAGGAAAACCACAGTTCTATTTCTCTGGAATACACCCGACTCTTTTAAACAATCAGAACAATCAGAGAGAAACTATTACTGTTTTTCTTTACGGAAAAAATACCAAAACCTGAATAATAGAGATTTTTTACCGTGGAATGGCAAAACCACAGTTATTGTTTACTGGGGTATACCATAAAATTTTAAATGTATATATTTGCGGCTGAACAGTGAGCGACACACTCAAACTGTTTTTTTATAGATACAAAAGGCCCAAAAATGGATACTACAGAGATTTGACCCGTGGAAATGCAAAACCACACTTGGATTTGTCGGGCCTACAACAGACTATTTTCAACAGATATATTTGTGTCTGAAAAATCAGGGAGACGCTATTATTTTTTTTTTACAGCAAAAAATGCCAAAAGCAGGATAATAGAGATTTTTTACCGTGGAACAGCAAAACCACAGTTATAATTTACTGGTGTATAACAGACTTTTTTAAATATATATATTTGCGGCTGAACAGTGAGCGACACACTCAAACTGTTTTTTTTTACATACAAAAGGCCCAAAACTGGATACTACAGAGATTTGGAAATGCAAACCACACTTGGATTTGTCGGGCCTACAACAGACTATTTTCAACAGATATATTTGTGTCTGAAAAATCATAGACACACTGGTTTTTTGGGGGGGTGGGAGGGGACACCAAAAGGTTAATAAGACGGGTATTTGTACAGTGTGAAGGAGGAAAAAAAAAAGAGGATTTAGGCTATGTGCACACGATGCAGAAATGAAGCAGAAAATTTCTGCATCATTTCTGCATCTCCCTGGCAGAAAAAAAGCATGCAGATTGTGCATGCGTTTTTCCTGCAGAATACATGCGGATCCACATGCAGATTCACATGCGTTTCCGCATGCAGATTGACAAGCGCTTTCCAGGCGATTTTAGCATCACCTGGAAAGTGCTTGACAACTAGGTCACACTATATAAATCCATGCAAACAGCATGGATTTATATACAGTCATGGCCAAAAGTTTTGAGAATGACACCAAAATTATATTTTCACATGATCTGCTGGCCTCTGGTTTTTATTAGTGCTTGTCTGATGTTTATATCACATACAGAAATATAATTGCAATCATATTATGAGTACCAATAGGTTATATTGACAGTTAGAATGAGTTAATGCAGCAAGTCAATATTTGCAGTGTTGCCCCTTCTTCTTCAAGACCTCTGTAATTCTCCCTGGCATGCTCTCTATCAACTTTTGGACCAAATCCTGACTGATAGCAGTCCATTCTTGCATAATCAATGCTTGCATTTTGCCAGAATTTGTTGTTTTTTGTTTGTCCACCCGTCTCTTGATGATTGACCACAAGTTCTCAATGGGATTAAGATCTGGGGAGTTTCCAGGCCATGGACCCAAAATCTCTATGTTTTGTTCCATGAGCCATTTAGTTATCACCTTTGCTTTATGGCAAGGTGCTCCATCATGCTGGAAAAGGCATTGTTGGGCGCCAAACTGCTCTTGGACGGTTGGGAGAAGTTGCTCTTAGAGGAAATTCTGGTACCATTCTTTATTCATGGCTGTGTTTTTAGGCAAGACTGTGAGTGAGCCGATTCCCTTGGCTAAGAAGCAACCAGACACATGAATGGTTTCAGGATGCTTTACAGTTGGCATGAGACAAGACTGGTGGTAGCGCTAACCTCTTCTTCTCCGAATAAGCTGTTTTCCAGATGTCCCAAACAATCGAAAAGGGGATTCATCAGAGAAAATGACTTTGCCCCAGTCCTCAGCAGTCCACTCCCTGTACCTTTTGCAGAATATCAGTCGGTCCCTGATGTTTTTTCTGGAGAGAAGTGGCTTCTTTGCTGCCCTCCTTGAAACCAGCCCTTGCTCAAAGAGTCTCCGCCTCACAGTGCGTGCAGAAGCACTCACACCAGCCTGCTGCCATTCCTGAGCAAGCTCGGCACTGCTGGTAGTCCGATCCCACAGCTGAAACAGTTTTAAGATACGGTCCTGGCGCTTGCTGGTCTTTCTTGGGCTCCCTGGAGCCTTTTTGACAACAATGGAAGCTCTCTCCTTGAAGTTCTTGATGATGCGATAGATTGTTGACTGAGGTGCAATCTTTGTAGCTGCGATACTCTTCCCTGTTAGGCCATTTTTGTGCAGTGCAATGATGGCTGCACGTGTTTCTTTAGAGATAACCATGGTTAACTGAAGAGAAACAATGATACCAAGAACCAGCCTCCTTTTAAAGTGTCCAGTGATGTCATTCTTACTTAATCATGACTGATTGATCGCCAGCCCTGTCCTCATCAACACCCACACCTGTGTTAATGGATCAATCACTAAAACGATGTTAGCTGCTCCTTTTAAGGCAGGACTGCAATGATGTTGAAATGTGTTTTGGGGGTTAAAGTTAATTTTCTGGGCAAATATTGACTTTGCAAGTACAGTAATTGCTGTTAAGCTGATCACTCTTTGACATTCAGGAGTATATGCAAATTGCCATTACAAAAAATGAAGCAGTAAACTTTGGAAAAATTACTATTTGTCTCATTCTCAATACTTTTGGCCATGACTGTAGTGTGACCCGAGAGAGTGTATATACTTACCTCCGATGGCCCGCGCTGTCCTGCTCACTCCGTTCTCCCGGCAACTTTGAATTGAAAGACCTGCTGACGTCAGCGTCACGTGACCCGTCACATGACTCTGACGTCACCGCAGGTCCTACAACTCACTGCAAGTGCCGGGAAGCAAGCAGGAGCGCTGCGCGGGCCGACAGATGGTAAGTATATATATATATTTTATTTTATTCTTGTTTTTACAGCTTTTTTAATGGTACCTGGGTGTGGAGGAGACTCTCCTCTCCTCCACACTCGGGTACCATCCGCACATTAGAACGCGCCAATAACGCAAGTACAGATGCAGTCTTCCGGAATTGGCGCGTTCTAATGCAAGTCAATGGTGGCGAAAACGCCGCGTTTCCGCAAAATTAAATGACATGCTGCGGATTTTTGAGCGCAGCGTTTACGCTGCGGAAAAATCCGCATCATGGGCACAGCACATGCGGATTTCAATTGGGGAACATTGCTGCCCTTCTACCATGCGTTTTTCATGCGTTTCCGCGGCGTTTACGCAACTGCAAAAATGCCGCGGAAACGCATGAAATACGCATCGTGTGAACTCAGCCTTAGATGAAAAAAAAAAGGATTTTTCCTGGCCCCCCGAGACCTGGAGCTAAGGCTGCGTGCCCACGTAGCATTTTTCAAGCGTATATGCTGCGGAATTTCCGCAGCGTAAACGCTTGAAAAACGCATGTATATCCGCACCCCATGGTCCCCAATGGGATTCCGCAACTTCTATGCACATGCTGCGGATTTTTCCGCAGCGTTTATGCCGCGTTCAAAAATCCGCAGCATGTCATTTAATTTTGCGTTTCCGCAAGCGGAATTGCCTTAGTCCAATGCATAAAAAACGCAAGGCAATTCCGCATGTGGAAAACGCGTGATAAACGCGCGAAAAATGCGCGATAAACGCGTGCGGAATTCCGCATGCGTTTTTCCGGGAGAGGACTTGCATTTTTTATGCAGCAGAAATTTTCTGCTTCATAAATGCAACGTGGGCACATAGCCTTAGGCTATGTGCCCACGTTGCGGACCTGAAGCATATTTTTTACGCTTCTCCCTGGCGGGAAAATCGCATGCGGATATTACATGCGGTTTTCCCGCCAGGTAGAAGCGTTTGTGAGGCGTCTTTGCATGCATTTCCGCATGCGGGTTATCAAGCACTTCTCCAAGCATCACTTGGAAAAGTGCTTGACAACTTGTTCAGAATGGTAAAAAATAAAAAAATAAACTTTATACTCACCTTCTGATGCATTCTCTGCCCCGTCCGGAGTCTTGAGCGGCTCACGCTGTTGTGTGCAGGACCTGCGGTGACGTCATTGAGTCATGTGGTGGGTCACATGACTCAATGACGTGGCAGGTCCTTCAGACAACAGCGCGACGGAGGGAAAACATCAGAAGATAAGTATAAACTTTATTTTATTTTTTTTTTTACAGGTTCTTTGGTACCCAGGTCTGGAGGAGAGTCTCCTCTCCTCCAGACTTGGGTACCATCCGCACATTGATTCCGCAGCGCTTCCGCAAAATTAATGAACATGCTGCGGATTTTTGACTGCAGCATATACGCTGCGGAAAAATCCGCAGCATGGGCATTGACATTGCGGAATGCCATTGGGGACCATGGGGTGCGGATCTACATGCGTTTTTCAAGCGTTTACGCTGCGGAAATTCCGCAGCATATACGCTTGAAAAACGCTACGTGGGCACACAGCCTTAGGCTATGTGCCCACGATGCAGAAATGAAGCAGAAAATTTCTGCAACATTTCTGCATGTCCCTTCCCAGAAAAACGCATGCGTTTTTTGGTCGCGTTTTTGATGCGTTTTTGTATGCGGATTTTACATGCGTTTTTGTAAGCTTATTTCATGCGTTTTTGAGCACAAATAAAGTTATTGAAAAAAAAAAAAAAAAGGGAAATCCTGATGTCATTTCCTAGTTCAACCCCTCTTCACCATTTTGTTTTTTGCAAAAGACAGTATGCCACAGGAATTGCAGCCCCTGCGGGTCAGCAGACCATGCCTAAACCTTCTGCTAATGACTTGCTTAAATCTCCTGCACTACAACGTTGAGCAGGTAATATAAACTAAGTTGTTTTGGGGTACATTATTTTTATGTAGTGTGTGTACTAACCTATTATTGTTCTATAGGAGCGTTTAAGGAGGAGAAGACGACAAAAACGGACGGACAAGGGCCACTTTAATGTTCTCTACCAGGATTTAAGGAGGTAAGATATATGTGAAGAAAGTAATGTCACCCGTCTATGCTGTTTTTTTAAGGTTTTGTTTGTATACTATGTTACAAAATTATCTTTTAATATTTTTTTTTTCTCTGTTTACTATAGTTTTCCTGATAAATTTAAACAGTTCTGCCGTCTGAACATTATTGCATTTGATCGGCTGCTGAGCCTTATGTCTCCTGACCTGGACTTCCAAGACACTGTAATGCGAAGGGCCATCTCTGCTGAGGAAAGGCTGCTCATCACCTTGCGGTAAGTTGAATGTTGATTTATATGTACCTGGTTTTGTTCGCCACCCTGCGGTGATGGCTGGTGTACCTGGTTTTGTTACCCTGTGGTGATGGCTCCACTGTGTCTGTCGTTGTGTACATATTTTTGGCTTGACCATGAGATCACCATGCACAGAGATCAGATTGAAAAGGTCACTGATGTGTTAACTCTAGAGCAAACATCGTAGGCAAACACAGACACAAAGTCAAAACACAATATAAATTGATATGTGTGAACTCAAGAGAAAACAAAAGATGACCAAAAAAGATTGAAAATGTGGATCCCCCCCCCCCCAAAAAAAAAAAAAAAAAAACGCGCCCATTGCTGGAATAGTATTTTGTAATAAAGACCTTAATTTTTTAAAACATTAATCAATAATGGATAATTACTGTTGGCTTGTATTTCTTTTTATGGCTTTTCTAATGTTCTATTTTTCCTTTTCAGATTTTTGGCCACAGGAGAGAGCTATACATCACTGCACCTCCAATTTAGGGTTGGTAAATCCACCATTTCCAGAATTGTGAGGTGCACATGTAGCGTCATCTGGCAGAAGTTGCAGCCCATCGTGATGCCTTCTCCAACCGAGGAGACTTGGCTGCAGGTCGCAGCAGGCTTTCAAACTGTGGCCAATTTCCCAAACTGCGGCCAATTTCCCAAACTGCATTGGTGCTGTCGATGGCAAACATGTGAGAGTTCAGCAGCCACCACGATCAGGATCACGCTTCTTTAATTATAAGAAGTATTTTTCTGTGGTACTGATGGCGGTGGCTGATGCACATTTCAAATTTGTTGCCATTGACGTTGGTGCTTATGGCAGTACTGGGGACTCTCGGGTGTGTAGATCATCACAGATTGAGCTGCAAATTCTTCAAGATGGCGTAACGCTCCCAGCCCCAAGACCTTTGCCGGGTTCCACACATCCAGTTCCTTTTGTGATGGTATCGGATGAGGCATTTCCCTTACAGACCAACCTGCTGCGCCCATACCCACGAAGGGCACTGAATGCCCGGCAGAGGATTTTCAATTATCGGCTGAGTCGTGCACGCAGATATGTGGAATGCACCTTCGGAATCATGTGTAGTCAGTGGAGGATCTTTCACACTGCCATCCAGTTGGATACGGAGACCGTTGACACTGTAATTAAGGCATGCTGTTTACTCCACAACTATGCTCGTGAGTACAGCACTGAGCAAGATGAGGAGTCACAGCTATCTGAATTAATTCCAGTTGTCAACTCCGGTCAGGGAAGGCCATCCAACTCTGGTGCCAGGGTGCGAGAAACCTTCGCTGACTACTTCATGAGTCCTGAAGGTGCCGTGCACTGGCAATACTCCTGTGCTGGTGTTGAGCAGCCTGACCAGCAGAGAAGATCTGATGAACAATAAAAGAAGAACTTCCTCCTTCTTTTTTTTTTTTTTTAAATAAAAATGTACAAAAAAGTGTTTATAAAAAAAATAAATTTTGATTAAACTTAAATTTGTCTAAAATATTTCTTGAATTGCAACCTTCTACGTTTTGTTTTCCGACCATACGTCAACGCAAAAGTGAACAACCCACAAAGACCAGAGCCTGTAAATTGGCATTACTACCTAGAGCGCTCTTCACAAGTACTGTCTGCTAAAGTCATCCCTCACCATTGTTATTTGCTTGCGCTAAGAACAGAACTAGCAAATAACAGTGTTGAGAGTAGTATTCATCCAAAAAATAGTTGTGGTCCAAAATATCAAAGTATATTTCTAATTTAAAAACGACTGTATACAGCTGACCACATACGTAGATTAGTTTGAACAAATTTCAAAAATGTAGAGTTCCTCTGACCTGCGCTATGGTGAGCGCAGATCAGGGTAACACTTTTTCATTTCAACCCAATCCAACCACATATACACTTGAAAAGAAAAATTAACAGATAGTTTAAATAATTTTTTTAATACATAATATAGAATAACTGTAAAAGACTTTGTAAAAACAAAAAACAACAAACTTCTATAAAATTTAATCGGACAAACATTGCCCATAACTTGGGAATAAATTACACACTGTGTACAGCACACCTGTCCTGTAATCAGTTTTGGGCCCTAAAATACGGGCAGCACCTGTAGGTTGTTTAATTATATAAAAAGAAACACCTTTTCTTACAGTCCCCTACGCCTGAAGCCTGGTATAGGTGACCATAAGAAAAGGTCTTTGTTAATTGTCTGATTCTCTAAAACATTGTGTATCCATCGACCTACAGGTGCTGTCTGTATTTGCTAGGGTCCAAAAATGCTGACAGGGAGGGGTAAAATTATTGAACTACAAGTTATGAAGGTCTTGTTCAAAGCTGTACCCAGGAAACATTTCTGGTGAAAAACTAGAGTTGGGGGATGGTCCTCTGACAAATGATGATGCACCATGAGCCATTTGGCGACCATAACTTGGTTGCATATCTTCAGGACGGTAAGCTGCAGCAACCTGCCCAAAACGCTGGGTTGCAGCTGCTGGTGGTGGTGGAGGCACACTGGGATTGAATAAATTAAATATTCCACATACTACGGCTGGGGGCGAAGGCATAACTGCTGCCTCTTCAATTGTCATGACCATAGCGCCTGCTGCAGTCATGTACATGTTCTGCCTATCTCGTGGCAGAGATCTGATGCGGTCAGCTTGGGCTGAGCAAAATTTATCTATGGCATCTTCCTCGGCTGCCCTTTCCACAAGGCAGAGGGTTCGATTTGTGAGTGCTTCAAGCACAATAGTCCCACCCCCGTGGCTTTTTGCCTTTTTTTTGCCCGCCCTTCTCGATGCCACGAGATGAGCAGAACCAGACCCCCTCCCAGTGGGCCTCAACACATCACCAGCAGAGCTTCCAGCATCACTTGGAGCAGGAGCAGGAGAATCAGTCACCAAACCCGTCCCGACGTCCGCTGGATTGGACAAAGAATGTGAGGGACAACCAGATGTTGAAGATGCCGAAGCAGATGGATCCGGTGAGGAAAGCTGGAAAAAGTCCTCGGATTCCTCCTCTGCTTGCTCAGTGTTTGCGTCCTCTTCTGCTGTTGGGGCCCTGATGTTTCCTTCAGTTCTGTATAAAATAAAAGGTAAATACCAATGTAAATACAACATTTTTCGAAACATTTCAATTAATATGTTTTGGGAATTTACCTCCGCAAACTCCTACTGCTTAGTATGAAGGCCAGCTCGTCCGCAAAAGGAACTTTTCTTTTTCTTGGTGATGAGCCACTTTGCACCGACTGGTGATACTTCACCAGCTGGTGGGTGACCGATCTCCACCGATTTTTAATATCAGACACTGCAATGACAAAACCAAAACAATTTATGAACTGCTTTAACAACAAAAATGCAATTATAAATAGATATAAAAATAAATGTAAAAATCAAAACGTACTAATTTCCTCTTGGGCATCACATTCCGCATTCAGCCACTGGGGATACATTTGGCTCAACACAGAGGCCCAGGCGTCTTTTTTCTTCTGCTTGTCTTTATATTCAGGACTAGCTCGGTCCCATATTTCGGGATATTTTTCAATCTACAGTGAATAATAACGTCTGTGAATATTATTTTTAAAACAAAATGGAGGAATAAAAGATTAACCCCAAAAAAAAAATTAAATAAACATATGGAGATATCTACGCACACACACCAACACTAACCCCTCAACTATATTGTACGGTTCTTTCACACGTCAATCTCCGGGACGAGTGTTGATGCCATTTTCCACACATAGTGGAGACCCACACACAGACCCATTGCAAAGCATGCTCGGTCACACTTATCTGTACTAACGTGGATATGTGGACGTGAGAAATCAACCTTACAGCGTATGCAGGAGCTTTCAGTGAATGAACCTACATACACTGTACAATAATCTTTCAGTTTAATAAAATCTTTTAACCCAAAAAAATAAGTGGGCTCACGCATAGTTTTAATAACTAGCAAAGGGAAAGCAGACGGTTGTTGGCTGATGTTATAGTCTGTGAAGTAGCCAATAACCATGGACCCTTCCCTTGCTATTAATACCAGGCCGCAGCAGTTAGCTTAGCCTTTACTGGCTACTATATAGGAAGACCCCCCCAAAAAAAATGACATGGGGTCCCCCTATAAATTGTAGCCAGCAAAGGCTAGCCGCTTTGCCTTTTCTGGCTACTATATAGGAAGACCCCCCCAAAAAAAATGACATGGGGTCCCCCTATAAATTGTAGCCAGCAAGGGCTAGCCGCTTTGCCTTTTCTGGCTACTATATAGGAAGACCCCCCCAAAAAAAATGACATGGGGTCCCCCTATAAATTGTAGCCAGCAAAGGCTAGCCGCTTTGCCTTTTCTGGCTACTATATAGGAAGACCCCCCCCCAAAAAAATGACATGGGGTCCCCCTATAAATTGTAGCCAGCAAAGGCTAGCTGCTTTGCCTTTTCTGGCTACTATATAGGAAGACCCCCCCAAAAAAAATGACATGGGGTCCCCCTATAAATTGTAGCCAGCAAAGGCTAGCCGCTTTGCCTTTTCTGGCTACTATATAGGAAGACCCCCCCCAAAAAAATGACATGAGGTCCCCCTATAAATTGTAGCCAGCAAAGGCTAGCCGCTTTGCCTTTTCTGGCTACTATATAGGAAGACCCCCCCCAAAAAAATGACATGGGGTCCCCCTATAAATTGTAGCCAGCAAAGGCTAGGCGGACAGCTGCGACCTGATATTAATAGCCTAGAAAGGGGCCATGGTTGTAGGCCCCCTCCCAGGCTATAATATCAGCCCTCAGCTGCCCCAGATTTGGCGCATCATATTTGTGCGCCAAATCTGGCACTTAGCCTCGCTCTTCCACGCTGACCTGGTGCGGTGGCAGGGGGTAATATTGGTGGGGTTCATGTCAGCGCCAGCTGCCATGAAGCCCAGGTTAGTAATGATGGGCGTCTATAAGACACCCCCATTACTAACCTACAAAGTGTTAAAAAAGAAAAAACACAGACACCCAGAAAAAAAAAATTATTTGAAATGAAAACACAATTTTATTTAATTCTAAGTTTACTAAAATAAAAAATAGTTACCTGTCCACGTTCCTGCGCTGATCTCCCATGCACAGCTGTCACATCTGGAGATGGTGACAGCTGTGCATGGCTGCTGTAAACTCACGCTGCCGGGAACACGTCCGCTCCCAGCAGCGGGAGCCACTGACTGAGGTCACCGGAGTGCATTCAGGCAGCGCAGCTCCGGAGACCTCCTTTACAGCCCTGTTGTACCGTGGGAATTTCTCACGGTACAGCGGGGCCGTAAAGCTGATCACCGGAGCAGCGCTGCCTGAACTCCGGCGAACCCGTTCATTCTAGCGGCGGCAGCGGTTCAGAGCGGTCGCATTCTATGTGGCTGCTCTGAACTGGAGATCTTCGTGGGACATTCGTGGACTACTACGGAGGGGTAAGGATAAGGTTGTGGTTTATTATTTTATATTTTATTACAGGAGATCGATGGCTTCGGGGAATTAGGTGTCTAGGTGAGTATAGGTGTAGTTTTTTATTTTTTACTTTATTTTAGGTGGCGATCGGCGGGGACAGGTAATGTATAAAGTTTTTTTTAGGCAACCACCGGCCACCAATGAAAAAAAAAAAAAAAAGGGGGCAGTAGATTAGATATTATTGGGGCCAATAAACAAAAAACTTTAATGATGATAGCACCGCACCTCCCCCCCCAAAAAAAAAAAGTTAGGGGGGGGGATAGGGTCAATAATATATGGAGGCACATATGGGGGCTATTAAATTTAATTTTGGGGCACATGTCACATCGGCCTATGTCTGCCTGCTGACACCCGCGCACACAGACCCCAAACAGACCCCACACAGACCCCACATACACACCACACAGACACATACAGACCACATACACACCACACAGACACATACAGACACTTACCACACTAATCATGAATCCCACGTTGACATTCATGCGCTTGTACCACCCCACGTTAGCAGCCATGATCCTGAGAGACGGGAATATTATGGGATTCTCTTCTTCCTGGATTATGGGATGCTCATGGGATGGATGGATGGAACGCCCAATTGTGACGTAACTTCCTATTTGCTGCGGTTTTGAGGTACAAGACCGCAGCAAATGCGCTTCACTTCCGCAATTATTTTTACATATTTGCGGATTTGAAGCAGCCCAATGCAAGTCAATGGCGGCGATTACGCCGCGCTTCCGCAAAATTAAATGACATGCTGCGGATTTTTCCACGCAGCATAAACGCAGCGGAAAAAAACGCAGCGTGGGCATTGACAGTGCGGCTTGTCATTGAGGACCATGGGGGGCGGATTACCAAGCGTTTTTGAAGCGTTTACGCTGCGGAAATTCCGCAGCATAAACGCTTGTAAAACGCTACGTGGGCACACAGCCTAAGTCCAGAAATTTCAGCAACAGGAGCAGCACACAGGACTGTAATGCAGCGTTTGCTGGTATAACCCCACTGCGTCTCCTATACAGCCTGCCTGCCTGATATCTGGGATGGATATTAGTCCTGAGAAGGACTGTTTATTTGATCTGGCAGCCTTTAGAGACCCTACACTAACTATTTCGCACTATAAATCTCTCCCTAGCTCAGCAGCGCTTTCCCTGCACTGTCTGATCCCGTGCGTCTGTGTCCAAGATGGCGGCGCCCGGTTTTAAATACTCGAGGTGACGCTGTACGGCCAGCCAATCAATGTAATGCCCACAACCAACATGGCTGCTGCATTACAGTGACTGGCTGGCAATCCCTGCATGTTCATTGGCTGTGTAAAGAGCGCCAAACATGCAGGGCGGAGACCCGAGCTCCCGCCCGAGTAACCTGGAATTGCTCGGTGCTCGCCGAACATCCCATGTAGCGTGATGCTCGGGCAAGTACCGAGCAGTGTCGAGCATGTTCGCTCAACACTAATAAAGGGTTTTTGGAAAAACTTAAATTGAGATTTAAACCTTTGTCATCACCTATTTCTGTGATTGTAATTGATAACACTCCCTTGAAATGTATTACTCACAAGGTTGCTGCATTTCCCCTCACTATCAATGGAGTTCACCAAGAAATTTTGGACTTGGTTGTATTAGATAATTTACCCTCTCCGGTCGTTCTAGGTTTGCCTTGGTTAAAACTGCACAATCCTTTACTGGACTGGTCTACTAATGTGATTAAGTCTTGGAGTCCAAAGTGCTATGATAAATGTTGTAATGGTCGCATTACATCTGTGGAAAAAGGGGAATTACCTGTACCTATTCAAGATTTTGGAGGGTTTTTTCGTAGGAGGAGTCACAAGTTTTACCTCCTCATAGGGATTATGATTGCGTCATTGAGTTTGTTCCGGGAGCTACTCTTCCCAAGAGTCGCTTGTTTAATCTGACTATCCCTGAAAGAAAGGCCTTGGAGGAGTACATACAGACTAGCCTGGCTGCTGGTCACATTAGACCTTCTAAGTCGCCTGTGGCAGTTGGATTTTTCTTTGTTAAAGAAAAGGACGGGGGTTTACGTCCATGTCTGGATTTTCGTGAAATAAATAAGATTACCGTACGCAATTCCTACCCATTGCCGTTAATTCCTGACTTGTTTAACCAGTTGGTGGGGGCCAAGTGTTTCTCTAAAATTGATTTCCGGGGGGCATACAATTTGTTACGAGTGAAGGAGGGTGATGAATGGAAAACTGCTTTTAACACTCCAGTAGGTCATTTTGAGAATCTGGTGATGCCTTATGGTCTTACCAATGCACCTGCATTTTTTCAGAACCTTATTAATGACATACTGAGACCTTTGATTGGTAAGAATGTGGTTGTGTATTTGGATGACGTTTTGATTTATTCACCAGATCTAGAGTCCCATTGGCAGAGTGTACGTGAAGTTTTGCAGTTATTGAGTGATAATTCACTCTTTGCTAAGCTGGAGAAATGTGAGTTCGCTGTGCAGAAAATTAGTTTTTTGGCATACATTGTCTCCAGCGAGGGCTTTGAGATGGACCCGGTGAAGGTTCAGGCTGTGCAGGAATGGCCTAGGCCTATTGGTTTGAAATCTATACAGAGATTTTTGGGTTTTGCCAATTATTACAGGAAATTCATTAAGAATTTTTCTGTAATTGTTAAGCCTCTAACCGATCTCACCAGGAAAGGTGCGAATACGGTCCAGTGGACTACTGAGGTCATTGAAGCGTTTAAGTATCTCAAAGAGAGGTTCAGTTCTGCCCCTATCCTTATGCAGCCTGATGAGACCAAGCCTTTTTTGGTCGAGGTCGATGCTTCATCGGTGGGGGTCGGAGCAGTTTTGTCTCAGGAGAACAGGGATGGAGTCATCCTTGTGCCTTCTTTTTGAAAAAAATTTCGGAAACCGAACTGAATTATGATGTTAGAAATCGGGAGTTGCTGGCTATTAAACTCGCGTTTGAACATTGGCGTAATTTTTTGGAAGGCGCTAGATTTCCTATTCAGGTGTTCACAGATCATAAGAATTTGATCTATCTGGATGCTGCCAAGCGTTTGAATGCCCGTCAAGCTAGGTGGGCATTTTATTTTTCTCGCTTTCATTTTTCTGTTACCTATATCCCTGGTACTAAGAATGTTAAAGCCGATGCTTTATCTCGCAGCTTCTCTCCTACGGTCGGTGCCGAGGAGGAGGAGAGAATTTTACAGAAAGGAGTTGTGGTGGCGGCATTGAACTCCGTTTTGGAGAATGGGATTCTGAAAGCTCAAGATGATGCTCCATCTAACACTCCCCATGGGAGGTTGTTCGTGCCTAGAACCTTTAGGAGAGATTTGTTTGTGGAGTGTCATGAGTCTCGGTTGGCAGGTCATCCAGGAATTTCGGAGACTAAGAGACTTATCAGTCGCAGTTTTTGGTGGCCTGGATGGCAGAAGGAAGTCATCAAGTGGGTGCGTCAATGTACGGTGTGTGCTAGGTCAAAGGCTTCACATACTTCTGCTGCGGGGTTGCTTTGCCCTCTGGAGGTTCCTAGTGCGCCTTGGACGCATCTCACAATGGATTTTATTACTGATCTTCCTGTGTCCGAGGCTTTTACTGCCATCTGGGTGGTCGTGGACCGTTTTAGTAAGATGTGTCATTTGGTTCCATTCATTAAGTTGCCCTGCGCCAAGACACTCACTAAAGCGTTTGTTAAGGAGATTGTCAAGCTTCATGGCATTCCCACGGATATTGTTTCTGATAGAGGACCTCAGTTTGTGGCTCGCTTTTGGCATGCTTTTTGTGACAGGTTGGGAGTCCATTTTTCATTTTCCTCTGGGTATCATCCTGAGTCTAATGGACAGACTGAAAGAAAGAACCAGGATGTTGAACAGTTTTTGCGTTGTTTTGTGACAGACAATCAAGAGGTGTGGTCTGAGTTTCTGCCTCTTGCAGAATTTGCTCTTAACAATCATACTTCCTCCTCTGCTGGGTGTTCTCCTTTTTTTTGTTGTACTGTGAGACATCCGTCTTTTGGTTCGTTCTCCAAATTGGGGTCGGCGGTGCCGGAGGAGGAGAATTTTTCCGGTGATTTGGAGAGAATTTGGACTAATATACGTTGCAACCTTCAAGAGGCTAACAAGAAGTCCAAGAAGTATTTTGACAGGAAACGTAAGGAGGTTTTGTTTACTGTGGGTGACATGGTTTGGTTGTCCTCAAAGAACCTGCGGTTGAGGATTCCCTCTAAAAAAAACTGGGTCCTAAGTTTTTGGGTCCATTTAAAGTGCTTCAGGTTGTTAACCCGTCTGCGGTTAGGTTGGATGTCCCTACTTCCTGGAAGATTAATCCTGTGTTTCATGTTTCCTTGTTGAAAAAGGCTGATGTATCAGATAGAGATTCCACTGTCACAGTTCCTCCTGTGGTGGAAGACGGCAAATATGAAATTTCTCGTATCCTGAATTCTAGATGGCATAGAGGGAGATTACAGTATCTTGTCTCCTGGAAGGGTTTCGGTCCCGAAGATAACTCCTGGGTAAGGGCGGATGATGTCTCTGCTCCTAGGCTTATTAGAGCTTTCCACAGGAGGTTTCCGGATAGGCCTGGGCCTGGATCATCATAAAAGAGGGGGTACTGTTAGAACCCTCCTGTTTGTTTTTTCCATCTTGTGTTTTGTGGTCACGTGACCACCTGCCTTTATATTCCAGCTCCGCTCTTCTGGCTGTAATGGACTTCGGTGTTGTTGACTGTTTTTCTTGCCAGGTGCTTCGGTGCCTATCTCTGTCAGTTCGCTTGGTCCTTCTGGGACCTCTAGTACCTTTTTGTCTGTTTGTCTTTTTGTGTTCTGCAAAAACTTCTCTTTTTAGGAGGTGTCCCATTTTTGTTCCTGTCCTTAGTTCTTTTAGGGACCCCTCCCCTTATTCTATAGGTCTTCGTTCAGACTAGGCGAGGACTAAGGCGGGTCTTTTCGCTAGGAACAGGCAGCCCGCTACATCGTAGGGATTCAGCTTAGTGTTACTGTAGGGACAGCTTTCCCTTATCTTTCCTTAGTACATGTTGCAATGTTGCAGATCATAACAGATTCTATGGAGGATCTTCACACATTCATGAATTATCTTAATAACAACAACATTAATCTGAAACTCACTTAAAAAGCCGGGAGAAATAACATTGAATTCTTGGACATTCTTCTACAGGTAGATGATATGGGAATAGTACATACAGATGTTTTTCACAAACCAACAGCCACGAACAACTTACTTCATTCCTCTTCATCTCATCCTCACAGTTTGATAAAGGGGATACCTGTTGGACAATTTTTGCGAATGAGGCGTCTGTGTTCTGATGACGCTTCATTTGAACTACAAAGTGATGATTTGAGTAGAAGATTCTGGGAGAAAGGTTATTCAACAGCGGTTATTAAAAAAGGCTATCAGAGAGCAAAAAGCACAAGTAGGCAAGAAGCACTTGGAAACAGGAATTCACGCACCCAATTACAAGAGAAGGTACGTTTTGTGTCCTTGTATAACTCGAGATGGTGGGAGGTTCAAAATGTATTATCCCGTCATTGGCAGGTGTTGCAACTCGATCCCATTTTGGTGAAATACTTACCTCCAAAACCATCTATTACATATCGACGATCCAGAAATTGGCGTGATATATTGCTCCATAGTCATTATGTTAATAAATCAAAGAAATCGGAATATCTTTTTGGATCAAAGGGTCCCACCTGGGGCTGTCATCCTTGTGGTACATGTGTGGCATGCCCCAACATAGTAAGGTGTACTACTTTTCAGATGCCAAAGAAGAAAGGATTTTCAAAATATTACATCCAATTACATGTACCACAACGGCAGTGATCTATTGTGCTGTATGCCCATCTAACTTGAAATATGTCGGCTAAATATCACGCGAATTGAGACGAAGAGTTAGAGAACATGTGCTTGACATCAGGGCAGCTGTGTCTATCACTGATTTGGACACACTAAAAACTCTACCCAAACATTTTAAGTTGTTCCATCAGTGTAATGCGTCTCTATTAAAAGTGAGTGGCATTGACCACATACTGTTGAATTCAAGGGGTGGGAACATAAAAAAACGCTTGGCTCAGACTGAAGCCAAGTGGATTTTTAGGTTTAACACCCTTACCCCTCATGGTCTTAATGAACAGATTTCCCATAATTCCTTTCTCCAATAAGATTTTGTATGTATGTGGTTTTCAGGGCCGGCTCCAGGTTTTTGTGGGCCCCAGGCGAAAGAGTCTCAGTGGGCCCCTTTAGCACATACCACGATTCATGATGCACAGATACGGCAGAGAAATTATACATATACACATTATACGGACACATGACGTACACTTTATACATATACACATTATACGGACACATGACCTACACATTATACATATACATATTATACGGAGACATGACCTACATATTATACATATACACATTGTACGGACACATGACCTACACATTATGTGGACACATGACCTACACATTATACATATACACATTATACAGAGACATGACCTACACATTATACATATACACATTATACGGACACATGACCTACACATTATACATATACACATTGTACGGACACATGACCTACACATTATACATATGCACATTATACGGAGACATGACCTACACATTATACATATACACATATAATTGTCATTTGGTGTTTTTTATATAAATATATGTATGGGTTGCTGCCACTAACTTGTGCTAAATGGTGTGCGCGTGTGTGCTGCGCTGTCTGTTGTCCCCGCTCCGCCCCCGGCATCTTTATGGAGCCTGTTTGTTGTCTGGGAGCCATGGTAACTTACCCTGCTCTTCCTGACACGTGCAGTCTGCCTTGATGGCCGTGGGCGGTGCGGCTGACGCGTACGGCTCAGTGCGCATGCGCCGACATACCATTACGCGATTGGTCCATTGTGTCCATGTGACCGCAGGTCCTGAACATACTTAAATCTGCATGGAAGGTCCTTTTCTGCATTCCCCCCGAGGAAGCGATTTAACACACCAAGCGAAACGTGCGTTGGGGATTTTTCTTGTATGGCTGCTATTTAGCAATGGGTAAGCGTGCAATACCATGATCTGAACATTGATTATAGGGGTTTATGTGCTGACACGATCTGTTATACTAAAAATACATATCTTTATAGACTTTTACTGTATGCAGCACTTAGACAACTACCCCACTAGGGGTTAAACACTGTTGCACCCCCTCTTTTTATCCATTGTCATTTCTACTCTCTACGATTGGCTAATCTGAATATATGTATATATGCAGCCCCACTTTTTATGCCGGGTTGTTCCTTGTTGTATGTCCTATGTCTTTAAGTGTTTAATAAAATATTTGCCTTTTTATTGCTAATAAAACTCCTGTGGTTTGTGGTAGCATGCATATTTATCTTATGGAGTGGCATAAACTTCCACTTTTTCAATTTTTGGGACCCCATTTTGGGTAGAGTGGTTTGTTACAATGTACCTGATGAATATATGGTTAATTACATATACACATTGTACGGACACATGACCTACACATTATACATATACACATTATACGGACACATGACCTACACATTATACATATACACATTGTACGGACACATGACCTACACATTATAAGGACACATGACCTACACATTATACATATACACATTATACGGAGACATGACCTACACATTATACATATACACATTATACGGACACATGACCTACACATTATACATACAGTGGTGGCCAAAAATATTGCACCCCTGCAATTCTGTCAGATAATACTCAGTTTCTTCCTGAAAATGATTGCAATCACAAATTCTTTGGTATTATTATCTTCATTTAATTTGTCTTTAATGAAAAAACACAAAAAGAATTGTCCTAAAGCCAAATTGGATATAATTTCACACCAAACCTAAAAAGGGGGTGGACAAATGTATTGGCACTGTTTGAAAAATCATGTGATGCTTCTCTAATTTGTGTAATTAACAGCACTTGTAACTTACCTGTGGCACCTAACAAGTGTTGGCAATAACTAAATCACACTTGCAGCCAGTTAACATGGATTAAAGTTGTCTCAACCTCTGTCCTGTGTCCTTGTGTGTACCACATTGAGCATGGAGAAAAGAAAGAAGACCAAAGAACTGTCTGAGGACTTGAGAAACCAAATTGTGAGGAAGCATGAGCAATCTCAAGGCTACAAGTCCATCTCCAAAGATCTGAATGTTCCTGTGTCTTCCGTGTGCAGTGTTATCAAGAAGTTTAAAGCCCATGGCACTGTGGCTAGCCTCCCTAGATGTGGACAGAAAATAAAAATTGAGAGATTTCAACGCAAGATTGTGCGGATGGTGGATAAAGAACCTCGACTAACATCCAAACAAGTTCAAGCTGCCCTGCAGTCTGAGGGTACAACAGTGTCAACCCGTACTATCCGTCGGCGTCTGAATGAAAAGGGACTGTATGGTAGGATACCCAGGAAGACCCCACTTCTTACCCCGAGACATAAAAAAGCCAGGCTGGAGTTTGCCAAAACTTACCTGAAAAAGCCTAAAACGTTTTGGAAGAATGTTCTCTGGTCAGATGAGACAAAAGTAGAGCTTTTTGGGAAAAAGCATCAACATAGAGTGTACAGGAAAAAAAAAAGAGGCATTCAAAGAAAAGAACACGGTCCCTACAGTCAAACATGGCGGAGGTTCCCAGATGTTTTGGGGTTGCTATGCTGCCTCTGGCACTGGACTGCTTGACCGTGTGCATGGCATTATGAAGTCTGAAGACTACTAACAAATTTTGCAGCATAATGTAGGGCCCAGTGTGAGAAAGCTGGGTCTCCCTCAGAGGTCATGGGTCTTCCAGCTGGACAATGACCCAAAACACACTTCCAAAAGCACTATAAAATGGTTTGAGAGAAAGCACTGGAGACTTCTAAGGTGGCCAGCAATGAGTCCAGACCTGAATCCCATAGAACACCTGTGGAGAGATCTCAAAATGGCAGTTTGGAGAAGACACCCTCCAAATATCAGGGACCCGGAGCAGTTTGCCAAAGAAGAATGGTCTACAATTCCAGCAGAGCATTGTAAGAAACTCATTGATGATTACCGGAAGCGGTTGTTCGCAGTTATTTTGGCTAAAGGTTGTGCAACCAAGTATTAGGCTGAGGGTGCCAATACTTTTGTCTGGCCCATTTTTGGAGTTTTGTGTGAAATGATCAATGATTTGATTTTTGCTTCATTCTCTTTTGTGTTTTTTCTTTGCAAGCAAATTAAATGAAGATAATAAGACCAAAGAATTTGTGATTGCAATCATTTTCAGGAAGAAACTGAGTATTATCTGACAGAATTGCAAGGGTGCCAATACTTTTGGCCACCACTGTATATTCTGTTGTTTAAGTGTTCCCTTAATTTTTTTGAGCAGTGTGTATATACAGTGCCTACAAGTAGTATTCAACCCCCTGCAGATTTAGCTGGTTGACACATGCGGAATTAACTTGGCATTGTGACATTTGTACTGTAGATCAGCCTGGAAGTGGGAAATGCACTGCAGCAATTTTTTTTTTTTTTTTAAACGTAAAAAGTTAATTCAGAGTGTCATTTATTATTCAACCCCTCAAACCACAAGAATTCTGTTTGGTTCCCCTAAAGTATTAAGAAGTAGTTCAGGCACCAAGAATAATGAGCTTCACATGTGTGGATTAAAGATCTCTTTTGCCAGCCTTTTCTGACTATTTAAGACCCTCCCCAAACTTGTGAACAGCACTCAGACATGGTCAACATGGGAAAGACAAAGGAGCATTCCAAGGCCATCAGAGACAAGATAGTGGGTCACAAGGCTGGCAAGGGGTACAAAACCCTTTCCAAGGAGTTGGGTCTACCTGTCTCCACTGTTGGGAGCATCATCCGTAAGTGGAAGGCTTATGGAACTACTGTTAGCCTTCCACGGCCAGGACAGCCTTTGAAAGTGTCCTCCCGTGCCGAGGCCAGGCTTGTCCGAAGAGTCAAGGCTAACCCAAGGACAACAAGGAAGGAGCTCCGGGAAGATCTCATGGCAGTGGGGACATTGGTTTCAGTCAATACCATAAGTAACGTACTCCACCGCAATGGTCTCCGTTCCAGACGAGCCCGTAAGGTACCTTTACTTTCAAAGCGTCATGTCAAGGCTCGTCTACAGTTTGCTCATGATCACTTGGAGGACTCTGAGACAGACTGGTTCAAGGTTCTATAGTCTGATGAGACCAAGATCGAGATCTTTGGTGCCAACCACACACGTGACGTTTGGAGACTGGATGGCACTGCATATGACCCCAAGAATACCATCCCTACAGTCAAGCATGGTGGTGGCAGCATCATGCTGTGGGGCTGTTTCTCTGCCAAGGGGCCTGGCCATCTGGTCCGCATCCATGGGAAGATGGATAGCACGGCCCACCTGGAGATTTTGGCCAAGAACCTCCGCTCCTCCATCAAGGATCTTAAGATGGGTCGTAATTTCATCTTCCAACAAGACAACGACCCAAAGCACACAGCCAAGAAAACCAAGGCCTGGTTCAATAGGGAAAAAGTCAAGGTGTTGGAGTGGCCTAGTCAGTCTCCTGACCTTAACCCAATTGAAAACTTGTGGAAGGAGCTCAAGAATAAAGTCCACATGAGACACCCAAAGAACCTAGATAACTTGGAGAAGATCTGCATGGAGGAGTGGGCCAAGATAACTCCACAGACCTGTGCCGGCCTGATCAGGTCTTATAAAAGACGATTATTAGCTGTAATTGCAAACAAGGGTTATTCCACAAAATATTAAACATAGGGGTTGTATAATAATTGACCCACACTTTTATGTTTAAAATTTAATAAAATTCAACTGAGCAACATAACTTTTTGGTTTGTAAGATTTATGCTTCTGTTCATAAAACCTACTCTCGTTTGCAGTTTGAAGGCTCTAACTTATTTGCATCTTATCAAACCAGCTAAATCTGCAGGGGGTTGAATACTACTTGTAGGCACTGTATATATATATATATATATATATATATATATATATATATATGTAGATATATATATATATATATATACACTGTGTGCAGATTTATTAGGCAAATGAGTATTTTAATCACATGATACTTTTTATACATGTTGTCCTACTCCAAGCTGCATAGGCTTGAGAGCCAACTACCAATTAAGTAAATCTGGTGATGTGCATCTCTGTAATGAGGAGGGGTGTTGACTAATGACATCAACACCCTATATGAGGTGTGCTTAATTATTAGGCAACTTCCTTTCCTTTGGTAACATGGGTCAGAAGAGAGATTTGACGGGCTCTGAAAGTCCAAAATTGTGAGATGTCTTGCAGAGGGATGCTGCAGTCTTGAAATTTCCAAACTTTTGAAGCGTGTTCACCGAACAATCAAGCGTTTCATGGCAAATAGCCAACAGGGTAGCAATAATCGTGTTGGCCAAAAAAGGCACAAAATAACTGCCCATGAATTGAGGAAAATCAAGCGTGAAGCTGCCAAGATGCCATTCGCCACCAGTTTTTCCATATTTCAGAGCTGCAACGTTACTAGAATATCAAAAAGCACAAGGTGTGCGATACTCAGGGACATGGCCAAGGTAAGGAAGGCTGAAAAACGACCACCTTTGAAAAAGAAACATAAGATAAAACGTCAAGAATGGGAGAAGAAATATCTTAAGACTGATTTTTCAAAGGTTTTATGGACTGATGAAATGAGAGTGACTCTTGATGGGCCAGATGGATGGGCCAGAGGCTGGATCAGTAAAGGGCAGAGGGCTCCACTCCGACTCAGACGCCAGCAAGGTGGAGGTGGGGTACTGGTATGGGCTGGTATCATCAAAGATGAACTTGTGGGACTTTTTCGGGTTGAGGATGAAGTGAAGCTCAACTCCCAGACCTATTGCCAGTTTCTGGACGACAACTTCTTCAAGCAGTGGTACAGGAAGAAGTCGGTATCGTTCAAGAAAGCCATGATTTTCATGCAGGAAAATGCTCCATCACATGCATCCAATTACTCCACAGCGTGGCTGGCCAGTAAAGGTCTAAAAGAAGAAAAAATAATGACATGGCCCCCTTGTTCACCTGATCTGAACCCCATAGAGAACCTGTGGTCCATCATAAAATGTGAGATCTACAGGGAGGGAAAATAGTACACCTCTCGGAACAGTGTCTGGGAGGCTGTGGTGGCTGCTGCACGCAATGTTGATTGAAAACAGATTAAGCAACTGACAGAATCTATGGATGGAAGGCTGTTGAGTGTCATCATAAAGAAAGGTGGCTATATTGATCACTAATTTTTTTTGTTTTTGGGCCCTTTGAGCTGAGACGCTTATTCTGCCTCGGGTCTATGCTTATACAGGGATCCAGTCTCTCTGCCCTTGTCCATATGTATGTCACTTGACAAATGGTAAGGTTTTCAATATTAGAGTTAGGACTGTCCCATAAGGGTTGCCGTAACGTGGCGGGATAGCTTTTACATTATTTTGATCAAAATTATGTTAACTAAATACTCTTTATTATTTATTATTATTTTTGCACTGTGCATTGTACCCATTTACTTCCAGTTATTTGGGTATTTTTCTTGTCTTTGGTTTTTCACATATTTATTGCACTATGCACTTCAACACATAGTCTGGATTTGCCTTGTATCTGATTCCTATTAATTTATGCCCCACAGTCAATTAATTTGGGTAATAATTATATATCCTTGAGTCTGTTTTCTAATTTGTGTATTTTTATTTATATTTGTATTTAAAAAAAATCTATTAAAAGAATATTTTAAATGATTTTATGGTTATTCATTATTTATTGAGTGGGTTTTGTATTTATGATAAATTAATATTCCATTATATATATGGTATATTATTTTTGGTTAGTTGTGATGCCATCAGTATTTGTAAGCCAAGACCAGGAGTGGAACAATCAGAGGAAAAGTATAATAGAAACACGTCACCACTTCTGGATTTATCACCCACTCCTGGTTTTGAATTACAAATACTGAGGTAAAATACTGACCAAATACTAAACATGTGAACGTGGCCTAACACACTTCTTTAAAAAATAAATAAAACCACAACCATCATATTTGAAAGCGTGATCCTAATAGGTTATATATGAAAGCACCTGTTGAAAAATAGCTGAAAATGAAGGATTTCTATTTTAGTGTGGGTGCGCAATAAGCCAAGCCTACCGTATGCTGCGTTTTGCTGGTTTTAAAGATGAAATCCACCAGCATTCCTTGCTGGCTCATTGTGGTTATGACCTCTCTTTTGCAGCACACCTGTTCCCTGTAGAACAGAACATGAAGTTTTCAATATTTCCTTTAGATGGCGCTCTTTGTCTGTCTGTATCAGGCATTTCTTGTATATTGAATGCTGCAATGCTAAATGATAGTACCGTAAGTGAAATATAGAAAAGAACTTTCCTTAAACTTGTTCTTCAGTGAAATGCACAATTACTCCAATCTCCCCACAGAGGCAATGAAGACTGTATTTTGTTGTCATGCCAAGCGCCCTGGACATAAAGCATGGTCCTGCCGTGCACAGTCACCATGATGAATCGCTGTTCCTTCACCCATTCCAGTGCTCATACCTCCCAACTTTGAAAGATAGAAAAGAGGGACACATTCCAACCTCTTCAAGAATTCTTTTGCCCATTCGCACAGTGTGATGCCTCAAGGACATAGCTCCCAACCGTCCCGTATTCGGCAGGACTGTTCCGATTTGAGGGCTCAGTCTCGCGTCCCATCACAGCACAACTGTTCTCCCGGCTTCAGTAGCACTGCTCTATACCTAGTAACGAGCCGCTTCCACAGACACCTTCCCGTTAAACACTCAGCGCTGCTGAGAGAAGGCTATGAGCAGACACTTCCCATTACATGGGCCAGCATCCTATCGCTGCTCACGTTAATCAATGAGGTAACTCATAAATACCCCCCCCCATACCTACTAATTACTACCGAGGCTTCTCAGACTATGCGCGCCATGTGACGCTCTACCTGGGCCACGGCTCCTCCTTCCTCCCAGTTGGCAATCGTGTGAGTCGCTCACATCCGGGCCACGCTGCCTGTGTGCCAGCCCCCGTGTACGAGTAAACTAAGGGTGGCATCACAGCTGGTGTACCCATTGTACATGGTGTGTGCCAGCAGGGCCGGCGTCAGCACCCAGACAAGGGCCAGGGCCCTGAGGAAGCAGGGGGGCCCACTCGCTGTCAGGGACCCTGGCACGCTATGGGCCTGGTGAGTCATGAGAACCCAGTGCCAGCGCCTGTGTGTGGGACACCCCGCCTGCTCAGGGCTCTGGCACTTGCCATACTTACCTCTCCTCGATCCTCCGCATATCTGGCATCTTCCGCATCTCCTGACTCTGTGAAGTGTCAGGGCAGAGGACACGATAACGTTACTACAGTGTGACCTCTGCTCTGACAGTGCAGAGTACGGGAAGACGCTGGGGAGTCCTGACCTGCTGCCAGCGATGAGAGGTGAGTATTTGATTTTTTTTATATATGGGGCCCATACTGTATGTGGCTATATATGGGCCCATACTGTATGTGGCTATATATGGGGCCCATACTGAAGGGAGCAATATATGGGGCCCATACTGAATGGAGCAATATATGGGGTGCGTACTGTATGGAGCCATATACGGGGCCCGTATTGTATGGACGCACATATAACGTCATGCTGCCCTGGGTGATCAAAAGCTGTGCCAGGGACGCCGAATGGGTAGAGATTCACAGCCTCCTACCCAGCCGCCAGGTAGCACTGACCTGGACGCTTGTCCAGAGTCCTGTGAATCGATCCGCTCATCTCTAGTCCCAACCGTCCTAGATACAGCGGACAGTCCTGGATATGGGTCTGCGCCCTGAAGTCTCGGGCATCTGCTGAATGCCCCTCATTACCAGCGCCCCACTGACATCTCCTCCTGCCAGGGGAGAAAGAAATAGTAAATGGTTGTGGATTGATGTGTGGTCAGGGGCATGGCCAAAATTTGCAGCGGCGCGCTACGCCTTGACATGCTGTTAATGAGGTTATTAATGGTGGTCACTTCCATCTCAGTTTTCGCTTGCACAAAGGTGGCTTATATCTTAGTAGCTTCAGTTTCTGCACATGCTCTTATAAGCTGCTCAATGAGAGTTTAATATTTTGAAGGGCGTGACTTAGATGATCGTTTTGACTGCTTGGTGGACCCAGAGATGAGAGATAATGCCTCTAGTATTTGTGCAATTCTGTTAATTCCATATACAATGCTGTTGCTCTCAGAATTAAGGTGCTGGAAACTTTGCAGTTATTACAGAGAATCCTGTGTGTTAAGTTCCTTCAGAGAGATAACATATTACTGACTTTTCCTTACATAGAGCTCATATTCTGCACACAGTTGTTCTAGAGCTCCCTCTAGTAGTGGTCCGTGAAAAGCAGGCAGAAATGAATGCATTGGAAGTGAGTGCAGCAGCGAAGCAGCGCACAAAAGGGAAGAATTAGAGGCTCTAGAGGAAGAATGTGAGCATGCCAAAGCCATGGCACGGTTGTAGCTCATGAAACAAGCTATTAATGGGAGTAGAGATGAGCGGTGTTTGACTAGAACTGTTCGCCAATCTCAAATTCGAGCTGTTTTGGGCGGTGTTCGAGTTGTTCGACGAACCCGAACGATTTGCAAAAAATTCGGCTGTTCGAGGTTATGTTCGATAACTGTTCGTGCACCAAAAGCGTGTCCTGCATGTCTGGCGCTATTTAGAGCACCAATCATGCAGGGATTGTCTGCCACTCACTGTAATGTCACAGCCATGGTGGTTGTGGCATTACAGTGATTGCCCAAATCGATGGGAACAGTGCCAACAGTGAAACATGAAAAGCCGGCAATTCAGCAGCGGCATACACCTGTACCCGACAATTTAGAACCGAAAGAATAGAGCTTCACACATAGATTAGATAGATATAAACATGTCAGCCACATATATACGAAGTACAGTGAAAGTGCTGCTTACTGTACTTGTCATTTAGCGTAAAGGATTTATCAAAAAAAATAATAGTGTTTTCATGCACCGTCTCTTTAAAAAAGCCGGCCGGCAATTCAGCAGCGGTACCCGACAATTTATAACAGACAGAATAGAGCTTCACACATAGATTAGATAGATAGAAACATGTCAGTCACATATATATGAAGTACAGTGATAGTGTTGGTTACTGTACTTGTCATTTAGTATTAAAATAAAGGATTTATTATTAAAAAAATTGGCGTGGGGTTCCCCTTAATTTTAGGCTCTAGCGGAGGTTAAGCAGACGGCTGGGGCAGATGTTTGAAGCCTGGGAAGGGGGTAATACCCACGGAGCTTCCCAGGCTACTAATATCAGCCCCCAGCTGAATACATAGCCTTTACTAGATATTAAAATGGGGGACCCCCCAAAAAACATGACGTGGGGTCCCCCCTAATTTAATAGCTAGCAAAGGCTAGGCAGACAGCTGGGGGCTGATATTAATAGCCCAGGAAGGGAGCCATGAATATTGGCCCCCTCCCAGGCTAGAAACACCAGCCGTCAGCCGCCCCAGAAATGGCGCATTCATAGGATGCGCCAATTCTGGCACTTAGCCTCGCTCTTCCACGCTGCCCTGGTGCGGTGGCAGGGGGTAATAGGGTTGGGGTTGATGTCAGCTTATAATGCCAGCTGACATCAAGCCCAGGTTAGTAATGGAGAGGCGTCTATAAGACACCCCCATTACTAACCCCATAGTCAAAGTTAAAAAAAACACAAACACCCAGAATAAAGTCCTTTAATTGAAATAAAGACACAATCCTTTATTGTTCTAAATTAAACCATACTTACCGTCACGCCCATTCCAGCTGAAGCCAACGATCTCCTGCAATAAAAGAAAAATAATAAAGCAACCTCATCCTTACCTTTCCATGGTTCCCACGACAGCTTCAGCTCTGCTACATCGAGATGACAGGCTGGACTGCAGCAGAACGCTGCCATCCAGCCTCTCATCCCGCAGACACTGAGAAGCGCAGGCTTGCTTGCGCTGCTCAGCGTCTCTCTGTGACGACATCCAGATGAGCCGAGTTCATGTCCAATGAACTCGGCTCACCTCATGCACGTCACTGACAGCGTGGGAAAATTCTCACGCTGAAGCGGTGAGTGCAGGAGAATTCTCCCACGCTGTCAGTGACGTGCATAAGGTGAGCTCATGTCCAATGAACTCAGCTCACCTCCTGCACGTCACTGACAGCGTGGGAGAATTCTCCTGCACTCAGCGCTTCAGCGTGAGAATTCTCCCACGCTGAAGCGCTGAGTGCAGGAGAATTTTCCCACGCTGTCAGTGACGTGCATAAGGTGAGCTCATGTCCAATGAACTCAGCTCACCTCCTGCACGTCACTGACAGCGTGGGAGAATTCTCCTGCACTCAGCGCTTCAGTGTGAGAATTCTCCCACGCTGAAGCGCTGAGTGCAGGAGAATTTTCCCACGCTGTCAGTGACGTGCATGAGGTGAGCCGAGTTCATTGGACATTAACTCGGCTCATCTGGATGCCCTCACAGAGAGACACTGTGGAGCACAAGCAAGCCTGCGCTTCTCAGTGTCTGCGGGATGACAGGCTGGATGGCAGCGTTCTGCTGCGGTCCAGCCTGTCATCTCGATGTAGCAGAGCTGAAGCTGTCATTGGAACCATGGAAAGGTAAGGATGATGTTGCTTTATTATTTTTCTTTTATTTCAGGAGATCGTTGGCTTCAGCTGGAATGGGCGTGATGGTAAGTATGGTTTAATTTAGAACAATAAAGAATTGTGTGTTTATTTCAATTAAAGGACTTTTTTCTGGGTGTTGTGTTTTTTTTAAATACTTTACTAGAAATTGATGGTGGTCATGTCTAATATTGGCGTGACCCCATGAATTTCGGGCTTAGGGCCAGCTGATAATGCCAAGCTGGCCCTAACCCCTTTATTACCCAGTGAGCCACCGCATCAGGGCCCTGGATGAGTTGGGTACAGCGCCAGAAGATGGCGCTTCTATGAACGCGCCATCTTCCGGGGTGGCTGCGGACTGCAATTTGCAGCGGGGGTGGCCCAGAAAGCTTGGGCCTCCCTGCGCTGCGGATTCCAGCCCCCAGCTGCCTAGTTGTACCTGGCTGGACACAAAAACAGGGCGAAGCCCCACGTCAATTTTCTTTAAATTATTTCATGAAATAATTAAGAAAAAAAGGGCTTCCCTATATTGTTGTGTCCGGCCAGGTACAAATAGGCAGCTGGTGGTTGGGGGCAGCCCGTTCCTGCCTGCTGTACCTGGCTGGACACAAATATAGTGCGAAGCCCCACGTCAATTTTTTTAAAATTATTTCATGAATTTCCTGAAATAATTTAAAAAAATTGAAGTGGGGCTTCGCACTATATTTGTGTCCAGCCAGGTACAGCAGGCAGGAACAGGCTGCCCCCATCCACCAGCTGCCTATTTGTACCTGGCCGGACACAACAATATAGGGAAGCCCTTTTTTTCTTAATTATTTCATGAATTTCATGAAATAATTAAAAAAAATTGAAGTGGGGCTTCGCACTATATTTGTGTCCAGCCAGGTACAGCAGGCAGGAACGGGCTGCCCCCAACCACCAGCTGCCTATTTGTACCTGGCCGGACACAACAATATAGGGAAGGCCTTTTTTTCTTAATTATTTCATGAATTTCATGAAATAATTAAAAAAAAAGTACGTGGGGCTTCGCCCTATTTTTGTGTCCAGCCAGGTACAACTAGGCAGCTGGGGGCTGGAATCTGCAGCGCAGGGAGGCCCAAGCTTTCTGGGCCCCCCCCCCGCTACAAATTGCAGTCCGCAGCCACCCCGGAAAATGGCGCGTTCATAGAAGCGCCATCTTCTGGCGCTGTACCCAACTCATCCAGGGCCCTGGTGCGGTGGCTCACTGGGTAATAAAGGGGTTAGGGCCAGCTTGGTATTATCAGCTGGCCCCAAGCCCAAAATTCATGGGATCACGCCAGTATTAGACATGACCACCATGAATTTCTAGTAAAGTATTTAAAAAAAACACAACACCCAGAATAAAGTCCTTTAATTGAAATAAAGACACAATTCTTTATTGTTCTAAATTAAACCATACTTACCATCACACCCATTCCAGCTGAAGCCAACGATCTCCTGCAATAAAAGAAAAATAATAAACCAACCTCATCCTTACCTTTCCATGGTTCCCACGACAGCTTCAGCTCTGCTACATCGAGATGACTGGCTGGACCGCAGCAGAACGCTGCCATCCAGTCTGTCATCCCGCAGACACTGAGAAGCGCAGGCATGCTTGCGCTCCTCACTGTCTCGCTGTGACGGCATCCAGATGAGCCGAGGTCATGTCCAATGAACTCGGCTCACCTCATGCACGTCACTGACAGCGTGGGAAAATTCTCACGCTGAAGTGCTGAGTGCAGGAGAATTCTCCCACGCTGTCAGTGATGTGCATGAGGTGAGCTCATGTCCAATGAACTCAGCTCACCTCCTGCACGTCACTGACAGCGTGGGAAAATTCTCCTGCAATCAGCGCTTCAGCGTGAGAATTTTCCCACGCTGTCAGTGACGTGCATGAGGTGAGCCGAGTTCATTGGACATGAACTCGGCTCATCTGGATGTCGTCACAGAGAGACGCTGAGCAGCGCAAGCAAGCCTGCGCTTCTCAGTGTCTGCGGGATGACAGGCTGGATGGCAGCGTTCTGCTGCGGTCCAGCCTGTCATCTCGATGTAGCAGAGCTGAAGCTGTCGTGGGAACCATGGAAAGGTAAGGATGAGGTTGCTTTATTATTTTTCTTTTATTGCAGGAGATCGTTGGCTTCAGCTGGAATGGGCGTGATGGTAAGTATGGTTTAATTTAGAACAATAAAGGATTGTGTCTTTATTTCAATTAAAGGACTTTATTCTGGGTGTTTGTGTTTTTTTTAACTTTGACTATGGGGTTAGTAATGGGGGTGTCTTATAGACGCCTCTCCATTACTAACCTGGGCTTGATGTCAGCTGGCATTATAAGCTGACATCAACCCCAACCCTATTACCCCCTGCCACCGCACCAGGGCAGCGTGGAAGAGCGAGGCTAAGTGCCAGAATTGGCGCATCCTATGAATGCGCCATTTCTGGGGCGGCTGACGGCTGGTGTTTCTAGCCTGGGAGGGGGCCAATATTCATGGCTCCCTTCCTGGGCTATTAATATCAGCCCCCAGCTGTCTGCCTAGCCTTTGCTAGCTATTAAATTAGGGGGGACCCCACGTCATTTTTTTGGGGGGGTCCCCCATTTTAATATCTAGTAAAGGCTATGTATTCAGCTGGGGGCTGATATTAGTAGCCTGGGAAGCTCCGTGGGTATTACCCCCTTCCCAGGCTTCAAACATCTGCCCCAGCCGTCTGCTTAACCTCCGCTAGAGCCTAAAATTAAGGGGAACCCCACGCCAATTTTTTTAATAATAAATCCTTTATTTTAATACTAAATGACAAGTACAGTAACCAACACTATCACTGTACTTCATATATATGTGACTGACATGTTTCTATCTATCTAATCTATGTGTGATGCTCTATCTTTCTGTTCTAAATTGTCGGGTACCGCTGCTGAATTGCCGGCCGGCTTTTTTAAAGAGACAGTGCATGAAAACACTATTATTTTTTTAAATAAATCCTTTACACTAAATGACAAGTACAGTAAGCAACACTATCACTGTACTTATTATATATGTGACTGACATGTTTCTATCTATCTAATCTATGTGTGAAGCTCTATTCTTTCTGTTCTAAATTGTCGGGTACAGATGCTGAATTGCCGGCCGGCTTTTTTAAAGAGACGGTGCAAGAAAACACTAATATTTTTTTTAATAAATCCTTTACACTAAATGACAAGTGCAGTAACCAACACTGTCACTGTGCTTCTTATATGTGTGACTGACATGTTTCTATCTATCTAATCTATGTGTGATGCTCTATTCCTTCTTGTCTAAATTGTCGGGTCCCGGTGTATGCCGCTGCTGAATTTGCCGGCCGGCTTTTTTAAAGAGAGTGTCTTCTGAGCAGTTTGTCAGCTTTTGGACACCTTTGCAGGTGTTTTCTATGTGTTTCTATGTGTTTTTGTTTGCCTGCCATTGGTTTTAACGGTGTTCGACGGTGTTCTAAGGTGTTCGACGAACAGTTCGACGAACAGTTCCTCGAACATCCCGGTGTTCGACGAACCGAACCGAACCTGAACACTACGGGGGTGGCTCAACACTAAATGGGAGTCAAAGCAACAGCATCAGTTTGAATGATTTTGATGCAGATCCATCCTCAACAATCTGCATTCAAGGTTGCGCTAACTATTCCTTATCTTGAACCTCTTTCATGCACCAGAGAGTACCAGGGCCCTGCACTGCAGCAAACTTTATACATAGATGCCCACATGCAAGCCAATATGCTGGCAAGTCACTACATTCCAGACAGCCACATAGTTCCAGTTCTATGCATAGCAGAAATTATGCACAGTAAACCAGTTACTGGACTAAATGCCTATGCTGTGCCATACTTTCCTGCATTTCTAGGTCAAGACGCTACAGGCCATACGAATAACGGTACTCAGCCAGCAATTGTCTTTCCAAAATCAGAGAAAACTGACATGCCAGACTTTGCAAGGTACATGGTTTGCCGTGAACTTACTAAGACAGGTCTCACAAGGTCCGATGATTAACCTGAGAATTAAAGAGGTTGGAAATATTCCTTTAGAAACATAATTAGTGACCTCGGTATTACTGGTGCTGAAAAGCTAGATCAACTGATCAGGTGGCTCGGACCACAATGCACATAGTGGGTAAAGAGACTCAGATCTGTCCACATCAATAATCCAGCAGCTGGTCTCATAGCTGCATGGGAGAGACTAGAACAAAGCTTTGGCAGTCCTTAAGCCACAGAGAACGCACTGTTCAAGAAACTACAGAATTTTCCAAAAATATCTAGTAAGGACAGTACATAATTCCAAAAGCTCAGTGACTTACTGTTAGAACTCTAGCTGGCCAAGGCAGACACTCACCTACCTAGCCTCTGCTACCTGGACACTGCTTGTGGGGTAAACCCAGTAGTTTCTAAGGTGCTGTACACTATTCAAGAAAGGTGGACCATACTTGGGTCAAGATACAAAAGAGAAAATCAAGTCTCTTTTCCCCCTTTCTCCTACTTCTGTAAGTTTATAAAGAATATTGCAAAATATAAGACCGACAAAAGCTTTTACTACGGAGAACCCAGCTCTCTCAGTTTATTTCCTGGTAAATATGAGAGTCCACATTCTAATAATGGAAACCGCAGAGGTCCAGTGTCAGTGAAAAAGACTGATATCCTTCCCACACCTACTTCAGGTCGAGACAAGAGCAACAAAGGTGAAAAGGTTGAAAACTCTAATCAGCGGAGTCCCATTCATAAGAAGCCACATTCCATAAAGAAGTGCATCGGCACAGTCACTGCAGTAACGTGCATGCCTCCACAGCTCCGCCCTACTCACCGCGGTCATCACACAGCTTCTTGCGTCAGGCTGGCTTACTGAGTTTTGCAATCTTGCAACACTGCTGCATCTGAGATTGTTTCTATTTGGCTCTAGGGGTGTGTGGCCTGGCTCTACAGGAATTTAACCCTGCTGTGTCCTGCAGAGATTAGGTTCTCTGGCCTATCCTGTGCAAGCAACCTCTATGTCTGGCAGCTCCACCCACCACTCCTCGCCTGAACATTGGTTCCTACTCTGTTAGTACACGTTTATACATTCCTTAGTATTCCGCTTCCTGTTAGCGATCTGGCTAGTTTTCCTGTCCTGCCTGACCTCTCCGCTCCTGACCTCAGCTACGTTTACTGATCCTGTGCTGCCTGCTCCAACCTCGGACTGTCTCCTTATGCCTCTGTTTCGCACCTCTGTATCTCATACCGTGCATGCCTCTGACCTTACAGTCAGTTGCTGCAGATTCGGGGGCTGCCTTGTAGTGGTACCTGGTGACTACCGGCAGCCAAGCCTATCTGCACCATCAAAGGCTGTTGTGAATTCCCGATAGTCTCTTAGTTATGCCCCTCCAAGGTAAGACTGGAATGTGGTGCCTGGAATGTCAACACCCACCAGCGTTACAGGCTTTAGAAAGAAAACACTCCAGGAATGCAAAGAGTTTCTAAAGAAATTTGGGGTGTGTTTCAAATGTTGTGCTTCTACTGAACATTTTGCTAAAGACTGCAAAATTACTATTAAGTGTTTAGAGGGAGACAGTGAGGGCCATGTACAAGAGCTTCATCCCGACCTAGCTCTGCACCACTTACACCTTCTCCCATCACAAGGCATGGCGAGTAGAATGCTGATCAAGCAGCGAGTCCAACCACAGTATCTTCTTCATGCACAGAAGTCTGCGGAGAAGGCCTTTATGACAAATCCTGTGCAAAGATATGTCTGGTAAACGTATATCCCAATGGTCAACCAGAGAAAACTGTAAAGGTGTACGCCATTCTAGACAATCAGAGCAACCGATCACTTGCAAGGTCAAAATTCTTTGATCTGTTCAACTTAAAAATGCTTACCCTTACACCTTGGTTACCTGTAGTAGTGTTACAGAGGTCTCTGGGAGAAGGTCTTATAGTAGTTTCTCTTGAGATACACTTACCCACACTTTTCGAGTGCAACTAGATACCATCCAATAGGGAGGAGATCCCAACACCAGAGGCTGATCTTCATCACCCTCATCTAACAAATATTGCCAGCAAGATACCAGCCCTTGATAAAATAGCAGATATCCTGATTCTGCTTGGCAGAGACATTCTTTGTGTGACATGCAGAAGTAGTGCTGTTGCTTCAAAAGCATCCAGCAACTGTTACAAATAACACAAGCACAGGAGACAGGAAGTATTGTGCTTCAGAAGCATCCAGCAACTAGAGGGGTTAACACAGTCACAGGAGACAGGGAGTGTTTTAGCAGAGCCCCAGGGGGATTGTGGGGAACTTTTTATTGTAGTCTGGGTGAAGCCGAAGAGAAAGGTAGTGTGTTATCTGTATCTGACAGAAGGCAACTGAACAGGATTCAGATCAGGAGAGAAACTAAACAAAGGTCAGAGAAACTCCCTGAACTAACAGTGCAGAGTATTATCGTGCAGGAAGATAAGGACTGGAAGGAATTGTGTCACAGGGATCATCTCCCTCATCAAACCTCCCCCCCCTCCATCTCCATGCAGGATAAAGAATTCTGTGTACTATTGTGTCCTTGTGAAGGAAAAGCCTGTGGTTGTGTATGCATAGAAGTGTGCTGCTAAGAGATCTAATCTATGCTGAATAATGCTACTGAAGAGACTGTAACACTGTGCCTTGTGAAGAAACTACTGTATTGTTACTGGAGCTGGTTGCTCAAGAAACTCAGACTGTACTGTAATGAAGATTGTTGCTGTAATATCCCTGAATTGCAGTGGCCGTGCTTCAGATTAAATTCCACTGTTAAACTCTTGAAAAAGACTCTTGTCAGATGTGTCTGGTCAGCAATTGAATCTATCGTGTGCTTGAGAGACACTGCCGCCTATGGTCGCCCTGAGTAACGGGTACAGCAACAATTAAACAGACTACATGATGCTCCATTTGCCTAACGCTTTGAACTAGGCTGGGTTATCCTATGTTGTCAGGACTCTAACCCACCAGCTCTTGTGCACTAGGCGGCAGCTCTTCCCTCTGAGCTATTCAGCTCGTTTGACAGTTCCTGGCTAACCAAGATTCAAGTACCCTGTGTTGTTCCTGATTGGCTTCATGCTGTGAGTTACTGATTGAACACCCTATTTAAACCTGACCTGCCACCTCCTTCTTTGCGAGATTATTGAGCTCCCAGCCTTTAGTCAAGCTCTCCCTTCACCTATTGCCTCATACAAGACTATACTGCTGCTCCTGTGTATCGATTCCTGGCCTTTCCTGACTACTGGACACTAAAGAAATTTTTACGAAAATTAAAGATGGATACCAAACTGACTTTTTTCTTAACCATCCTTCTAAAGACGTTGATCTTTCTTTTAAGGAGGGGTTTTGGTTGCAGAAGCACCAAATATATGTCCCCGAATCTGCTCGACTTGAAGTCCTCAAACTTGTCCATGATTCCAAACTTGTAGGACACCTTGGAGTCATGAAAACTCAAGACCTACTGCTCTGTTCTTTTTGGTGGCCTAATTGTAGGAGGGATGTGAGAAAATATGTTTCCTTCTGTTTAACATGTGCACGGAACAAGACGCCACGATCTTCTCCTTTAGGACTCCTTCAACCTCTTCCAGTTCCATCCAGGTCTTGGGGATCAATCTCAATGGATTTTGTCGTGGACCTTCATCCATCTAAAGAAATGACTGCTATCCTTGTTGTGGTGGATCTGCTCATAAAGATGTCTCATTTTATTCCAACTAAAGTTCCTACCACTGAATAAACCACAGAATTAATCGTCAGAGAGATATTCAGGCTGCATGCAATTCCTGACAATGTAATTTCTGATAGAGGTGTTCAGTTTGCATCAAAATTTTGGAAATGTTTCTGCACAGCTTTAGGCGTTACTGTCAATTTGTCTACTGCCTTCCATCCACAATCCAATGGCCAGACTGAAAGAACTAATCAAACTCTCGAACAATATATGCGCTGTTTTATTTCTTACCTGCAGGATGACTGGGTGGACAATTTACCAACAGCAGAATTTGCCTATAATAATTTCATATACAGTTCTACCTGCCAAAGTCCATTTTTTGCTAATTATGGCTTGCATCCAGTATTTATTCTTAATTTTACATGTAATACTTTGGTTCCTGCTGTTATTGACAGGCTGACAAATTTGCAGGAAGCTCAGAAAGAACTAATTGAGCTGTTACAGAAGGCCGAAGAAGTTATAAAAAACAGCAGATAAACATCACAAAGACCCTTCTACCCTTTAGGTTGGTGACAAGGTTTGGCTATCTACAAAAAATCTGAAAACAAACGTACTGTTGTCAAAATTGGGTCAAAAATGCAGAAATTACCCAAGTTGCTCTCCTTTTAAAACTTACTAACAGCCTAAAAATTCATCCTGTGTTTCATGTATCCTTGCTCAAGCCTTTCAGTGAGAACCCGTTTCCAGGAAGAACTCAGCCACCTCCTCCACCAGAAATCGTCCATGATGAAGAAGAGTACATTGTGGATAAAATTCTGGACTCTAGAAGATTTAGAGGAAGGTTACAATATTTGGTGCAATGGAAGGGTTACGGACCAGAAGATAATTCATGGGAGCCGGAGTGCAAGGTCCATGCACCCAGGCTTACAAGAGACTTTCATCAGAGACATCCAGAGAAGCCAGCACCTGACATGTCCAGAGGCCATCTTGGAAGCCCAGCAGCTCTTGTGCACCAGGTGCAACTCTCCTCTCTGAGCTATTCAGCTCACTGGACAGTTCCTGGCTAACCTAGATTCTAGGACCTGTGTTGCTCCTGAGCGGATACATCCTGTCTTGTTCCTGATTGGCTTCACCCTGTGAGTTCCTGATTGAACACCCTATTTAAACTTGGCCTGGCACCTCCTTTCTTGCGAGATTATTGAGCTCCCAGCTTTTAGTCAAGCTCTCCCTTCACCTGCTGCCTTATACAAGACTATACTGCTGTTCCTGTATACTGATTCCTGTCTTTTCCTGACTACGCAACCTGCTAAATCATTCAAGACTATACTGCTGTTCCTGTGTACAGATTCCAGGCTTTTCCTGACTACGCTACCTGCCGGTACTGGCCCTAGTGGTTGCAATACCACTACTCCAACCCAGGTCAGTTCCTAACATAGGTAATGTCTGCATAGACAAGATGAAGAGGCCTACATAGATTTCCTCATGTAAGACTCATATCTTGCCAAACAGTCGCAGCACTTAGTTTCAGCCATGCCCACATCATTACTGGGTGAGGGAGAAGTGAGTGACAGTTAGTGGTGACAAGAACCCCTTGATAACATCAACACGTCACTGTCCTGTTGTAATGCAGATGTCAGAATGCAACGCGCACAGTCACAAAATGAGGGCACTCAAATAGCTATAAATAACAATTTATATATACAGTATATATGACGCGCCCCTGGGCCTGTGTCGCGCTGCGTTGCGCACGCGGGAGCTTACCCGGAGCCGGATCTCTTGAGGGTTGTAGTCTCGTGGCGGTGACCCGGTCCGTGCCCAGGGAGTCAAACTGAGCGGCGATGTAACAGCGGTAGATGTAGGACGACTACGCCACCCGTTGAATGCAGCTATGGAGCTGCCGCTGCAAGACAGTCCGCTGAGGCCGGTGGATGGATGGTGCAGCGTAGATGGTATAACCCCCAACGGGAGGGGTATGGCCTCAGGGCAGCAGATGTGGATGATGGGGGTAGCAGGAACCACTCAGAGACGGTGCGGTGTAATTCAGGGTCTTTACTGGTAACAACGATAGACCCTCCCGGAGTACTTGCTAGTGAACGGGGCCTGGTCAGTCCTTGAGCAGATGGGATCTCCCCTGGCCAGGCGGAGTTGTAGGCCTCCCAAACTGACTGTACTCTTCTGGCTACCTTGCTAGAAGCGGATATAAGTAGCCCACGTCCCTGAGTGTACCGTGTGGTGCTCACCCGTATGGCCGGTGACTCGGGGCCTTCTAATGGCTTCCGCTCCACGATGGCGGTGCTGGTCCCACGCGTGTGACCGTGCCTTCGGGTTTCTGGGCCAGAGGACCTGAAATCCCCTGCCAGTCGGCTTCTGCTGCTGGGTAAGAGTTAGTCCCCACAGCCTCGGACGCCGGGTCCGGTAAGAAAGCTTCTCAGTCAGGGCGAGCTCTGCAGCTGCCAGCCCCTGACTTGTAGTAGTATTGCTCCCACTGAGCTTCTGCTGTTTCTTCCTGTGACTGTTTCTTGTCTCTACTCTCCTTGACTGACTAACCCTGCTTCAGCCCCGGGTTTATATAGGGGAAGGTCTTCCCCTCCCAAGACTGGGCAGGAGGTGTGGCATGCACAGGATCCCTGACCAAAGGACCTCCCACCTGCTCTCAGACATAACATTACATTACTGTGGGAAACCAGACCCCTGGGGTGCCACATTCCCCCCTAGTGAAATTTAGTACTCCGGGACTAAACATATTTTAGAAAAACATAACAAGATATAACAACAATAATAGTACAATAAGAAGAAACACATAAAGGTGGTCACGGCATGTCCGTAACCGGGTGTAGTCTTTGAAGAAAAGCAAGGTGTCCATTTCACCAAAACAGGGAGACGTAACCAGGTAGGGGTTTGTCCTGCCCCGAGTCCTTAACAGTCTTTAGTCCGTCCTGGGTTACGCTCCAACTATGTACAAAGGATTCCCGGTAAATCCACCAAGGACTCCTACAAATAACTAGAAACACAAAATTATACACAAGCAACAATACACAGGTAAACATAAATAAAACAATTTATACACTTCAAATCCTCCAACGTGTGGGTAACTGGCCTCTAGTGGCCCTAGTGGACCTACGGAGCTGACTGTCTAGCCCTGAACTACAGGGTGTAGGAGCTGTCAAGGGTAAACTGGGCAGCTGTCTACCGGCTCTTTGGCTCACTAGGGATATGGCAGGCTCACTGCAAGCAGAGGGTTGATCCTCCTGGTCTGCGGGTGTGGGGTCTTCTGCCTCCTGGACCGGCTGTTCTTCCAGCTCTACCTGTTGCTCTGTAGGTGCTTGGGATGCTGGTTGGAGAAAGGTGAGTACGGGTACCACAACTGCACCATTGACTTGAGTCCAAGACCGAGGGAAGTCCCCGAGCACAGTACTAACCATATCTTCCCTTTCCTCTACGGGTCGATGGTCTTCTTGTTCCTCTTCAGGGTTCCTCAGTTGTTCGGGACACTTCTTCAGGTGGTCCCGGGATACAATGGCTGTAGTTTCCCCTCCGTCTTTACTGATGGTACAAACCTTCGGGTTCTCGTGGCTTGAGGGCAGTACGGTGTACGGGTCCTTCTCCCACTGGTCGTCCAACTTGTGGAGCCGTCTCTTCCTCTTCAAGACCTGCTCTCCGGGTACCAGGGGAACAGCGGGAGCATACTAGTTGTAAGTTTTCTCTTGTCTTTCCCTAGCCTGACAGAGACTTCGCTCCACGCTCTCCTGTACTCTCCGGTACTGCTGCTGCCTCTCTGTGTCCCAGTCTGCTTCTGGTGAAGTGTCCTCGGGTGTCAGGACTCCCATTTCCAGGTCAACAGGTAACTTACCAGGTCTTGCCCTCATTAGGTAAGCCGGGGTACAGTTGGTGGAACCTACCGGGATGTGGTTGTATAGGTCCACCAGATCGGGCAGCTTCTCAGGCCACAGACTGTGTTCTTCCAGGGGCAACGTTTTCAGAAGATCCATTACCACCTGGTTCATTTTCTCACAAAGTCCATTAGTTTGCGGATGATAGGGTGTCGTCCTTATCTTCCGGCAGCCATACAGAGTGCAGAATTCTTGGAAGACCTCCGCTTCAAAGGCAGGTCCCTGGTCTGTCAACACTTGGTCCGGGTACCCGTGTGGACGGCAGAAATGCTGCTGGAAGGCTCTCGCTGCTGTTCGAGCTGTTAAGTCCTTGACGGGGACGACAACCAAGAACCGGGAGTAGTGATCCACGATGGTTAGTGCGTAGACGTAGCCACTTCTGCTTGGGGTCAGTTTTACATGATCCAAGGCTACCAGTTCCAACGGCTGCCGGGTGACGATGGACTGCAGGGGAGTCTTCTGGCTGGCACGATCCTTCCTTCTTAGGTTGCACGGGCCACAGTCTCTGCACCACTTCTCAATGGTTCCCCTCATGCCTACCCAGTGGAATCGCTCGCGCAGCAGGAACTCCAGCTTCTTCCACCCGAAGTGTCCAGCTCCGTCGTGGTATGCCTCCATCACTACGGCTGCGTCTCTTCGTGGCACCACTACTTGCCAGAGTAATTCATGTGTCCGGGAGTTAACCATTCTGCGGCACAACTTCCCTTTGTAAAGGAACAGTCGACTCTTCTCTGCCCATAGTTGTTTGGCTTCCTCCGGAGCGTCTGGTTCAAGGCGAGCCTCCGGCCGAGTCAGCATCTCCTTCACCAGTCGGACGGCAGGGTCGCTGTCTTGCGTTTCCGCCCAGTTGTAGTGGGGTAAGGGGTTCAACGTAGCAGCCTGCTTACTCCTTACCCGATGGGAGTACTGGATAGTCCCATGACGGTGGAACGCAGGGAGTTCAACTTCTTCCAGTCCCTCCGGATCTTCTCCTCCGTCCGGCAGGTTGGGCATCCTGGACAGGGCGTCCGCGTTGGTATTGGAGCGTCCGGCCCGGTATTTGATTGTGAACTCGTAGTTGGACAGACGGGCCATCCACCTCTGCTCCAGGGCACCGAGTCTTGCCGTGTCCAGGTGTGTCAACGGGTTGTTATCCGTGTACACGGTGAACCGGGAAGAAGCGAGGTAATGCTTAAAGCGCTCGGTGACTGCCCATACTACGGCCAGGAACTCTAGCTTAAATGAGCTGTAATTCTCGGGGTTCCTTTCAGTGGGTCGCAGCTTTCGGCTGGCGTAGGCGATTACTCGTTCCTTCCCCTGCTGGATCTGGGACAGTACGGCTCCTAGCCCGATGTTACTGGCGTCGGTGTACAGGATAAAGGGCTGGCTATAATCCAGGTACGCCAGGATTTCATCCCCCGTGAGGGCCATCTTCAGCTGGCGGAAGGACTCTTCTTCCAGCTCCTCCCATTTGAAGGGCGGCTTCTGGTTCTTGGCCTTCCGGGACTGGCCTATCAGGAGGTCCTGCATAGGTGCTGCCTTTTTGGTGAAACCGGGAATAAACCTTCGGTAGTAGCCTACCAACCCGAGGAACTGCCGCACTTCTTTTACGCTGGAGGGGCTTGGCCATTCCTTAATTGCGGTGATCTTATCAGGGTCGGGAGCCACTCCGTCAGCGCTCACCACGTGTCCCAGGTACTGCACCTTTGGTTTCAGGAGGTGACACTTGGAGGGTTTCACCTTTAGGCCGTAACTCGCCAGAGTTTCGAACACTTCCGCCAGGTGTTTCAGGTGGTCCTCATACGTCTTGGAATATACGATGACATCGTCCAGGTACAACAGGACCGTCTCGAAGTTTCTGTGGCCCAGACAACACTCCATTAGTCGTTGGAAGGTTCCTGGTGCGTTGCAGAGTCCGAACGGCATGCAGGTGAACTCGCTAAGTCCCATCGGGGTGGTGAATGCGGTCTTCTCCCGGTCCGCCTCTGCTACAGGAACCTGCCAGTACCCGCTAGTGAGATCCAAGGTAGAGAAGAAGTTAGCAGATCTTAAAGCAGCCAATGACTCCTCTATCCTTGGTAAGGGGTACGCATCCTTGTGTGTGATACGGTTGATTTTCCGGTAATCTACACACATCCTCATGGTGTTGTCTTTTTTTCTGACTAAGACTAGTGGAGCTGCCCAGGGGCTACAGCTATCCCTGATCACCCCAGCCTCCTTCATGTCTCTAAGCATCCCCTTGGCATGTTGGTAGTGTGCAGGGGGTACGGGTCGATACCTCTCTTTTATGGGAGGATGGTCTCCCGTGGGGATGTGGTGTTCTACCCCCTTGACTCGCCCGAAGTCTAACGGGTGTTTACTAAACACTCTCTCGTACTCTTGAACCACCCGATAGACTCCCTGTTTCTGATGTGAGGGAGTGGAGTCAGTACCCAAATGTAGTTGCTGACACCAGTCCTCCTTTGTTTTCTTAGAGCCGTTACCTTCCTCCGGGTGAGATGGAGGCAAGGGTTCCACAGATTGTATAGCATTTTGGTTAATGGTATATAATTTGGCTAGCGTGGCATACCGGGGCAAGTACACTTCCCTCTTCCCGATATTGATTATGCGAACGGGCACCCTCCCATGGCGTACATTAACCACCCCCCGTGCTGTCAAGATGGTGGGCCTACTGTCTGAGTAAACTGGTTCTACCATTGCCTGGTAATCTCTACCTCTCAGACCAATAGCTGCCCGGCACCAAATCATCATTTCACTTTTTGGGGGCATGGCAATAGGAAAAGGGTCACACATTCTTACGCTACCAATCTCACCGCCGGAGAGTTCCACCTGTTGCCGTCGCATCAGTGCCCGGATCTCTTTCTGGAGCACCCGCTGCTCGCCGGAGCTGGCATTCTTGGCAACCTGCTGTAAAAGGAAAATCACCTCTGCAAGACAATTTTCAATTACATTAGTTCCTAGAGTTATTTTTGGGTGACTCTCATGTTTGTCAATATCTACAATGATCAGTCCCTGTGCTGCCAGTTCGACTCTACCGATTTTGATGGTCACCTCTTTAAATCCGATCTGTGGCACGGGCTGGCCATTGCTGGCGATGATACTCAAGTCGTCGTCAGGGTAGCGGGTAATATCCGAGTCATTCCAGTACTGCTTAAAGAGCACGTACGGGATGGTGGTGACCTGTGACCCGGTGTCCAGTAGGGCACTCATGGGAATGCCATCCAGTACCACAGGCAAGACTGGACGTCCTCCCACATATCTGTCGCGCCAGTTCGATGGGCCTGGTGATCTTTTTCCTGGGGGTTGGCCCTCTACCCCAGGTTGTGCCCGTTTAAAGAACAGTACCTTGCCATATGTCCGGGTTGATTGCAGCGGCGGCAGATGGGTCGTCCGTCTTCGCTGTATCGGTCACTGGGTCTTCCTCTGGCCGGTGGGGTCCTCCTTGGTCGACGCCACGGGATGTCCTCCGGTCCGGATGCCAGCTGGATCTTCCCTGGGGTGGAAACCTGTAAAGACTGCACAGTTTGGGTTAGCGCAGCAACGCTCTTAGCTAGCTCTTGGACCTGATGGTGTAGGTCTGGAGCCGGGTCATTGTCCAAAGCCTGCGCATCAGCTCCCACAGGCCCTGCCGACAAGGGCGCCGCCTCCTGGTGGTAAGTGATAGCTGGGCGCCTGTGGGTCACAACGCCACCCGGTGCCGGTTCTCGGAGCACCCGGATGGCTCTGTCCTTGAACTGTGCAAAGCCCAGATGGGGATCCTGTAAGGCCATCGCCCGCAACTGGGTTCGATGGGCATTACAATATAGTCCCTCTATAAATTGTTCGGTCAACAGCCTGTCCTCGTTTCCCACTCCATCAGGGTCGGTCTGCTTAATGGCCCTCAGGGCCTCTTGTAGGTTTAGTGCATAGTCCCTTATACTCTCATGCGCTCGCTGCTTGCACCCGTAGAATCTAAGCTTAATCTCGGCTGAGGTGCGGGTATCAAAGGTATCCTTCAGCCGGGTTAGTATCCCTGCGACAGTCTTCCTCCCAGGTGGCCAGGATTTTACTTCCCTTTTGGCTGCCCCGGTTAGTTGAGCCACCAGGATGCTCACTTTTTGCTCTTCTGTGAGGGGGTACACCTGGAAGAGGCTATCCAGCTTTTCTCTAAAGTCATGCAGGGTATGTGACTCCCCTGAGTACTGGGGTAGCCAAGCTGCTCCCGGGATATAGGGCATGGTGAAGGGCATAACTGCAGCAGCGGTGGCGCTGGCGGGGGTTGAGGCAATGAAGCTCTCCTCCGCATCCGACATCTCCCTCCCCCCTAGTGGACCGTGGCCTACCTTGCGATGATCCTGTTCCGTAGGCCGCGGCTCCGCAGTAGATCGTCAGGGTTGAGGACCTTCCGTCGCGCTCCGGTGACGTCGGCGTCTGCTGGGCTCCTTCCAGGACCTTACGCAACGTCCGGACGTGAGGCGGGGCTTCAGTTCTCGCGCGCTATCGGAGTCCACGCCCCTCTTCTTCCCGCGCGGCGTCCTCAAGATGGCGTCCAACGGCGGGAAAACTCCACGGATGGCGGGAAGAAGGCTGAAGATGGCGCCGGATGGCGGGAATCTTCACAGATGGCGGGAAGAAGGCTGAAAATGGCGCCGGATGGCGGGAATCTTCACCGATGGCGGGAAAACTTCACGGATGGTAAGTTTTAAAAGTCTCTTTTTCAGGCACGCAGTACCCGGTGGTTGCGGGCACGAAATCCTGCCGACTACGCCAAAGTTGACGCGCCCCTGGGCCTGTGTCGCGCTGCGTTGCGCACGCGGGAGCTTACCCGGAGCCGGATCTCTTGAGGGTTGTAGTCTCGTGGCGGTGACCCGGTCCGTGCCCAGGGAGTCAAACTGAGCGGCGATGTAACAGCGGTAGATGTAGGACGACTACGCCACCCGTTGAATGCAGCTATGGAGCTGCCGCTGCAAGACAGTCCGCTGAGGCCGGTGGATGGATGGTGCAGCGTAGATGGTATAACCCCCAACGGGAGGGGTATGGCCTCAGGGCAGCAGATGTGGATGATGGGGGTAGCAGGAACCACTCAGAGACGGTGCGGTGTAATTCAGGGTCTTTACTGGTAACAACGATAGACCCTCCCGGAGTACTTGCTAGTGAACGGGGCCTGGTCAGTCCTTGAGCAGATGGGATCTCCCCTGGCCAGGCGGAGTTGTAGGCCTCCCAAACTGACTGTACTCTTCTGGCTACCTTGCTAGAAGCGGATATAAGTAGCCCACGTCCCTGAGTGTACCGTGTGGTGCTCACCCGTATGGCCGGTGACTCGGGGCCTTCTAATGGCTTCCGCTCCACGATGGCGGTGCTGGTCCCACGCGTGTGACCGTGCCTTCGGGTTTCTGGGCCAGAGGACCTGAAATCCCCTGCCAGTCGGCTTCTGCTGCTGGGTAAGAGTTAGTCCCCACAGCCTCGGACGCCGGGTCCGGTAAGAAAGCTTCTCAGTCAGGGCGAGCTCTGCAGCTGCCAGCCCCTGACTTGTAGTAGTATTGCTCCCACTGAGCTTCTGCTGTTTCTTCCTGTGACTGTTTCTTGTCTCTACTCTCCTTGACTGACTAACCCTGCTTCAGCCCCGGGTTTATATAGGGGAAGGTCTTCCCCTCCCAAGACTGGGCAGGAGGTGTGGCATGCACAGGATCCCTGACCAAAGGACCTCCCACCTGCTCTCAGACATAACATTACATTACTGTGGTAAACCAGACCCCTGGGGTGCCACATATATATACTGTATATATACATATATATATATATATATATATATTAAACAAGCTGACAGGGATTGCAACAGGGGTTAGTAATGAGAACATTATCACAATAGCAATAACAATAGCAATAACACACAATACATCACAATGGCAATATCAATAGCAATAAAATCTTTCTCTAAAATACTGTATCTAGCCGAAATATGGGATTAGCACTGAAGTCCATTGGTTCTGCAAATGGCCCTAGCGGGGGTCTCCGGCTATTCCCGCTAGGCCTTTAAGTCTTTTTCTGACAAAGTCAATTAGATCCTGTTTGGCTTGTTCCACCTCACCCGTCCCCCTCCCAACCTGATACCCTACCGATTGTTCCCGGTACCGTGAGGGAGCGGTTGAAGCGACAGCCCTGTTCAGTGATGACACTCGTCGGCTTCTGCTGACAAGATCTCTCCGGCACGAATCGTTTCTATCCTCTCTTTGTCCTGTCAATCGGGGCGGTTTACCACGTCGTGGGTAGGAGGGTCTTGTACATTTCCTTAATGTCGTATCCAAGTCCCGGTCCTCTTCCGTAGCCGTGACACCCGAGGGACTGCTGCGCTGAATCCCGTGCTCGTTCACCGGCAGCCACCCGTCTTGCCTTACGGGTCTCTCACCTCGGTCTCTCTTGCTGGTTCCTTCAGCGCGTCCGGCCTGCATCACGTCTCTCTCTGTGTCTGATGCCGAAATCACCTCAGGCACTGCGCGCTCGACCATGTCCAGCGTGAAACTTGAAATGCTCACCAGATGGCGCCCTTTCTCCTTATTACATACATCTCGCATTGATTCTCTGAAAGACTTTTCTCCTTCTATTACATTGTGATGACGACCTCGGATCAACGGTGTTCAATTCTACAAGTTGCCAAGCTATCTACAGCAAGCAGTTGCAAGGTTTTCATCTTTAAAACGTACCCTAAAGAGGAAACAAGAGATAGAAAAACATTTCATCGACTTCATGCAAAATATCTTTGACAGAGATTATGCAGAACTTGCACACCACTAAAGGAAGGAGAAGAATGCTGGTACTTTATATCCTTTGCTGTCTATTACCCTCGCAAATCTAACCAAATCAGAGTGATGTTTGACTCCAATGCTCAGTATGAAGACATCTCTCTCATTAACCTGCTCCTCACTGGGCCTAACCTACATAACAACCTTATGGGAGCGTAATTTGCTTTAGACAAGAAGCTATTGCATTAATAGCCGACATCCAGCAAATTAATTTTTTTTTTATGAGAGAACGCAGTAGAAACTACCTTAGGTTCATATGGTACAAGGACATTGACGTATACAACGAGATCACAGATTACCAGATGAAGGTACATGTCTTCGGCAACAGCTCCTCACCTGCTCTGGCAATCTATGGACTGAAACGGACAGCCCAGGAAGGTGAGAGGGAGTACGGATTTGATGCTCGTCAATTTGTCAACAACTTCTATGTAGATGATGAAAGTAAGTATTTGCCCACTAGTGAAGTGGCAATCTCTAGAATATGTATATATAGGAAATGCTGTCTGTAGCAAACTTCAGATTTCACAAGATTATCTCCAACAGCCAGACGGTAATGAAAGAATTTCAATCTGAGGCCCATGCAATGAGCTTGAAGGACCTCATTCTCTGTTCTGATTTTCTCCCATGCAACCTGTGGCACATTAAACAGGACACATTCATAATCAAAATGTCAGCCTGCAACAAACCCTTCAGCAGATGCGGTGTCTTATCTGTTGTGAACAGCATCTATGATCTTCTTGGGTTTATAGCACTTATTCAAGCACTTATTCAATTATTCAAGGCAAGATACCGCTGAGACAGTTTATCATTGAGAACCCAGATTAGCACACTCTGCTAACGTCCACGAAACAATAAAGGTGGAGGACATCGAAGAAGTCTCTGAAGGTTTCAGAAAATTTCAAAGTCCCACATTGTTATGCCTTAAAGTCTCTTTCGGCTACCATCAGAAAGGAAGTCTACATTTTCTCTGATGCAAATATAATAGCCATAGCCGCAGTAGCCTATCTGAAGACCTCAGAAATTAACTACAAGGTACATTGTGGATTTGTCCTGAGTAAGGCCAAAGTAACCCCAAAACTTGCGCACTCTGTATCAAAACTGTAACATACCTGGCGGCGTCCTTGCATAGTGGTCCATCTCCCACTGTGCAAGAGCGCGCACTTGATCTCCAGTCCAGAATGTCTCTCTGGCTTCCCTCCATGCTGTCTGTTTGTGTCTGTTTCTGCTGCTTAAGGGCGGCGCCCGATCACTTCCTGCTTTTTGTACCTGCTGCAGGCACACCCCTTGTGCGTCCTCAGCCTATTGCTGTCTGTCACCTGGTATTTAACCCAGCTGCTCCAATCAATCCCTGCCTGAGCATTGTGTTTCATTTAGTGTGCTCTTGCACTCTGAATGTGCCAGGTCCCTTCTGTGTTCTCTTGTCTGCCTATGCTGGAGGCTGTATTTCCAGGCCTGTCTGAACACGCTCCTAGCCTGTTCCTCCCGCCCTCTAGGGGCTGCATTCCTAGACCCGCTCCTGTATCCAGTCTGTCCTGTCTGAACACGCTCCTAGCCTGTTCCTCCCGCCTTCTAGGGGCTGCTACCTAGACCCGCTCCTGTATCTTGCTACTGTGTCTGTTCTTGTCTGTATTCTCTTCTAGCCTGTTTCCCGTGTTTCTCTATGTCCGTACCTTTCCTTTTTCTGCAGAGTCTGAACTCGTACCTAACTCCTGCTCGTTGTCACTGAAATCCCGTTTGTGAGTTTGTGGTCCACTCGCTACTTCACTGCAAGTACCCTGTGGGTATCTGGTTCTGCCTTTCCCTTCCTGTCTGTTCCGTGTGAACAGAGCCCTGTCCCCCCTGCTCTGCCTTTGCTCACCGCTCCGGCGGTTCTAGCCGGCTCTGCCTTTGCTCACCGCTCCGGCGGTTCTAGCCTGCTCTGCCTTTGCTCACCGCTTCGGCGGTTCTAGCCTGCTCTGCCTTTGCTCACCGCTCCGGTGGTTCTAGCCTGCTCTGCCTTTGCTCACCGCTCCGGCGGTTCTAGCCTGCTCTGCCTTTGCTCACCGCTCCGGCGGTTCTAGCCTGCTCTGCCTTTGCTCACCGCTCCGGCGGTTCTAGCCTGCTCTGCCTTTGCTCACCGCTCTGGCGGTTCTAGCCTGCTCTGCCTTTGCTCACCGCTCCGGCGGTTCTAGCCTGCTCTTCCTTTGCTCACCGCTCCGGCGGTTCTAGCCTGCTCTGCCTTTGCTCACTGCTCTGGTGGTTCTCGCTCTGCTCTGACTCCTTTGCTCACTGCTCCGGTGGTTCTCGCTCTGCTCTGACTCCTTTGATCACTGCTCCGGCAGTCTCGCTCTGCTCTGACTCCTTTGCTCACTGCTCCGGCAGTCTCGCTCTGCTCTGACTCCTTTGCTCACTGCTCCGGCAGTCTCGCTCTGCTCTGACTCCTTTGCTCACTGCTCCGGCAGTCTCGCTCTGCTCTGACTCCTTTGCTCACTGCTCCGGCAGTCTCGCTCTGCTCTGACTCCTTTGCTCACTGCTCCGGCAGTCTCTCTCTGCTCTGACTCCTTGCTCACTGCTCCGGCAGTCTCGCTCAGCTCTGACTCCTTTGCTCACCTCTCCAGGCGGCCTTGTCCTGCTCTACTCTTGCTCACCGCTCCAGGCGGCATTGTCCTGCTCTACTCTTGCTCACCGCTCCAGGCGGCATTGTCCTGCTCTACTCTTGCTCACTGCTGCAGGCGGCCTCACTCTGCTGTGTTTGTCCGCCACATCTGTGGTTCTGTTCCTGAGTCCCAGTGTGTACTGGGTCCTATCCCGCCTGTGTTCCTACCTGCTAGTGCCTCCCTGTCTGCACTCTAGCCGTGCTTGCCTGTACCCCCCCTGCCTGCATACCCGCCTGCCTGCATACCAGTCGTGCCTGCCTATTCCCACCAGTCTGTGTGCCAGCCTAACCAGTCTGTTCCTGTATTCCCCTGTGTGGGTCAACAGCCGTGTCCGGGGTCTGTCCTGGAGTAGCACCTGGTCCCTCTGCTCGGTTCCTCCTTGGTGCACTGGCGTCGTATGCCGTCGTGCGACCCTGGTCGGATCGGGTGAATACCTAGTTACGCCCCTCCAGGCATTCACTCTCCGGCACGGTCCAGTGGAATCACACGCACACGCCGCTCAGCCGGGGCGTGTGCATTACAAAAACTTTAACTTTGTTCTGCTGTGCTAGCAGTGGAAATTGCTGAAGTTACCCCTGAGCAGTGGCATCACATCTCCAGTGGCCTGGGACTGTGAGGAATAGGACTCATAACTGCATTTAGTCTTAGCAACAATGTGTGGCTGTTGCCTCTAAATGTCCTGTACCAGTATGTTTGTTCTATTGATGCCAGCAGTGCATATGTGCTTGTGGAACCAGAGTCCAACGTGTAGATCAGACTAACCGTCTCCACATTCTGCACATCTGTGGTTCCAAGGTTGAAGCTGAGGCCGTATTGCTTTGGGCGCTTCTAGAGCTGGTCATCTGTTATGCAGGCTGTTGCTCATCTGACTTACGTATCAAGGAATTTCACCACACACTCTTATTTTACAGATGCAAGAATTTTTATTTCAAGTGCAGGTCAAAAAAACAGACTGTCACATCACAATTGCAGGATATCCCGGAGCTAGGGACTCCTTCCCTATCCCTCAAGCTAGGGGGCATCCTAATCTATCCCTGCTCCCTGGATTACTTTTGATGGTGAAGATGCTGAGGCCATGTGCCGTGCTTTGCCCCTATATCAATCCTTATCTGTCCCCTCACCCACCCAGGGAAGTGGGGAGTAGAAGTGTATAAGAATGGGCAAATAGACAAACAAGGGAAGACAGACATGGTTAAATGAAAATACCAATCATACAAAAATGCACTCCTAAACAACAGAGTGAAACACCGGGGAATTAAGGAAGGAGAAACCAAATAGGAGAGGATGAGGATGTGTACACAGACAAACACCAAGCAAGTCTTCTGAACAACTCTCCAAACACCACCTGCAACAACCAACACTTACAGCTCCAGAGACAGGCAGTATGAAACTAACACTGGCAATCCCTGATTACCAGAGGCAAGTATATATAGCAGAGGAGAGTGGCCAACACTTAACAGCTGAGACCATCAAAGCAGGAAAGCTCCAGGAGCTCACAACTGAACAGATTAACCCCTGCACTGCTAGCAGAAACCTGCACTGTTTAATATGATGGTGAAGTGCTTCTAATCAGTGCAATATTATGTGAAATAAGACACAGCAGTCTTCTGGCCCCTCTTTGTCACAGTAAACCCGTGACACAGACATTTTCAGACTTGTCAAAGGCTGCAGGGATTGGGGTGACATGTTTACATTTTGACCCTTTCCCGGGTCATTGTTGCTAAGTTGCTATAGGCAAAGGAAATGGACATGTCATTAGTGATAAGATCTATAAAATGCAAGGAGCGCCAGGCCGGAAGTATAGGGAGAGCTCATGTGAGGGCGCATCACGTGTGCTCTTGTTTCAGAGCCAGGGGGCGGCAGACGCTCATGAGGTGAGAGCGCCACCTGTGTGATGGCGCCGGGGCTGGGGGCATGGTCTGGGAGAAGGGCGCGTCATGGGGTGGGTGGGACGGCTGTGGTGTGCATCTGTGATATAAGAGTGTGCGGTGAAATTCCTTTACACTTGATCCAGGGTCTCGCGCCTCCTTCCACCCGCACCTCAAAGCTTTTACTATGTGTACACCAATTCTCTTTACCTGTTCATCTGACTTACAGTGGGTGAAATAAGTATTGAACAGGCCACCAGTTTTCTAGGTAAATATATTTCTAGAGGGAGTATTGACATGAAATTCTCACCAGATGTCAGTAACAAGTACAACTCATCCAATCCACACAGGCAAAGAAATCAAACCATAGATGTCCATGAATTTATTTGTATAATAATGAGAAATGCCACAGTGAAAAAGTATTGAACACATGAAGAAAGAGTGGTGCAAAAAGCCATGGAAAGTCATGACACCAGCTGAAATCTATCAGTAATTAGAATGCAATGCTGCTACTTAGTGAAAAATAATATCAGCTGCTTCAAATGATGGCCTATAAAAAGGTGTCTCATTACCAAGGTCCCACACAAGAAACATATTATGATGGGTAAAAGCAGTGAACTGTTTCGAGACTTTTACAACCTTATTGTTGCAAAACATATTGATGGCATTGGTTACAAAAGAATTTCTAAACTACTGAAGGTTCCAGTGAGCACTGTTGGGGCCATAAACCGGAAGAGGAAAGAACATAATTTCACCATAAACTGTCCACGACCAGGTGCTCCCCGCAAGATTTCAGACAGAGGGGTGAAAAGAATTATCAGGGTCGTCCAAGTGCCAAGGACCACCTATGGAGAGCCACAGAAAGGCCTGCATGCACGCTCACCACGCAAAATTCGATTGCTGAACAAAAGCGCATTTAAGCATGTTAACCCCTTCACCACCTTGCGATTTTACGTTTTTGCGCTTTCATTTTTTTGTTCCCCTTCCTCCTAGACCATAACTTTTTTACTTTTTTGTCAATATAGCTGTATGAGGGCTTATTTTTTGTGTGCCGAGCTGACATTTTAATTGATAGCATTTTGGGGTAGATACGATGTTTTAATCGCCTGTTATTGCATTTTATTGCAATGTTGCGGCGACCAAAGAAACGTAATTCTGGAATTTCGATTTTTTTCAGATTACGTCGTTTACCAATCTGATTAATTTACTTAATATTTTGATCGATTGGAAATTTCTGAACGCAGCGATACAAAATATGTGTATTTTTATTTATTTTTATTGTTTTATTTTGAATGAGGAAAAAGGGGGGTGATATGAACTTGTGTTTTTTTTTTATTTTATTTTTGCACTTTTTACTGATTTCAATAGCCCCTTAGGAGACTGGAAGCTGCGATCATCCAATCGCTTGTGCTGCACATAGCATGGCTTCATCCCTGCTATGTGTAGCAAAAGTCATGATCTCCTATGACAGGAGATTCACAGGAGATTCACAATTACTGGCATGGGGGACTTCTGCAGACCCCCGGATGTCATGATAACCCATCGGTGCCCCACATGACAGGGACGCCAATGGGCGGGACTTGTGACGTGCTTCCTGCCAGCAAGTGTTAAATGTCACTATCAGTGATTGACAGTGGAATTTAACAGGTTAAAAGCCGTGGGTTTATCAGAAATAGAAGCACATGTGTTAGACGCACATGACAGCTGATTAAATCAGCTGTCATGTACAGGGAAAGATGCGGGCTCAGCATCAGAGCCCACATAAAAGGCAGGGACACGATCTGGGACATACCTATATGTCCAAGTTCGTGAAGGGGTTAAGGATTGCTCAACAAAAAGAAGAAAGACCCTAGCCATACAACTAAAAACATCTCCTCGGACCTGACTCCCTAAAAGGCCATCGAGTGGCTTCTCGTACCTCCTGAGGAAGCAGAGGAGAGGCTGCAACACACTGTCATCAAGGGGAAAGGAAAGTATGAAGTAAGATACAAAAACCCAGGGTGAGAAACTAAAACACATACATATAGGGTGAAGAGGGAAAATTAAAGAGAACCAAAATAAATGGAACCTAACAGTGGTAAAAGAAATAAGTGCTTGGAAGGAAAGCAAACAGATTCACTTTAGGAATATAACTGGAGTTTACCAAATAAGATAAACCCCTTAGCTGAGGGGCTGGAATTCCTGAACACACATCCATCAAGAGGTATAGCCAGCAAGGAAGTGCAGTGAAGGGTGAACATATAAAACCCCACCCAGAATGTGATAGAGCAAACCAAAACGAGAAAATGAGAAACACATGGAGAGGAGCAAACTTAGAAGGGAAAACAAAGACACTTGAAACCATCAGCATTTGGACAGGGAAGAAAAGCACAATAGCTCAGCAGATAGGGAACCAACCATGCAGCAACAGGTCACTGGATCGAATCCCCAAACCAAGCCATAACATCTACAGCTGGACACAGCTTATGGCGGGGAGCATACTACCAGTTGTGTTACAATTTGAAACTTTCACCATTTTCATTGTTTGTGTTGGTGGAAGTGTTTGCAAGTTGCGGCTTCACCAATCTGAAGATGGGTTTCTTATCTGAACTTAGACTATCCTATTGTTGTGGACTACAGGCCACCAACCATAAATTTGAACCTTACAACTGTTCATAGTTTTAGTATTGCTTGTTTGTGTTTCTTTTTTGTCTTTCAGATCCCTAGAACAGCAGTGGACATCTATGAAGGATATCGTGTGAAGATTGGTTTATCGTGAAATCTAAAGATTTCAGACGGGAAGTGTAATGTCCCATGACTTGGGAATCATACAGCACTGTATTACAGCATTGTATTCTCTCCCTGTAGCCCAGCTCTGATGTAAGTAATTCCTCCCTTCTTCCTCAGTAAGTGTCTGTCAGCTATTATCGTCTGATGCTCATCTCTTAACATCCCTGGTTCAGAATTATTTTTCCATCTGCTGCAGCTGTTGCAGCTACTGCTGTTAATATTGTGCATAATACAAGAATTCAGCCTGAGAATAAACCTTTCCTGGAATCATTAAACATGCCTCTGCAGTTGAGTCAAACTATCTGATGAAGTTCTTGGTGTGAGTACTGGTTCAATACAGACATACATAGAAATGCTGTCTGAGGAGCCCAATACATGCAGCCTCGTTATAGAGTCAAAATAATGGGGCCTAATTTTTATATTTCTATCAGGGGATAGTATAAAGAAAAATAAGAAATACATGTCTATTTTTCACATATATTTTTTTAGGACTACAAAGGACCATTAAAAACAATTTAAATTGTCTACCTCTTTCCATAGAAATATATCGGACACATTTTTTTTCCAATGAGGGTGCAGCTAGAGCCAGCAATTCGGACTGGCAGTGTTGCTTTTTTTCAGTTTTGTTTTTTTTTTGTAGTGTTTTTTTTTTATTTATTTTTGCTTTATTTCTGTTTTATTATAGCTTTTTTATTTATTTTTTCATTTATTGTACACACTATGCCCCGCTTAAGGTCTTAAAAGACCCTTGGAGGTAGTTTAGCATTTTATACATTCTTTTTACTGCTGATTTCCCCCATAACTAAGGTTGGTTTATTAGCCCTAGTTACAGTGGAATTTCAGACTCCTGCCTGCACAGCATTTCTGACTGGGTCTCCTAGGACATCACGTGTTCACTTGGCCAGTAGGAAGCATGGTCAGTGCTACTGCTTCCTAATCTATATACACAAATGCTGGTTTAGAACTGTGTATGCAGAGATCAAGAAGATAAACATGGTAATAAGCCATGTTTATCTTCTCTCTGCATAGTTTGGTTGTGTCTGACAGCTTTCTTCTCACCCAGTTTTTATGCCAGCTGGCTATACTGCACTGACATTTATAGTCTATGGGTAGTCCAGAAGTAGTTAAAGAACCTTTAGAGTCTTGAATGGTGATGACATATCCTTCTTGTTTTATTGATATTAATCTTATTTCTGGGGTCCCTGATGATCATAGTAATTAAGGCTGTAGCGTAGCTACCGGGGGGCAGAGGGGGGCGGTGGCCCCGGGTCCCGCGCTACCATGGGTCCACCCGGAGCTACGCTAGCGTAACTGTATGGGCGTGCTCCCTCTCCCATTAGTCCCTTGACGCATCCACTGACCAGGCACGATGATGTCATCACTTGGTGCCCGCTGTTCTGAGATGTGCGGGAGCTTGGAGCTGCACGGAGAACAAGGAGGAGAGGTGAGTATTGAATTTATTATTTTTTTTATGGGGGTGCATTATATTATATACTCTGCCTATGGGGGTACATTATACTATATACTCTGCCTATGGTGGTGCATTGTACTATATACTCTGCCTATGGGGGTGCATAATACTATATATTCTGTCTATGGGGGTGCATTATACTATAGACTCTGCCTATGGGGGTGCATTATACTATATACTCTGTCTATGGGGGTACATCATACTACAGTATATACTCTGCCTATGGGGGTGCATCATACTATATACTCTGCCTATGGGGGTGCATCATACTATATACTCTGCCTATGGGGGTGTATTATACTATAGACTCTGCCTATGGGGATGCATTATACTATAGACTGCCTATGTAGGTGCATTATACTATATACTCTGCCTATGAGGGTGCATCATACTATATACTCTGCCTATGGGGGTGCATTATACTATATAGACTCTCCCTATGGGGGTGCATCATATTATATAGACTGCCTATGGGGGTGCATTATAATATATACTCTGCCTATGGGGGTACATTTTACTATTGACTCTGCCTATGGGGGTACATCATACTATATGGAGGCCTAAGGGGGTGTATTATAATATAGAGACCTATGGGGTGCATTTTACTATATAGAGTCTGCCAATGGGGGTGCATTATACACTATATGGAGGCCTATGGGGGTGCATTATACTATATAGAGTCTGCCTATGGAGTGTGTATTATACTATAGAGGCCTATGGGTAGTGCATTATGCTATATTGGGGACTATCTGGTGCATTATACTATATGTAGGTTATTTAGGGGGCCATCATACAGTGTGGGAGATAATGTGGGGTCTTGGTATAGTGTGGGGGCCTTCATACAGTGTTGAAGCCATCAGTTTGGAGGCTACTAAGGGGTCAGTATACTGTGTGTGGGGTACTATACAGTGAGGGGGCATTGTACTATGTATAGGAGAGCATCATACTGTGTAGAGGGGAGCTGTACATGGGGGGAGACTCAGGACATTATTAAATGTTAAGTGGGCACTTATCGTTATAGGGAAACTCAGGTTATTCTGACTGTCAAAGGGGCAAACAGAGGGCACTATTACTTTCTAGGGGGCAAAATGTGGGCTTTGTTTTCTAGGGCATTTCTATAGTCTAGAGGTTTGTTTTACCATTTAGAGTGCACACAGTACCACACAGCAGGTGCAATAATAGGGACACGGCAGCAGCGGCTCAGTATTGGGGTATCAGCAGGATGAGGAGTTTGTGCACATTGGGAATAGATGGGGACGGTGCCTGAAATGTAAGGAGTCAAATTTGTCTTTGTTGTAATCTCTGTAGACGAGTCCTGGATGGAGAAGTTGTCATGTCGGTCTGGGCCAGATGGAAAAGACCGGAAAAGTGAACGATTTCATCAGAAAGAACGGCACCTGTCAGGTACTATATATAACTGTATAACTGTACTGTAATCTCTTTGGTGTTCTGCAGGGTTGGTATCTACCACTATATGGTCACCATATAGCAGTAATATCAGTGTTGGTCTTTGTATAGAGATTTTTTTTAGTAACAGCGTGGTCACAGGATACCTGATTGGGGACCACTCAGAAGTTTCACACCCACTGAACCAAAACCCTAGCTACGCCTCTGAATGAAGGAGTCCTGTTTAGTCTGTATTTTGACCCAGCGGCTTATCAGTAGCAGTTGCTATGTCCAGTTCTACGCTTAGTCCTATTCACTTTTAGAGGGGTTGTCTCTTGTTCTTAAAAAGGTAAAAATTGTAAGGTGCTGGTAAAAACAGGTAACTTTGCAATGTATCTCTTATTAATAATACTCTCTGTTCATACAATTTTTTTTATTTTTTAGTGTACAGCTCATTGACTATGTTAGCGGCCACCCTGCAGCCTCAGAGTGGCCGATTATTTAGGCAAGGAGCATGCGCAGCGAGCAGTTTCTATGCCGTAGAGACTAGAGATGAGCGAACATGTTTGGAAAATGTTTGCCAATTTCAAATTCGGCACAAACGTTGCACATTCGGATTCGTGATCAGACACCCAAGCGTTTCGTTTTTATTTAAAATCTGAAAAAATTGGTAAACATGTCGGAAATAATAGCGTTTCCACTACAGTATTTTTATCACTTTGGCTAGGATAGTGGTGCTGTATGATGAGCATGGGGTAGGTGCTTGATGAGGGGAGTGGATGGGGAGAGGTCAGAGTAGCGGCAGGCTGTTAATCAAATTTTTCTTTTCCTTAACTTAATGTGTGCAAGCTAATCAAGGTGGAGGAATCATCCACAATGTCCAGACACAAGGGCTTGTGATATTGGCTGCTGAAGTCACATGCCCCTCTCCATATATAGAGCGGACATGTTGTTTTAGCCAATTCTGTTAGTATAACAGCATAGAAAGTATGCTCCTGACACTGGTCCTGGATACTGAGAGATTTTAAATAGTTAGCTAGGCGGTTGCTTCTAAGTCAGGTATTTTAGATTGGATCCTGTGTGGCTGGGAAATCGACCTTCCAGCAGATCAATTGTTTTTGAAATTAGTGAGGTCCAGACAGAGACAACAGGGCACTTTTCAGCATAAAACTCTGTTGTACACTGCTTATATTGTGCTCTATGCATGAGTACACTTTTGAAACTCTAATTTTTTCTGTTACTACCTGCTACATTATGCAAGCCACATCTGACCATGTATTTTATTTGCACTGAGATTCAGCTGTATCCAGGGCTCCAAAGTAAAAAATCTATTTTTTTCTGTTACTACCATGATACATACAGCAGGTCACATCTCAGCTTGAAATTTTTTGCCACATATATTCTACTGTATGCAGAGCTCATCCACAGTAAAACAAAATCTATTTTTTTCTGTTACTAACGTGATACAGCAGGCCACATCTCAGCTTGAAATTTTATGGTTTTGATGTTGTTCTCCATCCAGGGGTTCACATGATAAAATCTAAATTGCTTTTCTTACTACCGTGCTACATAAAGCAGGCTACATTTCCTCTTTTAATTCTTAGGTGCTGATATTGTTCTCCATACAGGAGTTCACATGATAAAATCTAACTTTGTTGTCTTACTACCGTGGTACAGAAACCATGCCATATTTGAGCTTTTAATTCTTTGATGCTGATATTCTGCTCCACCCAGGGTTTCATACTAGTAAATCTCAATATTTTCTGTTACTACAGTTCTATACAAACAAGGCCACATTTGAGCTTTTAATTCTTTGGTACTGATATTCTACTACATACAGGGGTTCACATGATAAAATCTAAATTGGTTTTCTTACTACCGTGCTACATAAAGCAGGCTCCATTTCATCTTTTAATTCTTTGGTGCTGATATTGTTCTCCATACAGTGGTTCGCATGATAAAATATAAATTGGTTTTCTTACTATCGTGCTACATAAAGCAGACTACATTTCATCTTTTAATTCTTTGGTGCTGATATTGTTCTCCATACAGTGGTTCGCATGATAAAATCTAAATTGGTTTTCTTACTACCGTGCTACATAAAGCAGGCTACATTTCATCTCTTAATTCTTTGGTGCTGATATTGTTCTCCATCCAGGGGTTCACATGATAAAATCTAAATTGGTTTTCTTACTACCACGCTACATAAAGCAGACTACATTTCATCTTTTAATTCTTTGGTGCTGATATTGTTCTCCATACAGTGGTTCGCATGATAAAATCTAAATTGGTTTTCTTACTACCGTGCTACATAAAGCAGGCTACATTTCCTCTTTTAATTTTTTTGGTGCTGATATTGTTCTCCATACAGGGGTTCACATGATAAAATCTAGCTTTGTTGTCTTACTACCGTGGTACAGAAACCATGCCATAATTGTGCTTTTAATTCTTTGATGCTGATATTCTGCTCCATCCAGGGGTTTACATTAGTAAATCTCAATACTTGCTGCTACTACAGTTCTATATAAACAAGGCCACATTTTAGCTTTTAATTCTTTGGTGCTGATATTCTACTACATACAGGGGTTCACATGATAAAATCTAAATTTGTTGTCTTACTACCTTGATACATAAAGCAGGCCGCATTTCAGATTCTAATTTTTTGCGCTGAGATTCTGCTGTATCCAGGGCTCCGCAGTATAAAATCTAATTTTTTCTGTTACTACCGTGCTAAAGCAGAAACTATGCCACATTTCAGCTTTTAATTATTTTGTGCTAGTATTATGCTACAGCCAGGATTCCACATTTCAGAATCTAAATTGGTTGTGCTAATAGCGTGGTCCTGAAACCATGCCACATTTCAGCATTGGACAGGGCTTGGAGCAGCATTTATAGCTTAAACTTTGATCAGTAAGACTATGTTCACACATCATGTTTTTTTCAGCATTTTTTATGCTTTTTTATGCAAATATACTGCTGCCTTTTGTAGTACCAGCAAAGTCTATGAGATTCCAGATTTCTTAGTTCACACTTCATGTTTTTTTTTGTTCAGGATTTTGTGCCTTGCATGTTTTTTTGGAAAATAGAGCATGTCACTTCTATCAGTATTTTTTCAGCATTTTTTCAGCGTTTTTTCACCCATAGGAAGCAATGGGTGGTGAAAAAAATGCTGAAAAACGCACCAAAAATGCATCAAAATTAGTTTCAGTGTTTTTTTCAGCGTTTTTGATGCAAAAATAGAATGGGGTTCTTTTTTTCACAGAACTTTATGTACATGCATAAAAAAAGACAGAAGGACAGTGAAAAAAACGCTGAAAAAATGCACCAAGACGCATCAAAAAAGCACCAAAACTGCAAGAAAGATCTGCAGCAAACCTCCCTTGAGAGATCAGGTTTTGCTGCAGATTTGTGATGCAAAAAAAAACATGATGTGTGAATTTAGCCTAACTGGTTGATGAGTGACAGCTTTAGGCCTGGTGCACTGAGAGCTCTGCCAAATTCAGGCAACACACATGAAGGAGACCCAACTTGGAGATCAAACATTTCCAATAATTCTGGGCAGATACCAATGAAGTGGTATCAATTTCTATTTATTTATTTTACTCACTTATATAGCACCAATAATTCCACAGCGCTTTACAAATATTATCAATTTCCCCAAGGTAGAAATAGTATAATGGGGCTCTGACACCCCTTCCACTACAGGCAACCCATCAGATGGAGACCCAATTTGGAGTCTCCACATTTCAAAAATTTTTTAGTAACAGCAGCAGCACTAGCAACAACAGGCACAGAAACCATGACAAAGGTGTCACAGACTTCAATTACGCAATGCAATTACGATCAATGCAGCACGCTAAAAAGTACACCATCGCAAATGTCATTGGAGATCCATGACTTGTTCATCTTGATGACAATTAGGCGGTCTACAATTTCAGGGGACAGCCAGATGTGCTTATCCAAGAAGACACCACCATGAAGACACGTTCTGAGAGAACGCTGGCTGCCGCCCGTGACAAAACTTCTTAGGCGTGACAGGTAAGCTCAGGCCACTCTTCGATTTTCAGCATTTCAAATTCGTGTTCGGGGTTCCGACTTGTTCGCGCCAAAAAATTGGCTCCGCCCATGTTTGTCTGGTACTGTTTGTCTCACTAACTGTTTGTCTGGTACCAAGAGCCCCCCCTGATCACTGTAATCTACCCTCCCATGGCAACTGCCTGTGCGACGACAATCCGAAACTTAGAAATATTGTTAGCCCTTCCGCATCCACCTCTGCTTCCTCCTCTTCCCCTGGGACCACCTCCTCCTCCCGCAGACTATTCAAAGTGTGCTCCAGCATGTAGATGACCGGAATAGTGATGCTGCTGATGACGACATCATCAGCGTTAGCCATCTTAGTAGTGGTTCTGAAAATGTGCAGAAGGGTGCAGAGGTCCTTCATCTGTGTCCACTCCGCAAGTGTGATTTGCACCATGTCCGTACTGCGTTGGGCCAGGCTATGCAAAATGATATACTGCATCAGGGCTCGTCGCTGCCGCCATAGTCGCTGCAACATGTGTAGAGTTCAATTACACCATGGCGCAACATCGCATGTCAACCGGTTAACCGGTAGGCCGAAAGATCTCTATAGCAATGCAAGTTAATGACCCGCGGGTTGCGAATGGCAGAAGTGAGCACACAGCGACCGTGGTTTCTGCAGCACCGCATCCAGGCTGGGATAGTGGAAGAGAAATTGTTGTTCCACCAGGTTGAGGATGAGAGCCAAGCAAGACATGTGTGTGAGGTTGCCCCGGAGTAGGGCCGCCACCAGGTCTGCACTGATATTGCACATGGCCTTCTCTGGCTCCAGGTTCAGTGGAGACAGCCATTGCTCAAACTTTCAGCTGTCCATGACTCTTGATCTGTATGGCTGCGATCTCCAAGGCATATTAATTTAAACACTGCCTGATTGCGGTGAAACCTGGCTGTGCAGTACAGAGGTGGGGGGATTCTCTCTGCACTGTTGGAATGCGTGTCTCATTACGGCAGAGGTTGAGGTCACAGGTGGAGGCCCTTGAGGAGGTGGAGGAGGCAGAAGCAGTGGAGGAACTGCTAGATACAGAGGTTTGTCCTGACAGCCTTGGGGATTCCAAGACTTGGTGTCTAGTGGTTTAGTTCTCTATTCCCTGGTGTGTAGTGGTTTAGTTCTCCAACCCTAGCTGTTTAGTAGTTTAGTTCTCCAACCCCTATTGTCTAGTAGTTTAGTTCACCATCTTCCGCTGGGTAGTGGTTTAGTTTTCCATCCTCAAGTACCCTGCAAGCCTTGGAGATTCCATGACTTGTGGAGCAGCCCATTCCTCGCCTGCCCTCACAGACACCCAGTGTCCAGTCAGCGAGATGTAACGCCACTGGCCATGCTTGCTTGCTTGTCCAGGTGTCAGTGGTGAAATACACCCTGTCAGACATAGATTATTTAAAGGAACAGGTGATGTTGTCTAGAGCATGCTGGTGTAGCGCAGGCACATCTTTCTTAGAGAACTAATGGCAACTGGGCAACTGGTACTGGGGGACTGATATGGCCATCAGCTTTCGGAAACCATCTGTATCCATCTGTCACTCAAGGTGTGGGAAAGACTTAGTGCAACACAAAGGGAAGAGGGGAAGGGAGCCCAGACTCTAGGGAAAGGGGGGAAGTGGAGACCTGCTTGGTAGATCTAGCATCACCCTGTCTCCCCTAATGTCCCTGTATTGGCTCTTCACCAATCGCCGCGCGCATGCCTGGCCCTGTCTTTCCCTGGCGTATAGCTAAGGCTAGGGAAGGGAGGAGATGAGCACTAGTCGATCTCCACTAAACACTATAGACAACAAGGGTGAACAAACAGGGGGGAAATTGCTTAGCTTAGCTTTAGACAACTCCAGACAAATGCGCACACGTCCTCAAGCTCCAGAGAGGACGAATTACTGCTTTTGCTAAAGCCTTCAGAAGTAGTAATGAATATCGCCGGCACTTCCCTCTGAAACACAGCAGGTATTTATACACCCAGGCCAGGGGGAGGTAGACGCTGGGTCCTAGACACAGCCTCCAGACACCATCAAGCCGAAAGCCAGCATTTCCATGGCCAACAGATTGGAGATGGTGAAGTTCAAGCTCTTTGTTTTGGCATGTGTAGAAGGAAACAATCTTTTACATGGCCACAACTGTGGGATTGGCTGCTGTGCTGAGAGAGGGTGGAGTAAGGTGAACACAACAAACTGCTGGACTGTGAGAGAGGTGCAGGCGGAGATATTATGATGGATTGAGAAAAATGGGATGTGCTCAGTGTCTGAGATCGGTCAAAAACAGCAGGCATGTCGACTTCCGTAACAGCTGACGGGCTCGCACTCACCCCGACAGTAGCGGGAAAACAAGTGGAGGTTCTGTTTCCAGAGACCTGTGTGAGAGCACTTGCCACGGTGACAGAGGAGTAAGAAGCAGAAGATACTGTTGATGAGGTGGCCGGTGGTTGGCGAGGCCCGCTAGTCTGCATTTTAGCACAGTGAGAGTCCCAGATTAACGGTTCTATTTGTCTACCCTTTTATATGCATTACTTCAACTTTGATATACAGTAAGGTTTTTAATATAGACAGTGTAGGACCGTCCCAATTTAGGGTCACCTTGTCGCTGGTGGGACGGCTTGTATACTTTTTTTGATCAAAAATAGTTCACTAAGTACCCTATATTCCATATGCAACTTTGCTTTACATTTATATATAATGATGGTAGGGTATGAGATATATTTTTTGTCTTTTGTAGGTTTTGCATCTTTTTGCTAGTGTGAACATGCTCCTATTTCTTGCATGTGTACCATCTTAGACCTCAGTTCACATTGCTTGGTTTTTTATTTTGTTTGCATTCTGTGCAGATTAGGGGTGTGGCATGCCCCTTGTTGAGCTGGTTAGTATATATGTAGCTTACCACGGGCTTAGGTGGTCTGATATTGGGACCCGGTTCTATTTGTCTACCCTTTTATATGCATTACTTCGACTTTGATATACAGTAAGGTTTTTAATATAGACAGTGTAGGACCGTCCCAAATTAGGGTCACGTTGTCACTGGTGGGACGGCTTGTATACTTTTTTTGATCAAAAATAGTTCACTAAGTACCCTATATTTCATATGCAACTTTGCTTTACATTTATATATAATGATGGTAGGGTATGAGATATATTTTTTGTCTTTTGTAGGTTTTGCATCTTTTTGCTAGTGTGAACATGCTCCTATTTCTTGCATGTGTACCATCTTAGACATCAGCTCACATTGCTTGTTTTTTTATTTTGTTTGCATTCTGTGCAAATTAGGGGTGTGGCATGCCCCTTGTTGAGCTGGTTAGTATATATATGTAGCTTACCACGGGCTTAGGTGGTCTGATATTGGGACCCGGTTCTATTTGTCTACCCTTTTATATGCATTACTTCAACTTTGATATACAGTAAGGTTTTTAATATAGACAGTGTAGGACCATCTCAATTTAGGGTCACCTTGTCGCTGGTGGGAAGGCTTGTATACTTTTTTTGATCAAAAATAGTTCACTAAGTACCCTATATTTCATATGCAACTTTGCTTTACATTTATATATAATGATGGTAGGGTATGAGATATATTTTTTGTCTTTTGTAGGTAGTTCATGCATGTAGTAGTCAAATTATTGTAATTTTTGCCTCTACTCTGTCATTTTTAACAAAGTTGGCAGACAACGTGAGTTGTGTCATCCTTTGCGGTCTCCAAAAAGACCCAGGCTACAGAACCCTTGCCACCCCTGCGAACTGCAGACCCGCAAATGCTGATGGCCACCACTAGAGTTGTGGCTGAGGATGTTGTGGTTGCATCACTCCAGGTCTGTGCGGGAAGCCGCATCGTAACCTCTTCATCTTCCTCCTCCACCTCCTCTGCTGAGCTACTCAGCTGCATGCCTCTGGATTCACCCCAAGTGGGATCTAAAACCTCATCGTCATCCTCTCTATTCTCCATCTCCTTGCCCTGTGAGTCACCCTCCTCCTCTTTATGCCATGACAGCAAAGTACAGTCCGTGTGTGTCTCAAGTATTTGAGTCTCATCAGGATCACCTCCACCCCCAGGGGTCAACATCTGGTGATGAGGGTTTGGATTCTGCTCGGACCCTACTTCGTCTGGCCCCAGATCAAACTGCACATCCTTTCCTCCTCTTGAGTCTGTGAATCTTTGGATCAGACCTCTGATGCCCCAGAATAGAATGTGTGAAAAGTTCTGCAGACTCGCCCATCTTTGATTCCCCACAGTCAGTTGGGCGGTTGGAGAGTTGTGATGCGGGGGGAAAAAAGGGTAATTGGGGTGACACCTCTAAAGACTGTACTGTGTGTGATGTTAAGTTGGAGCTAGAGGAGCAGAGGCCACTTGATACAGCACTTGCCATCTACTGTAACATATGCTCTTTCTGGCCCTCATCTACAAGGTGTACTGCTGTGTCCCCCTCCCTCTCCTCTCATCTCAGCTGAAGAATTTGCCTCATTCTTCAACCAGAAGATTGACAACGTAAGACAAAGCTTTTGCTTAAAGTCACCACAGCCCCACCTCATAACTACCTAACTCTCCTCCTCCAAAACCAGCTTCTTCACCATCACAAAAGATCAACTTTCCTCTTTACTCTCCAAATCACATCTCACCACCTGTGAACTTGACCCAATCCCGTCCCACCTCATTCCAAACCTTACCACAGTCTTCATCCCAACCCTAACCCACCTTTTCAACCTGTCACTAAAAACTGGTGTCTTCCCCTCATGCTTCAAACATACCTCGGTCACACCCATCCTCAAAAAGCCCTCCCTTGACACATCTTCTGTGTCTATCCATCGCCCCATATCACTTCTCCATTATGCCTCAAAACTACTGGAACAGCACATCCATTTTGAACTGTCCTGCCCTCTCCTCCTTATCCCTTTTTGACCACTTACAATCTGGCTTCTGACCGCACCATTCCACTGAAACGGCCCTAACTAAAGTCACTAACGACCTACTAACTGCCAAATCCAAGCGACACTAGTTTGTCCTCCTCCTCCTGGACCTGGCATATTTTCCTTCGACACAGTGGACCATTGTCTCTTACTACAGACTCCCTGATCTCTTGGCATTACAGACTTTGCCCTTTCTTGGATCTTTACATACCTAACAGAACATTCAGCTTCTCCCACTCACACACCACCTCCTCATCTTGCCCCCTATGTGTTGGTGTCCCCCAAGGTTCAATTCTAGGATCCTGCTTTTTTCCATCTACACCTTCGACCTGGGCAGCTCATAGAGTCTCACGGCTTTCAGTATCATCTCTATGCTGGTGACACACAGATCTACCTCACTGGACCTGATATCACCTCCTTACTAACCAGAATCTCACAATGTGTGTCCGCTATTTCATCTTTCTTCTCTGCTAGATTTCTTAACATGGATAAAACTGAATTCATCATCTTTCCACCATCTCATTCAACCCCCTCCAACTGACCTATCCATCAAAGTCAATGGTTGCCCATGCTCCACAGTCCCGCAAGCTTGACTCTGATCTCTCCTTCAAACCTAAGATCCAAGCCCTTTCCACTTCCTGCCGACTCCGACTCCAAAATATCTCTGGGATCCGCACATTCCTCAACCATAAATCTGCAAAAATACCAGTGCATGTCCACATCATCTCCCGCCTCGACTACTGCAATCTCCTGCTCTGTGGCCTCCCTTCTACCACTCTTGCACCCCTCCAATCTATCCTAAACTCTGCTGGCCGACTAATCCACCTGTCACCCCGATATTCCCCGGCTTCTTTCCTCTGTCAATCCCTGTGCTGGCTCCCCGTTGCCCAGCGACTTCAGTTGAAAACCCTAACTTTAGCATACAAAGCCATCCAAAACCTGTCTCCTCCATACATCTTTGATCTACTCTCCCGATACTTACCTGCACACAACCTCCGATCCTCTCAAGATCTAGTTCTCTACTTCCTTCTTATCTCCTCCTCCCACAATGGCGTACAAGATTTGTCCCGGGGATCTCCCCTACTCTGGAACTCTCTACCCCAACATATCAGACTCTCGCCTACCCTGGAAAACTTCAAAAGGAACCTGAAGACCCACCTCTTCCGACAAGCATACAACCTGCAGTAACCCTCGCTTCACCATACTGCAGCACGGTCAACTCTACCCTCACCTACTGTATCCTCACCCATCCCTTGTAGATTTTTTTATGAGTCCTTGGGGGCAGGGTCCTCTCTCCTCCTGTAGTTGGTGACCCCTTTTCACATGTAAAGCGCCATAGAATAAATGGCACAATAATAATAAATAATAATAATAATTATACTATTTTTACTGTGGTTCAATTTATGTCGCTTTTCCTGGTGTCTGCCCTCAACTTGAGCTGTTTTGGCAGTTTTTGGGCCCCTTTGAATGTGTTGTGTATGCGTTTGGTTTTACCTCCCATTGAATGCAATGGGATTCAGATATGTTCGACAAACTGTTTGACAAAATGTTCAGAGAACATCGGGAAGTTAGCCGATCTGAAATGAATCAAACCTTGAGAGGTTCGCTCATCTCTAATAGAGACTGCACACATTGCTCTGAAGCTGATCAGATCACTGGATCTGACCAGCTTCAGTCCCCATGCACCTATCTTATACTGCTGGGGCAAAGCAACCTCTGTGAGCAGCCTGGGAGAGTGCATAATTTGGATTAGCATTGCGGCCATGCCGCTGGTCCAAATTTTCAATCTACACGAGTGCATCACCCCTGGCAAAGCAGCAGGATCAGTAGCGATGGACTCCTGTAGATGATAAATTAGAACAACTTTTTAAGACACTAGTGATTTGAAATAGATTTGTTTCTAGGTCTACTGTCAGACAACCACATAGAAATAACAGCGGTTGCTGGGCATTATATGAATAGCAATCGGACTACCAAATGTTTATTATTTTTGTAAAACATTTGAGTATTATTATTTATTTTTAGAGGACCAATGATTCCATAGTGCTGTACATGTGAAGAGGTTTTACATACAAAATATAAATATAAATTACAATGAACAAACTAACAGTGACAGACTGGTACTGAGGAGGAGAAGACCTAGCCCTCATGGGCTTACAATTTACAGGATAGGTTAATATTCCAGACAATAAGCTTGGAAGTTATGAGTTGCCATTGCCAGGCTGCTAGTCATTCACAGTTTCCTTTGTGGACAGTGAAGGCAAAACATATAAGTAATAGTGATGAGTGAGTGTGCTCGAATAAGGTGTTATCCGAGCATGCTCATTTGCTGACCGAGTGTCTTCGGTGTGCTCGAAAAATATGTATACGTCACCGCGGCTGCATGTCTTGCGGCTGTTAGACAGCCGCAACACATGCAGGGATTTCTTAACAAACAGGCAATAACTGCATGTGTTACGGCTGTCTGACAGCCGCGAGACATGCAGCCGCAGTGAGGCAAACATATTTTTCAAGCACGCCGAAGCGCTTGGTTAGCACATTAGCATGCTTGGATATCGCCTTATCCGAGCACGTTCGCTCAACACTAATCAGTAACAGCGCTACCAGGAGAGGGGTCCTCTAAATATCAACAGTAAGAGAGTGCCCCCACTGCACACCAGTTTCTCTCTGGCACTGATTTCTCTAAAGCCTCCTCCTAAACATACTAAATGGCTGGCAGCTATCACGGCGGTCTTTCCCTTACACAGGAGTGCTTACTTGGTTGAGCATATCTGTGTTCTCAATGAGAGGGTAGGTGCCAGAAATATCTTTAGGAGAACAGTATGATTGACAGTCCAAAATCAGAAATGCTGGATCCTTAACTTCCCAAAAAATCACTCGTCCCGGGCTCTCATACACATTAGACTGTGGGCAGAACCAGTTATTTTTGTCCGGTTCAGCAGACATTATTCTAATGTGTATGGGGGCTCAAATACGGAGAAGTGCTTTTAAAAGGGAGTGTGGGAAGGTATAATGTAAATGTGGCTCAAGCTGGCTAATAGTTGCCATATTGGTTGTTACCAAAATTTCCCCAAAACAACTTCAGCTAAGTTCTTAATGAAGTTCGAACTTCCTGACCCATGATATGAACTGAGGAACCTAAAGATTTCATATTTTATTTCATAGGAAAATCCATTGTAAAGTTTCCTTCCTGGCAGTAAAGTATGCTGCGTTTGACATACAGGAACCTCTTTGAATGTTCGTATGATCGATCGATCCAGATTTTTAAGCAAACCCTCAGTTAATTTCCAGGTTATATTGTGTAAATTCTAACTCAAATATTGGCAAATAAAGCCATTCATCTATTATAATGAAAGTAAACTGCATTATTTTATTGCCATCTGTCCACAGTATTCTGATAGTAGAGCACAGAGTTCTAGTAAATGTAGCAGGACTAAACCGGACAGAGGCAGAACAATAGTACAATTGTACCTAACACACAGTACTTTAGTTCCTTGGCTGCCAAATCCAAAATACTTAAATGTACATCAATAAAATGGTGATATTAATTTCATTATTTTTGTCTGGCATCCTACATTAGTATAGCTAAAATATAATCTTTCTAGTGGTCAAATCAATCTTTTTCCCATGCAGGGAAAAGAGATTTCCTATTTCTACATAGACCTTAGGAGGATTCAGCTAGGAAAAAAAGCCCATTTTTAACTTTCTAATTGTTGCACCATTTTGATGTATTTGGGGCTAAAAAGTGGCATCTAATACCTCAAGACAAAATAGGAAAGTGGCTTAAAGGTGTTGTCTGGCCTTATGTTTCAATTATGGAGTCACTCTATGCAGACGCGCAGACTTGAGCACAATATGAATTCTCACATTGCGTGCAATGCATGCAGTGAGGATTCTCCGGTGCCCAAAAAAATTCAAATTATTCCAATTACACATATTATGCTATACACATGTTTATTTCCTTTGTGTGTATTGGAACAACACAAAAAAAACAGAAAAAAGGCAAATTGGACATAATTTCACACAAAACCCAAGAAATGGTCTGGACAAAATTGCTGGCACCTTTCCAAAATTGTGGGTAAATGACTTTGTTTCAAGCATGTGATGCTCGTTCAAACTTACCTGTGGCAAGTAACAGGTGTGGCCAATATGAAAATCGCACCTGAAACTAGATAGAAAGGGGAGAAGTTGACTCAATCTTTGCATTGTGTGTCTGTTTGTGCCACACTAATCATGGGGAACAGAAAGAGGAGAAGAGAACTGTCTGAAGACATGAGAACCAAAATTGTTGAACAATATCAACAATCTCAAGTATACAAGTCCATCTCGAGAGATCTTGATATTCCTTTGACATAGTGCGCAACATAAGGTTGTTGCAATGCAGGATGCAGCCCCACTCAAGTTCCAAAGTCTTTCTTGGAAAGCGTATTGTGGAAAGATGAGACCAAAATAGAGCTTTGTTGAAGCACAACATTTTACTGTTAACAGAATGAGAAAAAAACACTGTACCTACAGTCAAAAATTTCGGAGGTTCAAAGATGTTTTGGGGTTGGTTTGCTGCCTCTGGCACTGGGTGCCTTGACTGTGTGTAAGGCATCATGAAATCTGAAGTTTACTAAAGCATTTTGGGTCGCAATGTAGTGGCCAGTGTCAGAAAGCTGGATTTACGTCCTAGGTCTTGGGTCTTCCAGCAGGACAATGACCCCAAACATACTTCAAGAAGCACCCAGAAATGGGTGGAAAAAAAGCGCTGGAGAGTTCTGAAGTGGCCAGTAATGAGTCCGGATTTAAATCCCGTTGAACACCTGTGGAGAGATCTTAAAATTGCTGTTGGGAGAAGGTGCCTTCAAATATGAGAGACCTGGAGCAGTTTGAAAAATAAGAGTGATCCAAAATTCCAGTTGAGAGATGTAAGAAGCTTCTTGATAGTTATAGGAAGCAATTGATTGAAGTTAGCTATTCCAAAAGGTGTGCAACCAAATATAAAGTTAAGGGTGCCAACTGTTTTGTCCGGCCCATTTTTGGGGTTTTATGTGAAATTATGTCCAATTTGCTTTTTTGTCTCTGTTTTTTTTTTTACGCTATTTCAATACACAAAAGGAAATAAACATGTGTATAACACAACATGTGCAATTGCAATAATTTTCTGAGAGAAATACTTAATTTTTTGGAACAATTTCAAAGGTGCCAACACTTTCGACCATGTGATTTGTATACATGCGATCATGTGCCGACTAGACGTGCATGGCCTTGTGGGCGGACACATCTATTCGGAATGTGTCCGTAAGTATGCATGACTGCCTGCTCCCACCATCGGAGAATCCTCACAGCATGCAGTAGAGTGACTGCAGGCTGCAACATTTTTTCTATGTATATTTCATATATCATACCTCATACCAAAATGGTACCCACTGATAAATAAATTGAACAAATTAATATAATCTGTAAATCCAATATAATTTACAATACCCAGAGTAAAAAATAGATGCATATCCATACTTGTCATTGTCGTCTCTTACTGGGATGACACCCACCACAACATGCATTTTGGTAAGAAGCCTTCACCTGGTAACTATTGAATATTGTAAATTGAACTAGTTTAGTAAATCCTGGGTTTATAGACTGCGTCCTTCATTTTGATCTTTCGTTTAAAGACCATAATGAAGACTGGCTGCAAAGAGAATGTCTTGGTCTGATCGGCCTGTTACACGGGTCTGAAGGTTTTTTGCACTGATTTCGATAGGCACTGCGTAGTGTCTATTTTCTCTTGCTGCGGCATTGCTGGAAACTGAACACTTTCTGCTGAGTTTCCTACAAGTGAAAACTGGGGTCCAAGCAGTAGAACACCCTCGGATCAACTCATTGTCGAAGGACCTCTACCAAAAGATGGTTGTTCAAAATGTACAACCCCTTTAAAGTCTAAGCTGTTGCCCGTGTATAATTGTATGCATTAACTTGTAGCTGACTTATGACCTATTCTTTCTTAATCTTAATGGGAAAAAAAAAAAGTTCAATGAAACGTGTAGCTCACCAACATCACCTTTGTTAATGATTTTCCACTCCAGGGAATGACTGAAGCTAAACTAATTCACAAATTCACAGCGTTTTAAAGCTCGGTGACAATCTGTGACAGAGGACACGTAGGAAGTTCATTGTTACTGTACCTGGATTTTGGAGAACACATATCAAAATTAATGTTGCTCCTTTCTCCAAATTTTAATTCAAGACTTAGATTAGTAGTGATATTTTACTTCACTTTGCTTGAAGGACTAATTCAGGAAATCAATGGCTGGAGGCTTCAAGTTTGCTACATACAAGGATGAGGCAGGTATGTATGTGACAATCTTCAGTAGTGATAAGTTGGTGCTTATCTTCCACGTGTTTAAATTTGCTTTGTTAGTAATATGGGTTGCCAATCATCCAGAAATTCCAGGGCAGTCCGTAAAAATAGGACACTTTTTTTCCCTGTTCGTAAAAAAATTGAAGGCTTCCATGATTTTTTTGAAGCTGAAGAAATGTATACCGATTATTTTGACTGTAATTATCATCATATTACAGTTTGCAGTGAATGCAGCTGATGTCTTCATATCTGAATTCAAGCTGTAGACATGGATCACTGATAATCATAATCATTTATTATGGTTTTCCAATGTGTCTGTAGAAAAATATAGTCTGTCTGTGATTTTGTGATAAGCTGTCCAGAAAAACTAAAAAGTTAAGTTGGCGACCCTTTTAGTAATTGACATTTCTGTGCCTTGACAGGTTTATAATCAACATTGTCAAAAGGAGCCCATTGGCAATTAAGCATGCAGAATAGGGAAACAAAAATGTTTACCTTAAAGGGGACACAAAATAACTAAATTTGCTGAAGTCTCTGGTTCCCTATAAGCAGCCATATCAGTATGATTGATGATAGTGTTCTTCAGTGGGATTTCTGACTACAAAATTAATAAGATGGTGGATATGTCACACATCTCCAGTTCTGAGAACCTAAATAATATTTATTTACTCACTTATATAGTGCCATGAATTCCACTGTGCTTTAAAGACATCATCATCACTGTCCCCATTGGGGCTCACAATCTAGATTCCCTATCAGTATGTCTTTGGAGTGTGGGAGGAAATTGGAGAACCCGAGGAAACCAACGAAAACACAGGGAGAACATACAAACTCCTTGCATATGTTGTCCTTGGTGGGATTTGAAACCAGAACCCCAGTGCTTCAAAACTACAATGCTAACCACTGAGCCACCGTGCTGCCCAATATGATTAAGACTCAGTCACACGTTCGTGTTTAATCATGTACGAGACAAATGGTACTGGTGTCATCATTGTGTCAATTTTTACCATCAATGTGTCATCCGTATATTCGCTTTTACCATCCGTGTGTCCGTTTTTACCATCAATGTGTCATCAGTGTTTTTTATGGATGGATAAATAAATTAGAACGCTTCTCCTATATTTGACAATGTTAAATACTAACAAATGGTACTGGTGTCATCTGTGTGTCCGTTTTTATCATCAGTGTTTTTCATGGATGGATAAATGAATTATAAAGCTTCTCCAATACTTTGTAATGTTAAATACTGACAGTACACGGACTGTACACTGATGCCATCCTTGTGCTGTATGTGTTCTTCACAGACCCATAGACTTGTATGGGCACTTTTCATCCGTGATACCGGAGAAAAATAGACATGTCTCCTTGAGTTTTGCATGGACACACAGTCTGTGAAGTAACACAGACATGTGAACAGCACCATAGATTATAATGGATACACTTACGTGCAAAATGGACATATGAATGAGGCCTTGCATAGACTTTTACTAGCTGTATAAGACAGGTTTCTCTTCACTACAATCATTCTTTCTTGATAAGCCTTTGTGACAATTCAACTTCTGGTCAAGATGAAGTGTCTTGTTGGTGCCCTCATTAGAACCCCGCACCAGAAATTGCCCCTGGGCAATGATTTCTGCTGTTATAATGGAGCTGAGACAATTATATTGGTTCTGTTTATTAATATATACCAGTAAATCTTAATAAACCCTACTAACTGTAACGTTTTTTGTTGAGGTGCTTGTGTCTTAGGCTGTGTGCCCACGGTGAGCTTTGATCGCGTTTTTGATGCTGAATGTTTTCCCTGCATCGAGAGCTCAGCGTCTTACAGTTCCGGCAGTGTCAAAAACGCGATAAAAACGCATGTTAAAAAAACGCACACAAAAACGCTATGAAGAAACGCAAGTAACCTAATTGAAATAATAAGTGCAGAAATTCTGCAACAACTAAGAGCTCCTCGTGGGAACGTGGCCTGAGGTACAAAAAAAGTGCAAGTATACCAATGGGAAGCTGACGGGGCATGTAACATGAGTGGCAGCTAGCCTAGGCAGTAACTTACTGGGCTAAGGCAATATAGCTACAACTAGTGCACAGAAAATTCCCTCTCAAAATAACATGCAAAAGTAGGTTTCCATTCAATGGAGAACTTATTGAATATGTGCATGGACTTCTTTGTTAGCATTCTAGTGTATACATATTGGGTGCAGACAATATTATATGAGAGAACAGCAGTGTTTTATACTGTATATAGGAATTATTTTTCCTGTACAAACCATTCCCAATGTCTCCATTCATCCGAGTCAGATGTCTCAATGAGGCTGGAATCACCCATGTGGTTTTTAGCGGAATTTCTTATGCAATGTTTTAAGCCAAAGCCATTAGTGGATACAAAGGAATGGATATGTAAGGGAAGGACCTTACTTCTCCTGCCTGCTGAGATTCACTTCTGGTTTTGGTTCAGAAAACTGCATCAAAACTGCATGTGTGTCCAGCCTTATTGAATAATGTATTTAAAGTGTCTAACCTTATTGAATAATGTATTTAAAGTGTCTAACCTTATTGAATAATGTATTTAAAAACAAAAAAAACAAAAATTAAAAATTGCTGGTGAGCTACTATTTTTATGTTCAACCGATTAACCTATGCAATTTGCTTTCTACCTTGTGCTATTCTCTTTCTCTATAAAAATGAGTTAAGAGTTTTAAGTACGGTTACAGTATTGGGCCTTATTCACACATCTGTTTGTGTCACATACGTGCTATAGGTTTTTTGTTATAACAGATAAAAAGACACACATTAGAGTCTGTGTGTCTTTATATACTGTATCTCTCATTTTCCTTTTTGATGATTGATGGTAGAAATATAAACTGAGACATAGTGATGAGCGAGTATGTTCTGTTAACCCTTTCGGCGAGTATGCTCGGGCCGAGCTCCGAGTAGTTCCAGCTGCTCAGTGTTATGTTTGAATCGCTCCCGTGTGCATGATTTGCGACTGTTTGACAGTTTTATTACATGTGAGGAATGTCTATTTCTTACACATTCCTCACATGTAATAAAGCTGCTAAACAGTTGCAAATCATGCACACGGGAGCGATTTAACCTTATCACCGAGCAGCTGTAAATACTCGGAGCTCGGCCCGAGCATACTCGCCGAAAGGGTTAACAGAACATACTCGCTCAACACTACTGACACATGTTCTACTTAGGATCTTACTGACTGGTTGATTATAGAAAATATGGATCCAGCAAACTGAGGAGAAGCGCTTTGTTTTTTGTATAGTGAAAAAAAACAGTTAATATGACCTGAATTGTAATTAAAAACAAAATTATAAAAAAAGGGAAAGGTCCAGGAAGAACTGACAGTGACTAGCGAAGCAAGCTCCAACTCATAAACCATAAAAAACTCCTGTATTGTCCCATTTGTGATGACACTAAACTTGGCATTGTATCTTTCCTTACCGATAAGCTGTTAACCTTTGCACTCATGTCAGCGAATGTTTCATTGTATCTCAGTCTTTAACACATATGCATTAAAATGACACTCGACACTTTTCTCATCCATTGACAACACTGTAAAATTACACTGCTAGAATTATAAACATTTTATAGCGCACAAGCCAAGAGGAACTCTTTGGATTACATTATAATTATGTTTCAAGAAATAAAAGCCATGCCTTCAATATCTGACCTTTAATTGGCTAATAAAATATGAGAATTAATTTCATTGTTTCGGCATTACAAAATAAGAGACACGCCAGGCTACCTGTATACTTCCAAATTGTGGACTAGAACTGGCCATGAACATAGATTCTTGTTGTCGGATCTTCAATTTCAAAGTTGTCTACAAAAAAACATCTAAGGCCATGTTCACATGATCAGTATTTGGTCAGTATTTTACATCAGTATTTGTAAGCCAAAACCAGGAGTGGAGCAATCAGAGGAAAAGTATAATAGAAACACGTCACCACTTCTGTATTTATCACCCACTCCTGGTTTTGGCTTACAAATACTGATGTAAAATACTGACCAAATACTGAACGTGTGAGCGTGGCTTTTGTGTATTCGTTTATTCCCCTCCTTCTTCCAAGAGCCATAACTTTATTCCATCAATATAACCATATGAAGGACAACTTTTATCTGATCACACCATTGATTTTACCTTGCAATGTCCTGGAAAATGAAAAATTCCAGTTGCAGTGAAAGGGTGACCCCCCCCCCCCTCCCCCAACTCCTCAATTCTGCCATTTAATTTTAGGTTTTGTTTTTACGACATTCACTGTGCAATAAAAATGGCCTGGTAACCTGATTTTCGGTATCAGTACGATTATAGCAATACCAAATTTGTAAAGTGAGTTTTTTTATTTAAGTATTAAAATAAATCTGAGTTTTATAAAGAAAATTTTGCTTTGTGTCGCCATTTTTTGAGAGCCGTAACATTTTTATTTTTCGATTGATGGAGCTATAAGTGATGTTGTTTTATTCATGGTGAGCCTATTTTTAAATGGTATCATTTTGGGCTTTTTATTTTATTTTTTTTGCTGGAGATACTGAGATACAAAAAAAACCCAGCAATTTTGGCTTTTTGATTTTTTTTCAATTTTTACTGTACCTGTAAAAATAATTTTATATTTGATAAAATGGACTTTTATGCGTTGATACCAAATATATCTTGATTTTTAGAATTTTTTTTATCAATGTACTTTTAAACTGGGAAAAGGAATGTGGATTTGAATTTATAATTTTTTTTAAAATGTTACCTTATTTTTCCTTTTATTGCTTGTTCTACATACTGCAATATACTCCTGTAGTTGGGCTTCACAAGAGTAAATACCAAAAAGTGAGATCTGATAGATGTCTCACTCCAAAATCAATAACTTCTATCTCAAGTTGTATTGTATAAAAAGTAGGATAAAACAACTTTTATTATGTATACTCTATTAAAATCATATATAGAAAGCCAACACTAACTTAATTAAGATACACTGCCTGTTGCATGTATAGGTAAGGAAAGATATATACAGCTTACTTGCTGAGGAAATTCAGATCCACATTTTAGATATAGCACCCTGGATATATAATTTTAGTGTAAAGCTCAGTGCCAAAATGACCCTAAACTGATTTTATGACTAAACCTGCAACATCAACATAATGGGGGTTCACAATCCTAAAAAGGGCAACCCCATACTGGCACATAATAAATGTGAACTGGATCAACTTATTTCACCAAGTTACTTAGGAAAACCTGTATTGGGCTTTTATTTTTGGAGAGATCTGTAGGATGGTAGTGGGATGGATCTCTCCCTCAAGTCTGGGTCTTACTTGTGACCCATGGCCACGTTTTTTATTTAAACCTGCAGTTAATGTTTGGGTGTGTCAGTTTTGTGTTGGATTTCACATGCAGCAGAGCTGAAGGTGCTGTGGACGTATGCCTGGCTGTATAAAGCTAACACAGTCCAGAGCCAGCGACGTGGGCAACCACGATAGCACCCGAGGACTTTATGGGAGTGCAAGTGCAGGCGGCACTGGACTTTATTTACAAATTCCTGGCTGCGGTCCGGAAGTGACCACTTTCCTGTGTTCAGTGTTTTGGACAATAAAGGATGTTTCATTTTACTTGCCTGGGTCACTGTCTCACTAATTCACTCACAGAAAAGCCGCTGCCTTATGTCACCTATTCAAAGATTACATGATAACTTATTGATCAGCAGTTTTCCTTCCTCACGGGACCCACACAGATCGGCAGAATGGGGCACTTTTATCCCCGCTAGAATGGAGTGGCAGTGAGCTCGCTTAAAGCACCACTCCAACATTTTTTTTTATTGCACCACTGGAGTGGCGCTTTAGATGTAAGTCTCCTGCTCCCTGTCTGATACTCACCTGCCACCGCCTTCATTGGTTTCCCTGCTGCTCTGGTCCATTTCTGTGAAAAGTCACCTGCCGGCGTGCTTCAGTGTTTCATGGAGCATGCCGGAGGTCACTCTTCAATACATGTCTATGAGAGCCTTGTTCTGGCTCTCACAGACTTGTATCGAGAGATTGTGAGTGGAGCTTCTGATTTCCGGCTGTCACAAGCTGCGCTCACAAGATGGTGCTAAGGGACCGAAGCAGTGCTGAAAACCGGGGAAGAAGTCAGAGGGTGAATATATGACCAGGACCTGGGGGCTTACATTTAAAGCGCCACTCCAGGGCTGAAAAAAAAATGCTGGAATGGTGCTTTAACCTCCACTCCATTTATTTCCTATGATTCTGATGAGCAATGAGCTCAGGTTTTCCTGGAAGCCCCATCGAGAATGAATGGAGCAAAAGTTAGGTATGCACAGTGCCATTCTAACGGGGATAAAAGTGCACAATTCAGGATAAAAATCCCTATTCTGCCAATTCGTACGTGTCTCAGCAGTTGGACATCCCCTTTATATGATATATTAATGGTATAGCATTTAATATGAGGAATCGACTTTCCTTAACATGTACAGGTGCATAGGAAGTCTTTGCAGGTGTTTTTTGTTAATTATTTTAATTTACTGAGATAATGACTTTTGTGTTTTCATTGGCTGTAAGCCATAATCATCAACATTAACAGAAATAAACACTTGAAATAGATCACTCATGTAATGACTCTATATATGAGTTTCACTTTTTATATTGAAGAACTGAAATAAATGAACTTTTTAATGATGTTCTAATTTTGTGAGATTCACCTGTATGTATGAATAAGGCAAAAAAGAGAGCCCCTTGGCACTCCCGACTTTCTCCTATAAATTCACGATGATGTACACAGGTGTAATCCATACATATAGCTACCTGATTAAAAAATCTGTGGTGCTCTGATGTAATGCAAAAAGTCACTGAAAATCCCAAAAAGTAGATGTGAAGATAATGGCACTCACCACATCATGGGGAAATCTTATTAATATATAACATGTAAATAGATCATTGGATGCAACACGCAAGTCGGAAATTACCAACTTAACTATTTATTTTCCTTAGCCGGGAGTGGGGAAAGGAGTTTCTTTAACAGAAGGGAAAGGGTATGATTTATAGCATACAATGTTCAATATACAATTCTGTTATCAGGCACATATACTGTAACTCTTATAGTCACTCTATGTGCCATATGACTAACTTCTGATGAGAGTAGTATTCACAAGCACCAAAATGTCAATGGCAAGTTTCTCTATTAATCACAGGTTCTAATAATAATAATCTTTATTTTTATATAGTGCTAACATATTCTGCAGCGTTTTACATAAGTTATCATTGCTGTCCCCATCGGGGCTCACAATCTAGATTCCCTATCAGTATGTCTTTGGAGTGTGGGAGGAAACTGGAGAACCCCGAGGAAACCCACGCAAACACGGGGAGAACATACAAACTCCTTGCAGATGTTGTCCTTGGTGGGATTTGAACCCAGGACCCCAGTGCTGCAAGACTGCAGAGCTAACTACTGCGCCACCGTGCCGTTCTAATGTGCATCTTTAGGTTTTCCTGCTAGGCCGCAGGTCCTTCTGACAAAGTCAATCAGCGCTGTATGGGCTTTTTTCACACTTGCCAGTCCCCGTCCCGTATGCGGCACCACCCTGTACTGTACCCTAACTGAACCCTGTACTGTACATCAGAGCTGGAAGTGACGGCCCGAGTCACTTGCTCCTCCAGTCCACCACGGCAGACGTCCACTTTCGGATTAGGATCCTCACGGGGTCTTCGGTGCTTGACCTGCCACGGTAGTCTATCGGGCCTGGACGAACGAGGGCTGGACCCGAGCCTTGACTGGTGTAGTCTGGTTCACGGACCTTGACTGGCGTCGTCTGGTTCACGGACTTCGACCGGAGTCGTCTGGACCCTGCTCACAGGCACACAACAACCTGCTGGTTCAGCTCTCCTGGCACACTTTGGTGTCTTGGCCTCGATGGCTCTCTCTGTGCGCGCCCCGTTCATCTCACTGGTTGGCGTCAAATCTCTTCCCGCCTTGCCACTCCAGCTTCTTATATCGGGGAACTGCATCACATAGGTCGCCTGACCCGGTGCTTCGTCTAGACTCTTCCTTTCCAAAACTCTCCCCTTTCCTATTGGTTCCGCAGGGTCCTGCTTGGGAAGCAGGTGGCAGTCTTCAGACAGACACACTCTTACATACACATACAGTATATACCTTTAAATATACATACAGTGGATGTAAAAAGTCTACACAACCTTGTTAAAATGACAGTTTTTTGTCAGGTAAAAAAAAATCACACCAAGAAGAATAATTTCAGAACTTGTAGAAGAGCGGAGATAACGATGGGTGCCTGAAACTGTAGTACAGTGGGATCATGCACCTTAAAGCACCACTTCAGTGTTTTATTTTATTTCAACGCTGGAGTGGTGTTACTAATGTAAGGTCCCTGACCCTAGTATTACACTCACCCTCCGCCTTCAGCTCCACCATCTTGTGACTGCAACTTCTGACTGACTGGAAGTCAGAGCTAACGGACACAAGCTCTCAATGTAAATCTATGAGAGCCTCGTTCTGACTCATAGACTTACATTGAAAAGCGACCTCCGCTTGTTTCAGCAAACACTGGAGCAATCGGGCAGGTTACAAACAGCTGGAGACCGTCCGAAGTGGCGCTGAAAAAAGATGAAGGTGGCTGCTGGTAATTATGAAACTGGGGGCATGACTTTACATTACTAGCACCACTCCAGCGTAGCAATAAAAAAAATGCTGGAGTGGTGCTATAATTGCAACTGTGAGAGATTGAAAGTAGTATTTAAACCGTTAAAGGGTTAACTGCAGCGATCGTAGCTAGCTCCAGTTGTTGCTGTTATAGGTGAATGCCAGGTGCGGAAGGGGCTCAGATCCTGAGCCTGCTCTGTACATCGGCACCTTACCTTTGTCATACATCTATATCACACGTCAGGAAAGGGTTAAAGGAAGTTTGTCACACAAAATAAGTGTTAAAACCAAGCTCAGTTCCACAGTACTCTTGGAGTGACCAAACTGTTCAGTGCACTTTCCCAACTACTTGTTTTGAATCTATCTCCACCCTCTATCTTGATTGAAAGCTCTGGCCTTCCAGGAGCCAGGGGAGCGTGGCAGTAGTTGGAAATCGAGTGGGAAGGACAGCTGTGCTATATGGCTACTCCAAGGTCCAGTGAGAGCATATGCTTACTGTAGTTTGAATGGTCATTTTGTGCTGACAGATTCATCTTAAGGATTCCTTCACTGTTGAAAATTAACTTTTCACTGCCGGATGCAATAAAATGCTCATAAAAACACAAGTGCCTTAAATAATGCTACCTTTACACTACTTTCTATAATGATTGCATGTAGTATAACTAAAGCTAACATACAGGCAAATTGTCAGTGGCATTTACATGTTTCCAATCATGCTGCAGATAACGTTATTTACAGTGGCAAGCAGGGTTGTGAAATGTTTAGAAATCCCTCGACAGTCCTTAAATTAGGGCACCTTTTCCCCTGTTCGTAAAAAAATGTAATGCGTCCATTATTTTTTTGAAGCCAGAAAGACTTGCACATGTTTTTAGGATTATTTATCACTAGTGATGAGCGAGCATGCTCGCTACTACTCGGTACTCGCCCGAGCATCTCACTGCTTGAGATGCTTGGAGCTTGCCGAGTATTTCCAGGCTTGCTCGGCGGGAGCTCTGGTCCTCTCCCTGCATGTTTGGCGCACTTTAGAGAGCCAATGAACATACAAGGATTGTCTGCCACACACTGTAATGCTGTAGCCATGTTGGCTGTGGCATTACAGTGACTGGCTGGCCGTACACAGCGTCATCAGGTCCATATCAGACCTGGCACCGCCATGCTCGTCACAGTCTACTCCGGAATCAGACAGTGTAGGGAGAGATGCTGCTGAGCTAGGGAGAGATTTACTTGTTTCTTAGTTAGTGTAGGTATACCAGACTATATTAGATACACATATCCATCTCAACAAACAGTCCTTCTGAGGACTAATCTACCAGCTGCATAGATATCAGTGCTAGGCAGGCAGGCAGGCAGTGTATGTGGCAGACTGCAGTGCATATAGCAAGAGGGTCCATTCCAGTTCTGTCAGCTGCTGGTGCTTTTACAGATATTTCTAGAAATAGCCCCAGGTATCAGGGGCCAGGAATAATTTTTTTTTGGATCTTAATCCTGATTATTTGCTTAAAAAGCAATCCAGAGAACACTGTTTTTCTGCTCCATTTGCATGTTGGCACTGCAGAATACAGCCAGATTCTTTCCATATTACAGCACTAAAAATCCATCTAATTAAAACTGTGGTTTGTCCGTCACACGGATCACATATACAGTAAGTGTGCTCAAAATTCTACCATTTCAGGCCTCCAAAGAAATCTTGTTGCAGTGTGTCAGTGAATTTATTCACACGAGGTCGCTATTAAACATAGTTACCTACAGGCCAGCAATTTAAAACTGTGGTTTTCCGTCAAACGTATCACATATCACTGCGGTTCAAATCCAGCCATTTGTAGTGAATGTGGAAAATATTGTCCTCCATTTAAATTGGGCAAGGCGAGTGGCATGGGACGGGGAAGTGGACGTGATAGTGATGATGGTGCATGCAGAGGACGATGCCGAGGCCATGGGCTAGCTGAAATTGTGCCACAACAAACACCCACATCTTCTCGCTCGACCTTCCTGTCCCAATTAATAGGGGACCGTAGAACACCACTATTGAACACAAAGCAGTGTGAAAAGGTTATTTGTTGGATAGCAGATAATGCTTCCAGTCACTTAGCCACCACCACCACCACCCAGTGCCCAGAGACAACTGATCCCACACTTGGACACTCTGAAGAGCTGTTCACTTTTCCATTTATAGATTCGGCCTCTTGCCCGGTTCACTTGAGGCGGGGCAAGAGGAGATCGCATGTAGCGATGCCCAAATATTTGAGCAGCCACGGTCACACGAAGGCGATGGTGGGAAACTGTCACAAGAGGTGGACGATGATGAGACACAATTGCCAGAAAGTCAGGAGGAGGACCAGGGTTCGGAAGTGGAAGACGAGGTGGTGGATGATATAGTAACTGACCCAACCTGGCAGGGAGACATACAGAGCAAGGACAGCAGCACACAGGGGAAGGGAGGCAGAGCACCCCAACAGGCAGGAAGAAGCAGTGTGGTGGCCGCAGACAGAAGGCGGGCAACCCTTCCCCGCAACATCAACATGACCGAAGTTGCAAGTACAACTGTTAGGGCTTCCCGAGTCTGGTTGTTTTTTAAAGACTCTGCCGATAATCCCAAAAAGGCCATTTGCACCACCTGCCAGGCCAGCATCAGCAGGGGTAGCAAAAATAGCAGCCTGACCACCACCAGGATCAAACTTAGATGCCGAGCACGCCGCAAATACTCGGCGAACAACTGAGCATGCCCGTTTAAAGGATTAAATAAGCACATTCGCTCAACACTACTAATAACACATCTGAGAGACACCTCATATTCATTACAAATGTGATGTAAATAATAAATGACACTTAGCCTCCATAGCTATTAGATGTAAGTTGAGAACGATTGGGCCATTGGAATTTCAACAGCCGATCCTTTTGTTTTCAGTGGTCTTCTCCTCTCTCCTCATTGAAAACACATGAGCTCTTGCCTGAGTGGTCATGTGTTTTGGGGAGTCAGGAGAGATATCTGTCTTTTGAATGAATGTTTGGCTGACATTTATCTTGTGTGTATGGCCGACTTAACTACAGACCAATCACTGGAAATATCACTAGCTTACTAGTGACGGGGGGCAAATACTGGGAAAGCATGGGCTGGTCAACAGATATAACTCTTGACAAGGCATAGATGTTTGAGTTTTTAGGAAATGTAAATTGCATTTGCAAAGTACATAAATAATCTCTGCGCTGAACTAGTGATGAGATTACATGTGCCACAGTAAATTGCCAACGTGTAGGCAGAATGCTCATCATTGTGTAAAGAAGAAAAACTTGTGGTTCTCCAGCATCCAAGATGCTTGAAATGTCAAAGCATTTTGACGTCACTTGTGGACTTTTGGCAGTTCTAAACCAGTCCCTGTCAGCTTCACCAACCTTTTGAAAAGTGGATGGAACTTAGCTGGGAGATGTGCGTGGCATAGTGCATCTAACAATTTCATTACAATTCACGTCACAAACATAACATTGGTGAAAAATTCTCATTCAGTTCAAAAAGCGTAAGCAGAGCTTTATGTAAATCATATACTATGACCCAAATTAATCAAGACTGGAATTTTGTAGGCCATTCTTTTTGAAATGTGCCCTGGAGTAAGGTGCACCAAGCGCATTAATAGACGTGCTCCCATTAATGAAATGTGTGCATCTTTCAGCTGCCGTGCACCACGGCAAGAAATGTACGTCAGTCTAGGTGAATTTGGGCCACGTTATGTGCTTTGTATAAAGATCTGCTTACGTTTTTCAGACCGAATGAAGGTTTTCCACCTATAAACAACCTACAATATTTGGAGTGCTTGACAAGTTTAGTAAAAAATGTATTAAAAAATGACATAAAAAACATCACACAGAACAGAGGACCATACACATGGTTAATGACTCAAGAATTATTAAAATACACATTAAATTCAATAAGGTATATGCTGTTGCTGATGTTATGAAGACCCTATTCACATACACAAAATGCAACAGAGAGTCAGAAAACCTGTATGCCGGTCTAAGAAAATGACCCTGACGCACGTTTCACGGCCACTTCTTCTGAGGACCCACAATCCACTAGCTATATTCCCAATAAGATTTTTTTCTCGGTTGGATTATTGCTTCTTTAGCTCAAACATTTTGTAGGATTTTTGTGGTCCACGATTATAGATTTGGCTGTTATTCCACCTGGTTGAACTGATTTCTCACATACTCTATGTGGATAGGGTCTTCATAACATCAGCAACAGCATATACCTTCTTGAATTTAATGTGTATTTTAATAATTCTTGAGTCATTAACCATGTGTATAGTCTTCTGTTCTGTGTGATGTTTTTTATGTCATTTTTTAATACATTTTTTACTAAACTTGTCAAGCACTCCTAATATTGTAAGTTGTTTATGTGATAGCTGGGAAAGTTAAGTATGGTCAATTAATAGGAATTATAGGTTTTTCACCTATGTTGCTTTGAGCAACTCTGCAACTTTTGTGACATTTTGATGCTTGAGGACCAATATTAGCCAATTGTCTTCTGCAGTCTACTAGTCTGCTGCTGCACTAAAAAATCCCTCATAAATGAATAATATATACGTGACTGGTAATGTGGACATTTCATAAAAACAGATGAGACTGAATGTCTGCTATGGGTGTTAAATTTCCCCCTGAGGGGTGTGGAGCACAATCGGTTTGCCACTAGCTGGAATATGGTACGGAATTTCTCTCAGTTCTTCACCCTTAAATCTTACAAAACTCCCCAGAATAGTCACCGACTGGTGGCAGTAGTGTTGTCAGGATAAGATAGACCAGAGAATGAGATGGAGACAGGCCAGAAAAGGAGTAGAAAAACAGATACCATGTGAACAATCGTAAGAGCAAAACAGGAGTGTTATCCAAGGCAAGAATCACGTATCATAATCAGCAAGAACAAAAGCCAGGCAAAGGGTAGCATCGCAAGTTTCAGGCAAGGCATAACGGGTATTCCAACCTTCTCTATTTAGGTGTGGATCCCACTAGCTATCTCAATAACTGGGTCACATCGCGTTTAGCTGTCAGTGGAGAGATAGTCAGAAGTCCCATAAAAATAAATTCTCAGGACCCACATCTACTCTACACGTGCAGCATATGCTGTGGATATCAGTGACCATGGGTTTCTCAGACTTCCCAATATCTGCAGATTATTCCATAAATGTTTGATAGTTGCGGGTTCCACAGTTGTGACCTACATCTACCTCCATATCTCGATCCCCCTTTCTGCTGGTTGAATGATTGCAGTGACTGATTACAGCACTCAGCTGTATTCAGAACTATCTAAAATTGGTTGTCCTGACCACTACTAGGACAACCCCTTCTCAATCTGAATGTTTGCCCACTTTAAAATAAAAGCACCTATACTCACCTCCTGTGTCGGTGCCATTCCAGCGGTGTCGGCACTCGCATTCCTGGGGCTCACGAGAGGTTGTTACGACACGTGAATCAGTGCTGGCATCACAGTCCTCGCTTTAGGATGTATAAGTAATGAAGAGGAAGTGAGCGGCCAGCCGCAGCTTTCACCTCCTCTTGTTTACTTATACGTCTAGGAGGGGACAGTGATGCCAGCGCTAATTGGGTGGACAACCTCACGAGAACGCAAGTGCCGACACTGGGGAAACGGCGCCAGCACTGGAGGTGAGTATAGGTGTTTTATTTTAAAGGGGGAAAACATTCAGATTGAGAAGGGGTTGTCCAAGTAGTGGACAACATCTTCAGGGAGTTTGTATATTCTCGTGTGTTTTCTCCGGGTTCTCCGGTTTCCTCCCACTCTCCAAAGACATACTGAAAGGGAATTTATATTGTGAGCCCTAATGGGGACAGTGATGATAATATATATAAAGCGCTGTGAAATATGATGGCGCTATATAAGCAATGCATAAAAATAAATTTTCGTTTTAATGCTCTTTGCCATATATACTTTTCGGAACTGCAGAAGTTATGGTTTGTGGTAATAAACATTTGCACAATGCTCTAAAATAAAATCATTCAATGGGAAACTGAAAGTGAAAAAGTTTGCTCTAGGCCTCTTTCAGATGTCTGTTTTTCTCGTACGAGTGCTATCTGTGGTTTTCACGGATGTACAGTATCTCGTGCCTGTGATAGTCTATGTGGCCTTTCACGTCTGTCATTTTTCACGGACCGAGCTGTCTGTGGAAAATCATGGAGACACGTGATTTTCATTCAAGGGTTGGCTCAAAATCAGCTCTACAAGTCTATATGGGTCTGTGAAAAAATCGTAAAGCACTCAGATGACATCCAAGTGCAGTGCGATTTTCACGGACTGTCAGAAAGGAGAAGGTGGAGAAACTTTCTTTTTTCTCCATGTACGAGAAAAACTGATCACGCTCGGACCATACTCTGATCAAAATAATAGGTCTTGTTTTGAGAGTTTTTTTACATCAGTATTTGTAAGCCAAAACCAGGAGTGGGTGATAAATCCAGAAGTGGTGACGTGTTTCTATTATACTTTTCCCCTGATTGTTCCACTCCTGGTTTTGACTTACAAATAAAAACTCACAAAAAACTCAACGTGTGTGCATGTCCTCAGAGTTTCATCAGCTTTTTTCTTGCTTCAGAATCCTCTCCAATCACATAATATAACAGCACATCAATAGCACCAGACTGCTTTCCAATTTTTTTTCACGGACCCATAGACTTGCATTGGCGACTTTGATCCATGTCTCAGATCAAAATTGGACATCTCTCCATGTTTTGGTGTGAACCTCTCAGTCCACAAAAATATACAGACATGCAAACATCCTATATACTATACTAGGTGAGTTAGGGCTCGTGCACATTCCGTATTATCGGTCTGAATGCGATCCGGCAAAACATTGCATCATACTCGGACCAATGTTAGTCTATGGAGCTGTGCACAAGTCCGCATGTTTGCTGCATGTCCGAGTTTGATCTGATATTCAGATTGAGCTCAGCAATGCAAATCAATGAGTCTGTGGAAACATCGGACAGCACTCGGATGACATTTGAGTGCAGTCCGATTTTCACACAATGAAGAAGATGGAGAATTTTTTTTCTCCATCTTCTCCTCACCCGAGAGAATCAGAACACCCTGTTCTCACACTCTGAGTGTGATTTGAATAATCGACTCGATTCTCTCGGATGACAGAATATATGATCGTGTGACCCTAGCTCACATCAGCTAAAAATACGGATAGAACTTGTATATGAAAAACTAATGGCTGAATAAGCCCTTAGACTAGGGTTACACCTATTTTTTTTCATAACTCATTGTAAAAAAATAACTGTCCATAGGAATTTATGGAGTATACTAGGCTTTGCTGAGATTAAATTGAGTTGTGTAAAAATTGCTCATAAATGGCTTATTGAGGTTCAGAGTACTGCATAGAATAAAAGCCTTATTATGAAAAGTCTAAGTGCATCAATAGTCATATTTTCCAGTAGTCAATATTCTAACTTTTGTTGCCCTTGAAAAAAACCTCTATTTTTATAGCTGCAATTGCTAGTTCTTACATGTGTGTAGTGTTACTCTGCAGAAGGAGCCATAAAATGAGGCTGGGATTGCTGGAGCAGATCAAGGATCATTCCTGTACCTAGAGATGTGCTCAGCTTAGGTGCATATCTGAAGGAGCCTCCTCCTCCTCCTCCTCCTGGAGCTGCAAGTGTTTCCCTGGAGGGTGGGGGACATCACGCTGCTCATTACCCCCAGTTTGAAAGTCTGATGAGTTTGCTGGTCAGGACTGGGAGGATCACTGCCTTAGGGAATCCCTTAGGAGACCCTATTAAATACCACCCCCTGGGAAGTCTCCAGCACCTTGAAAATGCAGCTGAAGGTAATGTATAGAGTGACAATACTTTCCCTCTAGAGCCTTTGTAGCAAACTCTTTTCACTTTTCTGCCAATTTTAAGGCAGCCTCTTAGTATGAATGCACTGCAAGTCTCAGCACTCTCTATTACACAGCAGACTTGCTGGTACTTACAGTGTCCCATATAGCATACTTTACAATGAGGATCACACACATATAATTCTATATATTTGACTTTTCATATGTTTCACCCTACATTATAGTAGTGTTTGTTTCCAGCGACTGATAACTAATGCATGATATTTTACTAAATAATGCAGAAATATTAGGGACATGTAGCAGTAATTGCTCTAATGCAGATACATTAGTCACACACTGACTTCTTGATTTGCTTTTTTTTTCATGTGGATTTACAGAAAACACCTGATATGAGATGTTACTATGGTATCATAGTGTCGGCTAGACACATTTATACGCTTCAGTGTGATGTTTTGTCGATTGCCAGAAATGCTCTGCCATCCCAAAACCCAGAAGATTGTTAGGGTACTCCTAGGTTTGCCCACCCATTTTGCGATTAGAAAAGAATGGCACTATTACTGCTGCCCAGAACATCTTACTGGTTACCATAGTAACCATATAGCAAGGATACATTATGTTTAAGACACTACGGTGTGAAAATGCTAGTTCCATAAAATAATCCATCGGATGGAGTGGCATTACTCTATGCATTATCGGCTGATTATATATTTTTATATTTGGAACAGAAAATTAAAAAAGGTTGTCAGGTTCAATAAAAATGTGGGCCCGGGTTGCTCCCTCTTTGAAACAAAAAATAATAATAATAATAATAATTTCTTCCGTTGCTACCCACCGTTCTTTGCTGACAACTTATATGCAATACGTGACTACTACAGCCATTTACTGGCCACTAGTGTTGAGCGAGTATGTTCTGTTAACCCCTTCGCCGAGTATGCTCGGGCCGAGCTCTGAGTATTTATAGCTGCTCGGTGATATGGTTGAATCGCTCCGTGTGCATGATTTGTGACTGTTTGACAGTTTTAATACATGTGAGGAATGTCTATTTCTTACACATTTCTCACATGTAATAAAACTGTCAAACAGTCGCAAATCATGCACACGGGACCGATTCAACCATATCACCGAGCAGCTATAAATACTCGGAGCTCGGCCCGAGCATACTCGGACAGAACATACTCGCTCATCACTACTGGCCACTGCAGTGTCTTGTTTTCTACCTAAGCAGCACCACTGAGCACAGTGATTGGCTGCAGTGGTCACATGTGGTAGGCCGCTCTATCAGCAAAGGCCAACAGAGGCGCAACAAGGACTTCAGTAGATAACTACTTCATTTTTTAAAATTTATTTAGTTTTTACTTCATTTTAGAGCATGAACAGCCTTGGTTTATTTTTTACTTTTTTATAGAACTGGAGAAACCATTTAAGATAATGGATACTTAAATATTAAACTGGTGTATTTCACACATCTAGTTTAATGTACGTTATGTGTTCATTTTAGGCTCTTTTCACACCTTCCAGCACAAATTTTAATAGTATATCGTGACATTTTATCAGTTAAAAAGATGGACACAGAGACAAAAACCCAAAAGACCCTATAATGGTCAGGGGGCCCATCGGCACTGTTGCTGTCAGGAGACAAGTTTAGCTTTTCAATTATTTTCTTTGCAAAACAGCAGTAATGTAGAATACAAATGTGAACAGAGCTTTAGATGGTGGTGTGTTATGTTCATTTTAGCCAAGATCTATACCAAGTTACCTTACAGAAAGGGGTTACATGTTTTTATATCATGCAATGAATCCCACAGCTTAAAAGTAGTTCTATCTATAATGCAAAGATTATCTGTGACATGACATGTGGATGTGCATATGTAAAGTCTCTTGCACATCATGTTCAGTAGATGTCTTGTATGTTTCCTTGATGATGGTGTAATGATGGATCTTACTCCCAAGGAGAGGGAAATCATTCCTGAGATCCTTTTAAACGAAGGAGAAAGTATATGCAAAGACATACAAGAGAACAAATCTCCAAAATTAGTCATAGGCATGGAGCCTGAATGGCAGCGCACAGAGGCCACACTGCTCGTTTACCCGAAGACTCATGGCCGCCATGTCCTGTATGTATAGAAGAATCGCTCCGGCTGTGAACACAAATTTGGAATATGTATATGACCTTCAAGCCAAGGAAGGGGAAGTGACATGGAAAAAAGGTACTAAGGAGGTCTTAGTCTCTTCCTGTACTTTCTAAAGAGGAAGACTCTACACCTTATGAATTTGTTTCTGCTTATTTATCATGAGGAAGAAAAAAAAACTTAAAACACTAGTCATTGTGCTCTAAAAGGGGAAGAATATTCCTCCCCTCATGTACTAATCATCATAAAATTAACATAAAACATAAATATTAACATAACCACTAAAATTATAAAAAAAACTGGACATGTTGGATTGCATTTTTTTTTGACAATTTCACTGTAATTGGATTTTTTTTCCCATTTTCCAGTACACTCTGTGGTAAAATGAATGGTGTCATTAAAAAAACAAGCCCTCATTTGTCTATGTGGACATAAAAATAAAATAGTTATGGCTCTGGAAAGAAAGGGAGGAAAAATGGAAACGCAAAAATGGGAATTGGCCACGGCGTGAAGGGATTAAAGATTAATTTCTTACATTCTCATCTAGACTTTTTTCCAACAAACTGCGGATCAGTGAGCGACAAGCACGGTGAGGGATTTCACAAAGATATTGCAGCTATAGAGAAAAGATATCAAGGAAAATGGAATCCATCAATACTTGCACATTACTGTTGGACAATTGCAAGAGATGATCTGATTCAGGAGTACAAGAGACAAGCAAAACAGAGTTGTCACTGAATGAAGACCGAATTTTGTAGTGCAATTTCTGTAACTGTTTATAATTCACAATAACAATTAGACATGTTTTATTTATTTGAGATGTTGCTAAGTTTCCTCTAAATAAATGTCAGAAAATTTTCATAACAAAATAATCTGCATCTTTATATTTGCAAAAATAATAATGTTTCAAAGTACTGAAACTTTTATGCATTAATTATATGTAGCAGTAAAAGAAAAACTCTGATATAGAAACAAGAGGCAGCTAAAATTTTTCATTGTCAGATTTTCATTTCAGTTTTCATTTTATTTTTGAATTTTCATTGTCAGATTCAGGAGGTGACAATCATTAAGAAATGGCTCATTTCAAAATTGAACCTGATAACTTTTAAATATATTTAGAACAGTGTAATCACAAAAAGTTTAACAAGAACTGACTCTTGTTGTGAATTTCTAATTTGATTACTAGGATTTAGTCGCATGCTTGTTATCCTTATTGTTTTCATTTGCAAAATAACCACCATTCCACGTGATGTTCTTCATTTACTTTTTTTATTTCATGTCCTTTGAAACTTCTTGACCATATTTGACGATTTTAGGTATTTTTAACATCCACAATCTTCTCATATGTCATTATTCACCCATGCTAGTATTTATGACTTCATATGATACTACTGAATTATGTAATTGGTTGTGGTTTTTGGACTGGATTTATGGCATTTGTTATTTCATAATAAGAAATGTATTATTCTTTCAAGTCTCTGATGTGTTATGAATTTTCCAGGTTATAGTTTTGGCTTGTCTTCAGGAGAAAACTGTATCTTCTGATTGATAAGAACTTTACCGTTGTTCTTATATAACATTTTTTTTAAAAAGTTGTGTTTTGCTGTTTGCTACGAGAATGGAACATCACTGAGATAAGGGCCGAGAACAAATGTTTATAGACTTTGTGTCAATAGGTTTCTTACTCCTTAGAGAATTATCAGACGTGACTGAAAGTAAATCAAAGAAGTCGTTTTTTAGACTTTGCGTTCCAATATAAGTTACATAACTTAAAATTGAGATCAAACTGGACAGTTGTATTGTTATTAGAGATATGGAATGCGTTATGGTCAGATTTATTAATAGTGTGAAATTCCTGCATTTTTTAAGTAGTCTAAAGTACTACAAAATTCTTGCTGGAAATATTAGACCATTTTCTATTATCTATGCAACCTTATGGGTGTTGTACATTTGCATCATTGTGTATTTTTATTATTTATTATGCATTGCTTTTTTATCGCCATCATATTCCACAGCACTTTACAGACATTATGGGCACTGTCCCCATTGGGGCTCACAGTGTACATTTCCTATCAGTATGTCTTTGGAGTGTGGGAGGAAACTGGAGAACCCGGTGGAAACCCACACAAGCATGGGGAGAACATAAAAACTCTTGCAGATGTTGTCCTTGATGGGGTTTGAACCCAAGACCTCAGTACTGCAAAGCTGCAGTGCTAACCACTGAGCCACCCTGTTGCTCAACTAGAACTGCTTTTGTGCATTTTAGGACACGTTTTGAGTAGTGTTGAGCATTTCGATACTGAAATATCGGGTATCGGCCGATATTCGCGGTATCGGAGTTCCGATACTGAGTTCCGATACTTTTAGAATATCGAATACCGGAATTGGAAGTTCCCATAATGCCTGCGCTCTGCAGTGTCTCTGAAGGATGACAAGCTGGATGGCAGCGCTCTGCTTACTGTACTTGTCATTTAGTGTAAAGGATTTATTAAAAAAAACAATAGTGTTTTCTCTTAAAAAAAGCCGGCCGGCAATTCAGCAGCGGTACCCGACAATTTAGAATTGATAGAATAGAGTATCACACATAGATTAGATAGATAGAAACATGTCAGTCACATATAAGTGAAGCACAGTGACAGTGTTGCTTACTGTACTTGTCATTTAGTGTAAAGGATTTATTTAAAAAAATATTAGTGTTTTCATGCACCGTCTCTTTAAAAAAGCCGGCCGGCAATTCAGCATCTGTACCCGACAATTTATAACAGAAAAAATAGAGCATCACACATAGATTAGATAGATAGAAACATGTCAGACACATATATAAGAAGTACAGTGATAGTGTTGCTTACTGTACTTGTCATTTAGTGTTAAAATAAAGGATTTATTTAAAAAAAAATTGGCGTGGGGTTCCCCGTAATTTTAGTCTCTAGCGGAGGTTAAGCAGACAGCTGGGGCAGATGTTTGAAGCCTGGGAAGGGGGTAATACCCACGGAGCTTCCCAGGCTACTGATATCAGCCCCCAGCTGAATACCTAGCCTTTACTAGCTATTAAAATGGGGGACCCCCCCAAAAAAATTACGTGGGGTCCCCCCTATTTTAATTGCTAGCAAAGGCTAGGCAGACAGCTGGGGGCTGATATTAATAGCCCAGGAAGGGTGCCATGAATATTGGCCCCCTCCCAGGCTAGAAACACCAGCTGTCAGCCGCCCCAGAAATGGCGCATCCATAGGATGCGCCAATTCTGGCACTTAGCCTCGCTCTTCCCACTGCCCTGTAGCGGTGGCACTGGGGTAATAGGGCTGGGGTTGATGTCAGCTTATAATGCCAGCTGACATCAAGCCCAGGTTAGTAATGGAGAGGCGTCTATAAGACACCCCCATTACTAACCCCATAGTCAAAGTTAAAAAAAAAACCACAAACACCCAGAATAAAGTCCTTTAATTGAAATAAAGACACAATTCTTTATTGTTCTAAATTAAACCATACTTACCATCACGCCCATTCCAGCTGAAGCCAACGATCTCCTGCAATAAAAGTAAAATAATAAAGCTGTGACGGCATCCAGATGAGCCGAGTGCAGGAGAATTTTCCCATGCTGTCAGTGACGTGCATGAGGTGAGCTCATGTCCAATGAACTCAGCTCACCTCATGCATGTCACTGACAGCGTGGGAAAATTCTCCTGCACTCAGCGGTTCAGCAGTAGAATTTTCCCACACTGTCAGTGACGTGCTGGAGGTGAGCTGAGTTCATTGGACATGAACTCGGCTCATCTGGATGCCGTCACAGCCAGACACTGAGGAGCGCAAGCTTGCCTGCGCTTCTCAGTGTCTGCGGCATGGCACGCTGGATGGCAGCTTTCTGCTGCGATCCAGTCTGTCATGTGAATGTAGCAGAGCTGAAGCGGTCGTGGGAACCATGGAAAGGTAAGGATGGTGTTGCTTTATTATTTTACTTTTATTGCAGGAGATCGTTGGCTTCAGCTGGAATGGGCGTGATGGTAAGTATGGTTTAATTTAGAACAATAAAGAATTGTGTGTTTATTTCAATTAAAGGACTTTATTCTGGGTGTTGTGTTTTTTTTAAATACTTTACTAGAAATTCATGGCGGTCATGTCTAATATTGGCGTGACCCCATGAATTTCGGGCTTAGGGCCAGCTAATAATACCAAGCTGGCCCTAACCCCTTTATTGCCCAGTGAGCCACCGCACCAGGGCCCTGGATGAGTTGGGTACAGCGCCAGAAGATGGCGCTTCTATGAACGTGCCATTTTCCGGGGTGGCTGCACACTGCAATTTGCAGTGGGGGGGGGGCCCAGAAAGCTTGGGCCTCCCTGCGCTGCAGATTCCAGCCCCCAGCTGCCTAGTTGTACCTGGCTGGACACAAAAATAGGGCGAAGCCCCACGTATTTTTTTTTAATTATTTCATGAAATTCATTCAATAATTAAGAAAAAAAGGGCTTCCCTATATTGTTGTGTTATTATTTCAGGAAATTCATGAAATAATTAAAAAAAAATTGACGTGGGGCTTCGCACTATATTTGTGTCCAGTCAGGTACAGCAGGCAGGAACGGGCTGCCCCCAACCACCAGCTGCCTATTTGTACCTGGCCGGACACAACAATATAGGGAAGCCCTTTTTTTTTAAATTATTTCATTAAATAATTAAAAAAAATTGACGTGGAGCTTCGCACTATATTTGTGTCCAGCCAGGTACAGCAGGCAGGAACGGGCTGCCCCCAACCACCAGCTGCCAATTTGTACCTGGCCGGACACAACAATATAGGGAAGCCCTTTTATTTTTAATTATTTCATGAAATAATTAAAAAAAAATTGACGTGGGGCTTCGCACTATATTTGTGTCCAGCCAGGTACAGCAGGCAGGAACGGGCTGCCCCCAACCACCAGCTGCCAATTTGTACCTGGCCGGACACAACAATATAGGGAGGCCCTTTTTTTAAAATTACTTCATTAAATAATTAAAAAAAAATTGACGTGGGGCTTCGCACTATATTTGTGTCCAGCCAGGTACAGCAGGCAGGAACGGGCTGCCCCCAACCACCAGCTGCCTATTTGTACCTGGCCGGACACAACAATATAGGGAAGGCCTTTTTTTCTTAATTATTTCATGAATTTCATGAAATAATTAAAAAAAAAAAAATACGTGGGGCTTCGCCCTATTTTTGTGTCCACCCAGGTACAACTAGGCAGCTGGGGGCTGTAATCCGCAGCGCAGGGAGGCCCAAGCTTTCTGCCCCCCCCCCCGCTGCAAATTGCAGTCTGCAGCCACCCCGGAAAATGGCGCGTTCGTAGAAGTGCCATCTTCTGGCGCTGTACCCAACTCATCCAGGGCCCTGGTGCGGTGGCTCACTGGGTAATAAAGGGGTTAGGGCCAGCTTGGCATTATCAGCTGGCCCTAAGCCCGAAATTCATGGGGTCACGTCAATATTAGACATGACCGCCATGAATTTCTAGTAAAGTATTTAAAAAAAACACAACACCCAGGAAAAAGTCCTTTAACTCCTTTACCCCCAAGGGTGGTTTGCACATTAATGACCAGGCCAATTTTTACAATTCTGACCACTGTCACTTTATGAGGTAATTACTCTGGAAAGCTTCAACGGATCCCCCTGATTCTGAGATTGTTTTTTCGTGACATATTGTACTTCATGATTGTGGTAAAATTTCTTCGATATCACTTGCGTTTATTTGTGAAAAAAACGGAAATTTGTTGAAAATTTGAATTTTTATGCCCTTAAATCAGAGAGATATGTCACACAAAAGAATTAATAAATAACATTTACCACATGTCTACTTTACATCAGCACAAATTTGGAACCAAAATTTTTTTTTGTTAGGGAGCTATAAGGGTTAAAAGTTGACCAGCGATTTCTCATTTTTCCAACAAAATTTACAAAACCATTTTTTTTAGGGACCACATCACATTTGAAGTTACTTTGAGAGGTCTTTATGACAGAAAATACCCAAAAGTGACACCATTCTAAAAACTGCACCCCTCGAGGTGCTCAAAACCACATTTAATAACTTTATTAACCCTTCAGGTGCTTCACAGGAATTTTTGGAATGTGGAAGAAAAAAATGAACATTTAACTTTTTTCACAAAAATGTTAATTTAAACCCAATTTTTTTTATTTTCGCAGGGGTAACAGGAAAAAATAGACCACAAAATTTGTTGTGCGATTTCCCATGGGCACGCAGATACGCCATATGTGGGGAAAAACCACTGTTTGGGCGCACGGCAGGGCTCGGAAGGGAAGGAGCGCCATTTGACTTTTTGATTGTAAAATTTGCTTGAATAATTAGCGGACGCCATGTTGCGTTTGGAGAGCCCCTGATGTGCCTAAACAGTGGAAACCCCCCACAAATGACCCCATTTTAGAAACTAGACCCCCTAGGCACCTATCTAGAGGCATAGTGAGAACTTGGAACCCCTAGGTGCTTCACAAATTGATTCGTAAAAATGAAAAAGTATTTTTTTTTCCACTTTTTCGTTTTTATGAATCAATTTGTGAAGCACCTGAGGGTTCCAAGTGCTCACTATGCATCTAGATTGGTGCCTTGGGGGGTCTAGTTTCCAAAATGGGGTCACTTGTGAGGGAGCTCCACTGTTTAGGCACATCAGGGGCTCTCCAAACGCGACATGGTGTCCGCTAACAAATTGAATGGAAAATCGGCTCAAATTGTTAGCGGACACCATGTTGTGTTTGGAGAGCCCCTGATGTGGCTAAACAGTGGAAACCCCCCACAAGTGACCCCATTTTGGAAACTAGACCCCCCACGGCACCTATCTAGATGCATAGTGAGAACTTGGAACCCCTAGGTGCTTCACAAATTGATTCGTAAAAATGAAAAAGTGGAAAAAAAAACACTTTTTCATTTTTACGAATCAATTTGTGAAGCACTTGGGGGTTTCAAGTGCTCACTATGCATCTAGATAGGTGCCTTGGGTGGTCTTGTTTCCAAAATGGGGTCACTTGTGGGGGAGCTCCAATGTTTAGGCACACAGGGGCTCTCCAAACGCAACATGGTGTCCGCTAACAATTTGAGCCGATTTTCCATTCAATTTGTTAGCGGACACCATGTCGCGTTTGGAGAGCCCCTGATGTGCCTAAACAGTGGAGCTCCCCCACAAATGACCCCATTTTGGAAACTATACCCCTCAAGGATTTTATTAAGGGGTATAGTGAACATTTTGAACCCAGAGGTACGACACAGAATTTGATAACATTAGGTCATCATATTGAATAAGTTGTTATTAGTCTTGAGCGCAAGTGCTCGCTACTTGAGTTTGCATCGGGTACTCAGGTATGCACCATGTATCACGGGTGCTCAAGTGAAATGCTCGAGTCCCCGCCCGCATGTTTCACGGTTATTAGACACCCCCAAAAAAACATGCGGGGATCGCTCGTGCATGGCAGGCAATCCCCGCGAGGTTTTTTTGGCCACGAAGAATATGGAGCGGAGACTCGAGCACCCGCGATACTCAGTGCATATCCGAGCACCCGATGCAAACTCATGTAGCGAGCACTTGCACTCAACACTAATCGCCATATCGTCATCTTTTTTTTTTTTTTTTTAACTTTTGGAAAAAAACAAACAACCCCAACCCTAACATTAGCACAACCCCAACCCCAGCCCTAGCGTTTATTTTTTACGCCGTTCCTCGTGCGGTATAAGTGATGAGATTACTTTATTCTTCGGGTCGGTGCGATTACAGCGATACCAGAATCATATCGGGTATTTATAATTGACAGCTGTCACACACTAAAAGACACATATTTTGTAAAATCTAGTTTTTGCATCGCCATATTTTGGCCGACAGAGTCATGTGACAGCTTGTTTTTTGCGGGATGAGTTGACGTTTTTATTGGTGCCATTTTCAGGCAGGTGACATTTTTTGATCGCTTTCTATTCCTATTTTTGGGAGGCAGAATAAACAAAAACCAACAATTCAGGAATTGTGTTTTTTTACATTTTTTTATTCTGCTCCGGGTGTGGTAAAATTGATAAGGCAGCTTTATTCTTCGGGTCAGTACGTTTACAGCGGTACCACATTTATATCGTTTTTTATGTTTTGGCGCTTTTACACAATAAAAGCTATTTTATAGAAAAAATTATTCTTTTGCATCGCTTTATTCTGAGAGCTGTAACTTTTTGATTTTTCAGATGATGGAGCTGTATGGTGGCTTGTTTTTTCCGGGACGAGATGACGCTTTCAGCGATACCATTTTTATTTATATTCGTCTTTTTGATCGCGTGTTATTCCATTTTTTGTTTGGCAGTATGATGATAAAGCATTGTTTTTTGCTTTGTTTTTATTTTATTTTTTTTACCGTATTCACTGAAGAGGTTAACTAGTGGAACAGTTTTATAGGCCAGGTCGTTAAGGACGCGGCGATACCAAATATGTGTACTTTTATTGTTTGTTTGTTTTTTTTTCATTATAATATTTATTGATGGGTACATTATATTTTTATTTTTAGTGGATTATTTTTTTTATTTTTTTTTTTATATTTTTACTTTTTTTTTTTTCCCTTTTTGGGAGTTTTTTTACTTTTTTACTTTGTCCCACTATGGGACTTTCACTTTTTTTATTCTGATCGCCTGCACAGCATAGGGGTGACGCACCATCCCTGTGCCATGCAGGCAGTCAGCTCTGGACAGGGAGAAGATAGTTTGGAGATGCACTGCGTATGTCCAAACAATGTTCCTGCTGTCTGGTGACCCGGATGTTGTGATGACGACATCGGGTCATCATGGCAACACCCGGGAAGCAGCGGCACACAGCGCTGGAGGCCGGAAGAGGAGGTGAGTATTGCGATCACCTCCCCTTGCCTCCGCAATGCTGCGATCGATTTCGATCGCAGCATTGCGGAGGTTAATGTGCTGGGAGCGGTGAGGGACCGCTCCCTGCACATAGTACCGGGTGTCAGCTGTGACAATCAGCTGACACCCGGCGGCGATCGCGCCCGCACAGCCTGTGTGCTCGCGCGATCGCGATGACGTACTAATACGGGTCAGGCTCTTAAAGCCCAGAGCACTGACGCATATTAGTACTTCATGGGCTTTAAAGGGGTTAATTGAAATAAACACACAATTCTTTATTGTTCTAAATTAAACCATACTTACCATCACGCCCATTCCAGCTGAAGCCAACGATCTCCTGCAATAAAAGAAAAATAATAATGCAACATCATCCTTACCTTTCCATGGTTCCCACGACAGCTTCAGCTCTGCTACATCGAGATGACAGGCTGGACCGCAGCAGAAAGCTGCCATCCAGCCTGTCATCCCGCAGACACTGAGAAGCGCAGGCATGCTTGCGCTCTGCAGTGTCTGGCTGTGACAGCATCCAGATGAGCCGAGGTCATGTCCAATGAACTCAGCTCACGTCATGAACGTCACTGACAGCATGGGAAAATTCTCCTGCGCTCAGCGCTTCAGCAGGAGAATTCTCTCACGCTCACCGCATGCACGAGGGAATTCTCCCACGCTGTCAGTGACGTGCATGAGGTGAGCTGAGTTCATTGTCAGCTCATCTGGATGCCGTCACAGCCAGACACTGAGGAGCGCAAGCATACCTGCGCTTCTCAGTGTCTGCGGGATGACAGGCTGGATGGCAGCTTTCTGCTGCTGTCCAGCCTGTCATCTCAATGTAGTAGAGCTGGAGCTGTCCTGGGAACCATGGAAAGGTAAGGATGATGTTGGTTTATTATTTTTCTTTTATTGCAGGAGATCGTTGGCTTCAGCTGGAATGGGCGTGATGGTAAGTATGGTTTAATTTAGAACAATAAAGAATTGTGTGTTTATTTCAGTTAAAGGACTTTATTCTGGGTGTTTGTGTTTTTTTGTAACTTTGACTATGGGGTTAGTAATGGGGGTGTCTTATAGACGCCTCTCCATTACTAACCTGGGCTTGATGTCAGCTGGCATTATAAGCTGACATCAACCCCAGCCCTATTACCCCAGTGCCACCGCTACAGGGCAGTGGGAAGAGCGAGGCTAAGTGCCAGAATTGGCGCATCCTATGGATGCGCCATTTCTGGGGAGGCTGACGGCTGGTATTTCTAGCCTGGGAGGGGGCCAATATTCATGGCACCCTTCATGGGCTATTAATATCAGCCCCCAGCTGTCTGCCTAGCCTTTGCTAGCTATTAAAATAGGGGGGACCCCACGTAATTTTTTTTTGGGGCCCCCCATTTTATTAGCTAGTAAAGGCTAGGTATTTAGCTGGGGGCTGATATTAGTAGCCTGGGAAGCTCCATGGGTATTACCCCCTTCCCAGACTTCAAACATCTGCCCCAGCTGTCTGCTTAACCTCCGCTAGAGACTAAAATTACGGGGAACCCCACGCCAATTTTTTTTTAAATAAATCCTTTATTTTAACACTAAATGACAAGTACAGTAACCAACATTGTCACTGTACTTAATATATATGTGTCTGACATGTTTCTATCTATCTAATCTATGTGTGATGCTCTATCTTTCTGTTCTAAATAGTCGGGTACTGCTGCTGAATTGCCGGTCGGCTTTTTTAAAGAGACGGTGCATGAAAACACTATTATTTTTTAAAATAAATCCTTTACACTAAATGACAAGTACAGTAAGCAACACTGTCACTGTACTTATTATATATGTGACTGACATGTTTCTATCTATCTAATCTATGTGTGATGCTCTATTCTTTCTGTTCTAAATTGTCGGGTACCAGTGTATGCCGCTGCTGAATTGCCGGCTTTTCATGTAATACATTCTACATTATTGTTAGTTGTTTTCCTTCATGTAGAATTAACCTACAAGGATAGAAAGGGTTTATTTTCATTCCGATATTTGTGTCCCATTGACTTGCATTGGTTTCCGGTATCGGAATCGGCGATATCCGATACTTTTTGAGTATCGGTCCGATCCAATCCGATCCGATATTTCCTGATATCGGAAGGTATCGCTCAACACTAGTTTTGAGTAAACCTCTTTTTATAGACACTTTGACAACTATTGATGAAGGATTCTATAATACATGAGCACAAATTAGACCGCACCATGGAAGTTACTATTATTGGTAGAATGTATCTTTGTCGATCTTCTCATTTTTGATGCATGGGCAAAATCAGATCTTCCTGGCTGACTAATCTCATGAAGAAGCTGCATCCATCTGGTTGAATATTTTTAGCCAATCTTCCTTTATTTTCATATGGAAAATGGGCTCCAAAAGTGTCTAGTAGCTACTTGCCCTACATTCAAAGAATGCGGGTGACATCCATAAAAGTTTTGTGCCACCTGTTTTTTTTTTGCCTTCCTCTGGATCAACAAGTTAGGCTATGGGTTGAACTAGATGGACTTAGTCTTCCTTCAACCTTAAAAACTATGTTACTATGTTACCTGGACAACACCTTTTATGTGTGCTGACACATCACCCATTCAGATGAATAGTTATCAGTCTTTGAGAGTGAGTCCTTCCTTTCTGTCTGTGTGTAGCCTCTTGCAATGGGAGCCTTCCTCTCAATTAGGTCCTTGTTTTACTTCAAAGAAAGTAAGAGAATCATTTGTGATCCCCTGCTGTAGTGTCTGTATACTCTTTTACTTCTCCCCAGGAGATGTGGTATGATCAGACCATGTTCCTGCACGGTCAGACACAGCCATTACACAGTACACAGCAGGGGCACATTTATAAGATTAACTCAGCACAGGAACATTTTATTTAAACACATCCAATTAAAATCAACTTTTTTTTGTGGGAAAGCCCCTTATAAGTATCATGTTTTACATATAATCTAATGGGCAGTAGGAAGTTGCTAGCTGTTTTATGGTGGAAGTGGCTCCCTAGCTACTGGGCATCTGTGCTGCCGTAGTCCTTATTGGACTACAATACAGAACTATTCTGCAGGACTCCTGAAAATCACCAGTGAATGTACAAGGGATGTTTCAATTTTATTAGTAGTGTACCACCTGCAGCATCATCAATTACATTGAGACTATTGTCTAAAACCCATTTTCAACTTTACTCACTTTTTGCTTTTCAGAACACTTCATTCTTGTGATTAACCTAAAGGTGACTGGCGCAGGCAGCGTTATTTATTTCTTTATTGTTGTTCTTATCCACAAGATGATCTGAAAGTTGGAAGGGTTGTTTGGACTATGATCTCGCATTAGATTGCAAAGCTACACATCATTGTCGACGCATGTAGTTTTAGAAAGGCCTGCGTGCCGAAAAAACATTCATCACCTACCCGCAATATAGAAGATAAATTCCTGATTACTTAGAACACCATTATCAATAGAATTCTTGTGTTTAACCCAAAAGTGACTGGCTCAAGCAGCGTTATTTATTGCTTTATTGCTGTACTTATCCACAAGATAATCTTAAACTTGGAATGGCTGTTTGGACTATGATGATGATTGTTTAGACCACCATTATCAATAGAATGGTGCCTCATATTCTGTCACGCAAGGTGAGGGAAGGAATAAGTGTACCACAACGGGAAGAGGGGGAAGGGAGCCCAACAACTAGGAAAAGGGGGAGTGAAGACCGCTAGGCAGATCTAATATCACCCTGACTAGCCTATCGTCCCTATATTGGTTCTGCACCAATCGCCAAACAGGAATCTAAGCCCTGAATGTCCTTAGAGCTAGTCCTTGGATAGGGAAGGGATGGGGTGAGTGCTATTCAGGCCCCAATACAAACTAAAGACAACAAGGTAAACAAAGGGAATACACTTAGCTTGAGCAGACACCAGAGAGATAACGTGAACTGTCCTCCAAGGGCACCAAAGACAAGGCTACCCGACTGCCAGTACTCCAAGTCTGCAAAGAGGTACATAGAACTCTCACCGGTGACTCTCTGGAGAAACTGAGAGTATTTAACTACCAAGCAAGGGTGTATCAATCAGCAGCAAAAGGTGGAGGTCGCTGCTGGGTCCTAAAGGAAGAAGGATATAGCTATACTACAGAGATGAGAGGATCAAGAAGGCGTCTGCAATGGCAAGCGCAGTGACGTTCTACAGCCGGCTCCAGAGCGACTGTCTGTCACACCTAACACATCGGTGACATATTTCTCCTCTCTGCAAATCCACAATGAGAGACGTTGGTAGGTTTCCTTAACAACTGCTATTTACTTAGATTTGGGGCCTAAGAGGTAACATTTTTCCTTGTGGACAGTGATATGCCTTACACACCAGTTTAAGGAGACTTATAGGCCATGCAGCTCTCCTCTGGGAAATTAAATATGCAAATTGCATCTTCAGATAGGAGGAGCAATTAAACTCTAGTGCCACATTTCTTCTTCCTCTCTGGTTGTGGCACAGGTAGAGGTCTCCCATACAACCAAATCAGATCTTTTGCTTTGCACTGAGGAGAGGCAACACCTTGAAACATGTGACTGTGACGCGCCCCCGGGGCTGTGGGGTACTCGGCAGCCGGGCCTCTATGGATGCCGGTGGGGGATATCACGGTGGCTGGCCCGGTCCGTGGCCCAGGGCGGTCACCAAAAAGCGGGATTATTTATAGGGGATTTGTAAGGTTTTTTTCGTGACGCCACCTGTGGAATGCGGCTAAAGGGTGCCGCCGCTGCGGAGCAATCCTCTGGAGCTGGTGTTACGGCAGCAGGGATGGTGTGGCTCTCCACAGATAGAGCTAGCTCCAGGGCAGTGTAGGTAGTGTAAGTTGCGCTGGGCGTTGTAGTGCCAGGAGGCAAGAGGGCACAGATGAAAGAATGGACGGAGGCAGTACGGTGCAGTTATCCCAGTTTTTACTCACAGTTCTTATGACAGTTCCACTGGTGCACTGTACGGGTGCCAGCCTCCCACGTCTCGCTGCGTTCACCAGGCAGGGGTTCAGCACTTCCTCAGGCAGATTAGGAGTACCTGACAGAACTCCACTTTCTCGTGTTCCTAGCTAGACCGTCTTCACGCTGGGTCTTTCTCCCTCCTGCCCTGCGCTTCCCACTCTCAATCCCGCTCGGGTGCTCTGAAGTCCCTCCTGCCTTGTTGGAGTTCCCGGACCTGCTTGACCCTCACGTGGATTAGAATGAGGCTTCGGCAACTGACTATATAAGCCCGGTTTTACCAGCCGAGACTTGGAGTTACACGACTGGTCCAGGGGTCGGTCCCCTTCTTGCTGCCTACGATCCCTCTGTCTTCTGACAGATTTGTGGCGTACGGGTGCCGTCCTGCACTCGCCGTACCCCCTAGGATCCCTTCTTTAGATCGGAGCCTACTCCTCTGCTCCCCTCCTGGGCCTCTAGGACTGGGCCCTACTTGTGGAGCAGAGCTCCTAAAGAGACTTTGCTCCCTGACTGACTTCTTCCTCTGACTGACTTCTTCCTCTTACTGACCTCTCTGTTCTACCACCCTAAGATGGCTTCCCTTTTTATCTCTCACTCTATAGTGCTCCCTGGTTCTCCCTACCTTTGGGTTCCCCCCACTCCAGCCAGGGACAGGGCTCAGCAGCTACGCACATGCATGTTACCCTTCCAGCTGGCCTGGAGCAGTGTAGTGTTGGATGCAGGTGTTGGGGTTCCAGGCAGCACTCCCTCCTTACCTGAGAGAAGGAGATACCACACCTTTGGGTGAGGTGCAGTACCTCTGTGGCGACTGAACCCTCAGGGGCGCCACAACTGCAAATAGAGATTCTAGTTTGGCTTTTATCTTAAGTCATGTGGCAAGGCTCATTAAAGGGTCAATATTGACTTTTAGTATTGCTACTTCCAATAGATGACTTAGAATTGGGATGCAGTAGTACTAAGGCTAGGTGCACAATGCATTTGCCTACCATATACCTAGCCTATAGTATACGTTGGAGGCTTTTTCCAACGTATATTGTAACATTGCCATTGTTGGCTATTCACCAGGTAGAGGTCAAAAGTGTGCTCTTTTTGTCTCCGTCTGACTGGTATGAGGCTGCATACCATTTGCATAGGAAAGTGTATAGGAAAGCGCTTTGTCCTGTAGAGAGGGCCACTGCAAAGAAAGTTATACCATGCGGTAGAAGAAGATAACATGCGGTGTACATTTCTTTACAGTTGGTCGAGTTGGTGGACTTATGACTTGGGCATCCATCCTCACTGTGCACAGTGTCTGATACCCCCTGAGCGTATGCGCCTGGTACTGGGCACAGACATAGTGTGGACCAAGCCTTTCTTTTATCATTTTGATCCCTTGTGATCCTTTGATAACAATAACGTTGGATTTCTGTCTTTGTACCTGTAATGAGTCTTACACTAACTACATACAGTACTTTATTTTATATTATAATTGGAGGTAAGTCAATGGCAGTGATTATGGACAGCACAGCAGAAGGATTTTGCAATATAAAACTGAGCTGGGTACTTTAGGTAATTCACATGCTGTGCTATTGTGACGCCTCATTCTCGAAAGAGCCCTTTTAGTTTACCCTGGGTGATGGGGGACTCGGAGTCGGGTCCTGTGATGAAGAGATGGGGTGCAGCCGTGGCCCGGACCCGACCCGTGCTCAGGGCCGTCACATTAAAAGGAAGATGGTGTGGTCTCGTCTGGGTTGAGTGGCTGATTTAACGACTACGCCACCTGTGGTGCCTGGTGAAGGGCCACCAGCGCCGCTGCAGTCCACTGAGGCCACATCAGAGATGACAGCGGGAAGGCGACTCCCTGCTCCCCGTGGAGTCCTGCGGCTACCAGGGACGGGGGTCCGGCTACCTCCGAGGAAGTACAGCATTCAGTCGGGACCCTACACCAGAGTGTTCCTGAACTACAGACCGAATCCTTTCCTGTCCGTGTGTGTGTAGATAGGCCGGGTCTCCCTCTGAGCTCCTCTCAGAACAAGGGCACGGGTAGCAGCTCTGCTCCAGTCCGATGCCCGGTGGGATCCTCAGGGCCTACCGGGCTTTCCCAACCAGGACATAGAGTAGCAAGGTCGGGTGTCGGGGGCCGGTACCCCTTTTGCAGCTGGAATCCCTCTGAATAGATCAGGTAGGCGAGGACAGGTGGCATACACCGCTCCGTCTGCATCCTCCCCGGGACCCATTTGCTATGGAGCCACACTCTAGAGCAGAGGTCCCCAACCGCCGGTCCGCGGACCAGGACCGGGCCGTTGGGGTTTTTCAGCCGGTCCGCGGCGCCGCTGACCAGGGCCGGCGTCAGCACCCGGGCAAATGCCGGGGCTCTGAGCAGGCAGAGGGGCCCACTGGCGGTCGCGCACCCCGCTGGGCTATGGGCGGAGGAGAGCGGTGTCAGCGCCCGCCCTTCTCCGCCGCTTGCTCAGGGCCCTGGCAGCTGGATACTTACCTCTCCCCGTGCCTCCGCAGATCAGCTGTCTTCCTGCTCTGCGCTCCCTGTGACGTCTCAGGTCAGAGGGCGCGGTGACGTCTTTACACCGCGCCCTCCCCTGAGCCGTCACAGGGAGCGCTGAGCGGGAAGAAACGACAACGCTGGAGTTCGGAGCCGAGCAGCGAGCGGCGGGCAGCAGGTGAGGAGAAGGGAGGTGAGTATTTGATTTTTTTTTTTTTTTTTTAATGTATGGAGGCATGGGGCAGTATAAAGAGGGGAGGGGGGGCATCCTGCTTGGGGCATTATAAAGAGGAGGGGTGACAGCCTGCATGGGGCATTATAAGGTGGGGAACAGCCTGCATGGGGCATTATAAAGAGGGGGGGATTCCTGCTTGGGGCATTATAATGAGGAGGGGTGACAGCCTGCATGGGGCATTATAAGGTGGGGACCAGCCTGCATGGGGCATTATAAGGTGGGGAACAGCCTGCACGGGGCATTATAAAGAGAGGGGGGGACATCCTGCATGGGGCATTATAAAGAGAGGGGGGGACATCCTGCATGGGGCATTATAAAGAGGAGGGGTGACAGCCTGCATGGGGCAGTATAAAGAGGAGGGGTGACAGCCTGCATGGGGCAGTATAAAGAGGAGGGGTGACAGCCTGCATGGAGCATTATAAAGAGGGGGGGTGACAGCCTGCATGGGGCAGTATAAAGAGGAGGGGTGACAGCCTGCATGGGGCAGTATAAAGAGGAGGGGTGACAGCCTGCATGGGGCAGTATAAAGAGGAGGGGTGACAGCCTGCATGGAGCATTATAAAGAGGAGGGGTGACAGCCTGCATGGGGCATTATAAAGAGGGGGGGTGACAGCCTGCATGGGGCAGTATAAAGAGGAGGGGTGACAGCCTGCATGGGGCAGTATAAAGAGGAGGGGTGACAGCCTGCATGGGGCATTATAAAGAGGGGGGGCAGCCTGTATGGGGCATTATGTGGGGGGTAACAGCCTGCATGGAGCATTATAAGGGGGGGACAGCCTGTATGGGGCATTATGTGGGCGGTAACAGCCTGCATGCAGCATTATATGGGGACCGGTATCCTGTATGGAGCGTTATATGGGGCCAGTATCCTGTATGGAGCGTTATATGGGGGCCAGTATTCTGTATGGAGCCTTATATGGGGGCCAGTATTCCGTATGGGGTCTTATATGGGGGCCAGTATTCCGTATGGGGCCTTATATGGGGGCAAGTATTCCGTATGGGGCCTTATATGGGGGCAAGTATTCCGTATGGGGCCTTATATGGGGGCAAGTATTCCGTATGGGGCCTTATATGGGGGCAAGTATTCCGTATGGGGCCTTATATGGGGGCCAGTATTCCGTATGAAGTGTTATATGGGGGCCAGTATTCCGTATGGGCGTTATATGGGGACCAGTATTCCGTATGGAGCCTTATATGGGGGCCACTATTCTGTGTGGAGCGATTCACCGGTTTCTGAGCTATTGTAGAATTTACAATAGATATCACTCATGAAGTGAAATCTTTGCATTGTACTATATATATATATATTTCTCCGCCGTATCTCTGCATCATGAATCGTGGTATGTGTTAAAGGGGCCCACTGAGACTCTTTCGCCCGGGGCCCAGAAAAACCTGGAGCCGGCCCTGCCGCTGACAGCTAGCTCCGCGGCCCTGCGCCTGCTCAGAACTCGCTCTGTGTGGATTTATAATGTTTTCTGCCATAGCCGTGACAGCTCGCAGCTCCCGGCAGAGAACATTATGCAGGACGGGGTGGGGCGTCGGGCGGGTCTTAGTGACGCAGCCCTCCACAGCACAGCATGGTACCTGTTGTACGTCACGGGGCGGGTCTTAGTGACGCGGCCCTCCTGCACAGCATGGTGTGTTCCTGACGGGGTGGGGCGGCAGGCTCTCCTCACTGACACGCCCCCGGCAGAACATGTTATGTGGGGCGTGCTGGGGCAGCAGACTGGCTTCAGTGACGCGGCTCCCGGTACCGGTGTTCAGTGTGTAGCGCTGCTAAGCAGCAGCGCTGTATACACTGACGCTCAATGTACAATGCTGCTACTTAGCAGCGCTGTACACCGAGGTCCCGCCAGCATCCTCCCCATACAGCTCCACCCCTCCATAACCCCACCCCCATATGACCAAAGCCCCGCCCCCACCCCCACCGGGCCATGGAAAACTGGTCTTGCTTAAAGCCGGTCCCTGGTGCAAAAAAGGTTGGGGACCTCTGCTCTAGAGCTCCAGGCCTTCTTGCTCATGGTCCTCGACCGGGCTGAGATATTCCTCATCTCCCGCCTGCCCATCATCCCAAGGCCTAGGGACTAGGGCCGTGTCTCCTTCCCCTGCAGGCCCACACAGGATCCACTTTCAGGGTAGGAGATCACGTTCTGACACCAGTCAGGGTACCGCCATAGTACAGCCGAGTACTGTCAGGAAACAGTCGAAGAGCCAAGATGGCTTTCTATTAAATATGAAATTTAAAGTGTAACTAACTTGTAAGTCCTCCACCCTCACCCACTAACTGGTTTCTACCACTTTGTGTTCCCCAGTCTCCCTGTAACCAGGGGAGCAGCACCTAGTGCATACTAGCTCCCTCTGTTGGAGAAGTGTGGTGTTGGATGCAAAGGTTGGGTCACGACTACCACACTGTCCTTACCTCAGAGGAGGAACACTACACTCCATTAGCATCCCTGTGGCGGTCGAACCCTCAGGGGCGCCACACTATTATTTCTAGCAAAATGGTGGACATTCGAATAGAAACCAAACAGCCATTTGTGTCCATCGTAGAAAAATGACATTTCTATTCGAATGTCCACCATTTTGCTAGAAATAATAGCACAGCATGTGAATTACCTGATTGAGAGGAAGATTAGAGTTGTATTGAACCCTACATTACATTATACTGCATATAATCATACAGTAGCATAAGCATATTAATGTTTGGTGAGGCTTTATGCCAAAGAGACATGCCTGAAGGAAAATATTGATTCTCTTAATTTCAGGAGGCGACACTGTGCTGGCACTGATTCTCATCTATGTAAAATGAAGGCCTATCCTTCATTGGAGTTACCATGTAGCTGGGCATACAGTTACAAACATAGTGTGTTCATGTATTTCTTTTTATACATTTGTTTCACTATGTTGAAAAACAGGTATGGCATGCTTTTGCATTGGCTTAACTTTCAGAAGGGCACACATCATGCCAGTTCTTTTTTTAGTTAGTGTTTTTTCTCCTTGTCCCCTGAGTGTTGACATGTTAAAATTAAATGGCAGTGCACCAGTGTCAAATTAGCAGTTAAAGAGAAAACAAGGTTTTAAGTGTAAAAATAACACTGAACTCATTAGTCACAAGCCTTCTAATGCTAGCCATACACACAAAATAGGAAACCCCTCATAATGTAAGCCATATGTACCTAATGAGAGTGCCAGTAAGAGTGCCCCTTTGGAGTTTTTTCCCCTATAAGAATACTATCGTTAGTGCATTCATTGGTGTCTGCCATTATTTCCAGAGTACTCATGAATACCAGACCTGTTTACCCTTATTATTACCAGACAAAGAACTCTCATGAGTGCAATCCTTATGCTTTACTTACCTAGCGTCATCATATTCCGTAGCTCTTTACATACATATCATTGCTGTCCCCATTGGGGCTCACAATCTAGATTCCCTATCAGTATGTCTTTGGAGTGTGGGAGTAACCTGGAGAACCCAGAGGAAACCCATGTAAATACGGAGAGAACATGCAAACTCTTTGCAGATGTTGTCCTTGGTGGGATTTGAACCCAGGACCCCAGTGCTGCAAAGAAACAGTGCTAACCACTGAGCCATCGTGCTGCCCAAATCTTAGTGTCCCATCAGTAACAGCCACAGGGCTCCTATTGGCTCCAGCCGTATTGCCTCTCATGCTGGAGTATTGCTCCCTTGCTCCACAGGCAGACTGGGCAATAAAAACTTGTAATAAACTTAGTATGTAAATACATTTAAATAACTTTAATTTACAGTCCAAAATTGTACATACAGACGTTTTGGTCTTAAATCAGACCTTCATCAGTGTTCAGACTGCACGCGAACTGATAGTGGTACTGGAAGTGGTAAGCCTGTGGGTCACAGTATCCAATATGGACAATGTGAACAAACCGCTTGTTTCAGATGGCGCTCACCTGAAACAAGAGGTGGGTACCGCTTTCACGGTGCTGATCCTATTCCTAGGTCACAAGCAGTTTGTTCACATTGTCCATATTGGATACTGCGTCCCATGCGCTTACCACTTCCATATAGTTGACATTCCTTGTGTACACTGATGAAGGTCTGATTAAAGACCGAAACATCTGTATGTACAGTATTGGACTGTAAATTAAAGTTATTTAAATTTATTTACATACTGAGTGCCAAGTTTATTACAGGTAATACTAACAGAATTGGACCCTACTTGAGCATCTTTTTCAGTAGCGCCGTGTTTTTCCTATTGCTAGACATTAAATATGAACAGACAGAGGGCACAAACACACAACTTTATATAGGGTTACTATTTTACTCCATCCTAATGTCATAAAAATGAGACATTTTTTTATTTGGTCATAGTGGTTCTTGAGTGCTATGTGTGATCAAGTTAGTAAGGTATTAGGACACGTGTCACAGTGTCAAAAACTATTTTTCCTAACTCCCAATAATCGAGTGTCATGTGTTTTCAGTAGGGAAAGGAATAAACTGCTAACAAACTTTTCTGGTAGCAACTTATCTTCTGTGACAATAAAGGAAATCCAGTGTGCCCGCTCTTTCACCTTGGAAGTTATGCCAACAGAGTATCACAGTTGCGCTCGGGTCTATTTGTAGTCTCACGTCTAGTGGTTGGACCTAGAAGCAGTTATTCCCATTTTGGCAAAGATGTGAATAACCCTTTAAAAAGTTTTTAAAAAAACAAAATGCCTGTCTGACTGGTCTACAGTGTGGCTCGATCCTCAGCGTCTTCTACAGTGTGTTTTTCTTTGAAACGCTGCAGAGTTTCAGAGTCAAAGTTACATGGCTGAGATCATACAGCCAGCGCCTAATTCAGCCAGTGCCTGATACATGCTGCCCCTGTAGTGGGCACCATGCATCAGCTGTCATTACAAACCGGCATGATTCAGTCATTCATATCAATGCATGGACTCAGGAATACTTCAAGAAATCATTGTCTATGAACACATATAATAAGATTTCACAACATTGGGATATTCCATCAGTATGAAGAGTGTTCAGGCAACTATTGCATCTGATTCACTCGCTACTTTACTCTGAAAAATTACTGTAACTTCTAAAAGAGACGACCGTACTGAAATTTGGACTGTGCATACATTGGTTCATAAGAAACTCATGTTTTAAAGCAAGTGTTCAAAATGTCCACCAGGTGTTGAGAATGTCCACTATTTGCATCCAAGCATGCCTGCACACGACGGTCCATATTGTTGAATGTATTCCACAGGACGTCTGTGGTCATAGCCTGAATTTCTCGCTGTATGTCCTCTTGGAGTATATGTAATGTTCGTGGCTTGTTATTGTACACCCAAGCTTTCAAATGAGCTGTAGGGCGGCGGTGTTCACACCGTGCAGTAACTGAGGCAGTGACCCAAACAAGTCCAACATAAACAGCTTTATTCAGCAACTCACGGGTAAACAGAAAGTTCTCCGGTTCGCAGCCGGGTTAACGTGAGTCCATAAACAACGGTTGCCGGGGGCAACGGCCGCGCCGGGCCGCTCAAAGCCTGACAGGTGCAGAGGCTTCCCAGGCGTGGGTTCAGCCACACTCAATCCTGCTGAGCTTTCCTGCTAAGCTCCTAGCAGGTTCCAACACTGAACACCACTAATCCTTAGTGCAGGGATTTTAAAGGACCTGTGGCAAGAGCCACTGGAAAACCCGGGTTGGAGGGAGGAGGCCGCCCCACTGCCTTCCTGTAGCCTCCACCAAGAAATGAAGGCCCTGCCGGGTTTTCCTTAATCTGCCTTAGCCAGGTAGTCTGACCAGGTCATTGCTCACCTTCATTCCTGCATTGCAGCCGCAGCTGTGTGTGAGACTGCAATGCACTCCAATGGATTTAATAGGTCTCTGTACACATTCTGGGGGAGATATAACGTCCCTCGTATACGATCCCGGTCACTGCCTCACAGGCCCCAAAAGAAAAAATCCGGCGGTGTTAAATCAGTACAGTGACTCTGTATGGGCGAACACAACCTCTTTTGGCCCTCTGTGGCATGAGGAATATGACATGCCTGTCTCCTGGGAAAGCCTGTGCAATGATTTACGTGGAGATGCCAGAAGTCGCTGTTTCACGTCTTGAATTGTTTCCTCAGACATTTTCAGACGTCGTCTATCATGGTTATCCAGTAAAGTTTATTCACTAATGACAGAATACACGGTTTGGACGGCAGATTTTCACCTCCAAACTTCTTTAGACACTCACTTTGGCACCTCTTTAATGACTGCATTGTAGCCTCACCTCAGCCGTGCATTAGCCACTCGCTGACTGCTATGTAGGACCCCATTCTGAGTAGTAAGAGTGCATATGACGCGCCCCCTGGGACTGTGCTGTGCAGGGGATACCCGGAGCCGGATCGCTGGGGGTTGTAGTCCTCCGTGGCTGTGACCCGGTCCGTGCCCAGGGCGGTCAAACCAGTGGCAGTCTTAATGTTGTAACAAGTGTCCGACTACGCCACCCGTGGATTGCGGTCAGTGGGGACCGCCGCTGCGCTGCAGACCGCTGAGGCTGATGTTGTATGCGCAGCCAAGTATGGGATTACTCCCCACGGGAGAAGTATTGCCTCAGGGCAGCTAGTGTGGAGATGATGGGAGTGATGGTGTGAGCGTCCCAGTACTAATGGTGCCGGTGCGGCGATGAAACACAGAGACGTGGGGTTGCAGTTTCCAATGCTTTACACACAGTTGTTATTCGTGTCAATCCTGCAGGCGATGACTGCCCAAGCCGTGCTGCGTCCACCAGGCAGGGGACTCGACCAACTCCCAGGCAATTCCAGAGCGTGGCACAGGGCTCCCTTCTCTTCCCTTCTCTGGCCGTCCTCACCAGTGACCCACCTTTGTCCAGCTCCCTCGGGCCTTCTCTTGGCGAAACCTATCTCCGGTTTCCCTGACCCTATGTGGTATGCTTTCCTGGTGGATGTAGTGAGGGGTCGCACCAAGATGTGGTCACAACCTCCGGTCTTTGGCTGAGGAATCTATTGCCTCCACCAATTTGGGTTCCGGTACCCTGTTCTGCCAACCCGTCACCCGCAGTCTCCTGGGTCCTTAGGGTTCCCTCTGTCCTCGTGTCTCTGGGCCTTTCTCTGTGTTCCTGTTCCTTGTTTCCTTTCTTACTTTCCTTTCTGTTCTTTCTTCTCTCTCTCTCTCTCTCTCAGGCTCCGGCCTCCTGACAAGGCCTGCCCGTGGAGCAGAGCCCATGCAGCAGCTCTGCTCCCTGTCACTTTTCCTCAGATTGCACACTGATCTAAGATGGTGCCCACCTTATATACCTCCCTCTATGTGTGAGCCCAGGTGACTAGCAACCAATGGGCTCCTTCCTTTGCCCAGATACCCACCCCTATCTGCGCCTACACCACTGGGTGTACTTTCCCCTCCCCACTCCAGCCAGGGACAGAAGCTGTCGTGCCTGCACTTCTGTCTCATGGGAGCACCGTTGACCTGTCCCTCGGAAATGGGGTGTGTGTGGTGCATGCAGCCTAACGAGTCCTGGTCCACACTCCATCCTTACCCGGGAGTGGAATATCACACCTCTGGTTTGAGGTGCAATACCCCTGTAGCAGCCGAGCCCTCGGGGTGCTACACATACATAATCAAATTCTGCATCTTTTGGGAAAAAATATGGCACACTCTATTGTATGCCATATTATCTTTGTATTTCTCCTAGAAGCACTTCTCGTTGCCATATTATAAGTTTGTATGGCAGGACTATGAAGCCATTGTTTTTCAGGAATATCGGAGAAGGGTAAGCTTTACAAGTTTCATTCCATTATTCCCAGACAAATCTGGAGAAATGTTTGTTCAGGTTATTTCCACGTTTGTGCATCATCGATTTGCGCTAAGCTAGAAATGTTGGAAATCCTAGTATTGAAAGATACTTTCTTGACATTTACCGTATTTTTATTCTCTATAAGATTTGGGGGGAAAATAAGGGTGCGTCTTATAATGCGAATATACCTTACCGGCTGCGGTGGAGCGGGGTCCTAGGGTCGCTGCTGGCGGCGGAGGCAGGAGTGGGGCGATGCTGCGGGCCGCATGCTGTGAGGAGAGGGTGTTTGGATGTGTGACGCTGAGGGTGTTCATCGGTGCTGGACCTCCGCCGACATTTTGAGAAAGCTCGGAGCCCCCGCACTTACATGGCATACAATACGGTGGACTCCGGGGAAAATGGCCGCAGTGGGCGGCCCATGCTCAGGCTGAGATCTCATCACCGAGATCTCAATCTGCGCATGCAGAAAATGACCTACTATTTAAATCCGGTTACTGTGTTTACATGTATTGTTTTTCATGTCATGATCTGTATAAGGCCGGGGTCCCACTAGCGGATCACATCTGATGCGAGAGCATCGGTTGCGATATGCTAATGACATTCGGCTCCTGCTCTGCTGCGAGCGTGAGCCGAGTGTCAGTGCTCTGTGCTCCGATCCTTTCGCACAGAGAAAATCGCAGCACAGCTGCCGAGGGGATGGAGAAATCAATTTCTGAATCTCCTCTGTTGCTGGCATTGGCGGGAATCGCACTGCACTCGGGTGTTATCCGAGTGCAGTGAGATGTTTCACACGCACACATAGGCTTATATGGGTGAATGCGATCCGAATGCAGCATGCAATCGCAGCATGCTGTCATTTTTTTCCAGCCCGATTGCAATCCGATTGGAGCTGGAAAAAAAACGCCACTGAGATCACCATCATGGGATTAAATTTGTCCGAATGCAATCCGATTTTTTTTTTAATAGAATTGCATTCGTCCGATTTAATCGCAAGTGAGAGCAAGCCCTTAAACTTAAAAAAAAACTGTATACGATTTTCACACTGGCCACTAGGGCTCATTTTAGACTCTAACTTTCTTGTCCTTCCTGAACCGTTTTCAGCAGTTTCCTTATCATCAGAGGCAAGATTACAAAAACAGATAACACCTCTATACATAGCTGATAGCAGAGGCGTGTGCTCACAGAGCAAGAAGAAACGAATGGGACAGTGGCCAGCAAAATTCAGCTGCTGGCCCAAATACTGCTGTCCCCAGGAATCTGCCTAGGGGCTGGGTAAAAGGTCATTGAAGGCTGTAAATGGCCCACGAACCTGAGGTCCCCCACCCCTGGCCTAATACATGCTTCCCGTGGATCGGGCAGCATGTATCAGATGTCAAGTTCACTTTCAGACCAGTGACAGATTATCTTTAAGAATCTTTGTGTTTTTGGAATTGGGTGTATCATGGTTTGTAAAACTAGATTTAACCTGTTAAAAAAACAGGTAATTACACTATTAATTCAATTTCTTTGCACATCTATTCATATTTGAAATAGTTACACAGACCGTCGGCATTATGTGACCATATGAGCCACAACAAAATAAGTCATTCTTTTAACATAGACAGATTACTATGCCAGTGAAGTTTATAAAAACACTTGATTGTTGGTGATTGGTGTAATATGCACCTACATGGATTTTGCAATAGTGATAAAGTTTCATTACTTGGCAGAGACCAAGATGACTATAAATGACAATAAATAAAAGAACAGGAACATGTTCTAGAGTTGAGCAAAAAGATCTGCAGGGTGATGACCCAGCGGCTGTGTCTGTAATCTGTGGCCACTGGACCACAGCCCTATGAAGCTTTCAGTACCTGTGACATACCTAGTGCCTTGTCTGATTTATTGGCCGCCATGAAGTCACTACTTCACTTTATGTTGTATGCTTGACCTTTTGGCGGCTTACTAATCAGGACAAGCACAGGGGATGTCACAGGTAGTAGGAGGTTCAAAGGCCTTTTGTCTGGTGGGCACAAACTACCAACGTAGCTGCTGGAGCATGACTGTGTGAATCTTTATGCTCACCTCTATTCACATGTGACAAACTTGTTGCAGAAATTCTTAGACATCTGAATGAGGCTTGTAAAAACTCCCATGTATATGGTGTAAACCACCCCATTTTAATATATGAAACATATTTCCATGGTTGATGCAGATTTGATTTATGAGGGTGGTTCAATGCAGTTTTGGGAGTGTTTTAGGTTTAAGCTTAAAGAGAACCTGATAGCTGATACGTTCTGCCGAATTCATGGGCAGCATGTGTTACACGCACGCTGGTAGGTTCAGATAGGGGCGAGACAGGTTACATGAATTCTTTGGAAACCTGGGGGAACTGTTACTCAGGCCGACCATAGACCATGTGCTGCAGCTTCTCTCAGGCACACAAGGGTATTGACCCTCAGGCACAGACACGTAAATTGTTTCACTCGCTGACCAGACACACTTGACAAGAGTCCTCATTAACGGTAGAACAGTAGCATTTAATAAGAACCCGCACAGCCAGTGCAAGTTAAGTCTTATGAGTAACAGGCTCCAGTGACAAACAGTACAGTTTCCTTAGCAGCACAACAGTTCACAGTCTTCCCAGTAGTACAGGACAGCACAGTTCTAATGCAAAGGCACATTAATGAACACAGCATTCTTTACAGCACAGTGAGATGGAGGAGGGGGGAGGGTTTGCTGAGGGAGATGATCCCTTTGACACCATTTCTTACAGTCCTTATCTTTCTGCTTGACAATACTCTGCACTGCTAGTTCTGGAACTCTACCTGACCTGTGCTTAGCTTCATTCCTGATTTGAATCCTTTTCACTTACAGGGGCGCTTCTGTGGGATACAGAACACACACACCACCTTTCTCTTCGTCTCCAGCCAGACAGTAAACAACTTCCCCAAAATCCCCCTGGGGCTCTGTTAAAACACTTCCCTTCTCCTGTGACTGTGTTAACCCCTCTAGTTGCTGGATGCTTCTGGAGCACAACACTTCCTGTCTCATGTGCTTGTGTTACTTCTAATAGTTGCTGAATGCTTTTAAAGCAACAGCACTACTTCTGCATGTCATACTCTGCAACAGCACTACTTCTGCATGTCACACTCTGCAACAGCATTACTTCTGCATGTCACACTCTTCCCTCCTTTTTGAATGTCGTCCTTGACATTCGTCTTAATTGGTCAATCTGACCAATTCTGAGACAGTGGTGAAAGTTGGATAGCTTTATATGCAAATTGTCATTGTGAAATTAGTATAACATTCATAAACATTGATAATAACCTAATCTTACAACCCTTTTCTTGTAGGATGCCTGTAAGAAATAAACAATTGTTTTAATTGTGTTCTCTTCAGCTGGAGCTTTTCGTACTGCTTCAACCAGCTCTCTCTATCTATGCATTAACAGTTCTTTGTTTCTACAAAGTGTTTTAAGAAAAATCAAAGCATGAAAACAAGTCTTTTCTGTAGGCAACTTCTTCCATACTGCCTCTCGGTGGTGAATACCACTCAAGTGGGCTTACCTGGTCCTGTTTCCAGTCGACAGTCCTTGGCACTTGACTCGGTTAACCAAGTGTCTCATACATCAGCATCACGGGCCTCCTCACTTCTCGAGTCGACATGCTCCTGGTGGGCTGTTCCTCAGAGACCACGGGTTCTTCGGTCACAGAAGTTTCTTCCGCCGCACTCATTTCCCATGCTTCCTCAGATGCTCTTGGAGCTGCCTCTGTAAGTTCATGTACTTCTCATGAGTCACCTGTTTCCGCACGGTCTGGTAATTCCACTCCTCCTGAGTGTCGATCGGTCTCTTCAAGGACCGGTGTTCGATCATCAGATCTGAATTGGACTTCATCTCTACTCCTTGGTATGCACTCTGGAGCCTCAGGACTTAGTTCACTCTCCTGAGGATGGTACATCCCTCTCTTTGCCGGTCCGAGAAATACAACGGTGTGTTCTTCTCCATCGGAACTTTCAAGGTCACTATCCACCTCCAGAGCTTCAGTCTGTCGTGGTCCCTTAAGGCCCCGTCACAGTTAGCGACGCTGCAACAATCCCGACAACGATACGACCTGTCAGGGATCGTTGCTGCGTCGCTATGTGGTCGCTGGTGAGCTGTCAAACAGGCAGGCTCACCAATGATCAGGGGAGCAGCGACATCGTGGAAAGAATCTTTCCACGATGTCCTGCTCCTGGTTGCCAGCCTGCTGAAGCAGGAGCAGGCTGGTAACCATGGTAAACATCGGGTTACTAGGGGCACAAGCGCACCTAGTAACCCGTTGTTTATCATGGTTACCACTCTGCTACAGTGAGCGGGAGGTTACCGCTCACTTTAGCAGGCTCGTAACCATGATAAACAACGGCTTACTAGGTGCGCGTGTGCCCCTAGTAACCCGATGTTTATCATGGTTACGAGCCTGCTAAAGTGAGCGGTAACCTCCCGCTCACTGTAGCAGAGTGGTAACCATGATAAACAACGGGTTACTAGGTGCGCGTGTGCCCCTAGTAACCCGATGTTTATCATGGTTACCAGCCTGATCGTTGCTCCCGCTGGTCACACACAGCGATGTGTGCTGACCAGCGGGAGGGCAACGACCAAAAAATGGTCCAGGACACTTTGCAGCGATCAGCGACCTCACAGCAGGGGCCTGATCGCTGCAAAGTGTCACACATAGCGACATCGCTGGTGAGGTCGCTGTTGCGTCACCAAAACCGTGACACAGCAGCGATCTCGCTAGCGATCTCGCTATGTGAGACGGGGGCTTTAGTCGATCTCGGACGATGTCGGTCTACTTCTGGGAAGTCTTGTTGTGGTGGAAGATAATCACAGGGTAGTAGTAAATTCCGATGGACTATTCTGGTTTTCTTGTCTCCCGTTTCCAATCGGACTTCATACACTGGGCTGTCATCAGCTTTCCTCCTTACGACCACATACACCTTGTCTTCCCAGTATGAACAAAGTTTTCCTGGACCGTCTTTCTCACGTACGTTCTTGACTAGCATCCGGCTTCCCGGTGCCAATTCTGCTTCATAACATTTTCGATCATAGTACACCTTACTCTTGCTCTGTCCTTGTGTAACCACTTTGGACGCTATGTTGTATGCCTCTGCCATCCGTTCCTTCTATTTCCAAATGTACGTATCGTTCTGTAAGTCTCTGACACCGGAGTATCGAACATGATGCCAATTGGCAGCCTTGGCGATCGTCCATACAATAGGAATAAGGGTGAGTAACCAGTTGCATCGCTTTTTGTACAGTTATAGGCATGTACCACTTTTGACAGAGAACTCTTCCAGTCTTTCTTCTCATCAGCTGTTAAAGTGCGCAACATCAACCAATAATGTCCGGCTAAAACGTTCCACTTATCCATTACCCTCTGGGTGATAGGGCGTTGTGTGGAATATCTGAATTCTACAATACTTTCCTAGCTTGGAAAAGAGCTGGTTCTCAAATTCTCTTCCTTGGTCGTGGTAACCTCGTAGGGAACCTCAAAGCAAATTCATTGAAGATCTTCTCTGCCACTGTTCAACCTGATTTATTGGTGGTGGCATATGAGCAAATCGAGTGAAATGGTCCATCACCACCAAGATGTATTCGTAACCACCCTTGCACATCTCGAGATGTAGAAAGTCAATTGAGACCATCTCAAACGGATACATAGTTTGGATGTTGCCCATAGGTGCCCGGGTTGATGTGTTGGGACGTTTATCTTTTAGACACCCACACTCCGTGGTCACGTACCTCTCAATATCTCTCTGCATGTACGCCCAGAAGAAACGTTCACGGATCAAGTTGGTTGTCCTTTCCACTTCCAGGTGTCCCATGTTTTCATGGAGTTCTTTGAAGACCAACCTACGGAATACTCTGGGTAGTACCAACTGCCGGTTTTGTCCTCCTTTACGATACAGGATACCGTCTTCACTGAGGTAGAGCTTCGTCCATTCTTTAATTAAAACAGAAACTGCTGGTGACTCATTATCTCTCTCTCGTTTACTTGGAAACCGATTTTGGTCCACATTATGTAGTATTCTACCAATTATCTGATATTCCCCTTGTGCTCTATGGATTTTCCCTTTTGAATAGACCAGGGGTGATCTTGTTCTCTCGCTTTAATGGTGGTTTCCACCGTCAACTGACACCACAATGGTGTGTCTTCCTCCTGATAAGCTTGTACGGCTTGGGTAGTGCTCTCAATTGCTTCCAGACTGACTTTCACTGAGCATTCTTGCATGAACTCCTCAGGCTCTAGTGGCATTCTTGACAATCCATCAGCACCCGCTTTGCATTTTCCTGGCCTGTACTTGATACTGAAATTTAAGTCCGCTAGTTCAGCGACCCATCTCTGACCATGGCATTCAGTTTGGCTGTAGTAAGGACATAGGTCAAAGGGTTGTTGTCAGTGTATGCCTCAAACTCTTTGCTGTAGTAGAGATAATCTCTAAATCGTTCACAGATAGCCCATTTCTGTGCCAGGAACTCCAATTTTCCGGAATGTAGATGGTAATTCATTTGTCAACATTCTCGAACCATAACCGATGACTCTCAATTTTCCATCTTGATGCTGATACAGGGCAGCTCCCAGTCCAACTTGAGACGTGTCACAATGAAGAACAAATGGTAAATTGAAATCACGATATCCCAAGATGGTTGGTTTTACCAGGTAGTTCTTCCAATACCTCCTGGTGGTCTGCTGTCCAGAGAATCGACTGTTGGGACAAAACGGCGTTGTTTCTTTTAAGCCCGGTCCTACCCGCGTTCTTCTTTTTCTCCGTGGGTGTTGTTGTCTCTGTCGTCCCCCACAAGAGGGGTTATAGTGGGGCGGCAATCCTGGAGATGTTCTGAACGTAAGTATGATAGTAGGAGAGGAATCCTAATATCTGCCTCAACTCCCCGACGGTAGAGGGTCGCTTGTCTTTTAAGGCCAGTACTGGAGCGATTTCTGCTGGTACCATGGTATATCCTTCTCCAGACACAATTTTCTCTAGAAATCTGACTTGCCTTTTGAACAGTTCACACTTCTTTGGGGTCAACTTAACTCCGTGTTGTTGATACCGTTGTAATACGGTCCTCACGTGTTCAACATTCTCCCGGAAGGTTTTGCTGTGTACCACATTGTCATCCAAGTACGGTTGGCAGATATCGTCCCTCAATCCTTCTAAACATGTCTCCATGCTCCTCTGGAATTCTGTTGGAGCTGAACTGAGCCAAAACAGTATGCGGATCCACTCATATAATCCCCACGGTGTGATGAATGCTGTCAAGGGTCTACTCGACTCTTCGACAAACTCTTGGTGGTATGCCTTACCCTGATCGAGGACAGAAAACCAGGTACTTCCTGATAGGCTAGCCAGCATATCTTGGATCTTTGATATTGGGTGCCAATCAGGTACTGACTTTCGGTTTAGTTCCCGGTAATCACAGCAGAGTCTCAACGTACCGTCCTTCTTCCTAACACAAACAATAGGAGAGGAATAATACGACTTCGACTTTTGGACCCAACCTCTGTTGATTAGGTCTTCTAAATACTTTTTCACTTCATGATGTAATGGTTTTGGCACAGACTTGTAAATTCTGATTACTGGGGTCGTGTCTTTCAAATTGATTTTCAACTGCAAAGATGGGATACAGCCTATATCAGAGTCATCTTTGGAGAATGCATGACACTCTTCTCTCAGCATCTGTTTTGCTACCGCTCGATCTTCAGCACCCAAATGTTCCAGGGGTACTGGGGGATCCCAGGACTCCGAGGTGGGTCGTGCAATTTCTTCCCCTGGACAACTCCTGTTCTTTGGTCGGGAGACAGAATTCACGGTAGACCTTTGGGCTGGTCTCACACTGGCTGGATATACCGTTTTAACGGTTTCAATGTGACCTAACACAGTCTTTGGATCCAGTCTAATTTCGTGTTTCGTAGTATTAATCACTGGTACTGTCACTCGAACAAACCCACCAGTAGGAATCGTAAGCACAGTCTCACCTTGAACTAGGCCTTCCGGAAGTTCTGAGGAGTCTTTTGGCAGTCTTTGTTGGACCTTTCTTCCCGGTTCTACCCGGACTCCACACCTCACCCACACCATTTGTTTTGTAGGGTTGATGGCTGGGCGCCAGACTACTCTGGCTTCTTTTAGGTACATTGTATTCTGTGCTTTCTTTACTCTATGAATCACATTTTCTGCCTCGGTGTTGGGTATGGCAAGTGACCTGGCAATTGCATTCACCAAGAACGTCCCTGCCTTGTGTTTCATGATGACCTCACTGCTTACATTATAACCCAGGATAGGATCCTCTGCCACGTTCTGATCACTGGTCACGAGAAAAGGTACCAAAAGCTCAATGGTGTTGCTGCTCTTTGTGGCCCTCAGTTGGAAAGTCACTTCCACCCAGCCTATGAAAGGGATTTCGGTCTGGTTGACAGCTTTGCCATGGAGTTCCACTGTTCCTAAGAGTTCTTTTAGCGACCGAAGGCAGGTATGTGGCAGGTAGCACCGTCTCCATTCTTCATTTAATAGGCTCACTTGGACTCCTATGTCCCACAGTGCTTTTACCGGGAGTCCATCTAGCTGGCACTGTATAAAGCACCTTTCACCAATTAGACTGATGAGGTTATCTTTACTGACTGAGGAATCTTCATTCCAGGAGTACATCGTTTGAGCTCCACACTGGACATTAAGTAACTGATGCCCCTGTCTCTCTTGCCGCTGTTGTAGGCTGGAGCTCACTTGGGGATAGTACTGACGCAGCCAGTTTACCTCATGCGCCGTTCTGGGGTTTGGTGAGATTTGGATTTGATTCTGGGGCCTCCTCCATGTCGCGGTTACCAGTCGCCCCGCACTGGTAACCTCCTGTCTTTTAACCCAAATGACTGTGACCATTGGCATTCCTTAGACAGTGGGACACACACCGTACTCTGATTTGATGAACGGCACGCTTTACAAGCAGTGTATCTTCTGTTTTGGAACCCACTCCTTGGTCTGAGGGATACAAGTTCTGGCCTGGAACGAATCAACTTTTTCACCTCAATCAACTCGATCGCAGTTCTCCTATTACTTCCTCCCAGTCAGCGCTGGCTGTTCTCTCTTTTGTTGGTGATTTAAGGTTCCTTCTCGGAGGCGGCACTGGAGGGTCTCCATGATGATCTTCGGACTGGCCACCGGGGGTCTCCAACTTCAGCTGACTCATTTTGGAGATTTTAGGAGCAGAGCCTTTCTTTAACTTCTGTTCGCTCTCTGACTTCAAACTAGCTGCCTCATTCATTTTTTCAATTAGGACTTCGTCCAGAATGTCAGGATCTTCTAGGTACTGTTTCAGCTGCAACTTGATGTTTTTGCTGATTAACCCCGTTCCCAATGATCTCAAGAACTTCTTCTGGTCTAGTCCAGCATCAAACTTCTCTTCCGCTTCTACATCTCTGGATGCAAACAACAGTCTATCCTTCAGTTCAATTGCTCTGATCAAGAAACTTTGGGGTGATTCATTATTTTTCTGTGAGAGGTTAATGAGTCGGTGGAACAATTCTGAAGTACTCTCTTCTTTATAGTGCCCTTTTAAAATCATCTTCAGCTGTTGCAAGGTCAATTGACTCTTCATTTCTAGCATACTACGGAGGTTCAGTCCTGGGCTGATCGCTTTCACCACCCCCTCAACGATCTCATCTGGCTGGTAGCCTTTCTGTAAGCCTGCATCGATCTGGTGCAACAAGTTCATATAAGACAGTTTCTCTTTCTGTTCACACTCTCCAATCTGTCCCAGGTTCTTGAATTCTTTCCTTATGGTGATTTGTAGTGTTAGAGAGGACTGTCTTCCTGATTTATCTAACCCGAGCAGGTTAAATGTCCTGTCTGAGTCAATCACCCGTTCAGAGGTTTTGGTCGATTCCTGCAGGGCTGTTGTTAGGGCTTTGAATTGTTCTTTCAATTCCTGTAGTTCAGTTTGTGGACAGATTCCCGCTTTTGGTAATTGGTGCCGCCCCTCCATCCTCCAACTTCAACCTGGTTAGAAACTGAGTTAGTTCCTGGAGGAATGTCCCCATGACGTCTTCAGCTTCTTTCTCCCCCAGCTCATCCATTTTTGCATTAATGGCAGCTAACATTTGCCTGCGGTTGTGTGCTTTAGAAATGTGTTCTTCTGACATCTTTATATGTTTTGCTACTGTTCTCAATTCTTCACACGTTAACTGAAGAAGCAGCTCACTAATTCTGTCCATTTGTATTTCCACATCCATTGCTGCTAGTGAGTTTTCTTTAGGGCTGTTCCCCTTTAACTGGTGTAGCAGAGTTGAGGTGCTGTGCTGCTTTGTTTTTCCAGACACTTTTCCTCTTATCCCTCTACACGCTAATTCCCGCTCCGGACTCCCCATACGGGACACCAATGTGACATGCACGCCGCTAGGTTTAGATAGGGGTGAGACAGGTTACATGAATTCTTTGGAATCCTGGGGGAACCGTTACTCAGGGCGACCATAGACCATGTGCTGCGGCTTCTCTCAGGCACACAGGGGTATTGGCCCTCAGGCACAGACACGTAAATTGTTTCACTTGCTGACCAGACACAGTTGACAAGAGTCATCATTAACGGTAGAACAGTAGCATTTAATAAGAAGCCGCACAGCCAGTGCAAGTTAAGTCTTATGAGCAACAGGCTCCAGTGACAAACAGTACAGTTTCCTTAGCAGCACAGCAGTTCACAGTCTTCCCAGTAGTACAGGACAGCACAGTTCTAATGCAAAGGCACATTAATGAACACAGCATTCTTTACAGCACAGTGAGATGGAGGAGGGGGGAGGGTTTGCTGAGGAAGATGATCCCTGTGACACCATTTCTTACAGTCCTTATCTTTTTGCTTGACAATACTCTGCACTGCTAGTTCTGGAACTCTACCTGACCTGTGCTTAGCTTCATTCCTGACTTGAATCCTTTTCACTTGCAGGGGTGCTTCTGTGAGATACAGAACACACACACCACCTTTCTCTTTGTCTCCTGCCAGACAGTAAACAACTTCCCCAAAATCCCCCTGGGGCTCTGCTAAAACACTCCCCTTCTCCTGTGGCTGTGTTAACCCCTCTAGTTGCTGGATGCTTCTGGAGCACAACACTTCCTGTCTCATGTGCTTATGTTACTTCTAATAGTTGCTGAATGCTTTTAAAGCAACAGCACTACTTCTGCATGTCACACTCTGCAACAGCACTACTTCTGCATGTCACACATGTATCAGGCACTGGCTGTATGATATCGCAGTGAGTCCCGCATTATACCTGACTCCAACCTCCCCTCCTCACAGATAACCTTGGCAATGATCATTTTGGTTGAAACGTTGGAAATTGATGTCTGTATATACCTTTTGGCGTTAATAAACTTCACTTATGCAACCACGTTGAATTTATTCATCCTTCATTGCCAAAGTAACCTTTAAGGATTTTGGACTTTCGTCTTCTGAGCATGAATTTATGCAGTAGAGCGTACCTATCCACTATTAACCACGCTGTAGACTAGTCAGAAAGGTAGGTCCCCGGTGGCTTCCCCCCCCACCACTACCTTGGAGTGACAGGTCTTGTGCTACACCAGTCAATCCAGAGCAGCGGGCTGGGAGAAGCCGCCAGGAACCCGCCTGTCTGACTAGTCTACAGCGTGGCTCGGTCCTCGGCGGCTTTTAAAGTATGTTTTGAGTGAGTCAAACATACCTGGCTGAGATCATACAGCCGGAGTCTGATGCCTGCTTCCCGTGGATTGGGCAGAATATATCCGCTGTCAGGTTCACATTAAACCGTCCTCTGATTTAGGATTGAAAGTATAACTGTCACTTGTGGAGATCTTGCAGCAGAATGTGTCTACCTCTATCTACTCTCGCCTCCTTTCTTGCTCACTCTGCATAGATTCTTATGAGCACCAACCATCATCTCCTATCTCAGTAATCTGAAAATATGTCTTCACTGAATACAGAATTTACCCAGTAATTGAGAATTCCAGGAATAAAAGATCAGTCCAGGAGGAGAAAGAAGCCTAATTCTGTAATAAGATATTGTACAAAGTTTCTTATTTCACGTGTCCTATTGATTTCTGAAAAAAAAGTGTAAACAGTGGTTACTCTTTAATTATTGGGAGGCACACATTTCTGCAAGGCTGGATGATGTTAAAAAAAATAGGTAAATGAATAGAAGAAATGGCACAATTCACAGTATGTAATTGCTGGTGTATAAACCAGGTCTGCCTAAGCCTGCACATTTTGTTTCTTATTGTGGCATCAGGCATTTATTTTTTATATTTTTCTGATTTAAAAATAAAGCAAGTTATCCAACAAATAAAAAAGGCCTGATCGGCACTAGCCCCAATGTCTGTAATACTCTCCTATGCATTATTCAGCGTATAAAATGTGAGCTGTTTTAACTGGTGAGACCACAATTACATTTCAACGTCTGTGAATAAAGCAAATAATATTTTTATTTTGTAGTCTCAGAAATCTTGGATTGAAAGTATCTTCTGCAAAAGAGAATGTGCAAAAATAATACCGGCTTCCAAAGATCCACACAGGTATGGTGTAATGTCTAAACATTTATTGCCAATTTTTATTTGTTCTCGCCTGTATAAAATTATCCTTAAATGTTTTTTAGAGACATTTTAATTTTATGAAATCAATAATTGCATCTAAATAGCAGCACCAATTCTTGATAAAGATCTTTCATACTTCTCGTAGTAAGGATCATGAGGGTCAAGTTACTGCATTTCCATCTTGCAAAATATTTTACATTACCAGTTACTCTATCTGTGGTTTGACTACAAATAAACGGTGTTACACATCTTTGCCCATTTTTGTTTTCTACTCAATTGCATCTAAAAGTGCATAAAAAATTAAAGGGAATCTGTCAGTAGGATCAACCCTCCTAAGCCGTCTATATGGCCATGTAGGTCATAGGAAGCTGAATAGTATTATACCTTGATATCTGCGATCTGATGTCTTATTCCAGAGAAATCCACCTTTTTCTTTTATGTAAATGAGCTGTTCAGGGCTATGGACCGGACACTGATCTGCATGAGATTCTGCCTCTAGAGATTATTATAATTAGAAGGGGAAATTACCAGGGTAATGTGAAATGGTTACCAGTGTGATGTGTAATGGCCGCTCTGTGCTCTCCTGATCTCACTGCAGAGCTGTGAGTGATTATAACTGACACATCTGCAGGCTCCTCTCAGCTTCAGCTTCTCACAATACAATGCAATACAGCAGAGCTGTTAGAGCTGCAGCAAATGTGTTAATAAGTTCAGTTTTACTGTCATGTGTTAGTTACATGTCTCATACTGGTAATATCCCCTTTTATTAAAAATAATTTTTGGAGGCAGATTCTCATGCACATCAGTGTCCGGTCCATAGCCCTGAACAGCTCATTTACATATAAGAAAAACATGGATTTCTCTGGAATAAGACATTGGATCGCAGATATCAAAGTATCATTTTATTCAGCTTCCTATGACCCACATGCTCATATAGACTACTTAGGAGAGTTCATTCTACTGACAGATTCCCTTTAAGCAACTTTACAATTTTTTTAGTTAAAATATCCTCTGCACATCTTTCTCTCCATGGTTACAGACTACAAACAAGCCCTGTGTAGTCTGATCCTGCAGTAAGACTTTTGTATAAGGCTCCTGTCTCTTTGTCTGTATCTTAGCAAGAAGGGTGTGGGGTAGTTGAGATCTGGGAGTAGCAGAAAGTATACATTGAGTTGCATTCTAACAAGTGTCTTTTTACTGTTATCATTTCTATGTTTTGTATACAATAAACCAATGCTTCTTAAAATGTGCAGCACTTTTAGGGAGGTACAGTAGGTTTGATAGGCATTATTGTATACTGCACAGCCCTTTCTCCCATGGTTTAGTGATTTCTTTTGTGCTTAATATAATGCGCTGGATCAGCAAACAAATGAAAGAGACCTCTGCCTCATCAAAAGGGCATGACACCTCTCCTTTCTCCTTGGTAGGTGCCATATCTTGATATACTCCTGTGAGCCAAGATCTGTAGTCTCAGTAGCCAAATGGCACTGAAAGAATCACTTTACACCTACATTATGAGTATGGTCTGCTGATGAACAGAGTGCTCACCCCTTCCTCACTTTGCTCCCGTGAACCCTCAGGGCAGTAAGTGATAGGAGCCTGTGTACACACATATACACAATAGTAGAATTGTCGCTGTCCAGATGGACAGAAGGAGGCAACGGGTGACTTTTTGAGTAGACCAGATTTCTTATTTGTGTGGCAGGTATAAGGAGGTTTCCCTCTTAGTACATGCATCACTTATCCTTAGGATTGATGTTCAGTGTCTGATTCCTAGGAGTCTAACTACTGGGGACACCCACTAATCCTGAGAACGGTGGTCCTATAGTCACCTGTGTGACTGCGATGACGGTGCTCATACTCAACCCTACCTCCATTCACTTCTATATGAATGTTGGACAGTCAGTCCAATGGTAGTGAGTCAGGTGATTGTCAAAGCGCCAGCGATCACATACGCAAATTGCCTCTTCAAAGAGAAAGAAGACTTGAACTCTATAGCGCCACCTATTGGAAGCAGCAATCCTACAAGTCACAATCGACCCTTTAATGAGTCGTGCAATATGACTTGATAAAAGTCAAATCAGAATCTCAATTTGCAGACACGGTGTTTCAGGCTGTTGGCCCTCGTCAGTGCAAAGTATGAGAACTGATTCAGCTAGATGAGAGGCTCTGGACTGAGGTCTAAGGGGTAACGTTTCTCCTTGTGGAGAGTGACATGCCGTCTCTGGAATGCCAAGATAAGGAGGCTTATTCGCTGTGCAATGCTCATCATTTCCCAGAGGAGCATTGCACGGCGAATAAGCCTCCTTACCTTTGCATGCCAGAGCCAGTATGTCACTCTCCACAAGGAGAAATATTACTCCTTAGGCAGCGATCACATACTGATAGGTGATAAATGGATTTAGCTAGTGAACCCCTTTTAGCGCTCCTAATAGTCTAACAGAACAGTATTTTTTTTATGCCATTTTAGGTCTCAGGGATCCAGACCGGTACACACATACAGCATCATATCAAATTAACAGATTAGTTCTATCATCATTATTAAGCTTGTCAGGACCAGCAAAAAAAAAGGAGAAGCCCTGTATAAAATGCAATCCTGTTATTTCACAATTACACCAAACCTACATAAAAGCTGTAGAACCTGCTAATCTGTGTAACGAAACATGGTGTTCTTTCTTCTGCAGATGCCACGGTGGATGCCAGGTCTGCCAGAACCTTATCAGGTGAAGTTACCTTAAAAAAAAGTCCAAAACCATAGTCAGGAGCGGACACCGAGAGTAGAGGGTCCCTGTACAAGAACAATATATGGGTCCCTATTAGTGATGAGCGAGTATGTTCGGTTAACCCTTTCTGCGAGTATGCTCGGGCGAGTACCGAGTATCTTCAGCGTACTCGTTGATATGTTTGAATCACTCCCATGGGCATGATTTGCGACTGTTTGACAGCTTTAATACATGTGAGGAATGCTTAAGGAATGCCCCTACCTATAGTGATCCCCTCTTGTAGTGTATACGTCCTTGAGTTATGATTTGTCATAAGCTGAGAAGGGAAGAAATCCAGACATTGCTACGTAATAATGTCACATTAATTGCAGTTATTTACTGTGACTCTACTTAACATTTTTACTTCGTATTAATGGACATTGTACATGAAATGCTTCATCGCATCTATACTCTAGTTTGGGCCATTGCCCAATCATTTCATAATACATTTAGTTTCCGCAATCATGTAAGTATGTTTGCTTCAGAGAAATCCTGCCAATAGTGTACATTTAATCATCATGGCTGAAACCAAGGCAGTTTACATAGAAACCAAACCAACTTTTACTGTGTCTTTGGCAGAATTAGCAAATACTCTATTTAAGCACTATCTAAGGAGCAGTCTAGTATTTACATAGGATTTTATCATTTTTACTTCTTGTTAACCAAATAACATTCACAAATAAACCACACACAGGATATTACGGCAATCCAGTATAGAGCTAGAAGTGAGTTTTACAAGGTGCATAAGATAACTATTGTACTTATGTTCCACTTCTCTTATGAAAAGGAGGTCAGGATGTTTGGAACAAAGCAGGTAGTAATAAAATAAGGCCGAGTTCAGACAGATGCATAGAAAAATGGACCAGTCGTGTCCACATATTGCAGACGTGATTGGATCCGTGTGCTCGTCCATATTGCGAACAGATGCCAGAGCTACCTCTACATTGCATTCATTATTCTAGTCTGTAAATTGGGCCAGAATAGTACCTACTGTGATTTTTTTTTTTCCATACCGACCAGCTGTTGGAGTTAAAGATCAGACAAGTTCACTGGCATACTTGCCATAATGGGTCCATGTGCCGTCTGTGTCCTCTTCATGATGCACATACGTATAATACGCTCTGAACAAGCGGTTTAAAGGAGTGCTTTCATTATTGAGACCATCTTTCCCATAGTTTACAAGGAAAGCAGTTTGGAAAGTGTGCCATGCCATGCCACAATGCAGCTTTCTGTGACAGTCATAAAACAGGGGTTAAAGTTTTACCTGCAACACATAGTGAAAATAAATGCACATGGGGCTTTACTTTAAACTTTTATTGTTTTTAAAGGGGTTGTCCAGGACTTTTATATTGATGGTCTATCCTTAGGATACAGTGGCTTGTGACAGTATTCACCCCCTTGGCTTTTTACCTATTTTGTTACATTAAAACCTGTGTTTTAAATATTTTGTAATCCGATTTGTGTGTGATGCATCCTCACTAAATAGTCTCTAAGTTGGTGAAGTGAAGTGAGAAAAATATAGGCATAAATTAAATTTATGGAACAAAAAACTAAAAATTGGCATGTTCATATGTATTCACTTCTTCTAAAGTCAGTACTTTGTAGAGCCTCCTTTTGCGGAAATTTCAGCGGCAAGCCTCTTTGGATAAGTCTCTATGAGCTTTCCACTGGCATCTTTGCCCATTCCTGAAAGCAAAACTGCTCCGGCTCCTTCAAGTTAGATGGTTTCCTCTGGTGAAGAGCAATCTTCAAGTCTGACCACAGATTCTCAATTGGATTAAGGTCTGAGCTTTGACTAGGCCACTCCAAAACATTTACACGTTTCCCCTTAAATTTGTGTGTGGAAGTAAAGGTTTTTTTCTGCCCACTCTTCTATAAATGCCACCTCTATGGAGTGTACGGCTTATTGTGGTCGTATGGACAGATACTCCAGTCTCTGCTTGAGAACTCTGCAGTACCTTCAGGGTTATCTTTGTTCTCTATGCTGCTTCTCTGATTAATGCCCTCCTTTCCCGGGCTGAGAGTTTTGGGGGGCGGACCTCTCTTGGCAGGTTTGTTGTGGTACCATGTTCTTTCCATTTGATGATAATGGATTTGATGGTGCTCTGCGGGATCATCAGAGATTGGGATATTTTTTATAACCCAATCCTGACTTGTGCTTCTCAACAACTTTGTCCCTGACTTGTTTGGAGATCTCCTTGGTCTTTATCGTGTTTGGTTAGTGATGCCTCTTGCTTAATGATGTTGCAGCCTCTGTGGCCTTTCAGAAAAGATGTGTATATACTGACAGACTATGTGACACTTAGGTTGCACACAGGTGGACTTCCTTTCACTAAGCATAAAAGGGGTGAGTACATATGCACTTGCCAAATTTTAGTTATTTGATCCCATAAATTTAATTTTTACCTATATTTTTCTCACTTCACTTCACTAACTTAGACTATTTTGTGTTAATGGTTCACACACAAATAGGGTTACAAAAATATTTAAACACAAGTTGTAATGTAACAAAATAGCCAAGGGGGGTGAATACTTTCACAGGCCACTGTAGGTCATCTATATCTGATTGGTGGGTGTGCGACATATGGCACCCATGCCGATCAGCTGAATCCAGTGCCGGGTGTGGTGGTGCACCGCATAGCGGAATAGTGGCTGCGGTTGAGTACTGCAGCTCCACCTCCTATTCAAATCAATAGGGGGCGGATTTACAGTATCTGGCCTCAGCCACTAATGTATTGATGGAGCTGTGCAGCTCTGCAACGCAGCACAACCACCTGATGCTGGCATTGGGAACAGCTGATCGGTGGGGGACCTAAGGATACAGCATAAATATCAAAATCCTGGATAACCCTTTTAAGTCAGAGCCACATTAAGGAACTTATTTACAAAACAATTAACAATATTCATCTAGAATGCATGGAAGTATCAACATATGCACAAAATGAAAATGTTCTAGCTCATCACCTGTAATCCAATGCAGAGAATTTCTGTTGTTTCATTAGATGTTGTTGTGGAAGGTTAATTGGAGACCACCCTGGAATAGATTTTGATTGGCCAATATACTGTACACCACAAGAGGTAAATGATGAGGAATGGTCGGTGGAGAAGCACACAAAGACCAGCCCAACAGATGCTTTTGGCACCATCAATTTTCAAGATGGTCGTCACACATACCATGCCAAGGTATTTCATGTGAAATTAGTCTCTCTTTTTTATTTTTCCAAATTGCCTGTGTAATTTTTAGAGACATTTATTGGGAAGGTTTAATTTCATGACAGGTACAGGTCATAATCACTCAATATCCACCAAAATTCAACCATTAACTGCCATCAGAGGGACTCCCAAAAACACAAGACTCTCCTATAACCGTATAAACAATGTCAATAGAATGCTTACTTCCATACTTACCATCTCTACCAGAGGCTCCCAGATATAGATGAGACCTCAAGCTTCCCAAAACCTCTCACAATGCAAAGATTCTAGAAGGCTTCTTTCATTTAAGAGGTGTTAAAGCTACATTAAGAAGGAAGGGAAGGGGTAAGGAAGAGGCGTGGATGGGCTTGGGATAAAAGAAAATTACTATGGTCCACTTAATGCTCTACATTTCGTGTTCTCCAGGGAGAAAGTTCTCAAAATTTAGCAAGTATGAGAATGTTCTTAATCAGCAATAGCAACAGAGTGCTTCTCTTCACTCAGACGTAGATTAAAATTAATGAATCTGTGTGCCTGCATCTGCCACAAGGGGGAGCTCACTGTATACATATTTAGATAGCTCACATTAAAATCAGTGGGAACAATAAAAATAAATGCGTAGCCAGCTTCCTCCTAATGGTGGCTGCCAGCAGCCTTTGTAGCAGACGTACTAGGAGTGATTGACTCATAGACTATTTGTTTTTTGTTCTCAGTATATAAGAATTTCCTATGACACCTCCTTAGACCAACTGATGTATCTGATGATAAAAGTATGGCAAATGGAGCTTCCCAAACTTGTGATATCTGTTCATGGTGGGGTCGAGAATTTTAAACTCCCCTCCAAAGTTAAGCAGGTCTTTGGCAAAGGTTTGGTAAAAGCTGCATTGACTACTGGGGCATGGATCCTGACGGAAGGCATCAATACAGGTATTTGTTAACCATTGTCATTCTCTTCATCTTCTGATAAATGGTTTCTGTTGGACTTCAGGAAACAAAATACTTGTTGAAAAATAGTATATGTGTTTGGGGTAGGCTGTATTACCTAGCGACCATTCAAAGAAATAGCTGTCCATATAATACATGAATGAGTCAGGTCCATTGGAGGAGAAAAATATTGTGACCTTCTTGGTTTGGCTTAAAGAGGGGGCTCCTGAGTGGACTTCTGAACATATTGGAGTTTACAGACCAGTGTTGCCAATTATCTAGAAATTCCAGGACAGTCCGTAAAAGTAGGGCATTTCTTTGACCTGTCTGTAAAAAAAAATTTGTGGCATAAGTGATTTTTTTTAAGGTGAAGAATCTTATACAGATTATTATAACTGTAATTATCATCATTTTACAGTTAACAGTAAATGCAGCTGATGTCTTTATATCAGAATTATGGGCTGTTGACATGGATCACTTATAAATTTTATAGTCATAATGATTTGTTATGGTTTTTATTTTTTATATGCAAAGTAAACTTGGAACTGGAATGTGAAATCAGTAAATATTTATTTGTGCAGGCAATCCAAAACAGACGTTTCGGTCCTAACATGGACCTTCTTCAGTAATACGGATTGCACAGGTGAATGGAAAATAAAAAAAAAATGTTGATTTTCCTTTTACCTGTGCAAGCATGAATTAAAGCCTGGCTGTACAATTGCAGCCAAGTGTATTTTTCTCTGAAGCCTTTCAGAGGAAAAAATACTTTAAAAATCTGTCTCTTCCCAGCACTGCTAGAGGTGATTGACAGGTCTCTCATTATGTATACACACGGAAGAGACCTGTCATTCCCCTGCAGTGGCGCAGGGAGAAGCCACCAAAATTCGGAACTGGACTAGTCTCCTCTCTGGCTATGGCCTTAGCCGGATCTTTAAAATATATTTTCTCTGAGATGCCAGCCCCGGCTGATTTTTATCTTTTATATGGACTAGTTAATGAGAGTATTTGCTAGCCACACTTAAAATACGTTGTACATAATTAGAAAATTGGCGCATTTTTCTTCACAAAAGCAGCATATAATAGTCTATGGGTAGTGCTTTATTATTATTTACCTACAGTGAGTTGAATACTGACGCGTTTTATACCCCTTATGTGATTAGGATACTAAAAGAGCACTTTCCTGAAAATGCAAATCTTTAAACAGGGGCTTAGACAGGAATTATATGACCCATAGCAAGAATAAGCTTGGGCTGTACCCCTTAGACAGCGTTCCAGCCGTACTGAATAGTAATTTCGTACTGATGCTTTGCGCTAGCGGCTTATCTGTAACTTTGCCCAGGGCAGCCTCTCACAGCCTAGCGAGCGCTCTTTTGCTGAATCGAGATCAGTATACAAATATAAGGACTTTTTTTTTTTCAACACTCAGTAGCAGAGTGGAAGAATTTTGATGTGGAGTGGGCTGCCTCTAAGGTGAGAACACCACTTTTCTTAAAATGCATTACAAGTTTCACCAGAAGCAACGGTTGCGCTACATCAGTGTTTCCTTAACTCGAGTTCTCAGGGCCCCAAACAGATCATGTTTTCAGGATTTCATTAGTATTGCAGAGAGGGGACAACCTGTGGCAATTTCTGATGCCTTGATAATAATTGCATCATCTGCGCATGGTGCCACAGAACCCACAAGGCTACACGGACGGATTTCTCCACAAGAGGCCCTCACTACATGCAAACACCTCCACCTTCCACCTCATACCAGCAGAGGGAGCACTGATAGGGATATATAAAGGGAAGGTGGAGCCAGGCAGCTCAGTTGATTAGTGTTACAGTGTTGAGAGAGGAGCACGCAGGCTGCTGTGTAAGGCAAGCTAGGGCTCCAGCAGTACTGAAGCCTAGTGAGGGCCCCGAGCGTGGCCGACGGCGAGGAGGAAAGCAGAGTGGAAGAAAGGAGTGATAAAAGCGGGCAGAGGAGCATACCAGGCTCACCCCAGTATATCTACCAGACACCGGGTCCGAGCCTACAGGGACCCTTTACACCCAGTAGGGTTAACCGGAATCCCAGGAGGACTACAAGTCCCTGGCAAACCTGAAGCTAGACACATACAGGACCAGGTACCACAAAGGCCCGGACGTCCAGGGAAAGTGGTTACCAACCAGAGGCCCTACTTCAGAGCAACAAGTGAAGTAAAGAGCAAGACACATAAGCTAGGCACAGTTGTAGGCTGGCCAGGAGCTTACACAGAGGCAGACACGGATCAGGAGGCCTTATACCCGCTCCCTGGGGAGAAGTCCGAAAGTGCGCCCTTCACCTAGAATACCCTGGACCATATCTACCAGCTGTACCAGTAAAGGTAACGAAGCAAAAACCCCTGTCTCTGTCCGTTACTCCGGCCGCGCCATTATATCTCTACCTGCACCACAGCGCCCAGCCCACCCACCATCGATCTATCTACACTGCCCTGAGGCCCGCTCCACCTGTGGGGAGCTGTACCATCTTTAGCTGCCTTGTCACCTGCCTCAGAGGACTGCTGCAGTGCTGGTGACCCTCACCAGACACCACAGGTGGCGTCACGAATTTCTCCGAACTTTATTAATAATCGCTACCCCTTTTGTGCACTGTCCGCCCTGGGCCAGCCACCGTGATACATATACTGTCCCCAAACAGTAAGGCCCACAGGGGCGCGACATGCAATAGTAAAGAAATCCTGAAAATATGATGAGCCGTGAGTACTGGAGTTTGGGAAACACTGCTCTACATAGAAGGGTTTTAAAGGGAATCTGTCGGTAAGGTCAACCCCCCCCCCCAACTGCATATATGGGTATGTAGGTCTGTAAAATCCATAATCACCTTTATTTCTTCTATCTGTTGCAGCATTTCCAAGATATCAACATTTTAACCCATTTGCAAATAAGGCATTAAGTGCCTCATTTACATATGAATTAAAATGCTGATTTTTGAGGAATACAGCAACATATAGAAGACATAAAGATGTTGATGGATTTCGCTTTCAAAGACCTGCATGCCCATATTAGTGGTCAGAGTGGTATTGATCTTAGGGAAATATTCCCATCCAAATAGAGTAGTAATAACTAGCATATGTGACGCGCCCCCTGGGCCATATTCTTTTAGGGGGAATATCCGGAGCCGGATCAGATGGGGGTTGTAGTCTTCCGAGTGGCTGTGACCCGGTCCGTGCCCAGGGTGTCAAACTGAGTTGTATGTGGCAGTCCTACAGATGTTACTAAGTTCTTAATGTCGACTACGCCACCCGTTGTGTTGCGGTCACTATGGCCGCCGCTGCAGCAGGGTCCGCTGAGGCTGATGGTGCAGGTGCAGCTTGTGATGATATAACCCCCAACGGGTGGGGTATAGCCTCAGGGGGATCAGGTGCAGAGGATGGGGGTTGTGGTGATGCAGTGTAGACGGCAATCAGAGACAGAGTCGGGTTATGCAGTTTAGGATGTTTACTCACTGCTGATGTTCCGGTCACTCCAGCTTCGAGTGACCTCCCGAGCCGTGCTGCGTCCACCAGGTTCTGGATCCAGCCAACCCCCAAATAAGTCCGGAGCGTGACCCTGAGCTCTCCTTCTGTCCTTTCCTCTGGCCGTCCCCACTAGAGATCCACCCAGGTCCAGCTCCCTCGGGCCTTCTGTTGGGAGACCCTTGGCCTTGGGTTCCCTGACCCTCCACGTGGTGTGCCTTCGTGGTGGATGTGGTGGGTGGCCGTGGCAAACGCTGCCCACGGCCTCCGGTCTCTGGCTGGGGTGTGTTTTTGCCCCCACCAGCTTGGGTTCCGGTACCCTGTGCCGACTCTTCACCCGGGGATTTAAGTTGGGTACTTGGAGTCCTTTTCTTCTGTTTCCCCCTCTGGGTCTCTCTTTCTCCTCCCTCACTCTGGGTCTCTCTTCTCCTCCGCTCGCTGACTTTCTCTCTGCAACTGACCCTGTTCTTAGTTGGTGCCCACCTTATATACACCCTCTATGTGTGAGCTCAGGTGACCAGCACCCAATGAGCTCCTATCTTTACCCAGGCTGCTCCCCCTATCTGCCCCTACACTACTTGGGATGTTCCACCCCCCTCCCACTCCAGCCAGGAACAGACTCGGTCGTACCTGCACATTTCTAAGTGGGAGTACCGTCGGTCTGCTCCTCGGAAATGGGATGTATGTAGTGCATGCAGCCTACCGAGCTCAGATCCACACTCCATCCTTACCCGGGAGTGGAATATCACACCTCTGGGTTGAGGTGCAATACCCCTGTAGCAGCCGAATCCTCAGGGTGCTACATTCCCCCCTGGTAAATCACAGCACGTCCTCGGGCTGTAAGACATAACACCAAAAACATACAAAATTTTTGCATAAACATAGAAAACATATAAAACAACATATATTAGCATATAAAACATTCTCGTCGCCTCTGGCTCCTCCTCCGGTCACTGTGCAACGTGTGACCGGGTAAAGTGCGACAGTCTCTCTGGAAAACTGGTTTTCCTGTAAAACCGGTAGGGGGCGCTTTAGGACGCGCAACTATATACAGGGATATGGCCGCTCTCAGTCCTCGGCCAGGTATTAGGGAGGAATGACCGCTCTCAGTCCTCGGTCAGTGGGATTAAGGGAAAAACGGGTAACAGTTCACACATGCTGGTCCCAACGGGGACTATATTAGCAACTACAGTTTCAGTTTCAGTTTCAGTTTACGGTTTCAGTTTCAGTTTCAGTTTACGGTTTCAGTTTCAGTTTCAGTTTACGGTGCCCCGACGGGCAACTATATACAGCTTCTGCTTCGCTGTCCTTAGCGACGGCGTCCTCCTGCTCTTGCTTTATGGTTACCTTTGGCTTCAGACCCGTCCGGGCACGTATGCTGGGCGAACAGGTCCTCTCCCAGATGCGGCACTCTTGGTCTTATGGGCGCGGTGGTGGTGGCGCCCGGGTTGCCCGGGCCTTGCGGCCAGGCCTGGGGTATCTGGAAGGTGAAGGGCACCGTCAGGACGGCGGCGCCCTGGGCTACCTGGCCCTGCGACCAGGCCGGGGGCTCCGCGGAGGTAGGGGGCGCTGTTGGTATTGCGGCGCCCGGGGGTACTAGGCCTTGCGACCAGGCTGGTGGTACTTCCTGCTTGGTCACGCTCGGGGTCGAGGCGTGTGACGTCACAGGGGTCGCGGCTCCCGTTTGAGGCCTAGTCTGCGGCGGTGACGTTGCAGCGACAGGCACGGCAGGATAGACTTCGGGCTCTGCGACGGGGAGCTGGGGCAGGTACGCGGTTTCCCGGTTTGGGGTATAGACGTCCCCTTTACCTGCCTCCACTCGTTCGGCTCCCTTCCCGGCGCCGTCTCCGGCCTTCAATCCTCCCGCACCATCCTCAGAGGCGGTCTGTTTCCTCGTCTCGGGTGGCGTGCTCCGCTGACAGGTCTCGGTCTGCTGGGCCATCTCACGGCTCCACTCCGCCAACGTCTCTCGCTGCACCCGGGCCATCCTCCTTGCGAGGCCCTCCAGAGCGGTCTGTGCACACTCCCGGTCTCGGGGGAGCTGTGCTAGGACCTCCACTAGGCCTAGTGGGGTCGTTACTTCCAGCAGGCTCCTGACCAACGGGTCGGTGCTGCTCTGCTCTCCTTCTGTTGTCTCCAGCAGGCTCCTGGCCAGCGGGCCGGTGCTGCTCTGCTCTCCCTCCTCGGTTTCTAGCAGGCTCCTGGCCAACGGGCCGGTGCTGCTCTGCTTTCTCGCCATCTCCGGGTAAGCTCCTCCGATACTCTTCTCCAGGCTTCTTGCCTCCGGGTGTGCTCGCTCCAGACTGCTCCAGGCGGCACCCATCTTTTTTCTCTCCTTTCGTCTCCTCCCCCTTCGAGGGCGGTCCCGAGGCCATTTGGTGATTGTCAGCTCCAGGGGCTGTTCTTTCACGCTGACAGACACCTCTAGCATCACAGTCTCTGTTGGTGGGGGCGGTTTCCACTTTTGGCGCCATCTTCGGTCCTGGCCCACGATGGGAGGTGGCCTCTCGCCACCCTCTGGCACGCCCATAATGGCGTCCGCTCTTCCAAGGCGGGAAACCTTTGGAAATGGCGGGAATCGCTTCCCAGTGGCGGGAAACTCTGCAGATGGCGGGAAAACGCTGTTAATGGCGGACAACCGGCTGGAATCGACTGGTGATGGGGTCCGATGGCGGGGACCCTCCGGAACCGGCAGGAGACTTCTTTTTGAGGTAAACTCGTTCTTTTCTTCAGGCACGCAGTACCCGGGTGTTGCGGGCACGTAATCCTGCCGACTACGCCAAAGTTGACGCGCCCCCTGGGCCATATTCTTTTAGGGGGAATATCCGGAGCCGGATCAGATGGGGGTTGTAGTCTTCCGAGTGGCTGTGACCCGGTCCGTGCCCAGGGTGTCAAACTGAGTTGTATGTGGCAGTCCTACAGATGTTACTAAGTTCTTAATGTCGACTACGCCACCCGTTGTGTTGCGGTCACTATGGCCGCCGCTGCAGCAGGGTCCGCTGAGGCTGATGGTGCAGGTGCAGCTTGTGATGATATAACCCCCAACGGGTGGGGTATAGCCTCAGGGGGATCAGGTGCAGAGGATGGGGGTTGTGGTGATGCAGTGTAGACGGCAATCAGAGACAGAGTCGGGTTATGCAGTTTAGGATGTTTACTCACTGCTGATGTTCCGGTCACTCCAGCTTCGAGTGACCTCCCGAGCCGTGCTGCGTCCACCAGGTTCTGGATCCAGCCAACCCCCAAATAAGTCCGGAGCGTGACCCTGAGCTCTCCTTCTGTCCTTTCCTCTGGCCGTCCCCACTAGAGATCCACCCAGGTCCAGCTCCCTCGGGCCTTCTGTTGGGAGACCCTTGGCCTTGGGTTCCCTGACCCTCCACGTGGTGTGCCTTCGTGGTGGATGTGGTGGGTGGCCGTGGCAAACGCTGCCCACGGCCTCCGGTCTCTGGCTGGGGTGTGTTTTTGCCCCCACCAGCTTGGGTTCCGGTACCCTGTGCCGACTCTTCACCCGGGGATTTAAGTTGGGTACTTGGAGTCCTTTTCTTCTGTTTCCCCCTCTGGGTCTCTCTTTCTCCTCCCTCACTCTGGGTCTCTCTTCTCCTCCGCTCGCTGACTTTCTCTCTGCAACTGACCCTGTTCTTAGTTGGTGCCCACCTTATATACACCCTCTATGTGTGAGCTCAGGTGACCAGCACCCAATGAGCTCCTATCTTTACCCAGGCTGCTCCCCCTATCTGCCCCTACACTACTTGGGATGTTCCACCCCCCTCCCACTCCAGCCAGGAACAGACTCGGTCGTACCTGCACATTTCTAAGTGGGAGTACCGTCGGTCTGCTCCTCGGAAATGGGATGTATGTAGTGCATGCAGCCTACCGAGCTCAGATCCACACTCCATCCTTACCCGGGAGTGGAATATCACACCTCTGGGTTGAGGTGCAATACCCCTGTAGCAGCCGAATCCTCAGGGTGCTAAATATGTAATGTATGCATAATATTGTATTTGTTTTCTGGAATCCTCTGCAGAAAACTGATATTTTTAGGTATTTCATGGTGTTGCCTTTCAAAGTGTCAATACCTCTTCTAAGCCATGTATTTGGCATGAAGTACAGATATATCTTACACTGTTATAACCGTTAAAAAAATAGGACATACTGTAATAAAATAGATAGGATTGATCCACCAAAGAGCTTATGGCCTCTGCTCAATTGTTATAACTCCGTTCTGCAAATATGATGTTAGTCATCACCCATCAAACAAACCATAAAATGTGCCTAGTGCATTGTGGAGTGTGAGTGAGGTCTTCTGTCTACATTAGTGAATGTAGAGAAGGATATTAAATCTTTATGTGATTCATCATAGGCTTCACTGGTCTTCTTTGGTTTCCACATACTGTTTTAGTCTTCGTTAAGCCACGCTGTTGACAGATTAGTGTCACTGGTATATTTCTACATCTATGCGTTCAAACAGAATGTCTCTAAGAAACTGTGTTACCAAGGGATTTCCCAATCCTCATTATGTCCTAGTGGGCATTGCATCACTGTAAATTGCCTTCAAACCTATAAAAAAAATGTGTATAAGAGAGGGACCATGAATAATCACAGCAGAAATGACTGGGAAAAGAAAAAATGATGTTATAAATCACAGTACATTATGTTTTGTTTTTCCGATGTTTCTTTGTCTTTCATTAGTCAGCTGCAAGCAGCATGCAGAACATTTCAGCGATTGATTCTTCAAGAAGACCTTGTATTATTAGTTGATAATCTGGATAATCTGTAATACTTGCCAAATGAAGAACTACTAAACATGGACTACATAGCCATCTTTCACAATGGTCTATTGCTGCAAACATATTTACATTTTGATCAAACTGAATAAACCCACATGTCATCTCACTCCCATGTTTTTTAAATGTATTGTGACTGCTGCCATTGCAATATGGAATTTGCCAAGAACAATAATTTTTATTCCGGAATAAACGATACACATAATCCAAGAATATTATCGCCATAGTGATCGTATAGTGGTAGATACCAGACAGAACTTCTCATTTATCGAATATACAACAAAACATTTGACTTCTCACATTTTTAGCACCATGCCTATCTATTCCCATCTTGCTGATACCCCAATGCTGAGCAGCTGTTGCTGTATTTGTCCCTATTACTGGACCTGCTGTGTGACATGGTACCAGGGCTCCTATTCTGCCCCACATACTATTGCAGACCATTGTGCCCTTTACACAGTAAAATGCTTTATTTGTGCTCTTTAGATGGTAAAAATTGTCCCCTTGAAAATATGAAATCCTTTCTTGAGTGCTCTAGAAAGTAATATTGTTCACATTTCCCCCCTAGAAATGTAATAATGCCTTCTATGTGCCCCTTTGACAGTAATAATACCCTGAGTGTCCCTATAATGTAATGATGCTTCCTGAGCACTCACTTAAAAAGAAGCATGTTCAGATGAGTGCCCCTAAAATGTAATAATGTCCACTAATGCCTAAAGAGTACCCTTATATACAGTATGATGGCCCCCACAGCTCCTCTATAAAGAGTATTATGTCAACCACAGCCCCCTATATGCAGTATAATGGCCTCTCAACTCCATATACATGTTATGAGGCCCCAACAGCCCACTATATGTGATATGATGGCCTCCACAGCTCCCTATATACAGTCTGGGCTCCACTACAGCTACCCATATATGTTATAATGATATCACAGCTCCTTATACACAATATAGGGCAACCATAGCCCTCTATTTACAGTATGGTGTCCCCCACAGTCACCTATATACAGTATTGGAACACCATAATTCCCTATATACAGTGTTATATCCACCTCACCTTCATATACAGTATATAGTATGATAGTCCACACAGCACCCTATACGCAGTATGATGGCCCGCACAATTTCCAATATACATTTTGGGACCCTCACAGCTCCCTATATACACTATGGAGGTCACTACTGCTCCCTACTTACAGAATTGGAAAATCATATACAGCACTCCAGTAAGGAATGGTGAGGTGCCCGAGTTGGGTTCCAATGCGTGAATGATAGTAAGAGTAAAACTCGGCAGTCAGTAGTATGCATAGCAATAGATGTGATATTTATTAACAATTCAACCAGTCTGGAAAAACAGCTTATGACGTTTCGGTTCAATACGGACCTTCATCAGATAATTGTTGGGGTGACGTAGTAAGATATGACAACAAGTCATCCGCATACAGGGCGATCCCTTCCTCTTTGCCACCGTATTTAAAGCCCCTAATACCCGGGTGTTTTCTAATGATACAGGCAAAAGGCTCTATGGAGTAGTGAAAAGCAGGAGTGATAGAGCCTTGCCTTGTTCTCCTAAAAAGGTCAAAACTCTCCATCATATCCCCGTTAGCTCTTATTCTAGCTGTCGAGGATTTATATAGCAGCATTACCCATTTGATGAAGTTAGGCCCAGATCCCATTTCCCTTAATACCACCCAAATATATACCCACTCAACACTATCAAAGGTATCTAAGGAGAGAACAGCTTTGTTTTTGGAATCAGGCTGTACCACTTAGATGGCATGAAGCTAGCTTGATCTTGATGTATTACCGGCATTATCACAGAGATCAATCTATTCGCCAGAATTTTTGCCAGAATCTTTACATCAGACATTAGTAGTGAAATGGGTCTGTATGATTCTGGTAAGTTCCCATCTTTCCCTTCCTTAGGTAAGATGACTATTATAGACTCACATAATGAACTTGGCAGTGTCCCTGCGGAAAATGCGTCATTAACCATTTTCCAAATAGTGCTATAAAAGCTCCTTCTCAAATATTTTAAAGCTTTCTACTGGGAGGCCATCAGACCCAGGGGCTTTGTCATTTGGCATTTCCCCTACTGCTCATTGAATCTCCTCTAGGGAAATTGGCGCCTCTAGAAAATCTCTATCACTTTCACCCAAAGTTGTAAGCTTAGTCTTAGTTAGATAGTTAGCTAATTCTTCCCCCGGGGTACTTTACCCCAGACGAATACAAATTAGAATCAAAGCTATGTAAAGTCTTTAAAATTTCAGGAGTTTGGGTGTTAATCCTCCCTTCCCTAGCTTTTAATGGGCGTATAAAAGTATTTTCCCACTGAGCTTGAGCCATTTTGGCTAGTAAGCGTCCAGTCGTTTCACCCTCCTCATAAAACTGCTGTTTCAAAAAGATTCTTCTGTTATCAGATTGCTCTATGCGCTATTTGAAATAATCTCAGTTGTTTTTGGGCCTCTTTCCAGAGCTTTCTGTTTGTAGGGTTATTCTCCTGGGTGAACAATGTTTCAATTTCCCGAACCTTACTTTCTAATTCAACCCCTCTTTTCTGTGAGTTATCTTTTACCAGTTATATCTCTCTGATCAATACCCCCCTTTAAAAAGGCCTTCATAGCGTCCCAAACCACATTATTAGGGGCTGAACCACAATTGATATCAAAGAATTGCTTAAGTTTCCCCTGAAGGTAGTGTAATTAGTAATTTTAAGCCAAAATGGATTGTTTCCTACCTACCGAATACCTGGATCAACCTGCACCTGTAACCAGAGGGGAGAGTGATCCAATAGAGATCTAGGAAGATATTCAAATTTAGAAATTAGTGGAATGATTTGAGTATTACACAAGGCTAAGTCAATTCTTGATAACGTTTTTCTTGTGCCTCATCAGCCTATCAATCTCTAAGGTTAGGAACTTCTCCCTCCAAATGTCAAACAGTCCCGCCTCTCTGATAAAGCAGCCTAAAGGGGACAAAGCACCACTACCCTTTGGAAACTTCCCTGCCAGAATTATAAATATTATTAAAATCCCCCATGATCACTAAGGGTGTATCCGGCCATACCGCCAATCTCTCGAGAATCTTTTTGACAGGAATATTTGCGTATGGAGGAGGTATATAAACTATAACAATGATGCATTCAAAGTCCTGGATTATACATCTAGCCCTGCTAAATCTACCTTCAGAGTCTTTAAGGAGTCAATAAGCTTAAATGAGACACCTTTATGCACAATTAGACAAACCCCCTTGAGTAATTAGAATGAAGAAAATGTAAGGTCTACCTCATCCAAGTTCTATGTATATGTATCTGAGTAACGGTGTCTTTGTTAGATGGACCTCTAGGTGTATTGTGGGGTTGAATCTTTTTATATATTCAAGGATTGCGAATCTTTTGGCATTATTACTCAACCCACGAATATTCCAAGAAATAAAATCAATCATAGTACCCATCTTTAAGAACGCCATTGTAAGAAGATGATCATTGTGAGTTAGCCGTTATTCCAGCTTTTAAAAGTATCCAAAGGTTGGTAGAGAAGCATTCCAAACCCCCCCTCCCTTTCCCCCAACTGTGAATCAGTAAAACCCCTCCCATTTACAATTGTGCTCAAAAGTTTATATACCCAGGCAGGATTTTTCCTTTCTTGGCGTTGTTTCAGAGAATATGAATGATAACGAAAAAACTTTTTCTGCACTCATGGTTATTGGTTGGGTGAAGCCATTCATTGTCAAACTACTGTGTTTTCTCTTTTTAAATCAACCAAAACATGTAAATGACCCTGATCAAAAGTTCACATACGTCAGTTCTTAATACCGTGTATTGCCCCCTCTAACATCAATAACAGCTTGAAGTCTTTTGTGGTAGTTGTGGATGAGATTCTTTAATTTCTCGGATGGTAAAGCTGCCCATTCTTTTGACAAAAAGCCTCCAGTTCCTGTAAATTCCTTGGCTGTCTATCATGAACTGCGCGCTTGAGATCTCCCCAGAGTGGCTCAATGATATTGAGGTTAGGAGACTGAGATGGCCACTCCAGAACCTTCACTTTGTTCAGCTGTAGCCAATGACAGGTTGACTTGGCCTTGTGATTTGGATCGTTGTCATGTTGGAACGTCCAAGTACGTCCCATGTGCAGCTTCCGGGCTGATGAGTGCAAATTTGCCTCCAGTATTTGCTGATAACATGCTGCATTCATTTTTCCTTCAACTTTTACCAAGTTTCCTGTGCGTTTTGTAGCTCACAAATCCCCAAAACATCAGCGATCCACCTCCGTGCTTTACTGTAGGAATGGTGTTCCTTTCATCATACGCCTTGTTGACCTCTCTCCAAATGTAACGTTTATGGTTGTGGCCAAAAAGTTAAATTTTGATCTCATCACTCCAAATTACCTTGTTCCAGAAGTTTTGAGGCTTGTCTCTGTGCTGTTTGGCGTGTTGTAGCCAAAATACTTTGTGGCATTTGCGCAGTAATGTCTTTCTTCTGGCGAATCGACCATACAGCCCATTTTTCTTCAAGTGCCCCCTTATTGTGCTTCTTGAAACAACCACACTGCTAGTTTTCAGAGAGTCCTCAATTTTAGCCGATGTTATTTGTGGGTTTTTCTTTGTATGTCAAACAATTTTCCTGGCAGTTGTGGCCCAAATTTTTGTTGGTCTACCTGACCGTGGTTTAGGTTTTACAGAGCCCCTGATTTTCCATGTGTTAATCACAGTTTGAACTCTGCTGACTGGCATTATCAATTCCTTGGATATTTTTTGTATCCCTGTTATACAGTTCAACTACCCGTAGATCCATTGACAATTCTTTTGCTTTCCCCATGACTCACAATCCAGAAATGTCAGTGGCTGGATGAAGGATGCAAGAATCTGTCTGGATCCCAGAAACTCACTCAGCTTTTATGCACACACACTGATTACAAGCAAACAGGTCACAGGTGAGGATGTTACCTTTAGTAGCCATTCAAAGCCATTTGTGTCAAATTCTGTGCATGTTATCAGGCCAAAATCACCAGGGTATGTGAACTTTTGATCAGGGTCATTTGGATTTTTTTGGTTGTCATCAAGATTTAAAAAGAGAAAACACAGTAGTTTGACAATAAATGGCTTCACCCGACCAATAACCATGAGTGCAGAAAAAGTTTTTTTGTTATCATTCATATTTTCTGAAACAAGGCCACGAAAGGAGAAATTCTGCCGGGGTATGTAAACTTTTGAGCACAACTGTATGTTGTAAACCTGACCTTAATAGTTTGGGACCATACTAGTAAGGGATGGCGCTCAAAAAGCTTTAACCATTAGGTGCATGCATCTGCAAAGAAAGAAACACAATCAGTATATCATTCTGTTAGTGTCTTGATGGAGGACCCACCGCACTAATGTAGATATTAAAGTAAAAAGAACACTGAGGTTTGGACAGTAAATTCCAGCCCCAATTGTACTAATGTTGCATATTAGCATGAAATAAGGCCACAGTCCTGCAACTGAGAGAACCTGCTGGAATTAATAGCATGTAGTGAGAAAAAAGACAATCGGCATCAATGTGCATGACTTCTGTATATGGGATGGACCCTCATTTATTAGCACATGATCAAACGACATAGCCCAATAAAATAAAATACACAACATGTTATTTTGGTGTCAAATAGGCCACAGCTTTTATTAAAAATCACATGAGTATAGTAAGAGTCAGGTGAAATGCTAGGCAAGTATATTCTGATATTAACGGATACCGTGGGATCACCGAGCTGCCTGTCATACGGCTATCGGCAGGCAGCAATCCAGGGGTGGCATGCTCTGATATTCCACAGTAGCAAAGTCAGTCCACTTCAATGACCCTACCAAAGATCCTCATTCCTGTGCTTAACAGCTAAGCCGCCCCTGGATGACGTTACTATTATCACATCCTTCAGGTTGGCCACCAAAGCTCATCATATTAACCACCATTGTGTAACAGCTTTTATTAAATTAAAATTAGTTCACCATACCTTGCCGCTAACTTCCACCTAACTCCTCAACTGCCACAGGAGAGGCCATTTGACACCTTAAATGGCTCGACCACCCCCCATCAAATTAACCAATCTTAATTCCCAATGATAACTATGTTTTCTGTAGTACTAGATAAAAAATACAACATCCCCAGACCTGATTATTGCTAAAGTTTAAACTAAGTGACATAACTAATGAAATAATATAATCCTGGCCTTGTCCTCACTGTCAGTTAAGTATTGTCAGTAATTATCCCAAGGTATCCCAACTTACCTCTGACACCTTAAGAATAACTCAATAATGGAAAAAGAGTCAAGACGTAAAGTGTAACAACCCAAGACATATGCAATAAAATACTTATCCAACCTTGTTTCTGTATAGTCTACATTGGAAAACATTCTGAACCCTTTTCGATAATATGTAGCCAGACTCTTAATAACTAAGTTGTCTGAATCCACCACAATCCAGTAGCCGCAGACCAATCCTAGCTACAGTATTGTTATCTGGGTGTTGCCGGTAGGAAAACAGTGCAATAATATAGAATTCAGCTTAGCAAAACTGTGGACAGGTTGAAGACAGACCACCTTTTTTTGACCAGTCCACAAATACCACCGACCACAAGCCGCAAAACCAAACCAACCATGGTGGCATTAGCTGTTTAGGGTAATCAAGAAAACCATGTAATAAAAATAGATTTAAATAACCAAAATCGACTGCAATATTACAAACCACTAGCCTCAAAACCAATACAGCTATAGTGGCACCACTTGTGTATTGCAATTAGAATAACTAGTAACAAATTGTTTTTAAATATATATATTTTTTTAATCAATACAAAATACTGTGTAGGTCGGGTCCTTGGCAAAAGTGGCTCCATCATTAAACTTCCAAAATTGTGCACAAATACGTTCAGCGTTAGCCTCCACCACTAGCCTCTAAAACCTCCAGTCAGCTACAGTGGTGTACAAGAGCTCCTGCAAAAACATCAGCTATTAAACCCCAGGATCCGTCCGTTAGAGGAGATAACTATTAGTTGATCAACCATCCAGTATATATATATATACAGTATTTATATATATAATAGCTTGTAAATGCAACAAACCACTAGTTGCAAACCAAGCTAGCTATTGGCACAACCTGGGTATCTGGGTATTGCAACCTTTAAAAGTGGCAACCTACAATGTATCATCAGAAATTGCAGCCAGAATCTATTCACCAAATTTATTTGAAATGCAAGCAATAAAGCTCCATATCAATAAACTATTTTAGTGAAGGTCTCATCCCAGGTTTCTCCCCTTTAGAGAAGCTCAAACAAAATAAGCTGTGTTAATAATTATTAAAAACAGTATATTAACATAAAGACACTGCTGTGCTCATGAACTGCAAAATCTGTCCCAATTTCTAGTAGCTTTGGTATGGCTATTGCCGATAACTCACCACCAGGAATCTGCTCACAATTAGGTGTGGATACAAATAGAAAACTGAATACCCGCACCACCATTTGTAGGCCCTGCAGGTAAACTGCAAAAATGGGCAGCGCCTGCAAGTAAAAACAAGTAAAAACACAGAGATATGATGGTAGAAGCTTCAGAAATTCCAGCTTTGGGCCCCATATTTACCTGGCCTCTGAGCTTCATATTGCTGTACTTACTGCAACTGCTGGTAGCCCTGAAAATAAATAAATCACATGCTGAGTGTAATATTAAGAACATGTAAACTAAGTCCTTGAATTCACAAAAAATATGGGGTTGCACTCTAGCCATCCTTCAACATGTCTTTGCTTTAGGCCCCCTTCATATGTCCGTTTTTTTGGTCTGTATGTAGTTGGTTTTTTAAGGACTGCACACACACCCATTGTATTCAGTGGTGGTGTGCACATGTCAGGTTTTTCACATGGACCGTTTGTCCGTGTGATAAACCCGCAGACGTCCTTTTTTTTTCCGGCAGCACAGAGGAACACACTAAGAGTAGCATGAGAACCAGAGGCTGTGACCAGTGGTGACGTCATTAAGGTTACCGCAGGTCACAGCCAGCGTTTCTCACACTAACCTCTGTGTTATCCGCCAGCTGTGAACTGTGATGAGCTCCCTAAGGTTACCGCAGCTCACAGCTGGCGGATCACACAGATGGATCAAAAGATGTCTGTGAGATACACTACCGTTCAAAAGTTTGGGGTCACCCAGACAATTTTGTGTTTTCCATGAAAACTCATACTTTTATTTATCAAATGAGTTGCAAAATGAATAGAAAATATAGTCCAGACATTGACAAGGTTAGATATAATGATTTTTATTTGAAAGAATAATTTTCTCCTTCAAACGTTGCTTTCGTCAAAGAATGCTCCCTTTGCAGCAATTCCAGCATTGCAGACCTTTGACATTCTAGCTGTTAATTTGCTGAGGTAATCTTGAGAAATTTCCCCCCATGCTTCCTGAAGCCCCTCCCACAAGTTGGATTGGCTTGATGGGCACTTTTTGCGCACCATACGGTCAAGCTGCTCCCACAACAGCTCAATGGGGTTGAGATCTGATGACTGCGCTGGCCACTCTCTTACAGATAGAATACCAGCCGCCTGCTTCTTCCCTAAATAGTTCATGCATAATTTGGAGGTGTGCTTTGGGCCATTGTCCTGTTGTAGGATGAAATTGGCTCCAATCAAGTGCTGTCCACAGGATAAGGCATGGCATTGCAAAATGGAATGATAGCCTTCCTTATTCAAAATCCCATTCACATTGTACAAATATCCCACTTCACCAGCACCAAAGCAACCCCAGACCATCACATTACCTCCACCATGCATGACAGATGGAGTCAGGCACTCTTCCAGCATCTTTTCAGTTGTTCTGTGTCTCACAAATGTTCTTCTGTGTAATCCAAACAGCTCAAACTTTGATTCGTCTGTCCATAAAACTTTTTTTCAATCTTCCTCTGTCCAATGTTTGTGCTCTTTTCCCCATATTAATCTTTTCCTTTTATTAGCCAGTCTCAGATATGGCTTTTTCTTTGCCACTTTGCCCTGAAGGCCAGCATCCCGGAGTTGCCTCTTCACTGTAGACGTTGACACTGGCGTTGTGTGTACTATTTAATGAAGCTGCCAGTTGAGGAGCTGTGAGGCGTCGATTTCTCAAACTAGAGACTCTAATGTACTTGTCTTGTTGCTCAGTTGTGCAGCGGGGCCTCCCACTTCTCTTTCTACTCTGGTTAGAGCCTGTTTGTGCTCTCCTCTAAAGGTAGTAGTACACACCTTTGTAGGAAATCTTCAGTTTCTTGGAAATTTCTCGCATGGAATAGCCTTCATTTATAAGAACAAGAATAGACTGTCGAATTTTACATGAAAGTTCTCTTTTTCTGGCCATTTTGAGAGTTTCATAGAACAAACAAATGTAATGCTCCAGATTTTCAACTAGCTCAAAGGAAGGTCAATTTTATAGCTTCTCAAATCAGCCAAACCGTTTTCAGCGGGGCTAACATACTTGTGCAAGGGTTTTCTAGGGTTTTCTAAACATCCATTAGTCTTCTTACACCGTTAGCAAACACAATGTACCATTAAAACACTGGAGTGGTGGTTGTTGGAAATGGACCTCTGTACACCTATGTAGATATTGCAATAAAAACAAGACGTTTGCAGCTAGAATAGTCATTTACCACATTACCAATGTATAGAGTGTATTTCTGATTCATTTAATGTTAGCTTCATTGGAAAAAAATGTGCTTTTCTTTAAAAAATAATGACATTTCTAAATGACCCCAAACTTTTGAACGGTAGTGTATATAATTACTGTAGTTTACTGTACATGTATTCAGTTAAAAAAATAAAAAATAAAAAAAAATGGCGTGGGGTCCCCCTTATTTTTAATAACCAGCTGAGAGAAAGCCGTCAGCTGTGAGATAGTTTTATTAGTCTGGAAAGGGCTCAATATCCATGCACCTTCCCAGCCTATTTATATCAGCTCACAGCTGTCTTCTTTGCCTTTACTAGTTATTAAAAAGGGGTACCCCCCCAAAAAAAATGTTGCAGGGTCCCCCCTATTATAATAACCAGCAAAGGCCAAGCAGACAGCTGCAGGCTTGTATTAATAGGCTGGGAAGGTCCATGGATATTGGCCCCTATGCTGCTGTCTGAACTGCTGTAACCTTACTGACGTCACTGCTCACAGCGTGAGAACTTACTACTGTCAGAGAACATTACACCGCTGACCTCAACCCCAAAAACTATTACCCTGATTTCTGTCTGATGGATGCACCATTTCTGGAGTGCCTGAGGGCTGGTTTTATTAGGCTGGAAAGGGGCCAATATCCATGGTCCTTTCCAGCCTATTATAATCAGCATCTAATTGTCTGCTTAGCCTTTGCTGGTAATTAAAAATAGGTGGGGCCCATGACATTTTTTGGGCCCCCTTTTTAATAACCAGTAAAACCAAAGCAGATAGCTGGGTATTGATATTAATAGGCTGGGAAGCTCCATGGATTTTGTACCCTTTTCCAGCATAATAAGACCACCACACAGCTTCCCGGGCACTGTGCTTAGGGCGCGCGCTCCCTCCCTCTTAAAGGGGCCGCGCGCGCCGTCCAATGGCCGGAGGACCACTCCTATTTAAAGCAGCTCCTCCAAAATGGAGGTGCCTGTGCAAGGTTGTTGTTTGTGTGCTAACACTCTCCTCAGCCCTCAGGTCCCAGTGCCCGCCAGTCTGTCAGCAGTGCCCGCCTGCCTGTCTATCAGCCGTGCCCGCCTGCCTGTCTTTCAGCCGTGCCTGCCAGCCTGTCTACCTGCCCTACCCGCCAGCTTGCCTACCCGGATCACCTGTCTGGTCACCTGCTGTGCCCGCCTGGTTGTCTACCCGGATCACCTGTCTGGCTACCTGCCGTGCCCGTCTACTTGCCTACCCGGATTACCCGTCAGGCTACCTGCCGTACTCATCCGCTGTACCTGTCAGCCGCAGCCACCTGACCTATGGGAGTCGCCTGCTCTCACACAAGGTCGGTCCCAGAGTGGCACCTGGTTCACCTGCCCGGTCCCTCCTTGGTTCATGGAGTCGACTAAGCCGCCGTGTGGCCAGGGTCGGCCCGAGGTGGCACTTAGTTACGCCTCTCTGGTCCCTCCTTGCATTCCAGCATAGAGGAATCCGGTGGCTCCCAGGCTCCTTCGCTCTCAGACCTGTAACAAGAGGTCTCTCGCCAGAGAGCCCAACAGGATACTATCCTGTCCTACCTGCGGACAGTCAACTTCCGCCTGGACGTGCTGTCCACCCCGACTGTGTCCGCCTCTAACTGAGCGGCACCCACTCCGGCGGCACCTCAACCCAGTGGCACTGTGACATCTGGCTTTGGACTCCGGCTATCTGCTCCTCCACGTTATGGTGGTGACCCGGCCCTATGTAGGAGCTTCATAAATCAGTGCACGCTGCACTTTGAACTCCTGGCACACCAGTTCACCTCCGACCGGGCCAAAGTGGCATTCATCATGTCTCACCTCACCGGAGAGGCATTGGCGTGGCTTAACCCTCTGTGGGAGAGATGGGATCCTCTGGTGTCCGATCTCCAGGCTTTCCTCGCGGCTTTCCGGAAGGTGTTCGATGAGCCTGGACAAAAATCTTCTACTGCCTCCTCACTTCTTCGACTCCGCCAAGGGAGTCTCTCTGTGGGTCAGTATGCCGTGCATTTCAGAACCCTTGCATCTGAACTTGCCTGGAACAATGAGGCCCTGGTGTCCACCTTTTGGGAGGGCCTTTCCGGACGGATCAAGGATGAGCTAGCCGGTTGTGACATACCTTTCTCCCTGGACGACCTGGTGTCATTAGCTACCCGGATTGACATCCGTTTTCTGGAACGCGCTAAGGAGATGACCCGTGAGAGGAAACCTCTGCGCCTTGCTCCCGTCTTCCAAAGTCCAGTCTCGCAACCTGCACTCCCCCGGGTGTCTTCTCCAGAGCCTATGCAAATTGACCAAGTAAAGATGGTTAAGTCTCGCCAGGAGAACCGTCGTGCTGAGGGGAGTAGCTTCTATTGTGGCAATATAGAGCATCAGATCCGTTCTTGCCTGGTGAGACCGGGAAACTCCCGTGTCTAGGACCGCTCGGAGAGGTCATCCTAGGCAAGAGTTCTTCCTCTCCGCCCTTGACTCTGTCCGTTTCCGTTACCAGTGGTGAGACCCGCTTCTTCGAGACTGCCCATCTGGATTCCGGAGCCGCTGGGAATCTCATCCAACAGGCCGTTGTGGAGCGTTTTCAGATTCCTACCATACGTCTGGCAGGTGGGAATGCTGCACTCAGAGAAGATCTCCTTTTACGTACTGTACGGTCTCTCTCATCCCCTCTTGCTTGGCCTGCCTTGGTTACAGAGACATGAGCCCGTCCTGAATTGGAGCTCGGGTGAGGTGCTCCGTTGAGGTCAGGAATGCCATAAGACCTGTCTGGTTCGGTTCGTCCTGCTCAACCCCCGTCTACTCCTGCTAACCTACCTGACCTTCCAGCATCCTACTGGTCCTACGCGGACGTCTTTGATAAAAATTAGGCAGAGACACTACCACCTCATAGGCCGTATGATTGCCCCATCGACCTAATACCTGGTGCTTCACCTCCTCGCGGGCGAATCTACCCCTTGTTGCTGGCCGAGACCCGTGTCTGAATACATTGAAGAAAATCTTGCTAGGGGATGTATTCATAAATCCACCTCTCCGGCTGGAGCAGGATTCTTCTTTGTCAAAAAGAAAGATTGCTCTGTTCGCCCTTGTATCGACTATAGGGGCCTAAACAATATTACCATCAAGAATAAGTACCCCCTGCCTCTCATCTCGGAGTTGTTTGATCACCTAAAAGGTGCAAGGATCTTCACTAAGCTCAACCTGCGTAGGGCGTACAATCTGGTCCGGATTCGCCAAGGAGATGAGTGGAAGACTGCATTCAACACTCAGGATGGTCACTACGAGTACCATGTGTTGCCCTTCAGTCTCTGTAATGCTCCAGCCGTCTTCCAGGAGTTAGTAAATGATATTTTTTGAGATCTCCTGTATTCCTGCGTGGTGGTGTACCTTGACGATGCCTTGGTGTTCTCCCCTGATTGGCCCTCTCACCGGAGGGATGTCTGTCAGGTCCTGCTGAGGCTCCGGAAGAATCGCCTGTATGCTAAATTCGAGGAATGCCTCTTTGAGCAGACCTCCCTGCCGTTTCTGGGGTATATCATTTCTGAGACCGGACTGCGGATGGATCCTGAGAAGGTGTCTGCTGTCTTAAAGTGGCCCCGACAGGAGGGGTTGAAGGCTATTCAGCGGTTTCTGGGATTCGCTAACTATTACCGCCTCTTCATTCCTCATTTCTCCTCCCGGACAGCTCCCATCTCTGCTCTTACCCGTAAAGGAGCTAATCCCAGGGAGTGGTCTTCTGAGGCAGAGAATGCCTTTATCTCTCTTAAACAAGCCTTCTCCTCTGCTCCTGTGCTACACCGCCCGGAAGGCAATAAACAGTTCTTCCTGGAGGTTGATGCCTCTTCCTCCAGAGCCGGAGTGGTGCTTACCCAGAAATCTTCGTCCGGACGAATGGTGACCTGTGGCTTCTTTTCCAAACTCTTCTCTCCGTCCGAGCACAATTACTCCATAGGAGATCGAGAACTGCTGGCCATCAAATTAGCGCTGGAGGAGTGGCGCTACTTGCTTGAGGGGGCTCAGCACCCGGTGGTCATCTACACTGACTGTAAAAACCTCGCTTATTTGCAGATGGCCCAAAGACTAAACCCATGTCAGGCCAGATGGTCTTTGTTCTTTGCTCGATTCTGCTTCAATCTCCATTACCGCCGGGCAGACAAGAACATTAAAGCCGACGCTTTATCCCGCTCTTTTCTGTCTTCCGACCTGGAGGTGGAGCCTCTACACATCATTGATCCCTCCAGAGTTATGACTGTTGCTCCATTTGACCTGTTGCTCCATTTACCTCCTGGTAAGACCTTTGTCGCGGCTGAGGATCGGAAGAAGGTCTTACTCTGGGGCCATTCGTCCAAACTGGCTGGCCATGCCGGCCAGAAGAAGACACTTCTGCTCATTGCCCTGCACTATTGGTGGCCCACCCTGCGCAAGGATGTTGCGGATTTTGTTGCGGCTTGTTCCTCTTGTGTCCATAACAAGATACCTAGGCACCTTCCAGCCGATCGCCTCCTTCCTCTTCCTGTGCCTCATGCTCCGTGGCAAAACTGGTGGCGAATGGCATCTTGGCAGCTTCACGCTTGATTTTCTTCAATTCATGGGCAGTTATTTTGCACCTTTTTTGTCCAACACGCTTCTTGCGACCCTGTTGTCTATTTGCCATGAAACGCTTGATTGTTCGGTGATCAAGCTTCAAAAGTTTGGAAATTTCAAGACTGCTGCATCCCTCTGCAAGACATCTCACAATTTTGGACTTTTCAGAGCCCGTCAAATCTCTCTGCTCACCCATTTTGCCAAAGGAAAGGAAGTTGCTTAATAATTAAGCACAACTTATATAGGGTGTTGATATCATTAGATTTACTTAATTGGTAGCCTATGAAGCTTGGAGTAGGACAACATGTATAAAAAGTATCATGTCATCAAAATACTCATTTGCCTAATAATTCTGCACACAGTGTATTTCTAAAAAGCTGCCGCATAAGCTCCACGAAGCTTTTTAAATATTTGATAGGTAGGTAAATAGCCAACACCTAAACATCTGTCATTTGTATTCTTCATTCTGTTCCAGTACTTGTCACACTGATGGTGCACACGGATGGCACACAGATGATACACACAGACACATAAGTATGCCATGCGAATGGTGTCACACTGACACACGGACCACACCTTTACTATTTTATTCAATACCGGAATCACCAGGACGTGTGAAGGGTGCCTTAGGTGGGATGCACCTGTATCCCTCAGACACCTTGAATCATGTCCCTGGAACCATGCCATGAAAAGGGTTGGGGGCAAATATGATATATTTACCAGAAGCCCTTCACACCAGGAAAAATACCACAGAAATGTACCAACAAATCAGACTGCTCAATAAATTCAAGGATACTCATATTTTTAGCCAGGAGTTTAACCATTATATTAAATAAAAATATATGCCATCAATAAACCTAATGTAAATGTGGACCCCAGGGGTCCGGTTGCCACAGTGGCATTGCCTCCCTTACAGGGGGTGATGCCATGCCTGGAAGCAAGCAGGGGTCCCCTAATCAGGTTTACCAGCATACAACACTTTCCTGGCTCCAGACCAGAAAGGGGAGCTCCTCCCCTTCAAACTGGAATCTGGAGGCGGGGTTAGTAAGAGTGAATTGAGAGGAGTTGGAGACAGGAGAGCGACGAGGAAGGACCCTGGGAAGGGAGCTGTGTACAAGCTCGCCCCCAGAGGAGAGAAGCGCAAAGGAACCGGACACCGGAGTCCGTGGTTGCGGGGCACTGAAGGCCCAGCAGCTGAATCCAGAGGGCAGGAGACTGCAGGTCTCCTGACCCCACCAGACGCCCGGCGACACAGCAGCACCATAGGGCCCAGCACCACCACGTGGGAACGACACTTAAGGAAGGCCCGAGCTGCCTGCCATACGGGTGAGGAAAAAGACGTTTTACTCAGGGACGAGGGCCGCAGCATAGCTTCAAGCAGCAGGGCCAAAGAGATTAGCGCAGAGGGAAGGCCTACAACTTCACCTGGCGAGGTGGATCCCCAGCTTGCTTCCAGGCCCCCCGGATCTCTACTACCAGCTAGTACCCGTGCCCCGGTCTGCTTAACAAACCACAAGTAAAGATAAGGGGAAACCGCCATTAAGCTGTGGACTGGTCATTATCTGCGCCATCACCTGCATTACACCGCACCAACAACATCTACCTCCACAATTCTACATATACTGCCCTGGAGCTTAGCTCTGCCTGTGGAGAACTCTGCTGCGTCACCATCAGCTCCAGAGGATCTGCACCACAGCGGCGGCCCCATATAGCCGCATACCACAGGTGGCGTCACGAACATTATCTCTAAAAACTTTATTCCCCTTTTACTTTCCCCTTTAATTGACCGCCCTGGGTCACGGACCGGGTCACTGCCACCGTGACATCCCCAGCACCGACCGGCCCGGTTACCGAGTACCCCACGGCCCATAACTAACTGAAAAATCATATTATCAATGGAGTGGGGCCTGAAAGGTTCCAGGAGCCAAAAACAGGGTCAACCCATAATAACACAAATGGGGGTAATACACAGGGAGCTGCTATGAGTGACCGTCACTGACTGTAGGAAGACCTGTCCTACATGGGAGCATCTAATGATGTGCAGGGAAATATTTAATAGCTTTTTCAGCCAAATGCACAATTTGTACCTATGGAGCTTAATCACCAACTATGACCTTACAGATCACATAGGTCATCATAGTTAGTAGTGGGAGCTGCTGCAGGACAATGTCGGAGTCAGGATTCAGTCTAGTAATAATGCTCCTGGCTACTCACTACATAGTATTACGTACCATGCACAGGTCCTGTATTAGGTAAATTTGATGAATGAGCGGAGACCCGGGTACATAATAAAAAAAAGATATCTACATACTGGGCAGGTGGCGCAAGTACTACAGCTAACTGACAGCTCTCAGCAATAACCTGAGCTGTGTCCCTCCACTAGACATAATACATGATCGAGCTAATATATGCATGTTACTACATACGGAACACTGAACAACCAAAATGTCAGCTTTTTGAATATGGTTATATTAAAAATTCTCTTCCCATTTGTCCTGTCTTGTTTGTGGGACTATTCTGGAAAACTAGGGACAGTAGGCAGTGTCATATACTGTATGTATACATTTATATATGTGACCAGACACTATAGGTCTATGATATTACCAGCTTCTAAAGGCTTCAGCAAGCTGTGGATAATCATAGATATAATCTCACAGATCCCTTGTATCCACATACAGACTCAGGTAACTACCCTAATCACCTACACACAGCAACATATGTACAGTATACAGCACTGGTAACATGGTGGTCTTATACCAGAAAGATCAGTATACAGCACTGATAACCTGGTATCTGATACCTGAAAGATCAGTATACAGCACTGATAACCTGGTATCTGATACCTGAAAGATCAGTATACAGCACTGATAACATGGTGGTCTGATACCAGAAAGATCAGTATACAGCACTGATAACATGGTGGTCTGATAGTAGAAAGATCAGTGTACAGCATGTAGGCTATATAGGGAGACTAATGACCTGCACACTGCAGCATCAGTATACAGCACTGATAACATGGTGGTCTTATACCAGAAAGATAAGTATACAGCACGATAACATGCTATCTGATATCAGAAATATCATTATACAGCATTATCGGTATACAGCATGTAGGCTATATACATGGAGGGGGACTAATAACCTTTATGCAGGAGGCTAGACATGAGGAGTAATGAGATCAGTATATTATCCATACTGGTCCATCATCTATATGACATGCCCCTGCCCCCAACTGCTCCTCTCCCATCAGTGTCTGTACTACTTGTGTCCTCCCTGCTACTCCATCTTGAGTAGAGTAAAATAAATGTCCTTGTTCTGCTCCTCCTGTCACACACTCACTACAATCACCATCACACTAGGACTATAAGGCTATGTGAGCACGTTCAGGATTTGAAGCAGAAATTTCTGCATTTCTGCATCTCCTTGGCAGAAAAACGCTCTGAAAAAACGTGCGGTTTTGCCGCGTTTTTTGAAGCGTTTTTGTACATCAATGAATGCTTTTTGAAGCTAAATAAAGTTATTTTGGTGGTACATTGCTTTAACCCTTGGATTACTGTCAGAACTGGTGTGAGTATATTGGTTAATTTAAATGATTAAAGAATGTGTCTTTTGTATTTCAAATAAAGTGTTTACTCTGTGTCTGTGTGTTTATTTAACACTTTACTTTACTTTAATTAGGTTTGGTGATGAAAGGGTCTGATTGACACCTTGTCATCACCAAACAAAAGAGCTATGTGTCAGCTTAATCTCATTCACCCAATCTTCATTAGCATTTCCATTCATGTAATTTCTGGGACAGCTGTGAGCTGCTATTTTTAGCCTAGGAAGGTGCCGTTAGGCAAACATGGTCCCTGGCTATAATTAACAGCTCACAGCTGTTTCTTTAGCCTCTACATCCCCACGAACAGCAACAAGCAGCGCCCTGGACGTAGCATATTTTTGCGGTACGCGGTGTTCTAATGCCACACTTTTGTTGTCGGTACATGTGAATCCACCACATATAATGACACTTCAATTGGTCAAAATCTGCAGTGGAGACTGGCGTGTCCACTACGCATGCATCAGAGGCTTCGAATCACCCGTGGACACTGACATGCGGCACGTCTGTCAGGACCACAGCATGTCAAATTCCATTGCAGAGTCGCTAGTCCCCGCAACAGAAATTTGACCACTAGAAATTATAGAATGCGATAAATCCGCATGGTTCAGTGAACACATGTGGATTTAATTGCGTTAAATAGAATGCAGCACTTTGGACGCAGCAAAAATATGCGTCCCAAGTGCTGCTACGTCCAGATCGTGGACACAGAGCCTAAAATGAAAAAAAAAAAAATTAAAGTATTTTAATGAAATAAAAAACACACGGTTTAAATATTTTTTTTTATTATACTCTCAGTCCCCGAATTCCTTGATCTTCTGAAAAAAGTAAAGTAAAAAACAACCATATCCCTCACCTGTCCGCCGTCACAACGTAGTCCAAGATTACCACCGGCTTGATTGTCCCTCGGCGATCCGGGTCACTTTTACAGCAGTGACATCAGCAATCACTGATGTCACTGCTGTAGAAGGCGGCAATGTACACTGACGGGTGTAAAATCACTCCTGTCAGTGTACATGCTGCTGGAGGAGTGAGGTCACTGGGGTTCATCAGCTGAAGATCAGCTGATCAGCCCCGGTGACCTCAGCACCAGTACTGGTGGGAACATTTTTCAGAATTTTTATTTTTTTACTTTTGCTTTCTTTTTTTTACCGCGCGCAGTCCCGGCTCGGCTGAGGAGACTACTGCTCCCCTCAGCCGCGCCGCTCTCGCTGTTATCAGCGGAAGTGGCAGTTGGATGAGGGGAGTAGTAGTCCCCCCAGCCGACCGAGGTACCACTCGCAGTGTTCCCGCAGTGTTTCACCGCCCATTGACTTTAATTGAAACGCAGCAAATCCGCAGGTATAAATATTATACCTGCGGATTTGCTGCGGTTCAATTAAAGTCAACGGGCGGGAAACGCTGCATATAAAGAACATGCTGCGTTTTTTTCAACAATGAGAATCCTGAGCTGAAATTTCCGCATCATGTGCACAGCACATCAGGATTGCCACTGCAAAAGCTGGCAGACCGAATACCAAGCGTTTTCGCTGTGTTTCCACGAAAACGCATCAAAAACGCTACGTGTTCACTTAACCTAAGAAGCTGCAGACATCACATGTGGGACATAATACCATCACTATATAAGATGTCAGCCATGCCTGCACTGTCAATACAGGAGCAATGTGTGAGGCTGTTACATAAGGTGGAGGAGCATAATGTCTGAGGTAAAACTTCTACACTACACTAGTACAGAAGTGAATGATGGAGAAGCACACCATGTCTGAAGTAAAACTTTCCTCTGCATGTGATGTAGATGACACTACACTAGTACATGAGGTTGTCACGCCAGGTGTGATTGCAACACAGAGAGTCACGTCAGGTGTGAGTGCAACACAGAGGGGAACGGGAGCCCAGACACTATGGAAAGGGGGAAGAGGTGACCTCCTAATCTGGACTAGCATCACCCTGTCTCCCCCTAACGTCCCTATACTGCCTCCGCAGCTGTCGCCGATCACGTGCCTCGCCCCCACTATCCCTGGCGTAAGGCTATAGCTGGGGGTGGAAGGAGATGAGCACTAGTCAACCTCCGCTAGCACTCTAAAGACAAAAGGGGAAGACAACACAGGGGAATAACAACTCAGCTTTAGAAGAACTCCAACACACGGCTTCAAGAATCCAGAGAGGACGTGATGCTGCTTCAGCCAAGTTCCAAGTAGAAATGAGAATAACTGGCGACGCCCACCTAGACACACCAGGTATATATACACCCAGACTAAAGGGAGGTAGTCGCTGGGTCCTAAACACAGCCTCCTATCTAGGCAGCTGTCTGCATTGCCAAACGTGGACATCTGCAAACCATTGCAGGGCGACTGTCTGTCACCTCTGACATACCCGTGCCAGAGGTAGATAATGGAGAAGCACACCATGTCTGAAGTAAAACTTTCCTCTGCATGTGAGGTAGATGACACTACACTAGTACATGAGGTAGATAATGGAGGAGCACAATGTCCGAGGTAAAACTTTCCTCTGTATGTGAGGTAGATGACACTACACTAGTACATGAGGTAGATAATGGAGGAGCACAATGTCTGAGGTAAAACTTTCCTCTGTATGTGAGGTAGATGACACTACACTAGTACATGAGGTAGATAATGGAGGAGCACAATGTCTGAGGTAAAACTTTCCTCTGTATGTGAGGTAGATGACACTACACTAGTACATGAGGTAGATAATGGAGGAGCTCAATGTCTGAGGTAAAACTTTCCTCTGTATGTGAGGTAGATGACACTACACTAGTACATGAGGTAGATAATGGAGGAGCACAATGTCTGAGGTAAAACTTTCCTCTGTATGTGAGGTAGATGACACTACACTAGTACATGAGGTAGATAATGGAGGAGCCCAATGTCTGAGGTAAAACTTTCCTCTGTGTGTGAGGTAGATGACACTACACTAGTACATGAGGTAGATAATGGAGGAGCCCAATGTCTGAGGTAAAACTTTCCTCTGTGTGTGAGGTAGATGACACTACACTAGTACATGAGGTAGATAATGGAGGAGCCCAATGTCTGACTGAGACTTTCCTCTGTATGTGAGGTAGATGAAACTACACTATTACATGAGGTAGATAATGGAGGAGCCCAATGTCTGTATGTGATGTAGATGACACTACATTAGTACATGATGTGAGAAGTGAAATTGCCCAGTTCTGTGAGGTGATAAACCCTGTCTTATACTCCCTGAGGCTGTAGACATGATTCTGCCATCTCCTCTGGTAGGAGAAAGAGGAACAGACAGTGAGTCAGGAAGTTATATTTTTTTTCATTAACTCCTCCATCCCAAAAGTAATAAGAAGCCAGGCACACAAATGGACTCCTGATAGTATTAGGCTGGGTGTTTCCCTTTTTACAATCAGTATCAATATAGATAATAAAACTCCCGGATTTGACAGTCCTCCCTTCCTACAATCATGCATCCCCTTCTGCTAGATTTGTTGCTCATGACTGTCCAGCCATCTAAATGCATCTTTTGAGGATTCAAAAAATGTTGTAATGCCAAGGACAACCACCCTCAGCTTGGGTAGATTATCGAGTATTGCAGACCCAGTGTCCTCATCCTCCTCTTTATGTCCAGAAACTGGGACCTTTTGCACTTGACCTCCACTGAGAAGTCTGGGAAAAAAGGAGATTTTCTGTCCCCCCAACTTGATATCGCGGTCCTTGTAGTGCAGGATTTTGATTAGAATAGGCCTAGGGGGTCTGCCCACTGGGCCCGGTCTTGGTCTTGTGGCGACCCTGTGAGCTGTCTCCACAGCAAACAAAGGAGTACGGGTATCTTTACCAAAGGTATCCAGTAACCATTTTTCAAATAAAATCATCTGGGTCATTCCCCTGAGCCTTTTCAGGAACCTCTACCAGTCTGATATTTATTCCGACTGTTTTCCAAGTCATCAGCCTTGGCAATCAGATCTGCGACTTCTTGAGTGTGACTCTGTATATCTCTGCGGACTGGCATGAGAGCGTTCTCTAACTCACTAACTCTGCTTTCCACTGCTGTGGTGCTTTCCGCCCCTTTCTGCACATCGTGGTGTATTATAGAAATAGGTTCCTGTATATGGCCGACTTGACGAATTAGAGTATTGAGAGTAAAGTTGCATTTATTAACTGCATTAAGGAGGATACAGCTTTTCCATTTAGGAGCTGCGGTAGAACTATTATGCTTTTGGGGGCTTACCCTTAGCTCAGGGGTTCAGACTACTACTTTTCCTCAATGGATAATACAATAAAGTGGGACCCTTCACCAGGTGTTCCCTTCATCCCCTGTATAGCAGACACTGACCTCTTGAGTGGGGTACTAGAGGAAGGAGGCCTGTGGGCAAACTGCTCCAGGCGCGCTGCCACATCTCGTGTCACATCTCTCTGCCTGCCAGCATTGCAGGCACCATCAACGATTTCTGCTGGCACCGCGTCACCATCTTTCCCCTGCTTCTAGGAGCATATCATGCCGCAGCCTAGAGATCAGCTCCCGGACGTCCAGGGACCTTAAAATAGGGGATGAGTGAATTATTGGTCCGTTCCTCTGCCTGTAAATGATGAGTGCTGCGGGAGCTCGGGGAAGGCACATCCTTCTACATCGCTCAGCCACTTCCCTCCAGGTCAACAGCGTTTTTAAACGCACAGTAGGCAGGAGTTTTCATGAAATCACATCCACTTTGCTTTGACAGATTGGCTGTGTTCACACATGGCATAAATGCTGTGTTTTTTTCTGCTGCTTTTTTTTCAAAGAAATTCTACAGTTTAACTGTCCAAGAAAATCGAATGTGATTCCATAAAAACTGCTACCCCCTGTACGTCTAAAGGCGCTGCTGACCTGTGCGATTTTACTGCTCTTTTTTCTCTATATGCCTCTATGGGGAGCCTGAAGAAAACGCATGTAAAAAAAACGCAGTTGTTTTTTAACTGCAGAATCAAAGCTTTTCTGTATTTTTAAAGAGAAAGAAACAATAAAAAACAGTGCTCCATATCTTCCCCCCCTAAAACAAAACAAATAAGGGGTAAATTTCACAAAAATATTCAGCATACTAGAGAAGATTGTTATTGCGTAGTTTGGTATGGATATCTGCAGAAAATGTACAGATAAAGAGCAGCAGAAAAATGTAGCTTTTACCCTATGTGTGAACATGGCTTTACAGACACAAAAAAGTACATTTAGTGAAGCTTAGGTAAAAATAAAAAAGTTATTGCTGCTACAACTATGAATGAATGAACACAAAAATAAATCCAAAACCATCCCAGAAGTAGCTGAACAGTCCCTGATTTGAGTCTACACCATGCTTACCTGGGTGGTCCGCTGAATGTCACTCATTGCCAACCTCTGACATCCCCTCTTGTCAGGGTAGGAAGAAGTGGTAAATGGGGTTGGCTTGGGAGTGTGGCCAAAAATTTGCCACATCATTTCTCCCTCTTTCGGTTTCGTAAAAGTTGGAAGGTCTGTATGTAGGTTTCCGTTTAAGACTTTTCATAGTAGGACTTCAAGGGTCTATTAGCATTGTGGCTACTTGAAGTGCTAAACATGTTAATAAAACGATCTTTGATACATTATTTATGTATTGACTTTTCTAGGAGTGTCTAAACATGTGGGTGATGCCTTAAAAGCTCATGCTTCCCAGCACTTAAGAAAAATCTGTGCCATTGGGATTCCACCCTGGGGGGTTATTGAGAATCAAAAAGATCTTATTGGAAAAGATGTGAGTACACTAGTATTTTAATTTATGTGTCAATTATGGTTATATACTGCATTTTTCGCTTTATAAGACGCACCTAGGTTTTAGTGGAGGAAAATAAGAAAAAAAAATATTTTGAGCCGAATAGTGTACTAAAACATTTAATAAAATAACAAAATATTATTTTAACAATGTCACATTTTGACATCCACCCCCTCATCCTTAAGAATACACCCACATACTGTATACATGGAAGTATTCTGAAAGATGAAGGAAGTAGTAGTCACAGTGTGATGCAGGAGCAAAAAAGGCAAGCACAATTCTGGGTTGTATTAGCTGAAGCATACAGACTAGATCACGTGAAGTAATTATCCCCCTCTACTCCTTATCTGGAATACTGTGTCCGGTTCTGGCCACCACATCTTAAAAAATACATGAAGAAACTGGAGCAAGTTCAGAGAAGAGCGACCAAAATGGTGACTGATCTGCAAACAATGTCCTATAAGGAACGGTTAAAGGATTTGGGAATGTTTGCAAAAGAGAAGACTGAGAGGAGACTTAATAGCTGTCTACAAATATCTGCAGGGATGTCACACTGTAGAGGGATCAGCTTTATTCTCATTTGCACAAAGAAAGACTAGAAGCAATGGGCTGAAACTGAAAGGGAGAAGATACAGATTAGATATTAGAAAAAACTTTTTGACAGTGAGGGTGATCAGTGAGTGGAGCAGGCGGCCATGAGAGGTGGTGAGTTCTCTTTCAATGGAAGTCTTCAAACACAGGCTGGACAGACATCTGTCTGAGATGGTTTAGTGACTCCTGCACAGAGCAGGTGGTTGGACATGATGACCCTGGAGGTCCTCTCCAACTCTTAACATTCTATGATTAAACACTTTGGCCACTTACATTGCAGTCCCTCCCTGGAGTGTTTATACTAAATATGACTACAACCCCCATCATCCTTCAGAATACACCCATTGGTACTGTATATTCTGAAGGCTGATGGGAGTTGTAGTTATATTGCACAATTTGTCAGGGACAGATCACCAATTGGTGGAAGCAGCTCAGCAGCAGTTCCCTCCACCAATCAATATCTAGCCATGCAGAGGGGGAGGAGAATCGCTCTACTTTCTCTCCTCTGCCTTAAAAGAGGTCCCCGGCTGCTGCGGATCACTAAATGGAGGATTTGTCCAAATCGTCAACAGAGGCCCTGTGACTGCCCACTGCCACAATTCACAGCTCACTGTCCGCTTCACATGACCACCCGCCGCACGGCTTGCCCGCTGCAAGCTTCCCCTGGGCAGCGGTGAGTGATAGCACAGTTTGTGCTTTCATGTAAATGTGTATTTGCTTTATAAGACGAACTTCTCACTTTGTGTCTTATAAAGCGAAAAATAAGGAACTTGGATTTCTTTCACTCATCTTCCTTTCAAATTTATTGTAACATTGATTGAACAGTGGAGATGTGTTGTGTTTAGATAAAACTTGTTTTAATTTTTAGGCCGTTTGCCTTTATCAAACTCTGGTGAATCCACTGAGTAAGCTCACCACCCTAAATAGCATGCATTCTCATTTCATCATGGTGGATGACGGCACTGCTGGAAACTATGAAAACGAGCTGAAACTTAGAAGGAAACTTGAGGAATACATATCTCTTCAGAAGATTCACACTAGTAAGTCTCCAACTACTTTGTGGATGTTCCTGCAGGAACGTTAAATTCATTGTAGATAACATTTTAATGACAAATATTTGGATTCTGTTGTGTTTGGACCTGTCCTCTAATGGATCTGGCAGACGTTTACTAGGAGTAGCGTAGATGTGAACAGAGCTGTAGGATCCATTGACACAGGCTGATAAATTGGCCATAAGTAGCAATAATTGCTATCGGGCCCTAATCATCATGTTTTTTTTCCCTCCATTTCAACGATTGTTGAGTGACCGCATTCCACCTTTGACAGGCAGACGATCATTTTTAAGTCTGCATATAATATGGGGTTATGGGCTGGTTTTTATTCGTCTTTCTATTGCTGCACATGTTTATACTGCACATTGATGGGAATGATCATTCAGACATCATCAGCTTGTGTAAACCGTAAGCTAAGTTGAGATGTTACACCCATTTTTTTTTATTTATTTTGGGTATTGGTTAATTCAACTCTTTTTTATTTATGTAGCTTTTTTTATAGAGCACTGTCATATTCCTCAGCGCCTTATAGACATTATAATCACTTTCGCCATTGGGGCTCACAAACTATAACCTCGATTCATCAAAGCAATTTTGCCAGAATACTGGAGCAGATTGCTTTAAGAAGTCACAATTTTTTTTGTGCAATTGAGAGTTGCACAAAATTTGTGCAACTTCTGGTGTTTTCACGCCAGTTTCTATCAGCTCCGTCAAAATGATGAAGTCCTCTTACGAGGGCTGGAGTGAGATTTCTAGTGTGACCCATGCCACTCATTAGACGCTCCTGATTAAAGCATCTTTAATGAATCAGGAGCATTTGACTCCAACACGCCCCATCTTCAAAATTAAGACCCCTAAATTGGGGCTTAAATTCCCTATCATTAGATTGAGGGAAGAAATCTCCCCATATTTTGAGTGTGGGAGGAAAGTCACATAAACATGGGGAGAGCATACAAACACTTTGCAGAAGTTATCCTTGATGGGAATAATTGAACCATGGACTACAGCGCAACAGTCCTAACCACTGAACCACCATGCCAACATCGAAGAGTAAGAACACAAGGGAAGTTAGTGGCTTTGCTGCGAAATCTCCTGTAATCAATAGCTATATACTTTTTAAAACAAAATCATATGGCCATTAGTCACTTTGAGTGGCCAGAGTTTGTGGCTAATAGCCCCCTGATTCAATGTGCCTTTCATTCAATAAATGACTCTCATCTAAAGCCTTATTTTTTTATGTATATGTGTGCAATTCTGGTGGAGGGTGGGTGAGAGATCATGGCTTTTGTGAATACTCTTTTACGAATTTAATATATAGGAAAAATCATTCTTCATATACATGTGTAGAAAGCTATTAATGTTTCTTTGACAGGGATGGGACAAAGTGTTCCTGTAGTTGGACTAATCGTAGAAGGAGGGCCAAATGTTATCTTGACGGTGTGGGAATACGTCCGCAGCTCTCCATCCATTCCTGTGGTGGTTTGTGAAGGGACAGGGAGAGCGGCAGATGTCTTGGCTTTCACGCACAAGTACACAGCAGATAAAAGGTAAATCGTTTTCATACTTTTATTTGACTATCCAATCATTAGCTTTTCCAGCTGAGAAGTTTTTTTTCTTCCTTATTTGTCACGTAAGGAGATGTTAACACTCATCAGCAGAACTGTTGCAAAACCACCATGCAGTTGTCCAACAGTTTTGCTGCATTTCTTTTTGCAAATTTTCGTGCATTTTCTCCCAAGTCCTATAGAAATTTTCCTATTAAGGGTGAGAATGGAGCAATCATGAAAATCAAAGGATGGGACATACCTTAAAATGTATAGAAAATGTACAATATTAAAACCATATCAGTCTTTTAGGATTAATTGTTCATATAGCACTTAATTGTCCTACTGTCTGTCTTCTGCAGAGAGATTTCTACACAGCAGAAAGATGAGATTCTGCAAATGATTCAGAAAACCTTTAGTCTCGGCTATAGGCAGGCCAACTATGTTTTACTTCTTCTCATGGAGTGTATGGCTTACCGTGATTCTGTAAGTGACACCTCTTTCCAAAACTACATTTCTGAATGGGCATAGACAATGTTACATTTTTGATTCTGAATTAATCTGGATTGGATTGTAGGTTCTACTATTGTCAAAATGTTGAAAAACTGTCATTTTATCTCATATTTGTTCTTTTTAATGTTTTTTGATAGATTTTTATTTAATTCTTTTACAGTTTTGGTATAACAGGATTAAATTATTTTATCAAATTTGCAGAGTTTAGAATGAGACCATCTCTGAAAGTGAATGAAAAAAGAGAAGTATTTTCTCCTGTTCAGGATTCACTCCTGGGATTAAAGGGAATCTGTCACTAGGTTTCTGGTATTCCAGCTGAGAGCAGTATGATGCCTAATTCAAGCAATACATCACTTACTGGGCTACTTGCTGCAGTTTTGATTAAAACTGCTAAAGATCTACCAGTTCTCTGAATGGTGAGCTCTGTATAACCCCACCAAAACCACTAACTGACAGCTTTTTGTGTACACTGTGCATAGGCAGAAAGCTGCCAATCAGTGGTGGAGGCAGGGATATACAGAGCTCATGAATATAAAGTTACCACATGGCAGCAGGTTTACTAATCCTCTAGTGATAATCTCCTCCTGATAAAAAAGTGATTTTTATCACAACTGCAGCCAAGTAAGTGACACATCACTAGAATCAGTGTGTAAAAGAGGGGTTCTGATTGAGGACCCTATTTTTATGACATCCATATATCCTAATAGTTTTAAAGCTATGTAGCCCATAAAGGATTTGATTATTCACATCCAAAATCTTTGCAAAAGAACATTTTCTTTTGTATTACACTTTATCCCTGTTCAAAAGAACACATCCCATGAACATGAGTGGTTCTATTCCTGGGCGAAAGGGGAAGGGGGGGGGGTTAATTTTTTTTCTAGAATCCTGAACAACTCTTTTAATCTACTGTGATTCCAAAATTGATCAAATGTAGTGCAGCCTGTTTAATGTTAATTTTAAATGAAAACGTCATTGCATAAAACGTCATGTTGAGATTTACTAAGTTTTGTCTGTATTAATAAGCATATTTCTTTTCTCTTAGATCACAATATTTGATGCAGACTCTGAAGAACAGCAGGATATTGATATGGCAATTCTGACAGCTCTGCTTAAAGGTCCGTTTGTATTTCAGTTATTGTAATTGTTGGACTGCACATTGACAAATTCAGCAGTTTTAGATATTACAGTGTTTATGCCTTGTTTTTCAGTAATACAGTTCCTAAATGTGGATTTTGATTTATTTCAGAGATTTTTTTTCAGGGATCATCATTTAAAGACCTATATGAACCAAATGTAAAATTGATGTTGTAGGGATTCACGCGCTCAGGTAGGCATTAGGTAGCATTCACACAGGCAATGTGGTTTGGTCCAAACAGGTGGAGTTTATAACTTTCATAAAACTCCAAAGAATTCAAAACCAAAAACAGCCTTTTCTTGGCACAAAGGTGTAACAGCAAATAAATAGTTCATTTATCAGGCACATGCTGTATATGTCAGTGTGGGCTCACCGGAATAGCTTACAGTCCTTTCTCAAGGAGCAAACTTTATACACAGAAGAGGTACGGTCCTACCATTCTCAGTATCCACTTCAGGGCTCGCTCACATCACACAAATACGCTGAGTGCAATGTGATAAAAAATAACATTGCACTCGCACCAATGTTATTCAGTGCGGCAGTCTCCATCTGTGAGTTTTTCCTCAGCTGGAATCGTTCTGAGGAAAAAATTTCAGCATGTTGCGTATGCTCGCGTAAAAAGGCCGAGACTCGCCAATGCAAGTCAATGGGTGCGAGCCAAAAATCGGACGGCACACAGACCATCGGAATGCTTTTGGATTTATATGCACAAATCTCAAAGAAAAAAAAATAATGTAAAGCGATAGATAGATGACAAAATATATTAGATAGATAGATGAATAGATAGATATCCTGCAGATACACTGCTCACAAAAATAAAGGGAACACTGAAATAACACATCCTAGATCTGAATGAATGAAATATTCTCATTGAATACTTTGTTCTGTAGAAAGTTGAATGTGCTGACAACAAAATCACACAAAAATCATCAATGCAAATCAAACTTATTAACCAATGGAGGCCTGGATTTGGAGTCACCCCCAAAATTAAAGTGGAAAAACACACTACAGGCTGATCCAACTTTGATGTAATGTCCTTAAAACAAGTCAAAATGAGGCTCAGTATTGTGTGTGGCCTCCACGTGCCTGTATGACCTCCCTACAATGCCTGGGCATGCTCCTGATGAGGTTGCGGATGGTCTCCTGTGGGATCTCCTCCCAGACCTGGACTAAAGCATCCGCCAACTCCTGGACAGTCTGTGGTGCAACGTGACGTTGGTGGATGGAGCGAGACGTGATGTCCCAAATGTGCTCAGTCGGATTCAGGTCTGGGGAACGGGCGGGCCAGTCCATAGCTTCAATGCCTTCATCTTGCAGAAACTGCTGACACACTCCAGCCACATGAGGTCTGGCATTGTCCTGCATTAGGAGGAACTCAGGGCCAACCACACCAGCATATGGTCTCACAAGGGGTCTGAGGATCTCTTCTCGGTACCTAATGGCAGTCAGGCTACCTCTGGCAAGGACATGGAGGGCTGTGCAGCCCTCCAAAGAAATGCCACCCCGCACCATTACTGACCCACTGCCAAACCGGTCATGCTGAAGGATGTTGCAGGCAGCAGATCGCTCTCCACAGCTTCTCCAGACTCTGTCACGTCTGTCACATGTGCTCAGTGTGAACCTGCTTTCATCTGTGAAGAGCACAGGGCGCCAGTGGCGACTTTGCCAATCCTGGTGTTCTGTGGCAAATGCCAAGCGTCCTGCACGGTGTTGGGCTGTGAGCACAACCCCCATCTGTGGACGTCGGGCCCTCATATCACCCTCTTGGAGTCGGTTTCTAACCGTTTGTGTTGACACATGCACATTTTGTGGCCTACTGGAGGTCATTTTGCAGGGCTCTGGCCCTGTGGTCCCCACCTGCAGAACCACTCCTTTATTGAGGGTGTCTTGATAATTGCCAATATTTTCCATCTATTGTCTATTCCATTTGCACAATTGCATGTGAAATTGATTGTCAATCAGTGTTGCTTCCTAAGTGGACAGTTTGATTTCACAGAAGTTTCATTTACTTGGAGTTCTATTCTGTTTTCTAAGTGTTCCCTTTATTTTTTTGAGCAGTGTATATAATGTTACAAGCCCCCTACATATTATAAACTTGCACCCTTTAGTGCCTTTCATGTGGCACTAAAGGATGTTTAGCCTGGTTTAGCCTAATAAATAATAAAGAGAAACGAAGTGGGGTCTCCCCTATTTTTACTAATCAGCAAAGGAAAAGGAGATGGCTGCGGGGCTGATATTATCATGCTGGGAAGCTCCATGGTTTTTGGGCCCTTCCCAGCCTAAAAATACCAGCCCGCAGCTGCCCCAGAAGTGACCCATCACATGAGATGCACCAATTCTGGTGCTTCGCCTCTGCTCTTCCCGATTGTCCTGGTCAGTTGGAAATCAGGGTAATGGTACTTGGGGTCGATGTGAATTGTCCAAAAACACAGCTGACATTAAACCTTACAGTTAAAAATGGATAGGTGTCTGTCAGATATCTATCTATCTATCTATCTATCTATCTATCTATCTATCTATCTATCTATCTATCTATCTATCTATCTATCTATCTATCTGTTTATATAAGATTGCTTTATTATTTATGACAACTATATTTAATGTACAGTACATGGAGTATTACTATAGTATGTAAAAGATGATGTTAAAAACACTTACCATACAGATGGCATACGCATGTCATACGCCTAGCATACGGAATGACATACACATGACATTCATCTGACACTCGCCAACTTTTTTGGCTGAGAATTTGAGCGATTTTATATATGCAGATGTGAATGAACCCTCAGCCTGAGCACTAGCAGCTTCCAGTGCTAAACAGAAGTGTTCAATTCCATGCAAAGTTCACATTGAATAGGCTGCAGCTTCCACACGTTACACTGCACCTCCAACACGCAAACTGTTCAGTTTTCCTAGCTGACACGTGCCGTTTTCATTCAGAGAGAGACTCTGGCTTGTCTCTCTCCCAACTACAGCTCACACCAGTTTCAACCCACTCCAGTCTGCTCAACATCCAGCAGACTGGCACAAGATGAACCCATTTCCTGCTTCTTAGTCAAAGCTTGCTAGGTGCATCTAATTAACAGCTGTAATGCAAGGATTTAACTTAGTCCTACCTGGCTTTGCTACATAGTACCAAAGTATATGATGGCTACATTAGGAAATTAGATCAGTGTCCATGTCAGACATTGTTGACTGTAGAATTTAGTAACGGACTATCACAATGTTAATATTACATATGAGCATGTATTCTGTTTTCTAGGTACTAACATGTCTGCATCTGACCAGCTCAGCCTGGCTTTGACTTGGAACAGAGTGGATATTGCTAAGAAACATATCCTAGTGTATGGCCAGCACTGGAAAGTTTGTATTTTAATCATGTATATATTGTTCGGATTATTAAGTAGAATTCCAATATCACCAGCTGCTTTTGTCCTCCTATATCAAATCTGTTCTTGTCACCTATAGCAGCAGGGGTTTAAATTCATGCAATAAATGCAGGATTTTATAAAAGGGGGTTTTCTAGTGCATGAATGCGCACTGCAAAAATAATGGCTTTTCACCTTCCTTCCCAAATTATGCTTGTATTGCCCATGTTCCAGTACAATACACATTTTTTTTTTCTTGGTGTTGCTTGGAATAGTCAATGGGCCCAGTACAGCAAAGCTTTTACGCCAGTGTTCTGGCGTAAAAAGCTTTGAAACGTCGCAAAATTTTGGCACAACTGAACGCTGCACTAGAATTTTGTGACTTTTGGTGTTCTCATGCCATTTTAGCTCAGTTCCAATCCGACAAAGTAGGCAGAGCTGGGGACAGACTGGGGTGTGGCCACAACCGCTTGTCCAATTTATGACGAGTGGCAGCATTCTCTACGCCACAGATCTTACTCCAGCAGGGAATGGAGTAAGATTTCTGGTGAGGTGCAAACAGAGACTCATTTCTCTCATCAGACGCTCCTGATTTATTTAGAGGCCTATGCCTCTTAATGAATCAGGACCATCTCACACCACCCTGCTCCCTCATCCAGATCAGCGGTCTTGAAGACTCAGGGCAGTAGTATTTTTGGAATGTCCCTGGGGATCTAGAATGACTTAGTAATTCATACCTCTGCTGTTCTGAGGCGATGACCCAGTTGAAATTGATATTCTTTGTCCATGCCTGTGATCTCAGACTATTATGGATTATTATAATATCTCTGCATGTCTAGGGCTGTTAGATGTTAAAACATAAACTAAATGCTATTATCATATTAAATCATATAAAGTGGAGGGGTTAATGATGATAGTTTAGAGCAGGATTTTTTTTTAGATCTAAATTGGTTAAAAATGATTGTAGTGGTCAGAGTTTTTTTCCTGTCATATAGCACCAAATTCCTCTGTTTCTCCCCATACAATTTGCTACAATCTACTATTGGAGAGCTCACGGCATGGGAATTTATGCAGGTCCAACCTCCCCACTTTAATTTAACATTGTTTGGCTATTGCCAACAAGACCAGTGGGTTGCACCAGTATAAGATGGATGTAAATCAGAGAAAAAACCCTGCGTTAGATATTGTTAAATATAAATAGAAAACATTGTCCTTGTTAGGATTAAAAAAGGGAATATTTTTGTTAAGTGAGACATACCATGCAATCCTGAGCCAGATTGGCTGTAATTGACAGCCATACTATGACCTTATTGACTAGGATTGAAAAAAAACAGATCCTGGTTGTTTAAACCCTAAAGTTTAAACCCTAAAGTACTGTGCGGAGTACAGATCATAGTGCAGACAAAGAGAGGGGGCTGAGTTTGTCCTGTCCCTGTCATACAATAAAAAAATCCATTTTACACTGACGAGCAAAAGGGTAACAATGTTTTGAACTTTTAACATTCAGGCTCAATATCTCACCATCCACTGCTGCTTTGAACGTGAGACTATCATCATTTGATGGACAATGATCTTGGTTATCTCATACATAAATTTGACTTGCAACTCTTTAGCCTATAATTAGCTATGCTTGTCATGTCACTGCTTTGTTACTAAAAATCAAAATTTTAATTTCTATTATTGTTTTAGTATTTTTTAAATCCACCTTTGGCTTTCAACACTGTCTGAATGGGCATGCTCTCCATCAGATTCAAACATGTCTCAAATGAAATCTGATCCCAGGTCTCTTAGGCTGCGTGCCCACGATGCGTTTTTCATGCGTTTCCGCTGCGGAATTTCCGCAGCGGAAACGCATCAAAAACGCTTGGTAATCCGCACCCCATGGTCCCCAATGGCATTCCGCAATGTCAATGCACATGCTGCGGATTTTTCCGCAGCGTTTCTGCAGCGCTCATAAATCCGCAGCATGTTCATTAATTTTGCGGAAGCGCAGCGGAATTGCCGCCATTGACTTGCATTGAGACGCATAGAATCCGTGTCTGTACATTTGTACACGTGGATTATATGCGTTTCAATGTGCGGATGGTACCCAGTTCTGGAGGAGAGAAGACTCTCATCCAGACCTGGGTACCATTGTACCTGTAAAAAAAAGAATAAAATAATAAATAAAGTTTATATTCACCTGTCCGGCGGCCCCTGCAGCGCTTCTCCTTCCAGGACCTGAGATGACGTTGCAGTCATGTGACCGCAGGCTGTCTCGCGAGAGCCCGGCAACCAGGAAGAAGCCAGGACGAGCGCAACAGCACACGCGGCGGCATCGGAGGTAAGTATAGCTTTATTTTTTTATTTTTACAGTCACACTATATAAATCCATGCCGTTTGCATGGATTTATATAGTGTGACCTAGTTGTCAAGCACTTTCCAAGTGATGCTATCGCCTGGAAAGTGCTTGTCAGTCCACATGCGGAAACGCATGCGTTAATGCATGTGAATCCGCATGTGAATCCGCATGTATTCTGCAGGAAAAACGCATGCACAATCTGCATGCGTTTTTTCTGGCAAGGGAGATGCAGAAACGCTGCAGAAATTTTCTGCTTCATTTCTGCATCGTGGGCACATAGCCTTATACACGTTCCCAATGTTGGTGCATACTGGTCAACTCTCTTGGGTATGTTTTACAGTTTTTTCTTCAACTCTACCCACAAGTGTTCGATTGAGGTGAGGTCAGGGGACTGTGGTGGCCAATCCAGCATCTCTACCTCATTGCCATTGAATCATTTCTTCGCAAATCTCGACGTATGCTTCGGGTCGTTGCCCTGCTGGAACACTATGTCGTCCTTTTCATACCCACAGTACTCGAGTATATGAAGTAACTCTTCTTATAGGATACTCACATATAGCTCAGCATTGAGACCACCATCGATTTTGGTCAAGTATCCAACACTTTTGGCTGTGAAACAACACCATATCATCAGGCTTCCTCCACCGAACTTGATAGTTCCTTCAATTTCTCTATCCATTAGCTCCTTTTTCCCTTGTTTCTTCCAGACCCATTTGCACCCATCAGAGCCTAATCTATTTACTTTGGTCTCATCGCTTCAAATCACCTGTTTCCAATCTTCTTCCACTTTTCATACTTTTTTGCAAACTTGAACCGACGCTCTTTATGACATTATTGAAGTTGAGGCTTCTTCACCTTTTTTCGAGCCACCATTCCAGACTTGTGTAACATGCGTCCACGGTGCTTGCATGGATGTCTGTGATGTCACCATTACGAAGCATACGAGCCACCTCCACTGCCATGTTTGTTGCACCAGAACTAATAGACCTTGTGATGAACCGATTTGTTGACTCCGATATTTTGCTTGGACATCTACCTCTTGGTTTTTAAATGGATGGGTGGACTTCATTTCATATTGTTCCAACTGTCATGGCACTCACATGATGCAGTTTGGCAATTTTCTGGGCCGAGAGACCGCTATCGATGAGCTGGATAATGCTGTTTCTCTTGGGAAATCTTCTTCATGGCTGCTCATCTATTCGAACCAGTGACCTTTTGCTTGGCAATCAACCCAATAACACACTGATCTATTAGTGAATGTGAGAATAGGTTGTATTTTGTAGTATACGGGAAGAAAAAGATTTTTTCACCTCCAGGAGCAAAACAATAACAATAAAGTTACATGACAAGAATCTGCATAACTTATCATATGCTAAGTAGTTGTAAGTCACATTTATGTAATTCCTGGCACTTGGCAAAATGGAAAGTGGCACGTTTAGGCGGGCTGCGCTGCAGGATTGAAGAGCCTTGGAATTCCAAATAGGTTTTTATTAGTACCAACGCGTTTCTGCACCAGACCAGCGCCTTTCTCAAGGTATAAAAACCACAAAAATGCGTTGGTATTAATAAAAGCCGATTTGGAATTCCAAGGCTCTTCATTCCTACAGCTACCATTGCTTTCACTTGCCCTTTACCAGACAGTATTGCCCTATTTTGTGTGCGCTTCTGTCCCTCTCCAGATCTTCTCAGCTCCTGACACTTGTCATATGCCGAACAATTAATTTTAGCAGTAGACATACAAAATAAAAAAAAATAACTGTTTTATTTTTTAATACATTTTCAAATTCTAGAAAATGCTTATAACACACACTACAACATTTAACCAAAAATTATGTTCAAAGTATATGTCTTGTCTTGCAAAAAATAGCTAAATAGCCTTAAAAAGTTATGACATGGCAGAATGTGAGGAGCCAAAATCAACAGCTTAGTCTTTTAGGCCAAAATTGGTTTGGTGATTATTACTTCTACACTGAGATATGATGGCTTTTATTTACAGGCCCTATGCCAGGAGAGCGATTCTGCTGACAGCATTTCTCATTCTGATTGCTGTCTGGTGCAATGTTGTACTTACAGTATAGAACTTGTAGAACTTATGCAGAAGCAAATCATCCTCCATATCAATGCTCACACATATAGCTGTCGCAATTTAATCCAGTTAGGCTATGGATATTAATGTCGATGTGAACCCATACAATTTTTTTTTGCAACTTTAGACATGTTCATAAATACAAAATTGTCTTCGGTAATGCAGCCTAAGACTTTTGGCCTGTAACTTCAGATAATCAAATCCTAGCATAGAAAACAGTTGGCAACTTTGAACATACACAAAAGTATATTTTCAAAGTTATTCTGGTTGGTCTCATTTATTTTTTGTTTTAGAGTTAAAGTGACCCTCCATTGTGGGACTGAAAGGTAACTATATATTTCACATCAAGTCACCCTACCCGATGCCCTCTACTAGGCTCCTGTTGCCTCCTATCCTAAGTGGGCACCATGTATAGTGGCTATATATACCTGATTAATGCTGTATCACGTTCTTATTGTACCACTAATCTAGATACTATATTACCAAAAGGGTAGAGTTGTACTGCAATTGTAATTGTGATCAGCAAATGATGCAATGTTTTTTTTTTCTAGAGGTTTATTCTTACCTCTTTTAAACTTGTCTTACTTAACCTGCTATGGTGTACACATGACCAAATATATGTAAACTGTTTCTTTCCCCTTGAATGAACATCCACTGATTTACAGTTTTAGATACCCCGAGGAGTAGATAACGTTATAGCTTCCCTTTAAAAACACATTATATGTGGGAACACTACTTTCTAATCAGGCTCAGCATCATACCCTCGGGTATCTGAGTTAATTACTTTTTTCAATGATGCTTGTCCGTTACTTTTTCTAGTTATAGCCTTGTACCACTAAAGTTCTGCCGCCTTGGGAAGGATAGTTTTTTTGCTTTACAAAAAGTTCAGAGTATTTCTTTTATTTTATTTGGTAGGATGATGCTAAGATCTAATCAGCAATGTTTCCATTTATGTGCATTCATCTGCCTTTTGGTTTGGAGACATTAGCCAAGCATTTTGTGCAAAATACTAGAGTTTTGCCCTTTATCATTCGGTTAGGGTCATAATCATGTTTTGGTTAGGTGTCGAGTTCACTACATAACAAAATAATCCAGGATCACCGATTACCGTATTTTTCGGACTATAAGACGCATTGGATCATAAGACGCACACCAAATTTTGGGGTGGAAAATAGAAAAAAAATATTTTTTTATAAGATGAGGGTCCATCTTATAGTCTGAATAGGTACAGTATCTTACCTGGGGGGCGGTGGAGCGAGGGTCACAGAAGGCAGGGTCCCTCAGGATGGCGGCGGCTGCAGTAGAAGAGGTGAGATGCTGTGGAGCCTGTGCCAGGCCGGGGCCTGTGCCTGGCTGGGGCCCTTAGCCTGGCCGGTTCCTGTGCCGGGGCCTGTAACTGATGCCGAGGCCTGTGGCTGAGGCCAGGGCCTGTGGCTGTGGCTGGGGCCGAGGCCTCTGGCTGGGGCTGTGGCTGAGGCCGAGGCCTCTGGCTGGGGCTGAGGTCGAGGCCTGTGCCAGGCTGGGGCTGGTGCCGGGCTGTGAGCGGCCTGCAAGGGTTTCTGGTGTGTGCGGACATCTTCCTAGAGCTGTGACACAATTTTTGCTGATTGTAAAAATACCCCATACGTGGCTGTACAGTACTATAGCTATAACTTTTGAAGCTGGAGGTGAAGTTGAGACTTCTCAGGCTCTTAATAGACAATTCAGCCTAGTTAGCTTTTGGTCTACTTTACTTTGTCAGGCAGGTCCTATTTATGTGATTTCTTGATTGTGGCAGTAATCAGGCCTGTTTGCGGCTAGGGTAATTGAACTCAGCTTCCCAAAGATGTGATAAACCAAAGTTAATTTATGTTTTAAGGGAAGTCAGGGGAGGAAACACTTTTTCACACAGGGCCCTGTAGGTTTGGATTTCTTTTTCCCTTAATAATAAAGACCTTCTTTTAAAAACTGTATTTTGTGTTTACTTGTGTTATCTTTGTCTAATATTTAAATTTGTTTTGTGATCTGAAACATTTAAGTGTGACAAACATGCAAAAGAATAAGAAATCACTGTATATGTAAGGCCTCCTTCACATGTCCGTGTTTAACCCCTTAAGCCCCGCGGGTGGTTTGCACGTTAATGACCGGGCCAATTTTTACAATTCTGACCACTGTCACTTTATGAGGTAATTACTCTGGAACGCTTCAACGGATCCCCCTGATTCTGAGATTGTTTTTTCGTGACATATTGTACTTCATGATTGTGGAAAAATTTCTTCGATATCACTTGCGTTTATTTGTGAAAAAAACGGAAATTTGGCGAAAATTTTGAAAATTTTGCAATTTTCAGAATTTGAATTTTTAAGCCCTGAAATCAGAGCGATATATCACACAAAAGAGTTAATAAATAACATTTCCCACATGTCTACTTTACATCAGCACAATTTTGGAACCAAAATTTTTTTTTGTTAGGGAGCTATAAGGGTTAAAAGTTGACCAGCGATTTCTCATTTTTCCAACAAAATTTACAAAACCATTTTTTTAGGGACCACATCACATTTGAAGTCACTTTGAGAGGTCTGTATGACAGAAAATACCCAAAAGTGACACCATTCTAAAAACTGCACCCCTCAAGGTGCTCAAAACCACATTCAAGAACTTTATTAACCCTTCAGGTGCTTCACAGGAATTTTTTGAATGTGGAAGAAAAAAATGAACATTTAACTTTTTTCACAAAAATGTTACTTTAGACCCAATTTTTTTTATTTTCACAGGGGTAACAAGAAAAAATGGACCCCAAAATTTGTTGTGCAATTTCCCCTGGGCACGCAGATACCCAATATTTGGGGAAAAAACACTGTTTAGGCGCACGGCAGGGCTCGGAAGGGAAGGAGCGCCATTTGACTTTTTGATTGTAAAATTTGCTTGAATAATTAGCGGACGCCATGTTGTGTTTGGAGAGCCCATGTGTGCCCAAACTTTGGAGCTCCCCCACAAGTGACCCCATTTTGGAAACTAGACCCCCCAAGGCACCTTTCTAGATGCATAGTGAGCACTTGGAACCCCCAGGTGCTTCACAAATTGATTCGTAACAATGAAAAAGTGAAAAAAAAAAACACTTTTTCATTTTTATGAATCAATTTGTGAAGCACCTGAGGGTTCCAAGTGCTCACTATGCATCTAGATAGGTGCCTTGGGTGGTCTAGTTTCCAAAATGGGGTCACTTGTGGGGGAGCTCCAATATTTGGGCACACAGCGGCTCTCTAAATGCAACATGGTGTCCGCTAACAAATTTAACGCAAAATTGGCTCAAATTGTTAGCGACACCATGTTGCGTTTGGAGAGCCGCTGTGTGCCCAAACATTGGAGCTCCCCCACAAGTTACCCCATTTTGGAAACTAGACCCCCCAAGGCACCTATCTAGATGCATCGTGAGCACTTGGAACCCCCAGGTGCTTCACAAATTGATTCGTAACAATGAAAAAGTGAAAAAAAAAACACTTTTTCATTTTTATGAATCAATTTGTGAAGCACCTGGGGGTTCCAACTGCTCACTATGCATCTAGATAGGTGCCTTGGGGGGTCTAGTTTCCAAAATGGGGTCACTTGTGGGGGAGCTCCAATGTTTGGGCACACAGGGACTCTCTAAATGCAACATGGTATCCGCTAACAAATTGAATGGAAAATCGGCTCAAATTGTTAGCGGACACCACATTGCGTTTGGAGAGCCCCTCTGTGCCCAAACTTTGGAGCTCCCCCACAAGTGACCCCATTTTGGAAACTAGACCCCCCAAGGCACCTTTCTAGATGCATAGTGAGCACTTGGAACCCCCAGGTGCTTCACAAATTGATTCGTAATAATGAAAAAGTGAAAAAAAAAACACTTTTTCATTTTTACGAATCAATTTGTGAAGCACCTAGGGGTTCCAAGTGCTCACTATGCATCTAGATAGGTGCCTTGGGGGGTCTAGTTTCCAAAATGGGGTCACTTGTGGGGGAGCTCCAATGTTTGGGCACACAGGGACTCTCTAAATGCAACATGGTATCCGCTAACAAATTGAATGGAAAATCGGCTCAAATTGTTAGCGGACGCCACATTGCGTTTGGAGAGCCCCTCTGTGCCCAAACTTTGGAGCTCCCCCACAAGTGACCCCATTTTGGAAACTAGACCCCCCAAGGCACCTTTCTAGATGCATAGCGAGCACTTGGAACCCCCAGGTGCTTCACAAATTCATTTGTAACAATGAAAAAGTGAAAAAAAAAAACACTTTTTCATTTTTATGAATCAATTTGTGAAGCACCTGGGGTTCCAAGTGCTCACTATGCATCTAGATAGGTGCCTTGGGGGGTCTAGTTTCCAAAATGGGGTCACTTGTGGGGGAGCTCCAATGTTTGGGCACACAGGGACTCTCCAAATGCAACATGATATCCGCTAACAATTTGAGCCAACAATTTGTTAGCGGATATCATGTTGCATTTGGAGAGTCCCTGTGTGCCCAAACATTGGAGCTCCCCCACAAGTGACCCCATTTTGGAAACTAGACCCCCCAAGGCACCTATCTAGATTCATAGTGAGCACTTGGAACCCCAGGTGCTTCACAAATTGATTCATAAAAATGAAAAAGTATTTTTTTTTTTCACTTTTTCATTTTTACGAATCAATTTGTGAAGCACCTGGGGGTTCCAAGTGCTCACTATGCATCTAGAAAGGTGCCTTGGGGGGTCTAGTTTCCAAAATGGGGTCACTTGTGGGGGAGCTCCAAAGTTTGGGCACAGAGGGGCTCTCCAAACGCAATGTGGTGTCCGCTAACAATTTGAGCCGATTTTCCATTCAATTTGTTAGCGGACACCATGTCGCGTTTGGAGAGCCCGTGATGTGCCTAAACAGTGGAGCTCCCCCACAAGTGTCCCCATTTTGGAAACTATACCCCTCAAGGATTTTATTAAGGTGTATAGTGAACATTTTGAACCCAGAGGTACGGCACAGAATTTGTTTACATTAGGTCATCATATTGAATAAGTTGTCATTAGTCTTGAGCGCAAGTGCTCGCTGCTTGAGTTTGCATCGGGTACTCAGGTATGCACCATGTACAGCGTGTGCTCGAGTGACATGCTCGAGTCCCTGCTCCGCATGTTTCACGGTTATTAGACACCCAAAAAAAAACATGCGGGGATCGCTCGTGCATGGCAGGCAATCCCCGTAAAGTTTTTTGGCCGCGAAGCATATGGGGCAGAGACTCGAGCATGTCACTCAAATACCCACGATACTCAATGCATACCAGAGCACCCGATGCAAACTCAGGTAGCGAGCACTTGCTCTCAACACTAGTCGCCATATCGTCATCTTTTTTTCTTACTTTTGAAAAAAATCCCAACCCCAGCCCTAACCCTAGCACAACCCTAGCCCCAGCACAACCCTAGCCCCAGCACAACCCTAGCCCCAGCACAACCCTAGCCCCAAACCCAGCCCTAACCCTAGCCCAATCCTAACCCAAGAGTTTATTTTTGACGCCGTTCCTTGTGCGGTATAAGTGATTAGACGACTTTATTCTTCGGGTCGGTGTGATTACAGCAATGCCAGAATCATATGGGGTTTTTATGACTGACAGCTGTCACACACTAAAAGACGCATTTTTTGTAAAATCTAATTTTTGCATCGCCATATTTTGAGAGCTATAATTTTTCAAGATTTTGGCAGACAGTCATGTGATGGCTCGTTTTTTGCGGGATGACTTAACGTTGTTATTGGTGCCATTTTCAGGCACGTGACATTTTTTGATCGCTTTCTATTCCGATTTTTGGGAGGCAGAATAAACAAAAACCAACAATTCAGGAATTGTTTTTTTTTTATTCTGTTCCGCGTGTGGTAAAATTGATGAGGTAGATTTATTCTTCGGGTCAGTACGTTTACAGCGGTACCACATTTGTATCATTTTTCTATGTTTTGGCGCTTATACACAATAAAAGCTATTTTATAGAAAAAAATATTTTTTAGTATCGCTTTATTCTGAGAGCTATAACTTTTTTATTTTTCGGCTGATGGAGCTGTATGGTGGCTTGTTTTTTGCGGGACGAGATGACGTTTTCAGCGGTATCATTTTTATTTATATGCGTCATTTTGATCGCGTGTTATTCCACTTTTTGTTTGGCGGTATGGTGATAAAGCATTGTTTTTTGCTTCGGTTTTTTTTTTTTTTTTTTTTACCGTGTTCACTGAAGGGGTTAACTAGTGGGACAGTTTTATAGGTCAGGTTGTTCCGGACGCGGCGATACCAAATATGTGTACTTTTATTGTTTTTTTTTTATTTTTTTTATAATAATATTTATTGATGGGTACATTATATTTTTATTTTTAGTGTATTATTTTTTTTATTTTTTTATAATATTTTTGCACATTTTTTTTTTTTTTTTTTCCACTTTCACACAGTTTATACACTTTATTACTTTGTCCCACTCTGGGACTTTCACTTTTTTTTTTCTGATCGCCTGCATGGCACAGGAATGGAGCACCATCCCTATGCCATGAAGGCTGTCAGAAGTGCACAGTGTGAAGATTGCTTGGAGATGCACTGCGCATGTCCAAGCAATCTTCCTGCTCTCTGGTGACCCGGATGTTGTCATGACGACATCGGGTCGTCATGGCAACACCCGGGAAGCCTTTGCAGACTGCGCTGGAAGCCGGAAGAGGAGGTGAGTATCGCCGATCACCTCCCCTTGCCCCTGCAATGCCGCGATCGACTTCGATCGCAGCATCGCGGGGGTTAATGTGCTGGGAACGGTGCAGGACCGCTCCCTGCACATAGTACCAGGTGTCAGCTGTGACAATCAGCTGACACCCGGCGGCGATCGCGCCCGCACAGCCTGTGTGCGCGCGCGATCGCCATGACGTACTAATACGGGTCTGGGTATTAAGTCTCAGGGCACAGACGCGTATTAGTACGTCAGATGTCAGTAAGGGGTTAAAGACATACAGTACAGACCAAAAGTTTGGACACACCCTCTCATTTAAAGATTTTTCTGTATTTTCATGACTATGAAAATTGTACATTAACACTGAAGGCATCAAAACTATGAATTAACACATGTGGAATTATATACATAACAAAAAAGTGTGAAACAGCTGAAAATATGTCTTATATTCTAGGTTCTTCAAAGTAGCCACCTTTTGCTTTGATGACTGCTTTGCACACTCTTGGCATTCTCTTGATTCTTTTGGTCTGTACTGTACGTGAAAAACTGGTACTGGTGTTTTTCCAGTATGGATAAAGAAAGAAATTACAAAGCTTTGCATATACTTTCCAATGTTGAATATGTACAGCACACGGATGCTGTCACGGGTGTGTCAGATGTAGCAGACAGTCGTTCTGCAGCTGTTTGCAGAAGGTCACTTTCTTTGGCATTACAGACGCCTTCTTAAATTTGTCTTACTTTAGGACCCAGTGGCTACCTCCCTTCTGCTCTGATTGACACCCTGACCTGGGTGTTTAAATACTTTCAGTTTTCTGCAGGGAGGGGCCGGTGATATTCACATGTTCCCTTTTGAATGATTGGAGCTATTGCAGTCTGCTTGCTTCCTCTCTGGTGCTTGGAGTATGTTTGGTGTAATCTCTCTGAAGTTGGCTCACGCAAAGTTTTTTCCCCCTGTGTTTGTCTCCCTTGTTGTCTTTAGTTTATAGTGGGGACTGATCAATGCTCACACACCCCCTTCCCTATCCAGGGCCTAGCTCTAGGGATTTACAAGGCTTAGGTTTTCTGTTCGGCCATTGGTGAGGAGCCAATATAGGGACGGTAGGGGAGACAGGGAGATATTAAATCAGCCTAGGAGGTCTCCACTATCCCTTTCCCTAGTGTCTGGGCTCCCTTCCCCTCTTCCCTTCGTGTTGCACTTTGTCTTTCCTACACTGTGCATGACATTATCACCGGCCATGCATATTTTGGAAAAAAAAACCTAATGTGGTTTTATTCATGTGTGTTTTTTTTTTTAAATTCGGGCGTGTTTTTTTTCCTTTCTCCCTTGGTATGGTTTCGGTTGCAGAGCTCGCAGAGCAGCGGCGCTATCTGTCTCTGGAGATGACTGGCCTCCACTGTGAGGTTCAGCAACAGCGTCAGCGGCTACAGGTAGGCCGGTCCATCTTGAATTGTGATCTCACTGCTGCAGGGAGATCATCAATCCTGGGCTTTTTGTTTGCTTCAGGATTCAGTTTGTCTCCAGTCTGTGAAGGTTTTTTTTGGGGCCCTGGCCCTCATCTATGATGGCCCTGATCGAGTTGCCTTGGCTGAGTCTAGGCTACGTCACCTCCTGCAGGGGAATCGGTCAATGGAGACGTACAGCTCTGAATTTCGTGGATGGGCAATGGATACAAAATGGAATGACTCAGCTCTTAGAAGCCAATTTTGCCTGGGCCGAACTGAAAGGTTGAAAGATGCTTTGGCAGTGTATGAAACCCCTCAGTCCTTGGAGGCTGCCATGTTGTTGGCTATACGTGTTGATAGACGCCTTCGGGATAGGTGGGTGAGACCACCTTCTCCGGGGCCTTCTTGTCGGTGTTATGCCCCTTTGCCGGGGGAGCGGTCTGGCGGTGAACCAGTACTGGGGGAGGGGGAGGAACCCATGCAGTTAGGGGGTGCCTCTGCATCATACATTTCCCCGGAGATTCGCAAAAAAAAAGGCGTATGTTTTTTTGTGGGAAAAAGTGACATTTTATTGGGGCCTGTTCTTCGATTCCTAAACAAAAGGATTAACCCTTGGTAGTCTGGAATTGGATAAGCAATTTGGTGCATTTATTGTCAACCTGCAGTTCCCGGTTTGTCCTGACAGCAGAGGTGGTGCTAGAGAGCAAAACTGAGAACATTTCTGTGTTTGTTGACAGTGGAGCTGGAGTCAGCATGGTTGATGCTAAGTTTGTGAGAACTCATGGGCTTGCTTGCTGTACTGTAGCTAAGCCTATTCCAATCTTCGCCATCGACTTAGCGCCACTTGCACAGAAAGCTCTAACTCAGATTGTACATAATGTAAAACTGAGGGTGGGGTCGGTTCATTGTGACATAATCACAATTGTTTTGGGTCTACCCTAGTTGGTGAAACATAATCCTTTGGTGGATTGGCAAGCCAGGGAGATCATTGAATGGGGAGATTACTGCCATGAGAACTGTTTAGATATTTCCCTTTCTACAGTCTCTATGTAAATCTTACCTGCTTTTCTGTCTGGTTTTGAGGATGTTTTTTTCTGAGAGGGTGTGTCAGGATTTGCCTCCTCATCGTGCATATGACTGTCCTATTATCCTGACCCCCGGAGCTAAACTACCAGTGTCCAGACTGTATAATCTTTCTGGCCCTGAGACAAACCATGAAGGATTTCATTGCGGAAAGTTTGGAGAAGGGACATATTAGACCCTCATCTTCACCCATGGCACCAGGGTTCTTCTTCATGAAGAAAAAAGATTGCTTCCTACATCCCTGTTTAGATTTCTGGGAATTAAATCAATTTACCATCCGAGATCCATACCCTCTTCCTCTGATTCCAGATTTGTTCAGCCAGGTTGTGGGAGCTAGGGTATTCTCCCAGTTGGATTTAAGGGGAGCCTACAATCTGGTTAGAATCAGAGAAGGGGACGAATGAAAAACAGCATTCAGTACCACTGAGGGGCATTTCGAGAGTCTGGTTATGCCTTTTGGTTTGACCAATGCACCTGCAGTGTTCCAGCATTTCATAAATTATATTTTTCATCATTTGGTGGGGAGGTTTGTGGTGGTCTACCTGGAATATATGTTGGTTTACTCACCTGATTTTGAGACACATCAGGGGTATGTTAAACAGGTTCTCCAGATGTTAAGGGATTATAAACTATATGCCAAACTAGAGATATGTGTTTTCGCCATCCAGGAGGCGCAGTTTTTGGGGTACCTGTTGTCATCTTCGGGTTTTCGGCAGTCCTTGATTGGGACCATCCCTGTTAGAACCTTGCTGTTAGGTTTTTTTTCCTTTGCTGGTCACATGACCTTGTTGGCCTATTTAATCCTGCTCCGCCCTTCTGGCTTTGCTGGACTTCATTGTATATCTACTTTCTAGCTAGCCTGTGCTCTGTATCTAACTCTGTTAGTTTGCTTGGTCTACGGACCTCTATGTTCTATCTATTTTGTTTGTTCGTCTGTCTGCTACTATTTCTGTTAGGAGGTGTCCCATATTCCTCCCAGTCCTTAGTACTTGTAGGGATTCCCTCCTCACATCTATAGGTCTCCGTACAGACTAGATTAGGACTTTAGCAGGTCTGATCGCAGGATCAGGTTCCCTGTTACATCGTAGGGATTCAGCTGAGTCTTATAGTAGGGACAGATCTCCTCTCTTTCCTTAGCTTTGGTAGCAGAACATAACAGTAAGTCCAGCCTGCAAATTCTCTAAGGAAAGATTTTTTTTTTTTTTTTTTTTTTGTTCCATCATGGTGTCGGTTCAGGATTTGGCTAAACACCTGCAGGGACTCTCTCTGGAAGTGGCCGAGCTCCGTCAGCACGTGAGTAACTGTCCTGGAGCATATTTCTTGGAGCCTAAGGTATGTTTGCCGGATTTATTTTTTGGTGAACATCGAGAATTTTTTTCATTTAAAAATGCTTGCTTATTGTATTTTCGTTTGAGACCCAAGTCCTCTGGGGATGAATCCCAGCGCGTAGGGTTCATAATGTCACTTTTGCGCAAAGAGCCTCAGGAGTGGGCCTTTTCTTTGCAACCTAGTGATACATGCTTCAGATCAGTGGATAGTTTTTTTTCTGCTTTAGGACTATTATATGATGATCCTGACCGTGTGGCAGGCATCAGCTGAGACTGAGTTGAGACGTTTAAAACAAGGATCAGGTAATGTCGAAAAATATTGTACTCATTTTCGTCGTTGGTCCACTCAAACAGGGTGGAACGATTCTGCTCTGAAAAGTCTATTTCTTGCTGGGCTCAGTGAAAGGGTTAAAGACCTGCTAATTGCTTATCCTACACCTGAGGATTTGCAACAGGCTATGCAATTAGCTATACGGGTGGATAGAATAGAAGACTGCGTGCTAGGGTTAATGAGAGCAAATCCTCTGCTATGTCAGTTTCTGGTTATGATAATGTGTGTACTAACAGTGGTGAACCGATGGAGATTGGATCGGTGGCACCTCGCTCTCAAGAAAAAGACCGTCGTTTTTCAGAAGGCTTGTGCTTCTATTGCGGAAAATCTGGTCATTTGATTAAAGGCTGTGAGCTTCGTATGAAGAAAGAAAAAAAAATGGTCAGTCACGCCCGTATTGCCTGTTTAAATTCCAAGGGTATATTTTTAGCTGCTTCCACGATTGCTCAGGAAAAATTAATGGAATTTCGGGTGTTTGTTGATTGCGGGTCTACACTGAATGTAATTGATGGGGGATTCGTGGAAAAACTCAATTTAAAACCTGAACCTTTATCATCCCCCATTGCTGTGGTTTCTGTGGATGGCTCCCCTTTGAAGAATATTACTCTCAAGGTCAGTGAATTTCCTCTCACTATTAATGGTGTTCACCATGAGAAATTGGATTTGGTAGTGTTGAATAACTTGCCTTCTCCAGTAATATTGGGTTTGCCCTGGTTAAAATTTCACAATCCTGTACTGGATTGGTCTACCAGTGAAATTAAATCCTGGAGCCATAAATGTTATGACAAGTGTTGTAACGGGCGTATTGCAGCTTTGGATAGGGGAGAATTGCCTGTTCCTATTCAGGATTTTTGGAGAGTTTTTTCTGAGAAGGAATCGCAGGTTTTGCCTCCCCATAGAGACTATGATTGTTCTATTGAATTTGTCCCTGGAGCGACTCTTCCTAAAAGTCGTTTATTTAACCTTACCATTCCTGAGAGGAAGGCTTTGGAGGAATACATACAGACAAGTTTGGCCGCCGGTCACATTAGGCCCTCTAAGTCTCCTGTGGCGGTTGGATTTTTTTTTGTAAAAAAAAAGGACGGCGGTTTACGTCCTTGTCTGGATTTTCGTGAGATTAACAAAATTACGGTACGCAATCCTTACCCACTGCCATTGATTCCTGATCTGTTTAACCAGTTATTGGGGGCCAAGTGGTTCTCTAAAATTGACCTTAAGGGGGCATACAATCTGTTGCGCATGAAGGAGGGTGATGAATGGAAGACTGCTTTTAACACTCCTGTGGGTCATTTTGAGAATCTGGTTATGCCTTTTGGTCTTACTAATGCTCCTGCATTTTTTCAGAATCTGATTAATGACATCCTTAGACCTTTGATCGGTAAAAATGTGGTTGTGTATTTGGATGACATTTTGATTTATTCGCCAGATCTGGAGTCTCATTGGCGGAGCGTGCGTGAGGTATTACAGTTATTAATGGACAATTCGCTTTTTGCTAAGCTGGAGAAATGTGAGTTCGCTGTACAGAGAATTAGTTTTTTGGGCTACATTATCTCCAGCAAAGGTTTTGAGATGGATCCGGTTAAGGTTCAGGCTGTGCAGGAATGGCCTAGGCCTATTGGTTTGAAATCGATACAGAGGTTTTTGGGTTTCGCCAATTACTACAGAAAATTCATAAAAAATTTTTCTAGTATTGTCAAACCTCTGACTGATCTCACCAGGAAAGGTGCTGATGCGGTTCAGTGGTCTTCTGAGGCCATTGAAGCTTTTGTGTATCTCAAGGAGAGGTTCACCTCTGCTCCCATCCTTATGCAGCCTGATGTTACTAGGCCGTTTTTGGTTGAGGTTGATGCTTCCTCTGTGGGGGTTGGCGCAGTATTGTCTCAGGATAACGGGGATGGATTACATCCCTGTGCCTTTTTTTCAAAAAAATTTTCGGAGACTGAACTGAATTACGATATTGGTAATCGGGAATTATTGGCTATTAAACTCGCATTTGAACACTGGCGCCACTTCTTGGAAGGTGCGGAATTTCCCGTTCAGGTTCTTACGGATCATAAAAATCTGATATATCTTGATGCTGCCAAGCGCCTGAATGCCCGTCAGGCTAGGTGGGCACTGTTTTTCTCGCGGTTTAATTTCTCCGTTACTTACATCCCTGGTACTAAGAATGTTAAGGCGGATGCCTTGTCTCGCAGTTTTTCTCCCATAGTCGGTGCTGAGAAAGAGGAAAACATTTTACAAGAAGGTGTTGTGATAGCTGCTTTAGACTCCGTTTTGGAAGATGAGATTCTTAAAGCTCAGGAGAATGCCCCATCTAACACTCCTCATGGGAGGTTGTTTGTGCCTGGGACCTTTAGGAGAGATTTGTTTGTTGAGTGTCACGAATCTCGGTTGGCAGGTCATCCCGGAATCTCTGAGACCAAGAGACTGGTGGGTCGCAGTTTTTGGTGGCCTGGATGGCAGAAGGAAGTCATTAAGTGGGTGCGCCAATGTACTATATGTGCTAGATCTAAGTCCTCACATACTCCTGCTGCGGGGTTGCTTTGTCCTTTGGAGGTCCCCAGTGCTCCTTGGACACATTTGGCTATGGACTTTATAACTGACCTTCCCTCCTCTGAGGGTTTTACTGTCATCTGGGTGGTCGTGGACCGTTTTAGCAAGATGTGTCACTTGGTTCCCTTCGTCAAACTGCCCTGCGCTAAAACTCTCGCTAAGGCCTTTGTCAAGGAAATTGTCAGACTTCATGGCGTTCCTACTGACATTGTTTCTGATAGGGGTCCTCAGTTCGTGGCTCGTTTTTGGCGTGCCTTTTGTGACAGGTTGGGAATTCATTTGTCGTTTTCGTCCGGATATCATCCTGAATCTAATGGCCAGACAGAAAGGAAAAACCATTTTGCTGTGCAGTTCTTGCGTTGTTTTGTGGCAGACAATCAAGAGGGGTGGTCTGAGTTTCTGCCACTTGCCGAATTTGCTCTGAACAATCATACATCTTTTCTGCTGGTTGTTCGCCTTTTTTTTGTTGTTCTGGGAGACATCCGTCGTTTGGGTCGTTCTCCAAGTTGGGATCTGCCGTGCCTGAGGAGGAGAATTTTTCCGGTGATTTGGAAAGAGTTTGGACGGATGTGCGTGGTAATCTTCAGGAGGCCAACAGAAAATCTAAAGACTACTTTGATAGGAAACGACAGGAGGTTTTGTTCGCTGTTGGTGACATGGTTTGGTTGTCCTCTAGGAATCTGCGGTTGAGGATTCCTTCTAAGAAATTGGGTCCCAAGTTTGTAGGGCCCTTTAAGGTGCTTCAGGTTGTCAACCAATCTGCTGTTAGGTTGGAGGTTCCTACCTCCTGGAGAATTAATCCGGTCTTTCATGTCTCTCTGTTAAAAAAAGCTGTTGTGTCGGATGGTGACGCCTCTGCCTCTGTTCCTCCGGTGGTGGAGGACGGGGAATATGAAATTTCTCGCATCCTTGACTCTAGACGGTATAGAGGTAGTTTGCAGTATCTTGTGGCCTGGAAAGGTTTCGGACCCGAGGATAACTCTTGGGTGAGGTCAGATGATGTTTCCGCGTCCAGACTTATCAGAGCGTTTCACAGGAGATTTCCTGATAAGCCTGGTCCTAGGGGATCCGGAGGATCCTCTTAGAAGGGGGGATACTGTTAGAACCTTGCTGTTAGGTTTTTTTTCCTTTGCTGGTCACATGACCTTGTTGGCCTATTTAATCCTGCTCCGCCCTTCTGGCTTTGCTGGACTTCATTGTATATCTACTTTCTAGCTAGCCTGTGCTCTGTATCTAACTCTGTTAGTTTGCTTGGTCTACGGACCTCTATGTTCTATCTATTTTGTTTGTTCGTCTGTCTGCTACTATTTCTGTTAGGAGGTGTCCCATATTCCTCCCAGTCCTTAGTACTTGTAGGGATTCCCTCCTCACATCTATAGGTCTCCGTACAGACTAGATTAGGACTTTAGCAGGTCTGATCGCAGGATCAGGTTCCCTGTTACATCGTAGGGATTCAGCTGAGTCTTATAGTAGGGACAGATCTCCTCTCTTTCCTTAGCTTTGGTAGCAGAACATAACAATCCCGAGAACCTGAAGGCGCTACAACGTTTTCTGGGCTTTAATAATTTTTACAGGAAATTCATCCAAAATTATTCAGTAATTGTGAAACCCCTTACTCACATGACTAGAAAATGATCTGATTTTTCCAAATGGTCGGATGCCTCCCTGCAAGCTTTTTCCTCCTTAAAGAACTGTTACCACGGCACCTATACGAAGTCAAACCGATGTTTCCTAACCCTTTATTGTGGAAGTTGATGCCTCAGAGGTGGGTGTTGGGGCTGTGCTGTCTCAGGGTCCGTCCACTGGTAAATGGCGTCCATGCGCTTTCTTTTCTAAGAAATTGTCTTCGGCCGAGAGAAACTATGACGTGGGTAATAGGGAACTTTTGGCGATCAAATTGGCATTCGAAGAATGGCAACATTGGCTGGAGGGGGCTGTCCATCCTATTTCTGTTATTACTGACCATAAGACCTGTCATATCTTCAATCAGCTAAACGTCTCAACCCTAGGCAAGCTAGATGGTACCTGTTTTTTACTTGGTTCAATTTTGTTGTCACTTGTCGTCCAGGGGTCAAAAATGTCAAGGCTGATGCTTTGTCCCAGAGCTTCCTTTGTGGTGGTGACCATGAGAACCCTGCCCCGATATTACAGAAGGGAGTAGTCATTTCGGCATTGTATCCTGAAACTGGAGGGTGAGGTGTTGGAGGCCCAGGGGGACGCCTCTGCCTCTTGCCCTTCAGGAAGGTTATTTGTACCATCTAATCTGCTCCGCAAAGTAAATAAGGAACTTAACAGCTGTGTGCTTGCTGGTCATCAAGGTGGTAAGGCAACCGTGGACCTCCTCTCGTCATTTTTGGTGGCCGGGGTTGCATCGGGATATGGTTGTACACATATCTGCTTGTAATATTTGCACGCGTTCTAAAGTTTCGCATACCCGTCCGTCTGGTACTCTTCTTCCGCTACCTATCCCTTGCAGACCATGGACACACTTGTCCATGGATTTTATTGCTGACCTACCGATTTCTGCAGGCAAAACGGTGGTTTTGGTGGTTGTAGATAGGTTCAGTAAAATGGTTCACTTTGTTGCATTACTGGCACTTCCAAATGCCAAGACTCTTGCTCAGGTGTTTATAAATGAGAATGTGAAGCTTCACAGGGTTCCCTCCGATGTGGTGTCAGATCGGGGGACCCAGTTTGTTTCCAAGTTCTGGAAAAGCATTCTGTTCTCGACTGGGGGTGCAGCTGTCCTTTTCCTCTGCCTTCCATCCTCAGTCGAATGGACATACCGAGCGCGTCAATCAGAATTTGGAGACCTACCTCAGGTTTTTTCACTCTGAAAATCAGGAGGATTGGGCATTCTACTTACCGCAGGCAGAATTTGCCATTAATAATGTTCGTCAAGAATCCACTGGCAGGTCACCGTTCTTTGGTGCATACAGTTACCACCCACAGTTTGGCACTTTTAGTGGGGGAGGAGCTTCGGGAGTTCCTGAGGAGGAACGTTTTGCTTCATCGCTCTCGTCGATGTGGCGTGGGGTTCTGAGTAATTTGAAGATCATGGGAGACAGGTACAAATGTATGGCTGACAGAAAATACTTGCCAGGTCCGGACCTGAATGTGAATGACTTTGTGTGGTTGTCTACCAGGAATATTAAGTTGAAGATTCCTTCTTGGAAGCTGGGACCTAGATTTATTGGTCCCTTCAAAATAACTGCAGTCATAAATGTTACGTGCACGCTGCCTAAGTTTAAATAGGGGTGAGACAGGTTTCATGAATTCTTTGGAATCCTGGGGGAACGGTTACTCAGGGCGACCATATGCTGCAGCCCTCTCAGGCACACAGGGGGGCATTGACCCTCAGGCACAGACACGTAGATGGATTCACTTGCTGACCAGACAAATTTGACAAGAGTCCTCCTGAACAGTTAAACAGTAGCATTTAATATGAAGCATGGACAGTGCAATTCAAGGACATTAAAGCAACAGGCTTCATCACAGTACAGTGTCTTCACAAGGCACAGTAGTACACAGTCTCTGTTAGCAGCACAACTCCACACACCCACGTTCACAGTCTCTTGAGTCCCACTATTCAGTTCACCAACCAGTGTCCCTGTCCACATTGCCACACGCTTTACCTTGGAATGCAGTGAGGTATGGGGTGGGGGGTTAGAACGGAAGGATGAGTCCAGTCCTAAGACATGGTGTTCAATCCTTTCTTCTGCTAAACTACAGTTAACTCACTTCTTCCTCCTGTAGATACTCTTAGCAACTAGCAGGCAGTCGCAGTAAGAGAGTCCCAGGACCCTCATCGGCCTGATGAAGAGGTAGCATCCTTCAAGCTTGCCCTCCAGCTCAGAACTGACACTACTCAGTCTTTCTGAGGCAGGCCTGGCCACTCCCCCCTAGCTGCTCCCTTTTAACCCCTCTAGTTGCTGGATGCTTAACAACACCATGTGTGGTATCTACCCATCACATAAACCCAGCAGCGTTTCGTCTTGAGCTACCTCAGGCCCTTAAGATCCACACTGTCTTTCACAGGTCTCTGCTCAAGGAATATGTGGAACCTCTTGAGTCCTCACCCCTACCACCGCCCCCAATAATGGTTGATGGTAATCTGGAGTTTCAGATTTCGAGGATTGTAGATTCTCATCTTCAACGTCGTTCTCTACAATACTTGGTGTACTGGAAGGGTTATGGTCCTGAGGAGAGGATGTGGGTTTCAGCATCAGAGGTGAAGGCCCCCAGGCTGGTTCGTTCATTCCACACGTCTTATCCTGAGAAACCTGGACCTCAGTGTCCTTAGGCCACTCGTAGAAGGGGGGGTACTGTCACGGGTGTGTCAGATGTAGCAGACAGTCGTTCTGTAGCTGGTTTCAGAAAGTCACTTAATTTGGCATTACAGACGCCTTCTAAAAATCTGTCTTACTTTAGGACCCAGCGGCTACCTTCCTCCTGCTCTGATTGACACCCTGGCCTTGGTGTTTAAATACTTTTAGTTTGCTGCAGGGAGGGGCCAGTGATATTCACATGTTCCCTTGCAAAGGCTTGGAGCTATTGCAGTTTGCTTACTTCTTCTCTGGTGCTTGGAGCACGTTTGGTATTATCTCTCTGAAGTTGGCCCAAGCTAAGTTTCTTCCCCCTGTGTTTGTCTCCCTTGTTGTCTTTAGTTTATAGTGGGGATTGACCAGCTCTAGGGATTTACAGTACAGGGCTTAGGTTTTCTGTTCGGCGATTGGTGAGGAGCCAATATAGGGACGGTAGGGGGGAAAGGGTGATATTAGATCAGCCTCGGAGGTCTCCACTCCCCCTTTCCCTAGTGTCTGGGCTCCCTTCCCCTCATCCCTTCATGTTGCACTTTGTCTTTCCTACACTGTGCGTGACAGATGCCATCTGTGTGCTGTACACATTTTTCACGGACCCATAGACTTGAATTGGACCTTGTCATCCATGCTGTCAGAAAAAAACAGACATGTCTCTATGTGTTTTGCTTGGACACATGGTTAGGTTATAATGGGTATTTGTGGGATCCGTGAAAAAAGCGTATACCACACGTATTGGAAACGCGTACGTGTTAAGGAGGCCTTATACTGTATATAGATGTCATTTACATGTTTGTAATTCTGCAAGTTGACATTGACATGCTGAATCCTAAAAGGTGTGTAATATGCGCTTAGTTAGACCTCAAGTCTGCATATCGCATGTGAGCAATCAAGTGACGACCGCTCGAATCATCAAGTAGATCAAAATCCTAACAGAGCGTATATTACACACCTTTAGGTGTATTATGCTAAGGGGTGTATTATCAGGTTCTACAGCAGCTGCGGTGTGTATTATGAGGTTCTGCAGCAGCTAAAGTGTATTATGCTGAGGTGTGAATTATGAGGTTCTGCAGCAGCTGAGGGATATATAATGAGGTTCTGCAGCAGTTGAGGTGTGTATTATGACGTTCTGCAGCAGCTGAGGTGTCTATTATGAGGTTGTGCAGCAGCTGTTGTATATTATGCTGAGGGGTGTATTATGAGGTTCTGCAGCAGCTGGAGTATATTATGCTGGGGTGTGTATTATGAGGTTCTGCAGCAGCTGAGGGGTATATTATGAGGTTCTGCAGCAGCTGAGGTGTGTATTATGACATTCTGCAGCAGCTGAGGTGTCTATTATGAGGTTGTGCAGCAGCTGTTGTATATTATGCTGAGGGGTGTATTATGAGGTTCTACAGCAGCTGGAGTATATTATGCTGAGGTGTGCATTATGATGTTCTGCAGCAGCTGCAGTGTATTATGAGGTTCTGCAGCAACTAAGGTGTGTATTGTGACGTCCTGCAGCAGCTGAGGGATGTATTATGTGGTTCTGCAGCAACTGAAGTGTGTATTGTGAGGTTCTGCAGAAGCTGAGGGTTGTGTTTGGACTGATATATATCTGTAGATGCGCACACATACTTACACTCTTGTGTACACACATGACTATGGACTCTTCACTTCACAGTATTCCTATGTCAGGGGTGATGTGAGGGACATATGACTGCTCTGTCACCACTGTGCATGTGATGTGGGGGACATATGACTGCTCTGTCACCACTGTGGATGTGATGTGGGGGGCATATGACTGCTCTGTCATCACTGTGGATGTGATGTGGGGGACATATGACTGCTCTGTCATCACTGTGGATGTGATGTGGGGGACATATGACTGCTCTGTCATCACTGTGGATGTGATGTGGGGGACATATGACAGCTCTGTCACCACTGTGGATGTGATGTGGGGGACATATGACTGCTCTGTCACCACTGTGGATGTGATGTGGGGGACATATGACTGCTCTGTCATCACTGTGGATGTGATGTGGGGGACATATGACTGCTCTGTCATCACTGTGGATGTGATGTGGGGGACATATGACTGCTCTGTCATCACTGTGGATGTGATGTGGGGGACATATGACTGCTCTGTCACCACTGTGGATGTGAGATAAATTATTGCACTACAGATGAGGACACAGGATCACTGCTCTGTGTTAAATATACTTATTTGGTATATTTATTTATACAGGACTTCTTACCAGATGCGATACTTCAAAGAACATATCACAATAATTCTTATATAAAAAAATGTAGAGGTTTATTCGATTGTCCACCAAAAAGAATCATTGTAGCAAAACATAAAATAGTTGAAATAGTTACAAAGAAATTGTCCATTTGTCAATAATTAGAATGGTAGGTTGCTTCTGTCTGTGTCGAGCACATGTGTCCAGGCCTTCATGTCGGATGCTCAGTGTTCAGACCCTCCATCTGATGTCAGTAGAAAGTGGAAAGGCAACCACCCCTGTGTCTCACGTTTGTTATATATGTCCCACATAGTACCTGTTTTTCATATATGGCCTTGACCATCTACCCTGAGCTAAGTGTACAAGAATAACACATATAATATCAGCTAAAACCTACCACAAGGCTGATGCCATCTATCCAGAACAGAATTGAGATTACAAATCAATATTTGATTATTTAGCACTCTTTCACTGATCCAGTGCAGGAATGAATGACAGAGGTCAGTGCTGGGGCAGATACTAACAGCCAATGAGTATCTTGTGCGCGGCCAGAGGGTGGGGCTGGGGCAGACACTAACAGACATTGAGTGTGCAGTGGGTGGGCAGAAGGCGGTGCTGGGGCAGATACTAACAGCCAATGAGTGTGTAGTGGGTGGGCAGAGGGAGGGGCTTGACACTGAGCCCGGGGTGGCTCAGTCTGCACAGAGAACTCCATGATGTTGCTTTCTTCCTCACACTACCACTACCACTACAACTACTGAAGCACATCCTCCCCTATCTGAGGGATCGTGCACGACTTCCTGGTTTGCACAAAAGTGCACAATCCTCCAGTAAGGGATCGCAGAGAACTTACTCTCACTATTACTGGCTATACATATGAACCGCATTACACATGCAGGCATTTTGTGGGGCTAAAGACATGGGAGCCACATTACCATCTTTTCAGTTATCCATTAAAAGGTAGCAACCACTGAGGACAAATTTTAATATTTTTGCATTTTAAAGGAAATCCAGCTAATCCAGTAACTAATATTATGGCTATATAGGTCATGCAACAACAATAATAATGATGAAGGTTTTGTAGTTATCTGATGTGCCATCACTGAGAAATCAAGGTTTGAAGCCTGAAAGTGCACTGGGGGCATACACGGAGCACATTGACCAGCACGCAATGCACTTCCATGCTAATTTGTATGTGGCTTCAAATCTTGAGTTCTAAGTGTTAGCTTCTCTGACCTATACACATATACTATTCGTTTAAGTAGTAAAACGCCCCGATAGGTCCCATTAAAACCATAACTAGACAGCCTGTTAAATGCAGATTTTTAATTGATCCCTTCTATCTTCTCCTGAAAGGTCGGTTCTTTGGAAAAAGCCATGCAGGATGCCTTAGTGATGGATCGTGTAGACTTTGTGAAGTTGTTGATAGAATATGGCGTGAACATGCACCGTTTCCTCACCATATCCAGACTGGAAGAATTGTACAATACTGTAAGTAACATGACAAGAAGATACAAATATGCATACAGTAGTTGTTCGCTAAGTACAAGGTTTTGCAATCTTTATCCTGTCATTCTGCTTTTCAATTTTTATCGAACCAAATTACCTCATATTTTGTAAATGTTACAATTCTCAATGACAATTAAAATTATTATTCTGAAGTATGTGAAATGAAGCAAAAAACAATCTTGTGGTTTACAAAATTTTCAATAATCTATTAATTACATTTTAATAGAGGGGGTTTTATCCAGCTCATTTTGTTGAAATATAAAATGGAAATTTCTATATTTTTTTTTAACAAAAAAAGTGCAATCGTAACATATCAGTGATCTACCTGCAATACCAAAGGCTCTAGAAGTAAATTTACAGCTGCAATCAAAATTATTCGACCCCCCATTGCATATTATTTTTGTTAGCAAAATTTACAAACCAATCAAAAAAGAACAATTGAAAAAGTGCAACACAAACAATTTAACAAGTGATTTCATCAAATTCAACACAAAATGCCCCTCTTAATGACTACTGCTATCTCCAAATTCTTCAACCCTTCGTCTGCTTCCTAAGTACTTAGTAGGACACCATTTGCTGTTATAATCTGCTGCTACCACCAATCAAATATCAGGAGATCGTAAAAGACAACCTCGTGTCTTTTTTTTGTGAGGAAGTGAAGCTTGGGTGTTATTGCTTCTTACTAGTTTTGAGCGAGCACTAAAATGCTCGGGTGCTCGAAGCTCGGGCCGAGCTCGCCGTGATACTCGGGTGCTCGACCCGAGCAACGAGCCCAATGTTAGTCTATGGGAGACTCGAGCATTTTTGCGGTGGCACCCCCGGCAGTCTTTTAAAAGCCTAACAAGTGCCCAAAACGATAGTGACAGTGCTCAAATGACATAGAGACAGCATGGGGATCGGCCCAGGAAGCATTTCTGACCCCCAGGTGACTGCTGTCAACAATGTGGTCAGAGGTATTAAGCCACTTTTACGGGCTCACAATAAAACGTTCAAAAACGAAAGTGAAACTTATTTCCTGTGAAATATGTTAAGGAACATCCTTTCCAGGGAAAAGACTTGTGTATAAGTTAAAATAAATGACCAAAAACAAAAATACTCCTCCACACCTTCGGCTATGTTCACAAGTAGCATTTTTTATGCGTTTTTGCACTTTTGTATTGCTTTCAACTATGACAAATGCATTCACCGTGAAATGTCATTTTAACATTTTACAACCTTATCTGGCCATGTGCTGTGTGACACATGCATAAAGTGCTGAAAAGACAAGGGAACAGCATGGGGAAGACCCCTGGAAGCATCTCTGACTCCCAGGTCACTGTCTAAAAGTGTGCCCATCAAAAGTGATCCTTACCGCATCAAAAGATGCAGACTTGCAACTATCCCCATGCAAGTTCTAGTCCCAGGGCAGTGTTCAATTGTACCTCCCCCATTCCTTGCAATACAAGCTCAAGTATGCAGCCTGCCACCCACCCACCCCCAGGCTGCAATACCATACTGCTTGCTTGCTTGCACTTTAAATTGGGCCTTTTAGGCATGTGGAGGCGGAATCTGGCCACCACGCCATGGCTGTGTCGGCGGCCTGGTATCCATACTCAGTCCCCAGCCGCCTGGTGGCCGGGTGTCCCCGCTTGCTCCCCAGCCTCCAGGGGGTGGCCGGGTGTCCATACTCGGTCCCCAGCCACCCCTATTTGTCCCGGTAACCTTTCCCACACTTTTCTTAGCCTGGCCTGCTTTAGGGCAGCATTGGCCGAGCCCACCGGACTATCAGACTCCTCCGGTGGACCCTGGCTTCTCCATCAGGGGAGTTGAGAGTGCCAAGGTGAGGAGCATGATGAGGATGATAGAAGTTAGCATCTGCTTTGTTTTGTTGTAATGCAAGCGCATGTATGTAGTAGCGGCTAGGCCTGAGGTGGTCAGCGTTTTGGCGCATATCCTACCTCCTCCGAGGATTGCTGGATGTGTTCCTGCTACTATCCAAGTTCTATGACTCCCGTTAAAACAAAGCTTCAGGTGATAAATGATGGATGAGGTAGTGGCAAAGGAGAAAGAGCAGGAGGAACAGGGACCATTCACATCATTATCAGGCCAGTCAACCAGATATGTCTTGTAGGATATGTTTCTGTAACAAAAGGAGCGGTTCGGCTACACAGTTATAGGGCATACAGTGAGTGCAATGCCTACCAAAAATTTCGAGCCACTCCAATGCCCCTTGGAAATGACATGGAGGTCAGAGGGCGTTAACTAAACCTTTTTTTCCATTTATAGCAACTGGGTCTCCCGTGCACTGTTGGCCTAAGCAGTGAATGGAAGGCTTTCCAAAAATTATGAGGAACTGCAATGCCCCTTACAAGAGCCATGTGTGGCACCCCAGGGGTCTGGTCTCCACAGTAATAGAGATATTACGTCGGAGAGCAAGTGGGAGGTTTCCTGGTCAGGATCCCTTAAACATGCAACATCCTCCTGCCCCAGTCCTGGGAGGGGAGAATTCTGCCCTTATAAACTGGATCTGGGGCGGGGTTGAGTGAGTCAGAGAACAGAGAACAGTCAGAGTCAGAGTGAGAGCAAGGGAAAGTAACAGCAAGGAGCTCTGTAGGAGCTAGGAGCTAAAGACCAGGGGCTGGAAGCTGAGCAGAGCTCGCCCTGGCAGAAGACAATAGGAACCGGACACAGGAGTCCGAAGCTGTGAGGACTTATATATCCAGCAGCAGAAACCAGCCGGCAGGGGATTTCAGGTCCTCTGGCCATAGAAGCACGGAGGGTCAGTCACAAGCAAGGGACCAGCACCGCCGTCGTGGAGCGGAGGCTAACAGAAGGCCCCAAGTCACCAGTCATACGGGTGAGCACTACACGGTACACTCAGGGACGTGGGCTACTTCTACCCGCTTACAGCAAGGTAGCCAGGAAGAGTGCAGACAGACGGGGAGGCCTACCACTCCACCTGGCCAGGGGAACTCCTGCTTGCTCACAGACTGACCAGGCCTCTTATGCTAGCCAGTAGTGTTGAGCATTCCGATACTGAAATATCGGGTATCGGCCGATATTCGCGGTATCGGAATTCCGATACTTAATTCCGATACTTTTACAATATCGAATACCGGAATCGGAAGTTCCCATAATGCCTGCGCTCTGCAGTGTCTGTGAAGGATGACAAGTTGGATGGCAGCGCGATCCAGCCTGTCATCAGAATGCCATCCCAGCGGGGGAGAATTCTCCTGATTGTTTAAAAGCCGGTGCGCGGTAAAAAGCCGCCGGCTTTTAAACAATCACACAGCCCCATACTGCTTCCCCGCCGCCTTCCACCCCGATCCTCCGCTCCCCTCGCCACCTCCAATCCCAATCGTAAATTAGGACCGGGCGGGGAGCGCAGCACCAAGGAGCGAAGGACCCGGGCGGGGAAGCCGGCAGTGAAAAGACTTCACCGCCGGCTTTCCCGTTCTGTGCTGCGCTTTCCCGCCGGTTATTTCAAATGAACAGCTGAGGTATCAGGTGATGCCGATCAGCTGTTCATTTGAAGTAGCCGCGGTGCCCTCAGAGGGTTCATGTGAGTTCATGCTTGACTGCATGAACTCACATGAACTTTCCCACGGCCGCACAGGTCAGCCTCACCTCCCAGACCATCAGACCGGTCATGATTAGTGTGTGTGCGGGTGTCTGTGCGTGTGTGTGCGGGGTGTGTGTGCGATGTCTGTGCGATGTGTGCGGGTGTGCGCGGTGTCTGTGCGATGTCTGCGATTGTGTGCGGGTGTGCGCTGTGTCTGTGCGATGTGTGCGGGTGTCTGTGCGTGCAGGCAGACATAGGCCGATGTGACACTACTACTCCCATCGGCCTATGTCTGTCCCCCGTCCACTCGTGCCAGCAGGATCAGCTCGATGGGAGCAGTAGTTCCCATCAGCCTGATCCTGCTATTTAAATTGCCCTACTGTGCCCCAATAAATTTTAAATACATGTCATTGGTGGCCAGTGGTTACCTAAAATAAATTAGTTTATACATTACCTGTCCCTGCCGATCGCCACCTAAAATAAAGTAAAAAATAAAAAACTACACCTATACTCACCTAGACACCTAATTCCCCGAAGCCATCGATCTCCTGTAATAAAATATAAAATAATAAACCACAACCTTATCCTTACCCCTCCGTAGTAGTCCACGAGTGTCCCACGAAGATCTCCAGTTCAGAGCAGCCACATAGAATGTGACCGCTCTGAACCGCTGCCGCCGCTAGAATGACAGGGCCGTAAGGGTTCACCGGAGTTCAGGCAGCGCTGCTCCGGTTAGCTCCTTTACGGCCCTGCTGTATCGTGAGAAATTCCCACGGTACAGCAGTGCCGTAAAGGAGGTCTCCGGAGCTGCGCTGACTGAATGCACTCCGGTGACCTCAGTCAGTGGCTCCCGCTGCCGGGAGCGGACGTGTTCCCGGCAGCGTGAGCTTACAGCAGCCATGCACAGCTGTCACCATCTCCAGATGTGACAGCTGTGCATGGGAGATCAGCGCAGGAACGTGGACAGGTAACTATTATTTTTAGTAAACTAAGAATTAAATAAAATGGTGTGTTTTATTTCAAATAAATTATTTTTTTCTGGGTGTAGTGTGTTTTTTCTTTTTAACACTTTGTAGGTTAGTAATGGGGGTGTCTTATAGACGCCCATCATTACTAACCTGGGCTTCATGGCAGCTGGCGCTGACATGAACCCCACCACTATTACCCCCTGCCACCGCACCAGGGCAGCGTGGAAGAGCGAGGCTAAGTGCCAGAATTGGCGCATCCTATGGATGCGCCATTTCTGGGGCGGCTGACGGCTGGTGTTTCTAGCCTGGGAGGGGGCCATTATTCATGGCACCCTTCCTGGGCTATTAATATCAGCCCCCAGCTGTCTGCCTAGCCTTTGCTAGCTATTAAAATAGGGGGGACCCCACGTCATTTTTTTGGGGGGGGGTCCCCCATTTTAATAGCTAGTAAAGGCTAGGTATTCAGCTGGGGGCTGATATTAGTAGCCTGGGAAGCTCCGTGGGTTTTACCCCCTTCCCAGGCTTCAAACATCTGCCCCAGCCGTCTGCTTAACCTCCGCTAGAGACTAAAATTATGGGGGATCCCACGCCATTTTTTTTTTAAATAAATCCTTTATTTTAACACTAAATGACATTTGAGGAGTTAATAAAGATGCAGTCCCTAAATTATTATTTATTTTTTAATTAATTTTTCCCAAAACTTTTGACGTGGGCTTCGCCATATTTTTGTATGCCAGCCAGGTACAGCATCCAGCTTCTATGAACGCGCCATTTTCCGGGGCGGCTGCGGACTGCAATTTTCAACGGGGGGCGGGGGGTGGGGTCAGAAAGCTTGGGCCTCCCTGCGCTGCAGATTCCATCCCCCAGCTGCCTAGTTGTACCTGGCTGGACACAAAAATAGGGAGAAGCTCCACGTTTTTTTTTTTTTTTTAATTATTTCATGAAATTCATGGAATAATTAAGAAAAAAAGGGCTTCCCTATATTGTTGTGTCCAACCAGGTACAAATAGGCAGCTGGTGGTTGGGGGCAGCCCGTTCCTGCCTGCTGTACCTGGCTGGACACAAATATAGTGCAAAGCCCCACGTCAATTTTTTTTTTATTATTTCAGGAAATTCATGAAATAATTTAAAAAAATTTATGTGGGGCTTCGCCCTATATTTGTGTCCAGTCAGGTACAGCAGGCAGGAACGGGCTGCCCCCAACCACCAGCTGCCTATTTGTACCTAGCCGGACACAACAATATAGGGAAGCCCTTTTTTTCTTAATTATTCCATGAATTTCATGAAATAATTAAAAAAAAAAATACGTGGGGCTTCGCCCTATTTTTGTGTCCAGCCAGGTACAACTAGGCAGCTGGGGGCTGGAATCCGCAGCGCAGGGAGGCCCAAGCTTTCTGGGCCCCACCCGCTGCAAATTGCAGTCCGCAGCCGCCCCGGAAAATGGCGCGTTCATAGAAGCGCCATCTTCTGGCGCTGTACCCAACTCATCCAGGGCCCTGGTGCGGTGGCTCACTGGGTAATAAAGGGGTTAAGGCCAGCTTGGCATTATCAGCTGGCCCTAAGCCCGAAATTCATGGGGTCACGCCAATATTAGACATGACCGCCATGAATTTCTAGTAAAGTATTTAAAAAAAACACAAACACCCAGAAAAAAGTCCTTTAATTGAAATAAAGACACAATTCTTTATTGTTCTAAATTAAACCATACTTACAGTCACGCCCATTCCAGCTGAAGCCAACGATCTCCTTCAATAAAAGAAAAATAATAAAGCAACCTCATCCTTACCTTTCCATGGTTCCCACGACAGCTTCAGCTCTGCTACATCGAGATGACAGGCTGGACCGCAGCAGAAAGCTGCCATCCAGCCTGTCATCCCGCAGACACTGAGAAGCACAGGCATGCTTGCGCTCCTCAGTGTCTCTCTGTGACGGCATCCAGATGAGCCGAGGTCATGTCCAATGAACTCGGCTCACCTCATGCACGTCACTGACAGCGTGGGAAAATTCTCCTGCACTCAGCGCTTCAGCGTGAGAATTCTCCCACGCTGTCAGTGACATACATGAGGTGAGGTCATGTCCAATAAACTCAGCTCACCTCATGGACGTCACTGACAGCGTGGGAAAATTCTCCTGCACTCAGCGCTTCAGCGTGAGAATTTTCCCACGCTGTCAGTGACGTGCATGAGGTGCGCCAAGTTCATTGGACATGACCTCGGCCCATCTGGATGCCGTCACAGCCAGACACTGAGGAGCGCAAGCATGCCTGCGCTTCTCAGTGTCTGCGGGATGACAGGCTGGATGGCAGCTTTCTGCTGCGGTCCAGCCTGTCATCTCGATGTAGCAGAGCTGAAGCTGTCGTGGGAGCCATGGAAAGGTAAGGATGATGTTGCTTTATTATTTTACTTTTATTGCAGGAGATCGTTGGCTTCAGCTGGAATGGGCGTGACTGTAAGTATGGTTTAATTTAGAACAATAAAGAATTGTGTGTTTATTTCAATTAAAGGACTTTTTTCTGGGTGTTTGTGTTTTTTTTAAATACTTTACTAGAAATTCATGGTGGTCATGTCTAATATTGGCGTGACCCCATGAATTTCGGGCTTAGGGCCAGCTGATAATGCCAAGCTGGCTTTAACCCCTTTATTACCCAGTGAGCCACCGCACCAGGGCCCTGGATGAGTTGGGTACAGCGCCAAAAGATGGCGCTTCTATGAACGCGCCATTTTCCGGGGCGGCTGCGGACTGCAATTTGCAGCGGGTGGGGCCCAGAAAGCTTGGGCCTCCCTGCGCTGCAGATTCCAGCCCCCAGCTGCCTAGTTGTACCTGGCTGGACACAAAAATAGGGCGAAGCTCCACGTATTTTTTTTTTAAATTCATGAAATTCATGGAATAATTAAGAAAAAAAGGGCTTCCCTATATTGTTGTGTCCGGCTAGGTACAAATAGGCAGCTGGTGGTTGGGGGCAGCCCGTTCCTGCCTGCTGTACCTGGCTGGACACAAATATAGTGCGAAGCACCACATCAATTTTTTTTAATTATTTCATGAATTTCCTGAAATAATTTAAAAAAAATTGACGTGGGGCTTCGCACTATATTTGTGTCCAGCCAGGTACAGCAGGCAGGAACGGGCTGCCCCCAACCACCAGCTGCCTATTTGTACCTGGTTGGACACAACAATATAGGGAAGCCCTTTTTTTCTTAATTATTCCATGAATTTCATGAAATAATTTTAAAAAAAAAATACGTGAAGCTTCTCCCTATTTTTGTGTCCAGCCAGGTACAACTAGGCAGCTGGGGGATGGAATCTGCAGCGCAGGGAGGCCCAAGCTTTCTGCCCCCCCCCCCGCTGAAAATTGCAGTCCGCAGCCACCCCGGAAAATGACGCGTTCATAGAAGCTGGATGCTGTACCTGGCTGGCATACAAAAATATAGCGAAGCCCACGTCAAAAGTTTTGGGAAAAATTAATTAAAAAATAAATAATAATTTAGGGACTGCATCTTTATTAACTCCTCAAATGTCATTTAGTGTTAAAATAAAGGATTTATTTTAAAAAAAATTGATGTGGGGCTTCGCCCTATATTTGTGTCCAGCCAGGTACAGCAGGCAGGAACGGGCTGCCCCCAACCACCAGCTGCCTATTTGTACCTGGCCGGACACAACAATATAGGGAAGCCCTTTTTTAAAAAAATTATTTCATGAAATAATTAAAAAAAAATTGACGTGGGGCTTCGCACTATATTTGTGTCCAGCCAGGTACAGCAGGCAGGAACGGGCTGCCCCCAACCACCAGCTGCCTATTTGTACCTGGTTGGACACAACAATATAGGGAAGCCCTTTTTTTCTTAATTATTCCATGAATTTCATGAAATAATTTAAAAAAAAAATGCGTGGGGCTTCGCCCTATTTTTGTGCCCAGCCAGGTACAACTAGGCAGCTGGGGGCTGGAATCCGCAGCGCAGGGAGACCCAAGCTTTCTGGGCCACCCCCGCTGCAAATTGCAGTCCGCAGCCGCCCCAGAAAATGGCGCGTTCATAGAAGCGCCATCTTCTGGCGCTGTACCCAACTCATCCAGGGCCCTGGTGCGGTGGCACACTGGGTAATAAAGGGGTTAAGGCCAGCTTGGCATTATCAGCTGGCCCTAAGCCCGAAATTCATGGGGTCACGCCAATATTAGACATGACCACCATGAATTTCTAGTAAAGTATTTAAAAAAACACAACACCCAGAATAAAGTCCTTTAATTGAAATAAACACACAATTCTTTATTGTTCTAAATTAAACCATACTTACCGTCACGCCCATTCCAGCTGAAGCCAACGATCTCCTGCAATAAAAGTAAAATAATAAAGCAACCTCATCCTTACCTTTCGATGGCTCCCACGACAGCTTCAGCTCTGCTACATCGAGATGACAGGCTGGACCGCAGCAGAACGCTGCCATTCAGCCTGTCATCCCGCAGACACTGAGAAGCGCAGGCATGCTTGCGCTCCTCAGTGTCTCTCTGTGACGTCATCCAGATGAGCCGACAATGAACTCCGCTCACCTCATGCACGTCACTGACAGCGTGGGAAAATTCTCACGCTGAAGCGCTGAGTGCAGGAGAATTTTCCCACGCTGTCAGTGACGTGCATGAGGTGAGGTCATGTCCAATGAACTCAGCTCACCTCATGTATGTCACTGACAGCGTGGGAGAATTCTCACGCTGAAGCGCTGCGTGCAGGAGAATTTTCCCACGCTGTCAGTGACGTGCATGAGGTGAGCTGAGTTCATTGGACATGAGCTCACCTCATGCACGTCACTGACAGCGTGGGAAAATTCTCCTGCACTCAGCGCTTCAGCGTGAGAATTTTCCCACTCTGTCAGTGACGTGCATGAGGTGAGCTGAGTTCATTGGACATGAGCTCACCTCATGCACGTCACTGACAGCGTGGGAAAATTCTCCTGCACTCAGCGCTTCAGCGTGAGAATTTTCCCACGCTGTCAGTGACGTGCATGAGGTGAGCTGAGTTCATTGGACATGAGCTCACCTCATGCACGTCACTGACAGCGTGGGAAAATTCTCCTGCACTCAGCGCTTCAGAGTGAGAATTTTCCCACGCTGTCAGTGACGTGCATGAGGTGAGCTGAGTTCATTGGACATGAACTCGGCTCATCTGGATGACGTCACAGAGAGACACTGAGGAGCGCAAGCATGCCTGCGCTTCTCAGTGTCTGCGGGATGACAGGCTGGATGGCAGCGTTCTGCTGCGGTCCAGCCTGTCATCTCGATGTAGCAGAGCTGGAGCCATCGTGGGAACCATGGAAAGGTAAGGATGAGGTTGCTTTATTATTTTTCTTTTATTGCAGGAGATCGTTGGCTTCAGCTGGAATGGGCGTGACTGTAAGTATGGTTTAATTTAGAACAATAAAGAATTGTGTGTTTATTTCAATTAAAGGACTTTATTCTGGGTGTTTGTGTTTTTCTTTAACTTTGACTATGGGGTTAGTAATGGGGGTGTCTTATAGACGCCTCTCCATTACTAACCTGGGCTTGATGTCAGCTGGCATTATAAGCTGACATCAACCCCAGCCCTATTACCCCACTGCCACCGCTACAGGGCAGTGGGAAGAGCGAGGCTAAGTGCCAGAATTGGCGCATCCTGTGGATGCGCCATTTCTGGGGCGGCTGACGGCTGGTGTTTCTAGCCTGGGAGGGGTCCAATATTCATGGCACCCTTCCTGGGCTATTAAAATCAGCCCCCAGCTGTCTGCCTAGCCTTTGCTAGCTATTAAATTAGGGGGGACCCCACGTTATTTTTTTTGGGGGGTTCCCCCATTTTAATAGCTAGTAAAGGCTAGGTCTTCAGCTGGGGGCTGATATTAGTAGCCTGGGAAGCTCCGTGGGTATTACCCCCTTCCCAGGCTTCAAACATCTGCCCCAGCCGTCTGCTTAACCTCCGCTAGAGCCTAAAATTAAGGGGAACCCCACGCCAATTTTTTTTTCAATAAATCCTTTATTTTAACACTAAATGACAAGTACAGTAATCAACACTGTCACTGTACTTCATATATATGTGACTGACATGTTTCTATCTATCTAATCTATGTGTGAAGCTCTATTCTTTCTATTCTAAATTGTCGGGTACAGATGCTGAATTGCCGGCCGGCTTTCTTAAAGAGACGGTGCATGAAAACACTAATATTTTTTTAAATAAATCCTTTACACTAAATGACAAGTACAGTAAGCAACACTGTCACTGTACTTCATAGATATGTGACTGACATGTTTCTATCTATCTAATCTATGTGTGAAGCTCTATTCTGTCTGTTATAAATTGTCGGGTACCGCTGCTGAATTGCCGGCCGGCTTTTTTAAAGAGACGGTGCACGAAAACACTAATATTTTTTTAAATAAATCCTTTACACTAAATGACAAGTTCTGTAAGCAACACTGTCACGTACTTCATATATATGTGACTGACATGGTTCTATCTACCTAATCTATGTGTGAAGCTCTATTCTTTCTGTTGTAAATTGTCGGGTACCGGTGAATGCCGCTGATGAATTGCCGGCTTTTCGTGTCATTCTACATTATTCTTAGTTGTTTTACTTCATGTAGAATTAACCTACAAGGAAAGAAAGGGTTTATTTTCATTCCGATATTTGTGTCCCATTGACTTGCATTGGTTTCCGGTATCGGAATCGGCGATATCCGATACTTTTTGGGTATCGGCCCGATCCAATCCGATACGATATTTCCTGATATCGGAAGGTATCGCTCAACACTACTAGCCAGTACTCCCGGGAGGGTCTACCTTATAATCATTAGTAAAGACCCTGAACTGCACTGCAAAGACTCTGAGTCATTCCTACTGCGCTCGTGCACCATCACCCCCATCATCCACACTCACTGCCCTGAGGCTATACTCCTCCCGAGGGGAGTTATCCCATTCTATGCTGCGCACACAACACCAGCCTCAGCGGTCTGCCTCGCAGCGGTGGTACTCCCTGACCGCAATCCACGGGTGGCGCAGTCGGACAATTAACCTCAAAACCTAAGAAAGATTGCCACTGGTTTGACCAGCCTGAGCCACGGGACCGGGTCACCGCCACGGAGACTACAGACCCCAGAGACCCGGCACCGGGTATCCCACACACGTGTACACACGGCCCAGGGGGCTCGTCACATGCAGTACAGCATATTACAAACATAAGTCCCATTATTGGGGAGTGGGTGTCCCATGGTATTTGCTTATGCTTTCCAAGCAAAAGTTGCCAAAAATTAGGACGGAGCAACTTGCAATGCCCCTTACAAGAGCCATGCAGTACAGCATATTACAAACATAAGTCCCATTATTGGGGAGTGGGTGTCCCATAGTATTTGCTTATGCTTTCCAAGCAAAAGCTGCCAAAAATTAGGACGGAGCAACTTGCAATGCCCCTTACAAGAGCCATGCAGTACAGCATATTACAAACATAAGTCCCATTATTGGGGAGTGGGTGTCCCATAGTATTTGCTTATGCTTTTCCAGCAAAAGCTGCCAAAAATTAGGACGGAGCAACTTGCAATGCCCCTTACAAGAGCCATGCAGTACAGCATATTACAAACATAAGTCCCATTATTGGGGAGTGGGTGTCCCATAGTATTTGCTTATGCTTTCCCAGCAAAAGCTGCCAATAATTAGGACGGAGCAACTTGCAATGCCCCTTACAAGAGCCATGCAGTACAGCATATTACAAACATAAGTCCCATTATTGGGGAGTGGGTGTCCCATAGTATTTGCTTATGCTTTCCCAGCAAAAGCTGGCAAAAATTAGGACGGAGCAACTTGCAATGCCCCTTACAAGAGCCATGCAGTACAGCATATTACAAACATAAGTCCCATTATTGGGGAGTGGGTGTCCCATGGTATTTGCTTATGCTTTCCAAGCAAAAGCTGCCAAAAATTAGGACGGAGCAACTTGCAATGCCCCTTACAAGAGCCATGCAGTACAGCATATTACAAACATAAGTCCCATTATTGGGGAGTGGGTGTCCCATAGTATTTGCTTATGCCTTGCAAGCAAAAGCTGCCAAAAATAAGGACGGAGGAACTTGCAATGCTGGCACCCTGGTGGTATAGTGGTGGTGGAGGCTGAGGATAAGGAGAAGAAGATTAAACAGCCGAAACGAGGAAGCGTATACCCATGTGTGGGTGTGAAGCGGTGCATGTGAATACACCTCCCGAAATAACACAGTGGATTTGACTTTATGTTACTCTGCTGTCATTTGGTGGTGATGAGAAGTCTGGCCCAATCCAGCCCTTGTTCATTTTGATAAGGGTCAGCTTGTCAGCATTGTCAGTTGACAGGCGAGTGCGCTTATCAGTTATAATTCCCCCAGCGGCACTAAAAACACGCTCCGATAACACGCTAGCGGCAGGGCAGGCCAGGACCTCCAAGGCGTACAGAGCGAGTTCATTCCAAGTGTCCAGCTTGGATACCCAATAATTAAAAGGCACAGAGGAATCACGGAGGACGCTGGTACGATCGGCAAGGTACTCCCTCACCATCTTTTGAAACTTTCCACTCCTTGTGAGAGTACCCCACGCCTCAGGGCCTGTAAGCTGGGTGGGTGTCAGAAAACTGTCCCAGAACATTGACAGTGTTCCCCTGCCTCTGCTGGATTGGAGTTGCATCTCTCTCGCCTGTACGCCTTGGTTAGGCAACGAACTGTGACCTCTGCCGCTAGCGTGTTCAGATGGGAATTTTTTTAAGAGTTCTGCAGCAAGGGCCTTCTGGTATTGCCCCATTTTTGTAGACCTCTCCACCTCAAGAATAAGAGAGTGAAAGTTCTCCTTGTAGCAGGGGTCTACAAGTGTCACCAACCAGTAATGACTGTCACCCAACATTTTGACAACGCGAGGGTCACGGTTAAGGCAGCGTAACATAAAGTCAGCCATGCGTGCCAGACTGGTAACGGGCAAGATTTCCGTGTCCTCACCAAGATGACGACTGACCATGCTCTCCTCCTCCTCCTCCTCTTCCTCCTTCCCCCTGTCCTCAGGCCACCCATGCTGAACCGACGGTATGACACTTGTACACTTACTACCGTCTACAACGCATGATAGCAGCTCCTGTTCTTCCTCCTCCTCCTCCTCCTCTCCCTCATTGTCCCCCAATGCACATTGGGATGAGATGAGGCTGGGCTGTGTGTAATCGCCCGCTACGGCTTCTTGATCCATCTCATCATACTCTGGCTGCAATGCCTCCTCTTTAATTCTCTGCAGAGAGCGTTGCATAAGACAGACAAGTGGGATGCTGAGACTAATGATGGCGTCATCGCCACTCACCATCTTGGTGGCCTCCTCAAAGTTTGTCAGGATGGTACATATGTCAGACATCCAGGTCCACTCCTGAGGTCTTATGTGTGGAGTCTGACCTGAATATCGACGTCCTTGTTGCTGCTGGTACTCCACAACTGATCTCTTCTGCTCACAAATCCTTTGAAACATGTGGAGGCTAGAGTTCCAACGTGTGGGGACATCACACACCAGTCGGTGTGCCGGAAGCTGCAAACGCTGCTGCAACACAGCAAGGGCAGCGGAAGCTGTAGCCGATTTGCGAAAATGAGCTGATAGGCGGCGTACTTTCACGAGCAGATCTGGCAACTCGGGGTACGATTTAAGAAACCGCTGAACCACGAGGTTAAGCACATGAGCCAGGCATGGTACGTGTGTCATCTCACCTCGCCTCAGAGCCGCCACCAGGTTACGGCCATTGTCACACACGCCCATGCCGGGATGTAGTTTCAGCGGTCTCAGCCACAGATCTGCCTGCTCTTTCACAGCTGTCCACAACTCACAAGCAGTGTGAGGTTTATCACCTAAGCTTATGAGTTTCAGCACAGCCTGTTGCCGCTTGGCGAAGGCAATACTGCAATGCTTCCAGCTTGTAACTGATGTGGTGATATCTGAGATGGAGGCTGAACATGAGGAGAAGGAGGAGGAGGAGGATGCGCAGGAGCTGTACACTGTGGGGGCAACTCTGACTGACATAGGGCCCACAATCCTCGGTGTGGGGAGGATGTGTTCCGTCCCAAGGTCCGACTGGGTCCCGGCTTCCACTATGTTTACCCAGTGAGATGTACTGTCCCTGGCCACAAGCACTTGTCCACGTGTCCGTTGTCGGGTGGACTCTCCCAGTAACTGCGTTGTTGAGGGCATGGCAGATGCTTTGGGACACGTGCTTGTGTAGTGCGGGGATGGCACACCGGGCAAAATAGTGTCGGCTGGGCACCGAGTACCGAGGGACGGCCACCGCCATAAGATTGCGGAAGGATTCCGTCTCCACCAGCCTAAAAGGCAGCATTTCCAATGCAAGCAGTCGTGAAATGTGCGAATTTAGGACTGTGGTCTGTGGGGCGTTAGCTTCGAATTTCCGCTTTCGTTCAAAGGTCTGGGATATGGACAATTGAACGCTGCGGTGGGACGTGGACGTGGACGTTGATGCTGTTTCTTGAGAAACTGCCATAACAAGTGAAGACTGAGAGGAGGGGGCATCTTTACATGCAGTATGGACAGGGGATTGCCTTGCACACACAACAGGGGGTTCTATTGCACGCACAACAGTGGAAGAAGCAGTGGTGAAACCCGCTGACACTGGTCGTGGACCCTGGGTTTCGCCCCACAAAGTCGGGTGCTTTGCTGCCATGTGCCTGATCATGCTGGTGGTGGTCAGGCTGGTAGTTTTGTCACCCCTGCTGATGCTGGCATGGCAGGTGGAACATATGGCCTTTTTGGGGTTATCAGCAGAGTCTTTAAAAAAATTCCAGACTCTGGAAGACCTACCGCTTGTACTGGCAACGTCTCTCGTGTTGGTGTTACGGGGAACGGTGGCCTGCCTTCTGTCTGCGGCCACCACACTGCTTCTTCCTGCCTGTTGGGGTACTCTGCCTCCCTCCCCCTGTGTGCTGCTGGCCTCACTCTGCATGTCCTCCTTCCACGTTGGGTCAGTTACTAGATCATCCACCACCTCCTCCTCTTCCACTTGCGCACCACGATCCTCCTCCTCACTTCCTGGCAATTGTGTCTCGTCATCGTCCACCTCTTGTGACAGATTGCCAACGTCGACTTCCTGTGGCCGTGACTGTTCAAATATTTGGGCATTGCAACATGGGATCTCCTCTTCCACCACTTTAAGCGTATCAGGCGAGGGGCCCAAATATGGAAATGGACCAGTGAACAGCTCTTCAGAGTGTCCAAGTGTGGGATCACTTGTTGTCTGACGACACTCGGCATGGTGGGAGGAAGGAGCATCAGGGTGAGGAGGAGTATGCGGTCGAGACTCACGGCTACTAAGAGTTGACCGTGTGGAAGACAGACTGGAGGTGGTGGTGCCCAGGTAACTGGAAGTATTGTCTGCTATCCAATTAATAACCTGTTCACACTGATCAGTTCTCAATACTGGTGTTGTTCTGTGCTTCCCTAGTAATTCGGTCAAGAAGTGGGAGCGAGAAGATGTGGCTGTTGGTTGTGGCACATTTTCACCTTGGCCACGGCCCCGTCCTCTGCACGAACCATCACCAGAGCGTCCACTTCCACGTCCCTTGCCATGCGCCTTGCCCATTGTAAATGAAGTAAAATAGCTTACACTTGCACTATCAATGGAAAAAGGGTAATAAAGAGTAGATTAGAACCGTGGAAGAGGAAAACCACAGTTATTGTTTACTGGGGTATACCACACTTTTTTAAATAGAGATATTTGCGGCTGAACAGTGAGCGACACACTCAAACTGCTTTTTTTTTTAGATACCAAAGGCCCAAAACTGGATAGTACAGCAATTTGACCCGTGGAACTGCGAAACCACACTGGGATGTCGGGCCTACACAAGTCTATTTTCAACAGATATATTTTTGTGTCACAACAGTCAGGAGACACTACTGTTTTTCTTTACGGAAAAAACTACAAAAAGCTGAATAATAGAGATTTTTTACCGTGGGATGGCAAAACCACAGTTATTGTTTACTGGGGTATACCACACTTTTTTAAATAGAGATATTTGCGGCTGAACAGTGAGCGACACACTCAAACTGTTTGTTTTTTTTAAGATACAAATGGCCCAAAATGGATAATACAGAGGTTTGAACCGTGGAAGTGCAAAACAACACTTCTGTTTCTCTAGCCTACACCAGACTATTTTCAACAGTTATATTTGTGTCTGAAAAATCAGAGACACGCTTTTTTTTGGGGGGGGGGGGAGGGGGGACACACCAAAAGGTTAATAAGACGGGTATTTGTACAGTGTGAAGGAGGAAAAAAAAAGGAGGATTTAGATGGAAAAAAAAGGATTTTTCCTGGCCCCCGACACCTGGTGCTAAGTCCAGCAATTTCAGCAACAGGAGCACACAGGACTGTAATGCAGCGTTTGCTGGTATAACCACTGTGTCTCCTATACAGCCTGCCTGCCTGGTATCTGGGATGGATATTAGTCCTGAAAAGGACTGTTTGTTTGTTCTGGCAGCCTTTACAGACCCTACACTAACTATTTCGCAGTTTATATCTCTCCCTAAATCAGCAGCGCTGTCCCTACACTGTCTAATCCGTAGCGACTGTGTCCAAGATGGCGGCGCCCCGTTTTAAATACTCGAGGTGACGCTGTGCGGCCAGCCAATCACTGTAATGCCTACAACCAACATGGCTGCAGCATTACAGTGACTGGCTGGCAATCCCTGCATGTTCATTGGCTCTGTAAAGAGCGCCAAACATGCAGGGCGGAGACCCGAGCTCCCGCCCGAGGAACCCGGAAATGCTTGGTGCTCGCCGAACATCTCGAGTAGCGTGATGCTCGGGCGAGTACCGAGCAGTGTCGAGCATGTTCGCTCAACACTACTTCTTACCACAGGACAATGATCTTGCTTAACCCCTTCAACTCCCCAAGCCAGTTTTCACCTTTATGACAAGGCCAAATTTTACAATCACATTGTCGCTTTACAGTCACTTTATGTAGTAATAACTCTGTAACGCTTCAACAGATCCCAGTGACTCTGAGATGTTTTTTTTTTTCATGGCATATTGTATTTCATGATAGTGGTAAAATTTGTTCGATATGACTTGCATTTCTTTGGGAAAATATCGGAAATGTGGCAGTTTTCAAACTTTTAATTCTTATGCTCTTAAACCAGAGAGTTATGGTACACAAAATACAGTATTTTTTGGACTATAAGACGCACCAGACCATAAGACGCACCCCAAATTTTGCAGTGGAAATTGGAAAATAGTAAAATAAAATTTTTATAAGATGGGGGTCCGTCTTATAGTCCGAATTTAAGGTATCTTACCTGAGGGGTAGCGGCAGTGGAGCCGGGTCACAGGAGGCATGGTCCCTTCCTCAGGAAGCCGGCGACAGAAGTGCGTCAATGCTGCCGGCTCTGGGTGGAAGAAGTGGGTGTCCCAGCGGTGCCGCCGGAGGCAGCGCGTGCGCAGATTGAGATCTCGGCCCAAGGCTTCAGGAAAATGGCAGCCGCAGGCTGGGCTGAGATCCCAATCTGCGCACACACCATCTCTGGCGGCCCACGGCTTCAGGAAAATGGCTGCCGGGAAAGCAATGATGCACTCCGCTCTGCTCATCACCGACAGGGGCCCGCAGCACACTTCTGCCGCCGCCGACTTCCTGAGAAAGGGACCCTGCTCCATCACCATCGCAACCCCCCGAAATGCCAAACATGTGGACGCGAAATGTGGTTTAGGCACACTGGGGCCCAGAAGGGAGAGGGGCATTTGGATTTGGGAGTGCAAAATTCGCTGGATTTCTTTTCTAGGGTGAGGAGCCATTGCTCTAGGGTGAGGAGCCATAGCACTTTATCAAAGCCTTTGTACTACTAGTAATTTGGAAGCCCCCTATATTTCCATTAACCGATGACAGACCTGAGTGAAGACTTGCTTTTTTTGTAGATTGAGTTGAAGCTTTTATTGGGAACATTTTACAGAACATTTTGGATCACGTTTATCCTGTGCTCCACGTTGAGAACTTACATCGGGGTCTCCATCTAAATCTCTGAATCTCTGAATGACGTGATTCAGATGAAACCCTAGAGGGATCCATTCACTATAATGAGGCAGCAGAGTTACTCTGGACTCCATCTGGCCTATGTTCAGGGGTGTTCTTCTTTTTAGAAGTGCACAAAACTGGACACCGCCGGATCATAGGCCAGGCGGCGTCCAAAGTGCACAGTTTTTTCTGTTGTTGCAGAGGCTGAAAAAAGCAATTCTGGCTTTTTGATTTTTTATCTCGTTACACTGTTTGCCGATTGGATTAATTTATTTTACATTTTTAGGCTGTGTGCCCACGTAGCATTTTTCAAGCGTATATGCTGCGGAATTTCCGCAGCGTAAACGCTTGAAAAACGCATGTATATCCGCACCCCATGGTCCCCAATGGCATTCCGCAATGTCAATGCCCATGCTGCGGATTTTTCCGCAGCGTTTATGCTGCGTTCAAAAATCCGCAGCATGTCATTTAATTTTGCGTTTCCGCAAGCAGAATTGCCTTTGTCCAATGCATAAAAAACGCAAGGCAATTCCGCATGTGGAAAACGCGTGATAAACGCGCGAAAAATGCGCGATAAACGCATGCGGAATTCCGCATGCGTTTTTCCGGGAGAGGACTTGCAGAAATGAAGCAGAAATTTTCTGCTTCATAAATGCAACGTGGGCACATAGCCTGTGGGTGTGTGGAATGAAATGAATGGGTCCTGTCAGAGATGACAGCAGCATTTGACATATTAACAGCCGCGGGTGGAGCTCCATTTCACCCGCTTCTGTTAGAGGCAGATGATGGCTGAATAACACAGCCATCATCTGCTGGAAAAGATGCGGGCTCGGCGTGCAAGGCCACATCGAAATCAGGGTTCTGGCATATGATGTACCAGTCCTTCATATGTTGGTAAGGGATTAATCCTTCTGGTGATCTGGTATTTAATGAGAAAATCCAATATGATTCTCTATCAAATAGTTTCCTAATGTAATCTCCCCATTTTATCAGTTTATGAACCTTCTCAATACCGCAGAATGTGAATGAACTCAGATTACTACCAAGCACTTAAGCAGAATGCTTGGAGACTGTGGATGCTCCTGTAGCATTAGGATTTATGGAGTTAGATAAATGGCGTCTGATCCTGACTTTGAGATGCCCCGTCATACAGCCAACGTATTATATATTACATTTAGTTCATGTGATTTAGATAGATGACATATGAGCTGTTACAGTTAATAAAGTTATTAATGTGGAATTGTTTGTTACTGTGCACAGATGAGGTGTCTGCTGTTTTTTTGCATATTTACATGCTTTGTGTCCACAGCCATAAAAACCTGTGGTGTTTAACCAGGACTGGTTGGTGAAAAAAAAGACTTGGAGATAGGAGTGAGCTTATAGTGGCAGCGTTTGGAGAGAAAAATTTAAAGAAGCACTCCCATAAAAGTTTTTATCCTCTTAATATATTGCAATCATCATATTATATAGCACTGTGTACCTGCAATTGTTCATTTTGTCTTTCTACCCAGCCAATTCTTCTCTTATCTGTACTCTATGTAGAAACAGGAAGTCTCCTTTCCCTGCATTTATCATTCCTCTCTTTAACTCCTGACCCAGCTGCTCCCTCCTGCCAGTGACTTTTGCAGTGACTCACGAGTCATACAGGGAACAATAACCTCCTGTTTCTACATAGAGCTTAGAAGGATTCAGCTAGTCAGTTTTTAATCATGTGACAAAAGTCTGGGATGGGCTGAAATGTCTTGTGTGGATTTCTATTAAAGAGGTTGTCCACAACTATTAATATTACCCCCATGGATTTAAATTGTGGCAAGAAGTCTTTTTGTAAATACCTTGCGTGTTCTTTATTGTCTGTGAGCGGCGCTATCGCTGGCCACTCACCAGGCATCACATGACCCGGCTGCAGCTTGCTCCGACATCCGCTGATGTGACGCGGTGACCCACTGACGCGCTCTCCCCCGATTGATGGGCTGTGGGTGGTCTTTCACCATGCGTCACAGCCCACTATCCACCGCGCTTTCTTTGTCCTCTGCTTTCTTTGGGAAAGTGCGAGGTGGATGCTGGACTGTGATGTGCGACGAAACAGCCCATCAATCAGGGGGGGGCGCGTCACTGGTCACCCCCGGCTGCAGCCAGAACTTGACGTGACATCAGCCGATGTCAGAGCCGGCTGTAGCCAGGGTCACGTGATGCCTTGTGTGTGGCCAGCGATAGCGCCGCTCACAGGCAATAAAGAACACGCAAAGTATTTACAAAAAGACTTCTTGCCACAATTTAAATCCATGGGGGCAATGTTAATAGTTGTGGACAACCTCTTTAAATGAAGCAATAATCAACACGTGAGTACCGGGGTCTCTTTTTCGTTTAATCATGTGATGTCATAGACCTAATGGAAAACAGAACAATTATATTGGGTAGAAAGGCAAAATGAGAAATTGTAAGTACATAGCGCTAGATAATCTGATGATTGCAATATATTAAGAGGATAAGAACTTTGATGGGAGTGCTTCTTTAATATTGTATTGTAAAATTCTGTGTAGTTCCTCATCCTGAGATAACATAAGTAACATCATAAAGAAGTACAGTATATATCTATCTGTGTGAACTTGGGACTATAGATTGTGGACAACACCATGGCTTTCCCAGTTTCTCTGATCCTTGTTTGTTTTGTTCTGGAGGTGCTGAGTAACTCTTTCCTGTCTGTTTGGCTGACTATGTTCTATGCTGTTGTGTGTTCTCTGTAGAGACTAGTTGGGATAACCACGTGCCTGTAATTTATCACACACTTGAGTTTGAAGCTCAAAAAATCACATACATTAGAACAATTGCATTTCTTACTAATTAGTTCCCCTACTGGAGTGTTTCTAAAGATATGAGGCACTTAGGCGAGAGCTTATATTTAGAATGGTGATTTTGCGCTGAAGGTTTACTGTAAGTAAGGACATGTATTTTGTTATTATCTCCCAGGAATGTTATGTCTAAGAAAATAATGCAAGATGTAGTAAAGGTGTACGAATTACTATTAACGTAAGCCACAATGGGGCCCGATTCATCAAGACTCTTGTTGTTCGCGTCTGTATTGATGAGGGAGCGTGCTGGAGTCAGACACTTCTGATTCATGTAGAGGTGCACGCCTTTTCATGAATCTGGAGCGTCTGACGAGCGGTGTGTGCCTGTGTGTACTATGCCAGCTAGTCTAATTTATTACGCACTTCCATCCTGCCCTAGTTCTGCCCATTTTGGCAGAGGTAGGAGAAATTAGCGCCAAAAGTCTCAAAATTTTACAATTTTTACAAAATTTTACAGTCTCAAGCTTTGATGAATTGGGCCTGTGAAGAAGCGGCACCAGGTAAGCCCCGCAGAATCCCGCTGTTGCCGCTTCTTACGGTGGATCCACATCCCGCCACCCGCCTGACGTCACACTACGCCACATGGAGCACGTGATACGGATCTACCCTTTGCACGTTCCGTATGCCCTCAAGGATGCGTAAGGTCAGATCGGCACAGTTCTACACCGTCACCTCCTGTCCACATGGGTACAGAGAGACACCAGGGGGTGGGACAAGGTGGTTCACTCAGACGCTGACGTGGCCCCACACTCTCCCACACTCCTGACAGACTGAGAGGTTCTTTCACTACTCCAGTGAAGCAGAGCCTTGTCGGCCTGGATAGAGCTGCCACCAATTCCTATTTGATATAACAGACCTAGAAACCAGCCCGGTAGCGCGTCATTGACCGAACAACAGACATGAGGTTCGTGGTTCAAGATAAAAGACCAGCCCAAGATTAAATTATATATTTAATCGCCATAAGGGCTCACTAAACAATCTACTATATACACAAGGTTATACATATACAGTGGTCAGAGTTACAAATACAAAAGTCTCCACCCCCTGTTCCTTCCTGGCTGAGAGACTCCCAGAACTAACGTGGCCCATATCTTCTTACTGGATAGTCCCAGGGAACCGGTTCTGGTGTCAACGGACCCAGCAGGGCCCCTGCTACGTGTGGGTACCAAACACCGCAGTTGTAGGAGGTTCCAAAAGGCTGGGACATGTATCTCCTCGTCCCTACACGCTACAGTAGGCTAGGATGCAGTCGGGTGTTCGCTATCTTTCCCTGGGCTAGAAAATCCATTTTGTGAAGAGCTGGGACATATAGTTCTTCCACAGTTAGGTATAGAAATATAGTACCTTAACAAAACAGCACATGTTGAGAACAAGAGTGGATCTCAGCAGGGGGCTTGCCTTTCAGCTCACACTGCAGAGGGACACTCACACTGAAGCCCCCCTCCCTTCTCTCTTATAGCTGGGAGTCAGGTTACGCTGTGCTTTGAGACCTGACAACCAGGGAACGTGATTATTCTAGAATATCCTTCACAGGGCCCAAAATGTTTTGCTTGTTCTTCTGATCCCAGATCATCTATCTATGGACCATATCACTTGATGTGGGAGGAGAATGGATTGTTTTCTGAAAGCCATTATCTTTCTTCCCAATAAAATATGATATTTGCAAACAATATATTTACAAGTGAAGGTGAGACATACCCTCCTATAAACACCCCTTGTTTCTATAGAATTTTTTTGTATATACCAAAAAATTGCACTTCAATAGAAAGTTCCTAGAAGAAATCAAAAACTCTTTAACTTCTGAAAAACATCTGTATGTGTTCACATGATAAGTGAGATTCTCTATTGTGACCCTTTGCGGTATTGAGGTCTACAATACGACCACATCAAAGGATAGCCAATATACAGCGATATATTTTGTGTCCCTTATGTATCCAGGCAAGTTATGGATTAGTAGTTGTAGATGGCTTTTTTTCCCTTAGGATCTCACTATATCTTTTTTTTTTCTTTTTATTTCTTGTTTTAATTGGCATGCAGCCCTAGGAGATTCAGACACAGGTCTAAAAAGATAGGGAAGCTATTCTTGGTTGCACCATGATGAAGGAGTAATAAAAAATGAGTAGTGTGTTAGAGTTCACATGACACGTGGGATGGATATCTGTTTGTGTTAATCACATAAAATAAAGAAAGAAATTTTTTTAATGGATTCCTGTTTCTGGATACCTGTTTTCTGATGATCTTATTTAGTTTCAGAAGTCCTGGAAGATTCTGGTCTGGCAGTCACAGTCACCTAACTTGAACCACATAGAAAACCTTTCGATAGAATTGAAGAAGGCGGTTGCAGTATACAAACTTAGTCCATTCCTCATGGGCAGTAACCTCCAGTTCACTAATTTTCCTAAGATTCCTCATGAACATTGCCAGAAGTTGGAGTATGGCTTTGCATCTTGTTTTTAGCAGGCCATAACATCTAAAAGTGCCCTACTAAGTACTAAAGAGGATTGCCATGAAGGGATCAAATAATTCTGAGACTGCAGTATTTTGCCACTGATTAAAATGACACCTTGGGTGAAGAAATCCGTCTTGTGGTTCTTGTGTAACCAGTGTTTGTAGTTTTCAGTTAATGAGATTCTCGTGCTCCGGGGCGGGACTGTAGGCAGGGTCTTATTCTGCTGCTCTAGGCCAGATCAGCAAAAGAAGACCTGTCCACAGGCCGCCCTGAACACAAGCATGTTCCTCATCATCGAGACAGACACAAGCAGACTGTCTCTCTCTATCTGTCTTAGGCTATGTGCGCATGTTCAGGATTTGAAGCAGAAATTTCTGCAGCGTTTCTGCATCTCTTTGGCAGGAAAAACGCTGCGGAAAAAACACGCTTTTTCCCGATTTTTTTTCTTTTATGCGTTTCTGATGCGGTTTTTAATGCGTTTTTTTAAGCTTTTTTGTACTGAAATGCATGTTGTTGGGAGCTAAATAAAGTAATTTGAAAAAAGAAATGTGAGACATTGCTTTAACCCTTGGATTACCGTCAGAACTGGGGTGGGCATATTGGTTAATTTAAGAATGTGTCTGTTGTATTTCAAATAAAGTGTTTGCTCTATGTCTTTGTGTTTATTTAATTTTTTACTTTAGTTTAATTAGGTTTAGTAATGAAAAGGTCTGGTTGATACCTTGTCATCACCAAACAAAAGAGCTAGGTGTCAGCTAATCCCATATACCCAATCTCATTAGGATTTCCATTCATGTAATTTCTGGGGCAGCTGCGAACTGCAATTTTTAGCCTAGGAATGTGCCATTAATAATCTTATAATAATAATCTTTTTACTTATATAGCGCCAACATATTCCACAGTGCTTTACAATTCATAGACACTATGGGCACTGTCCCCATCGGGGCTCACAATCTACATTCCCTAACAGCTTGTCTTTGGAGTGTGGGAGGAATCCAGAGAACCTGGAGGAAACCCACGCAAACATGGAGAGAACATACAATTTGAACCCAGGACCCCAGCGCTGCAAGGTTGCAGTGCTAACCACTGAGCCACTGTGCCGCCCATTAGGTAAACATGGTCCCTGGCTATTATTAACAGCTCGCAGCTGTTTCGTTAGCCGCTACATCCCCACGAACCGCAACAAGCAGCTCTTTGGACGCAGTGTATTTTTTCTGCGTCCAAAACGCGGTGTTCTAATGCCGCACTTTTGTTGTCAGTACATGTGAATCCACTGCATATAATGACACTTCAGTCGGTCAAAATCTGCAGTGGAGACTAGCGTGTCCGCTACAGAAATTGACATGCTGCAGGTGAGTTTGGGTACGTGGCCACGATCAGGAGCCACTGCGGGTTTGACGCTGTGTGTTTCAAAAAAAATAATTTTTTTTATTATTCGCCCAGTCCCCGAATCCCTCGATCTTCTTTAAAAAAAACAAAAAAAAAGCTGATGACCTCACGTGAACTCAGTCCCGGCAACAGCGATGCACACTGCCGGGAGCGAGCACGCTTCTGCCAGTGTGCCGCCAGCCACTGGGTGAACAGAACGCCGGGGGACATTGGAAGAACACTGGGAGGACTGCGGGGGACGTCGGACAGGTGAGAATAGTGTTTTTTTTTTATTTTTTTACTTTTTTTTTTTTACACACAGTGCGGACAGCCCCGACTCGGCTGAGGAGACTACTGCTCCCTTCAGCCCTGCCGCTCTCGCTGTAAATCCGCGCCGCTGGTAAGTTTACGCAGCGCAGGTGAGCTGTGTCCAAAACGCTGCCATTATGGAGCGTGGGCTTATAGCCTTATAGGAACATGATAAATATTTTTCTTCACCTCAGTATACTGCCACTATAAAAATACATTGTTATACACTGCTCAAAAAAATAAAGGGAACACTCAAATAACACATCCTAGATCTGAATGAATGAAATATTCTCATTGAATACTTTGTTCTGTACAAAGTTGAATGTGCTGACAACAAAATCACGCAAAAATCATCAATGGAAATCAAATTTATTAACCAATGGAGGCCTGGATTTGGAGTCACCCCCAAAATTAAAGTGGAAAAACACACAACAGGCTGATCCAACTTTGATGTAATGTCCTTAAAACAAGTCAAAATGAGGCTCAGTATTGTGTGTGGCCTCCACGTGCCTGTATGACCTCCCTACAACGCCTGGGCATGCTCCTGATGAGGTTGCGGATGGTCTCCTGTGGGATCTCCTCCCAGACCTGGACCAAAGCATCTGCCAACTCCTGGACAGTCTGTGGTGCAACGTGACGTTGGTGGATGGAGCGAGACATGATGTCCCAGATGTGCTCAATCGGATTCAGGTCTGGGGAATGGGTGGGCCAGTCCATAGCTTCAATGCCTTCATCTTGCAGGAACTGTTGACACACTCCAGTCATATGAGGTCTGGCATTGTCCTGCATTAGGAGGAACCCAGGACCAACCACACCAGCATATGGTCTCATAAAGGGTCTGAGGATCTCATCTCGGTACCTAATAGCAGTCAGGCTACCTCTGACGAGCACATGGAGGGCTGTGCGGCCCTCCAAAGAAATGCCACCCCACACCATTACTGACCCACTGCCAAACCGGTCATGCTGAAGGATGTTGCAGGCAGCAGATCGCTCTCCACGGCATCTCCAGACTCTGTCACGTCTGTCACATGTGCTCAGTGTGAACCTGCTTTCATCTGTGAAGAGCACAGGGCCCCAGTGGCGACTTTGCCAATCCTGGTGTTCTGTGGCAAATGCCAGCGTCCTGTGCAGTGTTGGGCTGTGAGCACAACCCCTATCTGTGGACGTCGGGCCCTCATACCAACCTCATAGAGTCAGTTTCTAACCGTTTGTGCAGACACATGCACATTTGTGGCCTGCTGGAGGTCATTTTGCAGGGCTCTGGCAGTGCTCCTCCTGGTCCTCCATGCACAAAGGCGGAGGTAGCGGTCCTGCTGCTGGGTTGTTGCCCTCCTACGGCCCCCTCTACGTCTCCTGTTGTACTGGCCTGTCTCCTGGTAGCGCCTCCAGCCTCTGGACACTATGCTGACATACACAGCAAACCTTCTTGCCACAGCTCGCATTGATGTGCCATCCTGGATGAGCTGCACTACCTGAGCATCTTCTGTGGGTGGTAGCATCCGTCTCATGCTACCATGAGTGTGAAAGCACAACCAACATTCAAAAGTGACCAAAACATCAGCCAGAAAGCATTGGTACTGAGATGTGGTCTGTGGTCCCCACCTACAGAACCACTCCTTTATTGAGGGTGTCTTGATAATTGCCAATAATTTCCATCTATTGTCTATTCCATTTGCACAACAGCATGTGAAATTGATTGTCAATCAGTGTTGCTTCCTAAGTGGACAGTTTGATTTCACAGAAGTTTGATTTACTTGGAGTTAAAGTGTTCCCTTTATTTTTTTGAGCAGTGTATATACAATATATTTCTATGGAGATGTATACTCTGCTTCTGGATTCATTGCAATGTAGAGTCAAGATAACCAAAATCTCCTATCTTTATCATTATGGGCTGTAGCCAAGTGGTTAGAGCTCACAGCCTGTGAGCATTGGGAAGCTTGTTGTGATCATGTGATTGTGAGTTTGAGTACCAGCTGAGACCAATGAAAGGAGGTGAATGTATAATTTAATTTATGCACTGAGAAGAGATGATCGGCCCCGTATCCCGAGGAGGAGAAGCTACGGAGCGATAAGAACGTCATAGAGAGAGGTAAGTATAGAAGCCGGGAGAACAGCTGAGCCGTGATGGGACGCTGGACAGTCCCGCCAAAAATGGGACGGGTGGGAGCTATGCCTCAGGTATCATATTAATCAGTGTAACAGCCCCAACCTGCCAATGCCTGTAGTGTACTTAGCAAACTCCAGCTGACAGGTTCCCTTTCAAAGTCTACTTTTGTGTTGAATTAGGAGAAACCACTTGTTATATTAGTTGTGTTCTAATTGTTCTTGTTTGATTTGTTTATTGCAAACAGTAGAAAGTTTATCAATTTTGCTAAAAAATCTGATTTGCAATGGAGGTTGAATAATTTTAATTGCAACTGTATATCCTACAGCAAAGATATGTCCCACTCTAATTCTGCTTCTAATTATCTTGGTCGCATCTCTAACAGCAACCCTCCTCATCTCAAAACAGTATTCTTTTTTCTCTGGAACAGATAGTACCTCCACGGTTTTGCTACTCCGCAATTCCTCACTTATGGTGAACATCCACCAAAAAATTGCATATATCAATTCATCAAAAATACCCAAAATATTGAGACAGTCACATAGCAAAGTTCATAAATTCCTGAGAAGGAAATTGGGGATGGCTTTGCTTCTGGTACTGGGTGGCAATACCAAACCACTGGAACTGTTCCAGGCTGGTTGGAGGTAAGCTGATTTTCCACAGAAAAGTACCAGCAGAAAGCTAAGGTGGCCTCTATCATCATCACGACCTGCAAAGTTTGAGCTATGAACTCTCCTGAAGGAGAAGCCAGGGCCCACTGGAGGAGTCTCCAGATCTCTGGTGGGCCCATCTAACCCTGTCGAGAAGCAGCCCTGGCTAAGAAAAGTCTGTGGGAAGGTTCCCGGACACTCTAGGGATTTTTTTACCGTGGATTGGCTCCAGCAATCTATAAGATTGCAATCTATGATCCCTTCACTGGCAAGATCTCCTTCTCTACTCCCCTCTTATCTCCTCTTCCCACAATCGCATACATGATTTTTCCCGTACATCCCCCCTTCTCTGGAACTCTCTGCCCCAACATTTCTGACTCTCGCCTACTGTTGAAACTTTTAAAAGCTACCTGAAGACCCAACTCTTCCGACAAGCGTACAACCTGCAGTAACCCTCGCTCCACCATACCGCTGCACGACCAGCTCTATCATCACCTACTCTATCCTCACCCATCCCTTGTAAACTGTGAGCCCTCGCGGGCAGGGTCCTCTCCTCTCCTGTAGCAGTCATTGTCACATTTTTGTTCAACATTATTGTAATTGTTTTTGCGATGTATACCCCTTAATCACATGTAAAGCACCATGGAATAAATGGCGCTAAAGTAATAATAATAATGTGGTCCAGACCAGGCTTGGACAGGCTCACGGGAGAACAGGAGAATCCTCCGGTAGGCCTCCACCCTCTTATATGAGCAGTACTTAGCACAATAAACTTGAATCATTATGTACAGACAGAGGAAGCATCTTATTCATTTAACAATCTGCCCGTTCATTGTTATATAAATTTGTGATTTGAGGATAATGTCACATTTGCATGTATCTGAAAAGTGGGGTCCTGGAGTTGATTACTGGTGGGCCCTTGGCACCTCAGTTCGACACTGGTCCGGGTTCACGGCTACTGAGACTGGACCATGTGGAAGACAGGGAGGTGGTGGTGGCAAACTGACTGGAAGCATTATCTCATTATCTGCTATCCCACCAACAACCTTTTCACACTGCTCTGCCTTCAAGAGTGGTGTTCCACGGCCCCCTAGAAATTGGGACAGGAAGGTAGTTCGACATGATGTGGGTGTTTGTTGTGCTCCCTCAGCAGGCACAGTTTCATCTTGACCACGGCTTCGGCCTCTGCATGCACCATCACCATTACGTCTACTTCCCCGTCTCTTGCCCATTTTAAATGGAGTTTAATATTTGTCACGTTGCCACATACAGTGGTGGCCAAAAGTATTGGCACCCCTGCAATTCTGTCAGATAATACTCAGTTTCTTCCTGAAAATGATTGCAATCACAAATTCTTTGGTATTATTATCTTCATTTAATTTGTCTTCAATGAAAAAACACAAAAAGAATTGTCCTAAAGCCAAATTGGATATAATTCCACACCAAACCTAAAAAAGGGGGTGGACAAAAGTATTGGCACTGTTTGAAAAATCATGTGATGCTTCTCTAATTCGTGTAATTAACAGCACCTGTAACTTACCTGTGGCACCTAACAGGTGTTGGCAATAACTAAATCACACTTGCAGCCAGTTAACATGGATTAAAGTTGACTCAACCTCTGTCCTGTGTCCTTGTGTGTACCACATTGAGCATGGAGAAAAGAAAGAAGACCAAAGAACTGTCTGAGAACTTGAGAAACCAAATTGTGAGGAAGCATGAGCAATCTCAAGGCTACAAGTCCATCTCCAAAGACCTGAATGTTCCTGTGTCTTCCGTGCGCAGTGTCATCAAGAAGTTTAAAGCCCATGGCACTGTGGCTAGCCTCCCTAGATGTGGACGGAAAAGAAAAATTGCCGAGAGATTTCAACGCAAGATTGTGCGGATGGTGGATAAAGAACCTCGACTAACATCCAAACAAGTTCAAGCTGCCCTGCAGTCCGAGGGTACAACAGTGTCAACCCGTACTATCTGTCGGCGTCTGAATGAAAAGGGACTGCATGGTAGGATACCCAGGAAGACCCCACTTCTTACCCCGAGACATAAAAAAGCCAGGCTGGAGTTTGCCAAAACTTACCTGAGAAAGCCTAAAACGTTTTGGAAGAATGTTCTCTGGTCAGATGAGACAAAAGTAGAGCTTTTTGGGAAAAAGCATCAACATAGAGTGTACAGGGAAAAAAAGAGGCATTCAAAGAAAAGAACAAGGTCCCTACAGTCAAACATGGCGGAGGTTCCCTGATGTTTTGGGGTTGCTTTGCTGCCTCTGGCACTGGACTGCTTGACCGTGTGCATGGCATTATGAAGTCTGAAGACTACCAACAAATTTTGCAGCATAATGTAGGGCCCAGTGTGAGAAAGCTGGGTCTCCCTCAGAGGTCATGGGTCTTCCAGCAGGACAATGACCCAAAACACACTTCCAGAAGCACTATAAAATGGTTTGAGAGAAAGCACTGGAGACTTCTAAGGTGGCCAGCAATGAGTCCAGACCTGAATCCCATAGAACACCTGTGGAGAGATCTCAAAATGGCAATTTGGAGAAGGCACCCTTCAAATATCAGGGACCTGGAGCAGTTTGCCAAAGAAGAATGGTCTACAATTCCAGCAGAGCATTGTAAGAAACTCATTGATGGTTACCGGAAGTGGTTGTTCGCAGTTATTTTGACTAAAGGTTGTGCAACCAAGTATTAGGCTGAGGGTGCCAATACTTTTGTCTGGCCCATTTTTGGAGTTTTGTGTGAAATGATCAATGATTTGATTTTTGCTTCATTCTCTTTTGTGTTTTTTCCTTGCAAGCAAATTAAATGAAGATAATAATACCAAAGAATTTGTGATTGCAATCATTTTCAGGAAGAAACTGAGTATTATCTGACAAAATTGCAGGGGTGCCAATACTTTTGGCCACCACTGTATGTCAGTATTATTACAGCAGTAATATGGGATCACGTCTTATGAACACGGTTTAAGGCAGTCCTGGGAGTCAGATGCTTCCAGGGGTCTTCCCCATGCTGTTCCCATGTCTTTTCAGCACTGTATGGATGTGTCTGATGATGTGTCACACACCACATGGCTAGATAAGGTAGTAAAATGTTGAAATTACATTTACCGGTGAATGTATTTTTCACCGTTGAAAGCAATGCAAAAGTGCAAAAATGCATCAAAAACGCTACGTGTGAATATAGCCCAAGGTGTGGAGGAGCATTTTTGTTTTTGGTTACTTATTTTGCCTTATATACAAGTCATTACCCTGGAAAGGATGTTCCTTAACATTTTTCCCAGGAAAACCCATTTTGGTTTCGTTTTTGTATGTTTTATTGTGAGTCCGTAAAAGTGGCGTAATACTCTGACAACTTTGTTGACAGCAGTGACCTGGGAGTCAGAGATGCTTCTAGGGGTCTTCCCCATGCTGTTCCCATGTCATTTGAGCACTGTTCCAATCGATTTGGGCAATTTTTAGGCCGTCTGCAGATCGCGGGGGGGCTGCAGGAAAAATGTACGAGTTTCCCATAGACTTACATTCGGCTCATTACTCGTACCGGGCACTCGAGCATTCCAATTTGCTCAACCCGAGTACCCGAGCATTTTAGTGCTCGCTCATCACTTCTTATTACGTTATGTTTGGTGTATTTTCCAGCCCCCCATACATATACTGAACTTATCCATAGGACTGAATGTACCCACGATATGTAAATACTTGGACGACACCACTTGGAATACTTTTTTTTTAATTATTGTTTGGAAAAGTGTAATCTGCTGTGCTCTCCAATATATCTCTCCTGATGCATGTTTTTTTTTTTAAAGAGATGTCTTGCAGCTAAAATCAAGGTGTAAAACATAGCCTTTCACCATGTTTTGAGAATACAGTACATTCTTTCTTTTGTATCTTATAGAAACAAGGACCTACAAATTTGCTCCTACACCAACTGGTTGGGGATGTAAAACAGGTGAGATTCAAGAAATATTATTATTATTCTCAAGTTTTTTCCCGAGGTGCTCATAGCTCTGCAGCCTCCTTACAGTCTCCTTACTTCCTGATTTCTTGGGGGTGGGCACTCCTCCTTGAGTAATGGCTCTGATCAGGAGGTCCATCCTGCTCCAACATATTAACAATCTTTCAGTGTTTGTTCTAAGGCTACACTGTCTATACCATATTCACATACCCTGTGTGCAGAATTATTAGGCAAGTTGTATTTTAGAGGATTATTTTTATTATTGATCAACAACTATGTTCTCAATCAACCCAAAAGACTCATAAATATCCAAGCTTAATATTTTTGGAAGCTGGAGTGGGTTTTTTTTAGATTTGGCTATCTTAGGAGGATATCTGTTTGTGCAGGTAACTATTACTGTGCAGAATTATTAGGCAACTTAATAAAAACCAAATATAATCCCATCTCACTTGTTTATTTTCACCAGGTAAACCAATATCAGTGCACAAAATTTATAAATACACATTTCTGACATGCAAAAACAAAAGCCCAAAAAATTTGTGATCAATATAGCCACCTTTCTTTATGATGACACTCAACAGCCTTCCATCCATAGATTCTGTCAGTTGCTTGATCTGTTTTCGATAAACATTGCGTGCCGCAGCCACCACAGCCTCTCAGACACTGTTCCGAGAGATGTACTGTTTTCCCTCCCTGTAGAGCTCACATTCTATGATGGACCACAGGTTCTCTATGGGGTTCAGATCAGGTGAACCTTGAGCCATGTCATTATTTTTTCTTCTTTTAGACCTTTACTGGCCAGCCACGCTGTGGAGTAGTTGGATGCATGTGATGGAGCATTGTCCTGGATGAAACTCATGTTTTTCTTGAACGATACCGACTTCTTCCTGTACCACTGCTTGAAGAAGTTGTCTTCCAGAAACTGGCAGTAGGTCTGGGAGTTGAGCTTCACTCCATCCTCAACCCGAAAAGGTCCCACAAGTTCATCTTTGATGATACCAGCCCATACCAGTACCCCACCTCCACCTTGCTGCCGTCTGAGTCGGAGTGGAGCTCTCTGCCCTTTACTGATCCAGCCTCTGGCCATCCATCTGGCCCATCAAGAGTCACTCTCATTTCATCAGTCCATAAAAGCTTTGAAAAATCAGTCTTAAGATATTTCTTGGCCCATTCTTGACATTTTATCTTATGTTTCTTGTTCAAAGGTGGTCGTTTTTCAGCCTTCCTTACCTTGGCCATGTCCCTGAGTATCGCACACCTTGTGCTTTTTGATACTCCAGTAACGTTGCACCTCTGAAATATGGCAAAACTGGTGACAAATGGCATCTTGGCAGCTTCACGCTTGATTTTCCTCAATTCATGGGCAGTTATTTTTCACATTTTTTGGCCAACACGCTTCTTGCGACCCTCTTGGCTATTTGCCATGAAACACTTGATTGTTCGGTGATCACGCTTCAAAAGTTTGGAAATTTCAAGACTGCTGCATCCCTCTGCAAGACATCTCACAATTTTGGACTTTTCAGAGCCCGTCAAATCTCTCTTCTGACCCATTTTGCCAAAGGAAAGGAAGTTGCCTAATAATTAAGCACACCTTATATAGGGTGTTGATGTCATTAGTCAACACCCCTCCTCATTACAGAGATACACATCACCAGATTTACTTAATTGGTAGTTGGCTCTCAAGCCTATGCAGCTGGGAGTAGGACAACATGTATAAAAAGTATCATGTGATCAAAATACTCATTTGCCTAATAATTCTGCACACAGTGTATACATATACTGTATATATATATGTATATATATATATACAGTGCCTACAAGTAGTATTCAACCCCCTGCAGATTTAGCTGGTTTGATAAGATGCAAATAAGTTAGAGCCTTCAAACTGCAAACGAGAGTAGGTTTTATGAACAGAAGCATAAATCTTACAAACCAAAAAGTTATGTTGCTCAGTTGAATTTTATTAAATTTTAAACATAAAAGTGTGGGTCAATTATTATACAACCCCTATGTTTAATATTTTGTGGAATAAACCTTGTTTGCAATTACAGCTAATAATCGTCTTTTATAAGACCTGATCAGGCTGGCACAGGTCTGTGGAGTTATCTTGGCCCACTCCTCCATGCAGATCTTCTCCAAGTTATCTAGGTTCTTTGGGTGTCTCATGTGGACTTTATTCTTGAGCTCCTTCCACAAGTTTTCAATTGGGTTAAGGTCAGGAGACTGACTAGGCCACTCCAACACCTTGACTTTTTCCCTATTGAACCAGGCCTTGGTTTTCTTGGCTGTGTGCTTTGGGTCGTTGTCTTGTTGGAAGATGAAATTACGACCCATCTTAAGATCCTTGATGGAGGAGCGGAGGTTCTTGGCCAAAATCTCCAGGTAGGCCGTGCTATCCATCTTCCCATGGATGCGGACCAGATGGCCAGGCCCCTTGGCAGAGAAACAGCCCCACAGCATGATGCTGCCACCACCATGCTTGACTGTAGGGATGGTATTCTTGGGGTCGTATGCAGTGCCATCCAGTCTCCAAACGTCACGTGTGTGGTTGGCACCAAAGATCTCGATCTTGGTCTCATCAGACCATAGAACCTTGAACCAGTCTGTCTCAGAGTCCTCCAAGTGATCATGAGCAAACTGTAGACGAGCCTTGACATGACGCTTTGAAAGTAAAGGTACCTTACGGGCTCGTCTGGAACGGAGACCATTGCGATGGAGTATGTTACTTATGGTATTGACTGAAACCAATGTCCCCACTGCCATGAGATCTTCCCGGAGCTCCTTCCTTGTTGTCCTTGGGTTAGCCTTGACTCTTCGGACAAGCCTGGCCTCGGCACGGGAGGACACTTTCAAAGGCTGTCCAGGCCGTGGAAGGCTAACAGTAGTTCCATAAGCCTTCCACTTACGGATGATGCTCCCAACAGTGGAGACAGGTAGGCCCAACTCCTTGGAAAGGGTTTTGTACCCCTTGCCAGCCTTGTGACCCTCCACGATCTTGTCTCTGATGGCCTTGGAATGCTCCTTTGTCTTTCCCATGTTGACCATGTCTGAGTGCTGTTCACAAGTTTGGGGAGGGTCTTAAATAGTCAGAAAAGGCTGGCAAAAGAGATCTTTAAGCTCATTATTCTTGGTGCCTGAACTACTTCTTAATACTTTAGGGGGACCAAACAGAATTCTTGTGGTTTGAGGGGTTGAATAATAAATGACACTCTGAATTAACTTTTTACGTTTTAAAAAAAAAACAAAAAAAAAAACAAAAACAAAATTTGCTGCAGTGCATTTCCCACTTCCAGGCTGATCTACAGTACAAATGTCACAATGCCAAGTTAATTCCGCATTTGTCAAACAGCTAAATCTGCAGGGGGTTGAATACTACTTGTAGGCACTGTATATATATACTGTACACCTAAGCATCCTCATTGTCTCTGGTAGACACCCCAAACAGTATTAGCCAAATCTTATTAATGGACTAACATACATAACATACATATATGCATCCCCCAATTTGGACACTGCAATAAGTATGAAGAAAGTTGACACTTATCATATACAGTAAGTTGTCCCTGTCCCAACGCGTTTCCCCCTGTGTTCTCAGGGTTCATCAGGGGACTGATGGGAGACATCAATCTCTCTCCATGTGGCCAAGTAGATGCCCCAACTCGTCGGCCTAAATCATCCCAAAGATGCTCAACCCCAAACCCAATTGGTTTAAATCAGGTGATTGGCTTGGCCATTGCAACAGGCGAACATTTTTCTTTCCTAACCAATTTTTTACTAAATTGGATGTGTGCTAAGGATCATTGTCTTGCTGGAATTTCCATCCCCTGCCTACTTTGGTTTTACAATGTGACAGCATTACATTCTCCAGTATATCCTTGTAAATGGTAGCATTCATATATCTATCAATTCTATGCAGAGGGCCAATGGCAGATGCAGAAAAGCTGCCCCAAACCATGACATTGCCACCACCATGTTTCATTGTAGGTGTTTGGTACCTTACATCATTACATTTTCCATTTGGGCAGTATACTGTATATAGTGCTTGCCATCACTACCAAACAGATTGAACTTGGATTCATCCGACCACAACACCTTAGACCAATCTGTCTCTTACCATTGGCTATGTTCTCTGGCAAACTCAAGTCGGACCTTCCGGTTCTTTGCAGAGTTGAAAGGCTTCTTGACTGGAACTCGTGCATTGAAACCTACTGCTCTTAGCCGTCGCACCACAGTTTGGTGACTCACTTTGACCCCATATTCTTCGTTCATTTCGTGTGAAATCTGTACAGCACTTTTATGGACATTAGATACTGACTTTTTCTTAATAATGTGATCAACTCTGGAGGAAGTTTTCCGTGGTCGTCCACTTCTAGGTTTGTCAACTGTTCCATAACCTTCTTTTTCTTTCTTTAATATATGTGACACTTGATTCTGAGAACAGTTGAATTCTATAGCTACCTTTTTTTGGCTTTTGCCTGACTTCACGCTCAGAATAATAAGCTTCCTGAATTCTTGACATCTGGAGATAAATTTGGCTTTGTCTTTGCCATATTTTAACCTAAAAACACACACATAAAAAAAAAATTTAGGCAAAATTCAACTACCCATGACAAAATATGCAAAATATTTGGCCCAGCAAATGTTGAAAACTAACACATAAAGGAATAAAACAATGTCAAACACAATTTTTGTCCTTGTAGCTAACAAATATTTGTTTCCGGTTTACTAAAATCACCAGAGAGAAGTAATCACACTTTAAAAAAAAATGCAATATAAATAATAAAAGCTAAGTTTATGGCTTGTGTGAGGCAGTGACCGGGATCGTATACGAGGGACGTTATATATCCCCCAGAATGTGTACAGAGACCTATTAAAATCCATTGGAGTGCATTGCAGTCTCACCCACAGCTGCGGCTGCAATGCAGGAATGAAGGTGAGCAATGACCTGGTCAGACTACCTGGCTAAGGCAGATTAAGTAAAACCCGGCAAGGCCTTCATTTCTTGGAGGAGGTCACAGGAGGCAGTGGGGCGGCCTCCTCCCTCCAACCCGGGTTTTCCAGTGGCTGTTGCCACAGGCCCTTTAAAACTCCTGCACTAACTATTAGTAGTGTTCTTTGTTGCAACCTGCTGGGAGCATAGCAGGAAACCTCAGCAGTATTGAGGGAGTCTGAACCACTGCCTGGGAAGGCTCTGCACCTGTCAGGCTCTGAGCGGCCCGGTGTGGCCGTTGTCCCCGGCAACCATTGTGTATGGACTTTCTGGTAACCCGGCTGCGAACCGGATGACTTTCTGTTAACCCGTGAGTTGCTGAAATAAAAGCTGTTTATGTTGGACTTGCTTGGGTCACTGCCTCAGTTACTGCATGGTGTGAACACCGCCGCCTTACAGCTTGGTGGAGAATGCGGGCATAGTGACTGAGGCATACCCCACCGGCTGCTGCATGACCACAATTCAGCCTGCCACCTTTCAGTTCCACCCCATGGGCAAAATGGAGGAGCTGTTTAAGCAGCTGGTACTCACCCAGCAGCAGCAGATGCAGTCTCCAACGGCAACAGCAGGAGCAGCACCAGGATCTCCAACGGCAGCAGCAAAAAACATATGAACTGATGATGCAACAGATTGCTGCCCTGCGGGAGACGCCGACGGCATCAGCCCCGGAACGTCGAGACGCCCGGGACAAGGTTCGCTCAGCGTTGAGGAAGATGGGACCGGAGGACAACGTGGAAGCCTTCCTTACCATCTACGAACGCACAGCAGAGCGGGAAAACCTGCTAACCGACCAGTGGGCGGAAGTGGTGGCTCCGTTTTTGGTTGGCGATGCCCAGAAGGCCTGTTTCGACCTCAGTCGGGAGGACGCCCGGGACTACCAGAGGCTCAAAGGTGAGATCCTTGCCCGGCTGGGGGTCAATACATACGTGAGGGCTCAGCGTGTGTTTTCGTGGGCCTATGTGGAGACCTGACCTGCCCGGTCTCAGGCTTATGACCTCCTGCAGCTGGTAAAGAGGTGGCTCCAACCTGAGACTTTGTCTCCAGCCCAGATGGTGGAGAGGGTGGTGGTTGACCGGCTGGTGAGGACTCTGCCAGCCGCTATCCAACGTTGGGTGGGGCAAGGGGACCCCGGCACCCTCGACCAGGTGGTCAGTTTGGTCGAGCGCTACTCAGCCACTCAGGACTTCATTTGAGACTCTGCCCCCTCTCGGCTGTCATGCCGATCCCTGCCAACCCAGGAATCGGGAAAGGGGTCGCGTCCCTCTGCTGGGGACAGTCAGCACCGTACCCGTGCTGAAGGGGAACCCCGGAGTGAGAGTGGCAGGAGACGGGTTCCCTTCCAAACTGTCATAAGACCTAACAGTACCACCACTCTTAGGTGCTGGCGGTGTCAGCGGCCGGGACATGTGATTGCTAATTGCCCCCTGACTACGGAACCCATGGACTGTGGATATAGCCGCCGGGTCTCAATGTATGCCCAGACCGTCTGCACGGCGAGCGCCGACTCCCGGGACAGTGAACTCCAACTATGCCAGGTACTGGTTAATGGGTACCCCACGGAGGCCCTCCTGGACTCAGGGAGCCTTGTGACTTTGGTACATGGGTCGTTGGTGGCAGGAGACAACCCCGGGGAACGGCCCATTGGGGTTGTGTGTATCCATAGGGACCTCCGAGAGTACCCAACTGAGGAGGTAGTCCTGTCCACTCCGTGTGGAGAAATAAAACATGTGGTAGGGGTGGTAAAAACTCTTCCCTATAGGACTGTGTTGGGAAGAGACTTGCCCCTGTTCTGGACTCTGTGGAAAAACAAAATCCACTCTCCCCCGGTAAAATGTATTACAGGCATTGTACCCGACGAACCGGAGTCAGGGGAACCTGCCGTAGGGGTGCCCAACCTAGGGACAGAGTGTGACCCCGATAGGTTTCCCTTAGAGGTGCTGGCAGGAGAGGTCGAGGAGATCCCATCGATCCCTGAGCTGGAAGTGTCCCGGGCCACGTTTGGGACGGCTCAGCTACAGGATCCCACCCTGGCTCAGGCGCGGGAAAGGGTGTTAGAGGTAAATGGCGTAGCTCAACAGCCCGGTGCCGATACTGTATTTCCACGCATGGTAATCAACAGTGAGTTGCTCTATAGGATAGATAAGATCAGGGACGAGGTTGTGGATCAGTGAGTGGCACCTCAGTCGTACCGTCGGGCGATTCTCGAGATGGCACACTCACACCTGCTGGGTGGACACTTAGGGGTAAAAAAGACGCTAGAATGTATCTTGCAGCAGTTCTTTTGGCCTGGGGTTTACACGGAGGTCAAAAGGTACTGCGAATCCTGCCCCGAATGTCAGTTGACCACACCCACTGCAAGTTTCCGTAGCCCATTGGTACCCCTGCCGGTGATAGAGGTACCTTTTGAACGGATTGCAATGGACTTGGTTGGACCCATTGTAAAATCCGCCCGTGGACACCAACATATACTGGTAGTCGTCGACTATGCCACTCGGTACCCGGAAGCTATACCACTACGCCACACCTCGGCAAAACTGATTGCACGGGAGCTGTTTGCCATGTTCTGTCGCCTTGGACTACCCAAGGAGATCCTGATGGATCAGGGGACCCCCTTTATGTCCAAAGTGACAAAGGAACTATGCAAATTGCTAAAAATGAAACAATTGCGCACCTCGGTGTACCACCCTCAAACCGGCGGGCTAGTAGAACGGTTCAATAAAACCCTCAAGTCCATGTTAAAAAAGGTGGTTTCTAAGGATGGAAGGGATTGGGACATGTTGTTACCCTCTTTGATGTTCGCCGTCCGTGAGGTACCCCAGGCTTCCACAGGGTTCTCTCCCTTTGAGTTATTGTACGGCAGACACCCTAGGGTCTGTTGGACGTAGCCAAAGAGACATGGGAACAAGAGCCAACTCCGCATAGGAGTATAATTAAACACGTGGCTAGTATGCACGACCGGATCGCGGCGGTCATGCCCATCGTGAAAGAGCATCTGGTAGATGCCCAGGCAGCTCAGAGGCGCACATATAATAAAAGAGCCAGAGTCAGAACTTTAAACAAGGGTGATCGGGTGTTAGTACTGGTACCCACAGCCGAGAGTAAGTTCATGGCCAAGTGGCAAGGACCATATGAGGTTCGAGAAAAAGTGGGGGAGGTAAATTACCGGGTGTATCAGCCCGGAAGGGGGAAACCTGAGCAGCTTTACCATATAAACCTGCTAAAGCCTTGGAAAGATCGAGAGTGTTTAGTTACAGACGTCACCCCGGGCATATCACCAGAGAATTCTCCACCTTCAGCCAGGGAAGCATCTGAGGGGGAGGTCAGGATAAGTGATGCCCTCACTAAACAGCAGCGACGGGAGGCTCGCTCGCTGGTGCAGCACAATATCGACGTGTTCTCAGAGCTACCAGGTAGGACTACGGTTATCCAAAATGACATTGTCACCGAACCTGGGGTACGGGTACGAATAAGACAGTACCGGGTACCCGAGGCACGGAGGCAAAACATCACGGCTGAGGTAAAACAAATGCTTCAATTAGGCGTCATAGAGGAATCACGGAGTGAGTGGGCTAGCCCCATCGTACTGATTCCAAAACCAGACGGATCATTACGCTTCTGTAACGATTTCTGGAAATTGAATGAAGTGTCAAAGTTCGACCTTTATCCAATGCCCCGGGTGGACGAGCTGATTGAGAGACTGGGGCAGGCCCAGTACTTTACCACGCTCGATCTCACCAGGGGTTACTGGCAGGTACCTCTCGCAGATTCGGCGAAGGAAAAGACCGCCTTCATAACTCCAAAGGGTCTATACCACTATGTGGTCTTACCTTTTGGGTTACATGGGGCCCCGGCTACATTTCAGAGGTTGATGGACATAGTGCTCAAGCTTCATCAGGAGTACGCGTCCGCGTATCTAGATTATATTATCATCTTTAGCACCAACTGGCATACGCACCTATCACAGGTACAAGCGGTGCTGGATTCTCTCAGAGCCGCAGGGTTAACGGCAAACCCAAAAAAATGTGCGATAGGGCTAGAGGAAGCCCGATATTTGGGGTATGTGATAGGCCGAGGAGCTATCAAGCCCCAAATCAATAAAGTTGAGGCTATAAAAAACTGGCCTAAACCGTCAAGTACAAAACAGGTGAGGGCGTTCCTTGGCATCCTTGGGTATTACCGCCAGTTTATACCTAATTTTGCTGGGCGAACGGCGGCCCTGACCGATCTCTTGAAGGGAAAAAAATCGGTAATGGTTCGGTGGAACCCTCAGGCAGAAGAAGCTTTTCAGTCCATGAAGTTGGCCCTGTGTGGACAGCCGGTCCTCATCAGCCCCAACTTCAATGAAACCTTCATTGTACAGACGAATGCCTCGGAGGTAGGCCTAGGGGTGGTATTGTCACAAAAAGTGAATGGTGAAGAGCACCCGGTCACCTACTTGAGTAGAAAACTTGTCCCGGCAGAGAAAAACTATAGCATGGTAGAGAAAGAGTGTTTGGCTATTAAGTGGGCCTTAGAATCACTACGTTATTATTCACTCGGGCGTCAGTTCTGCTTGGTGACGGACCACTCACCCTTGGTATGGATGAGGAATGCCAAGGAGGGGAATGCGCGAGTCACCAGGTGGTTCCTGTCACTGCAAAATTTCAGTTTCTCTGTAGAACATCGCCCTGGGAAGTTGCAAGCAAACGCGGATGCCCTGTCCCGGGCACCCTGTATGGTGGCAAATGTTCAACCCCACAAGTTTGAACAGAGGGGGGGGGGATATGTGAGGCTGTGACCGGGATCGTATACGAGGGACGTTATATATCCCCCAGAATGTGTACAGAGACCTATTAAAATCCATTGGAGTGCATTGCTGTCACACACACAGCTGCGGCTGCAATGCAGGAATGAAAGTGAGCAATGACCTGGTCAGACTACCTGGCTAAGGCAGATTAAGTAAAACCCGGCAAGGCCTTCATTTCTTGGAGGAGGTCACAGGAGGCAGTGGGGCGGCCTCCTCCCTCCAACCCGGGTTTTCCAGTGGCTGTTGCCACAGGTCCTTTAAAACTCCTGCACTAACTATTAGTGGTGTTCTTTGTTGCAACCTGCTGGGAGCATAGCAGGGGAGCTCAGCAGGATTGAGGGAGGCTGAACCACTACCTTGGAAGGCTCTGCTCCTGTCAGGCTCTGAGCGGCCCGGTGTGGCCGTTGTCCCCGGCAACCATTGTGTATGGACTTTCTGGTAACCCGGCTGCGAACCGGATGACTTTCTGTTAACCCGTGAGTTGCTGAAATAAAAGCTGTTTATGTTGGACTTGCTTGGGTCACTGCCTCAGTTACTGCACGGTGTGAACACCGCCGCCCTACACTTGATAGAGAGGGATTTCTATGGAGTTCTCCCCAATTTGTTAATATATATACAGTATATATATATATATATATATATATATATATATATATATATATATATATATATATATACACTGCTCAAAAAAATAAAGGGAACACTTAAACAACAGAATATAACTCCAAGTGAATCAAACTTCTGTGAAATCAAACTGTCCACTTAGGAAGCAACACTGATTGACAATCAGTTTCACATGCTGTTGTACAAATGGAATAGACAATAGATGGAAATTATTGGCAATTATCAAGACACCCTCAATAAAGGAGTGGTTCTGCAGGTGGGGACCACAGACCACATCTCAGTACCAATGCTTTCTGGCTGATGTTTTGATCACTTTTGAATGTTGGTTGTGCTTTCACACTCGTGGTAGCATGAGACGGACTCTACAACCCACAGAATTTGCTCAGGTAGTGCAGCTCATCCAGGATGGCACATCAATGCAAGCTGTGGCAAGAAGGTTTGCTGTGTCTGTCAGCGTAGTGTCCAGAGGCTGGAGGCGCTACCAGGAGACAGGCCAGTACACCAGGAGACGTGGAGGGGGCCATAGGAGGGAAACATCCCAGCAGCAGGACCGCTACCTCCGCCTTTGAGCAAGGAGGAACAGGAGGAGTACTGCCAGAGCCCTGCAAAATGACCTCCAGCAGGCCACAAATGTGCATGTGTCTGCACAAACGGTTAGAAACCAACTCCATGAGGGTGGTATGAGGGACCGACGTCCACAGATGGGGGTTGTGCAACATCCTTCAGCATGACCGGTTTGGCAGTGGGTCAGTAATGGTGTGGGGTGGCATTTCTTTGGAGGGCCGCACAGCCCTCCATGTGCATGCCAGAGGTAGCCTGACTGCCGTTAGGTACCCAGATGAGATCCTCAGACCCCTTGTGAGACCATATGCTGGTGCGGTTGGCCCTGGGTTCCTCCTAATGCAGGACAATGCCGGACCTCATGCGGCTGGAGTGTGTCAGCAGTTGCTGCTTACGCATTGAAGCTATGGACTGGCCTTCCCGTTCCCCAGACCTGAATCCAATTGAGCACATCTGGGACATCATGTCTCGCTCCATCCACCAACGTCACGTTGCACCACAGACTGTCCGGGAGTTGGCGGATGCTTTAGTCCAGGTCTGGGAGGAGATCCCACAGGAGACCATCCGCAACCTCATCAGGAGCATGCCCAGGCGTTGTAGGGAGGTCATACAGGCATGTGGATGCCACACACAATACTGAGCCTCATTTTGACTTGTTTTAAGGACATTACATCGAAGTTGGATCAGCCTGTAGTTTGTTTTTCCACTTTAATTTTGGGGGTGACTCCAAATCCAGGCCTCCATTGGTTAATAAATTTGATTTCCATTGATGATTTTTGTGTGATTTTGTTGTCAGCACATTCAACTTTGTACAGAACAAAGTATTCAATAATATTTCATTCATTCAAATCTAGGATGTGTTATTTAAGTGTTCCCTTTATTTTTTTGAGCAGTGCATATATATATATATATATATATATATATATATATATATATACAGTGCCTACAAGTAGTATTCAACCCCCTGCAGATTTAGCTGGTTTGATAAGATGCAAATAAGTTAGAGCCTTCAAACTGCAAACGAGAGTAGGTTTTATGAACAGAAGCATAAAACTTACAAACCAAAAAGTTATGTTGCTCAGTTGAATTTTATTAAATTTTAAACATAAAAGTGTGGGTCAATTATTATACAACCCCTATGTTTAATATTTTGTGGAATAACTCTTGTTTGCAATTACAGCTAATAATCGTCTTTTATAAGACCTGATCAGGCCGGCACAGGTCTGTGGAGTTATCTTGGCCCACTCCTCCATGCAGATCTTCTCCAAGTTATCTAGGTTCTTTGGGTGTCTCATGTGGACTTTATTCTTGAGCTCCTTCCACAAGTTTTCAATTGGGTTAAGGTCAGGAGACTGACTAGGCCACTCCAACACCTTGACTTTTTCCCTCTTGAACCAGGCCTTGGTTTTCTTGGCTGTGTGTTTTGGGTCGTTGTCTTGTTGGAAGATGAAATTACGACCCATCTTAAGATCCTTGATGGAGGAGTGGAGGTTCTTGGCCAAAATCTTCAGGTAGGCCGTGCTATCCATCTTCCCATGGATGCGGACCAGATGGCCAGGCCCCTTGGCAGAGAAACAGCCCCACAGCATGATGCTGCCACCACCATGCTTGACTGTAGGGATGGTATTCTTGGGGTCGTATGCAGTGCCATCCAGTCTCCAAACGTCACGTGTGTGGTTGGCACCAAAGATCTCGATCTTGGTCTCATCAGACCATAGAACCTTGAACCAGTCTGTCTCAGAGTCCTCCAAGTGATCATGAGCAAACTGTAGACGAGCCTTGACATGACGCTTTGAAAGTAAAGGTACCATACAGGCTCGTCTGGAACGGAGACTATTGCGGTGGAGTACGTTACTTATGGTATTGACTGAAACCAATGTCCCCACTGCCATGAGATCTTCCCGGAGCTCCTTCCTTGTTGTCCTTGGGTTAGCCTTGACTCTTCGGACAAGCCTGGCCTCGGCACGGGAGGACACTTTCAAAGGCTGTCCAGGCCGTGGAAGGCTAACAGTAGTTCCATAAGCCTTCCACTTACGGATGATGCTCCCAACAGTGGAGACAGGTAGGCCCAACTCCTTGGAAAGGGTTTTGTACCCCTTGCCAGCCTTGTGACCCTCCACGATCTTGTCTCTGATGGCCTTGGAATGCTCCTTTGTCTTTCCCATGTTGACCATGTCTGAGTGCTGATCACAAGTTTGGGGAGGGTCTTAAATAGTCAGAAAAGGCTGGCAAAAGAGATCTTTAATCCACACATGTGAAGCTCATTATTCTTGGTGCCTGAACTACTTCTTAATACTTTAGGGGGACCAAACAGAATTCTTGTGGTTTGAGGGGTTGAATAATAAATGACACTCTGAATTAACTTTTAACGTTTTTTTTAAAAAAAAAAAAATAAAAAATTTGCTGCAGTGCATTTCCCACTTCCAGGCTGATCTACAGTACAAATGTCACAATGCCAAGTTAATTCCGCATGTGTCAACCAGCTAAATCTGCAGGGGGTTGAATACTACTTGTACGCACTGTATATATGCACAATATATTCCTCCTAGGCCATTATTTGTCCTCTTTTTGGTTTGGCATCTGAGTCTGTTTCCATCTAGTTTTAGCGGGGCATGGCCGGTCTCTGCATGATTTTAACTCTGCTGTGTCCTGCAGAGATTAGTTTCCCCCACCTATACTGTGCAAGCAGTCTCCATATTAGGCAACTCCTCCTACCACTCTTGGCCTGAACGTTGGTTTCTAGTCAGTTTGCCTGCTAGCATCCACTTTGTGCTTGTGTGTTTTGTTTCTCCTGTTGTTGAGCCGGCTAGTATATCCGTCTTGTCTGACCTCTCCGCTCCTGACCACGACTATGCATCCTGATCCTGTGCTGCCTACTCCGGCCTCTAACCGTCTGACCTTGTCTCTGTCTTCTCCAACCTGTACCCCATACTCGCCCCTCTGACGTCCCTGGTGAGCTGCTGCATGCCTGGGGACTTGCCTGGAGTGGAACCTGGTGTCTACCAGCAACCCAGCCTATCCTCACCACGAGAGGCTCTAGTGAAGACCCAAGTCACTTTGATTTGGGGAGAGAGGTTTCTCTCCACAGCAGCCCATTTAGACTCCAGATCCATTGCCAACCTCATCCATTCCGACCTGGTTTGTCAGCTTCAGCTTCTTATGCAGCAACTGGTTCGTCCCCTAGTTGTTGCCTCCATTAATGGACAACCCCTGGTGGTGCCTATTTGTCATGTCACATTGTCTGTTACCGTGCAAATTGGTACCCAGCAGAAATATCTTTTTATGTGCTCCCTAGCTCTGTAAACTCTGTTTTTCTGGGTCTTCCATGTTTCCATCTCCATACGCTGGTTATTGACTGGTCCACTGGTCAGGTGCTATAATGGGGATCGTCGTGTTCTAGCAACTGCCTTGCCAAGGTTGTGCCCAAGTCCACTCCTTCAATGTCTTCGGTCCTGCCTTCGCTAACTGAGACTCATTTTGTCCTGATACCTGCTTGCATCTGTTTATGTGGAGGAATCTCAGCACATCTGTAACCCAGCTAAGGTTGATGAAGCAGCTCTTGTTCTTGTGAGGGATGTCCCTCCAGATAAGACCTCGTCTCTAACTAGGAGTTTTGTAATCCTGTCCTGGAGACATGAATCTAAGCCAGCCAAGGATGTCCGGTGAGTCCTCTGCAAAAAAGCCTGCTGAAGATGTCTACATCCCTACCATTCCTGAGACGTTTCCTTGGTGGTCTGGCCAAAAAAGGGAGGGGCATAAGGGGGGTACTGTGACAGTGCTAATGCACCTCCGCAGCACCGCCCTACCCACTGCGGTCACCACGTGGCTTCTCCTCCTTGTCTCTGTCTTCGCCCTCCAGTACCTCATACTCACAACTCTGAACCCACCAGTCAGCTGTTGCAGTCCCGGGGACTGCCCTGTAGTGGTACTTGGTGTCTTCTGGCAGCACAGTCTATCCTCACCACCAGAGTCTCTAGTGAAGACCCGGTAGACACCTAGTCACTCAGGGTAAGCCTGACCCATGGCGCTGTTTGTCCACATCCACCAGTATTACATTCGCCCTCCAGCATTACATCCATTCCTTGGAAAACCTGGCCTGTTGCACCAGAAAGCTTTTCCAGTTTATTTAGGCAGAAGTGGTAAGACCTGGCCTTTTTAGCTTGATGGTCCTCTGATGGTCCTCCATTGATGTGATAGTCCTTTGTAATTCTGGCCCACTGACTAGATAATCAAATTGGTACCATTGGTGCTAATATAGGGTAACTGTTGTAGACACTCAATGTTGAAGCTTATTCATCTGAAAATATTTTTTCTGTTCTGTTTACTAGTGACTATTTCTGTGTTTTACAAATATTAAATGGTTTGACCACTACTTTTTTATTGATGCCCTATCCTTATGCTACACGCACGCCGCTAGGTTCAGATATGGCGAGACCGGTTTCATGAATTCATTGGAATCCTGGGGGAACCGTTACTCAGGTCGACCATATGCTGCAGCTTCTCTCAGGCACACGATAGATTCAGTTGCTGACCAGACACATCTGACAAGAGTCTTTTTCAACAGTTTAACAGTGGAATTTAATCTGAAGCACGGGCAGTGCAATTCAGCGATATTACATCAACAATTACAGTACAATCTCACAGTCTCATAAAGCAAGCACAGTAAGGTCAGTGTCTTCAGTAGCATAATTCAGCACAGATTAGATATCTTAGCAGCACACTTCTCTGCATAAACAGCAGGCTTTTCCTTCACAAGGACTCACTAGTGCACAGCATTCTTTATCCTGCATGGAGATGGAGGGAGGGGGGTGTTTGATGAGGGAGATGATCCCTGTGACACAATTCCTTTCAGTCCTTATCTTCCTGCCCGATAATACTTTACACTGTTAGTTCAGGGAGTTTATCTGGCCTGTGTTTAGTTTCTCTCCTGATCTGAATCCTGTTTAATTGCCTTATGTCAGATCCAGATAAAACACTACCTTTCTCTTCAGCTCCTGCCAGAACAGTAAACAACTTCCCCATAATCCCCCTGGGGCTCTGCTAAAACACTCCCTGTCTCCTTTGACTGTGTTAACCTCTCTAGTTGCTGGATGCTTCTGAAGCACAACACTTCCTGTCTCTTGTGACTGTGTTAACTCTTATAGTTGCTGGATGCTTTTGAATCAACAGCACTACTTCTGCATGTCACACTTAGGATGGGCCCTTTTTTGATCAGTGGGGGTGCGACACCTGGCAACCCCCCACACCAGCTGTTACTGGCGTGGACCACGGCTCTAAGTACTCGGACGCTGTCGGAACACAGCAGCTCCGTCATTTCTATAGTGGTTGGGAACTGCTGATCCACCCCATATTCAAGTGAATAGGGGGTGGATCTATAGTACCTGGCCGTGGCCACAGTAGTTTTTACAGAGCTGCTGTGTTCCCGCAGCATCTGAGAACTTCTGCCCATCTCCGATTACAGCTGTTTGGTAGGGGTGCTGGGTTTCGCACCTCCACTGATCAGATATTGAGGGTCTAGCCTAAGAATAGGCAATCAATAAAAAAGTAGTGGCCAGACTCTTTAAATAAAAGTTGTGTTTTAAAGGTCTACCTATGTTTGAGTTTACTTTGAGCATAGCAGTCTGACTATTCGACTGCAAGAGATTCTAAAAGTCATATTTTTTTTAGGTTTTTATTATTAGATGTGAATTTTTAGATGCTACAATAAATATGTGGAAGGTCAGTAAATAAACATGAAAATGTAGAAATGATCAGGAAATTGTATAAGGTAAAGTTCTAATAATAAAATTAAAGGTAAGGATAGGCTCTACACCACACAAAATGTTTATGTGTTATATTGTTTCATTCTATTTAATCAGCAGAACTTTTATGTACGCAGACTAACCTCTACCCGGATTACAAAATTACCTTAATTGATGTGGGATTAGTAATTGAATATTTGATTGGAGGAGTTTATAGAAGCAGCTACACAAGAAAGAGTTTCCGTGCCTTATACAACAGTCTCTACAGAAAGCAAAAGGTAAGTATTCATTTTTTGTTTTTTTGGAGTGCAGGTGGGAGTGGGGGGGTTCTAAAAATTAAAAAGACGCGTTAAATCAGCACTGCAGTATTTTTTTGTGCTATATTGTTCAGCATAGAGTATGACTTATGTTGTCTCATCACACAGCATTTTCTTTGTTCTGAATCCTGTCTATAGACAGCAGAAATAAATCAGTGACATTAAAATACTATTCCCTAAGGCTATAATCACACTGTATTTCTACAGTGAGTTCGGAGGGGTTTGTCTGAATTTCTCTAAGGGCTCCCTCAAACCACCATATACATAGGACGAGTGCTATCTAATTTTTCATCAGATACCACTTGGATCAATGTTATTCACTGACAGAATCTTGTTTCACTTTGAAATCAGACATCACTCACCCATTCAAGTCAATGAGTGCATGGAAAACATTAGACTGCACTTGGATGACATCGGAGTGCTGTCCGATTTCCGCAGACACAAAGAATGGAGAATATGAAGAAATTTTGTTCTCCATCTTCTCCACAGTGTGCTCCGATTCTCTCATCCGAGAGATTCAGATCAGACTAAGCCGACACTCGGATCAAATTCTGATCAGAGTTTGATCAGAGTGTCATTTGCATAATCAGCCAATTCTCTTGGATGAGAGAATATACGGTCGTCTGACCATAGCCTAAAGCGAGACTCAGATGTGGCCCTGGCAGGGCCATTGAGCTCATCTGAACTCTGTTTTATGTTTTTTTTTGGTGTTTTTAAAGTGTTCATCTTTCAGACTGGCAATGAAACATAGCCTATCTGAAAAGACAGATACTCTCAGGAAAAATAAAACACAAATGGAGTTCACTCGAACTCTGTTCATATCATTGCAGACTATTGCCCTGTCGGGTTTGAACCCTTTTTTTTTTAGAGGGATTGAGGAGAAACCGCAAACCCCTTGAATGCACTGCAGAAATGCAGTGTGAACAGAGTCTCACACTGCAGAGTATCAGTGTGTTCTATATGATGCATTTATAGCCTATATTCCTCTGCCTCATGCTTGTAATAGGATTCTCCCTGTGAACTGAAGCTGCATCTCATAGGAAATTCTGCACACAGCAGACACAAATAGTATGGTCAGGCAGTGTGAGTGGGGAGGTTTATTACTGCACTTCATTGTAAGAATTCACAATACATAATACAGTTGTGCTCAAAAGTTTACATACCCCGGCAGAATTTTTGCTTTATTTGCCTTGTTTCAGAGAATATGAACAACAACAAAAAAACTTTTTCTCCACTCATGGTTATTGGTTGGGTGAAGCCATTTATTGTCAAACTACTGTGTTTTCTCTTTTTAAATCTTAATGACAACCAAAAACATCCAAATGACCCTGATCAAAAGTTCACATACCCTGGTGATTTTGGCCTGATAACATGCACAGAATTTGACACAAATGGGTTTGAATGGCTACTAAAGGTAACATCGTCACCTGTGACCTGTTTGCTTGTAATCAGTGTGTGTTTATAAAAGCTGAGTGAGTTTCTGGGATCAGACTCTTGTATCTTTCATCCAGCCACTGATGTTTCTGGATTGTGAGTCATGAGAAAAGCAAAAGAATTGTCAACAGATCTACAGGAAAAGGTAGTTGAACTGTATAACACAGGGAAGGGATACAAAAAAATATCCAAGGAATTGATAATGCCATTCCGCAGCGTTCAAAGTGTGATTAACAAATGGAAAATCAGGGGCTCTGTAAAAACCAAACCATGGTCAGGTAGACCAACAAACATATCGGCCACAACTGCCAGAAAAATTGTTCGGGATGCAAAGAAAAACCCACAATTAACATCAGCTGAAATTCAGAACTCTCTGAAAACTAGCAGAGTGACTGTTTCAAGATGCACAATAAGGAGGCACTTGAAGAAAAATGGGCTGCATGGTCGAGTAGCCAGAAGAAAGCCATTATTGCGCAAATGCCACAAAGTATCTCCCCTACAATACGCCAAACAGCACACAGACAACTCTCAAAACTTCTGGAACAAGGTAATTTGGAGTGATGAGACCAAAATTGAACTTTTATATTTGGAGAGAGGTCAACAAGGCCTATGGTGAAAGGAACACCATCCTACAGTAAAGCACGGAGGTGGATTGCTGATGTTTTGGGGATGTGTGAGCTACAAAGGCACAGGAAACTTGGTAAAAGTTGAAGGAAAGATGAATGCAGCACGTTATCAGCAAATACTGAAGGCAAATTTGCACTCATCAGCCCGGAAGCTGCTCATGGGACGTACTTGGATGTTCCAACATGACAACGATCCAAAACACAAGGCCAAGTGTAGTATCGGCGTCTCTGCCCCCTGACAGGCAGAGACGCCGTCCCTCTTACCGCCGCGCTCCCGTCCCGGCGTCTTCCGGCTCTCCTGCTGCTGCTTCTCCCTCTTCAATGGGCTGCGCGTAATGGGCTGCGCGTGCCTTCCTAAGGAGTCCCCGGCCAATGGCCGGAGGACCTCTCATATAAAAGGCACCTCCTCCAAAATGGAGGTGCCCGTGCAAGGTTGTAGCTTTGTGTCCTAAACTCTGCTTCAGCCCTCAGGTCCCGCTGCTAGCCTGATTACGAGCCCAGTTCGCCAGCCTGACTACCAGCCAGTCCGCCAGCCTGACTACCAGTCCTGTCCGCCAGCCTGACTACCAGTCCAGTCCGCCAGCCTGACTACCAATCCAATCCGCCAGCCTGACTACCGGTCCAGTCCGCCGGTCTGACTACCAGTCCAGTCAGCCAGCCTGCCTACTAGTCCAGTCCGCCATACTGACTACCAGTCCTGTATGCCAGCCTTACTACCTGTCTCCGCCAGCCAAGTGTACTCTCCAGCCCGACGGTCTGCCTATGATCCAAACCCTCCAGTCTGTCTATGGGCCTGGCTTGCCTGCCTACCCGGAGAACGTACCAGTTACCTGCTGTGCCTATCTGTCAGCCTACCTGGAGGCTCCTGCAGTTACCTGCCTTGCCTATCTGTCAGCCTACCCGGAGGCTCCTGCCAGTTACCCGTGGGAGTCACCTGCTATCATACAAGGACAGGCCCAGAGTAGCACCTGGTCCCTCTGCTCGGTCCTTCCCTGGTCTCGGAGTTGATTGAGCCGCCGTGCGACCTTGGTCAGTCCGAGTTGATACCTAGTTACGCCCCTCTGGTCCCTCCTTGCACCGCAGCACAGAGGTTCCACCACCCGGATCCGTAACACCAAGTCGACCTGTCATTGGCTACAGCAGAACAAAGTGAAGGTTCTGGAGTGGCCATCTCCATCTCCTGACCTCAATATCATTGAGCCACTCTGGGGAGATCTCAAGCGCGCAGTTCATGCTAGACAGCCCAGGAATTTACAGGAACTGGAGGCTTTTTTGCCTAGAGAAATGGGCAGCTTTACCATCTGAGAAATTAAAGAACCTCATCCACAGCCACCACAAAAGACTTCAAGCTGTCATTGATGTTAGAAGGAGCAATACACGGTATTAAGAACTAGGGTATGTGAACTTTTGATCAGGGTCATTTGGATGTTTTTGGTTGTCATTAAGATTTAAAAAGAGAAAACACAGTAATTTGAAAGGAAAAATTCTGCCGGGGTATGTAAACTTTTGAGCACAACTCTATGTCCCTGCTTTACTATAAATGCAGAAATGATCTCTTCACTTGGCATACAGAGTAACAAGAGTTTGCGGGGACGGAATGTATCTGAGAGATGGCTGGAAGGATTAGATTGTCTTTCAGTAAACTACAATGTAAGGGATACACAGCGGGGGGGAGGAGGTGTCAAATCCCACTGCTACCACCAGTTGTCAAGGATAACAGTAGAGGGGGCTGCACAGATCCCACCACTGTTGCCACTTTGTCACAGATGACATTGGAGTGATCACACAGATCTCACTGTTGCCACCAGTTGACAAGGGAACTCTTTTCTGCTGCCTCTAATCATCAGGGCAATTACGCAATTGATTGATGAGGGATGGACGAGGCCGCGGCTGCTTACAGTACTAGGTCGGTTATTGGGAAACTCCCAGTGAGCATGTCACACAGTGACAAGGGACTGAGGGCACCTACTCGATCGAGCTAGGGGCACTTTAGGTTATCCCTGTCCCCCCAGATTACCCCGGATGGTGGAGATGCTTGGGTCTGGTACCTTACTATGCTCTTATCTTACCCTTATCTGTTCCCTCCCCCCACCCAGGGAGGTATGAGGCTGAAGTGTATAGGCAAACACTCACCAGGCAGACTGGTAAAGAGACATCATACATATACACTAACAAAACAACAGAGTGGAAAACGGGAGGAATAGAAGGCAGTAACCAAATGGGAGAGGATAAGGATAAACATGCAAATCAACTCCATACAGAAATCTCCTGAAAAACTCTCCAACCGCCTACTCCAAATAATGAACTCTCTCCTTTAAGTCCAAACCAGGAAGTGGTAACTACTATCACTGGCAAGTTCAGAAGGAGGGTTCTTATACCTGCTGAGAGTAACAAACTCAGAACAGCTGATACAACCCAAGACTGAGAACTCCAGGAGTCCAACTAAGCAGTTTAACCCTTGCAGCACCAGAGCAAAGAAAGCCAGAACAGCTAATAGGACGAAGAAGCTATTCTAACAGGAGGTGTTTGTGTCACCAGACGCTGCGATCGTCTGACCCCACTCTGTTGCTGTATTCTCCTGACAGAGCGTATGGTATATACACCTCCGATTCGAACGCATGGAATGTATGTATATACCCCCCGTACAGTCACTGTCAGATCCACAATAACAAAAAGAACTACTATCTGCCACCACCAATAGTTTATACAGGCCGATTGGACACCCGTTACAGATAGCATAAAGCTTCAGGGTTGCAGTTTACAAAGCAAGAGGAACAGAGCTATTACATTTTATATACAATTACATAAAATAAAAAGGAAAAACAAAAGAGATTTACTAAACCTGTGTCACAAAAATGGCTCAAAGCTTAGCAGAGGGAAGCACTCTGATTAGGAAAATGGCCCATCCTCACAGTGAACTGTGTCTTCCCGAATGAACCATGGCCCAAACCCAATTTCTGCTTTTTTTAGCTCCAGGTTATGCCCATATTCCTCCCCTTGATGAGGTCTTGTGGGGGCTGCTTGTAGGCTGTGCTGGGTCTGTTACAATTTTTTTGAGAGCCCCAACTTATAGGGTATCTTCGCACCTGGAGATTCCAGGTGGGAGATACTGTCGTGAAGTTCATAATCACTATTTTACCTTTACTTGGGGGTGAAACATGATATAGATAGCACCATCCATCGGACCGTTATTAAGTTGAATGGATTCTAATGGCCCTACAATTATGTGAGTGAATGCGTTTTGTTCATCTCTTCGCTATGACAGAGAAAATCTATATACCATAAATATTGGATCAATACAAAACCCCAATATTCATATCTGGAAAACGGAGACAAAAGCTATGTAACACTCTCTGAAAAATCCCCTGCACTTCTCTACCTCGACGAAACAGATGTCAAGCTTACTGTTTCGAACAGCAGATACCCTGTTTTAATTACCTGTTCATGGCAGGAGGGCTCTGCTTCAAGGGGATGGAGTGTTAGTTCTCTCTTTCATTTCCCTTGTGTTATTGAGTCCTTCAGTTCCTATGTCTATTTAATCCCAGATGTACAATGTGTAGTCCTTTTTCAAAGGAGGTTGAAGTGTCAGCTATTCTTCTGGAGATGTCTATATGGATTTTAACTTTTTCCACGGCATACAAGATAACATCAGAACTAAATACTACCCTCCTTCAGGGAAATGCATGTGCATGTTGTAAACTGGTTATATACTGCTCAAAAAAATAAAGGGAACACTCAAATAACACATCCTAGATCTGAATGAATGAAATATTGTCATTGAATACTTTGTTCTGTACAAAGTTGAATGTGCTGACAACAAAATCACACAAAAATCATCAATGGAAATCAAATTTATTAACCAATGGAGGCCTAGATTTGGAGTCACTCCCAAAATTAAAGTGGAAAAACACACTACAGGCTGATCCCACTTTGATGTAATGTCCTTAAAACAAGTCAAAATGAGGCTCAGTATTTGGTGTGGCCTCCACGTGCCTGTATGACCTCCCTACAACGCCTGGGCATGCTCCTGATGAGGTTGCGGATGGTCTCCTGTGGAATCTCCTCCCAGACCTGAACTAAAGCATCTGCCAACTCCTGGACAGTCTGTTGTGCAATGTGACGTTGGTGGATGGAGCGAGACATGATGTCCCAGATGTGCTCAATCGGATTCAGGTCTGGGGAACAAGCGGGCCAGTCCATTGCTTCAATGCCTTCATCTTGCAGGAACTGCTGACACACTCCAGCCACATGAGTTCTGGCATTGTCCTGCATTAGGAGGAACCCAGGGCCAACCGCACCAGCATATGGTCTCACAAGGGTTCTGAGGATCTCATCTCGATACCTAATGGCAGTCAGGCTACATCTGGCGAGCACATGGAGGGCTGTGTGGCCCTCCAAAGAAATGCCACCCCACATCATTACTGACCCACTGCCAAACCGGTCATGCTGAAGGATGTTGCAGGCAGCAGATCGCTCTCCACAGCGTCTCCAGACTCTGTCACATCTGTCACATGTGCTCAGTGTGAACCTGCTTTCATCTGTGAAGAGCACAGGGCACCAGTGGCGACTTTGCCAATCCTGGTGTTCTGTGGCAAATGCCAAGCGTCCTGTACGGTTTTGGGCTGTGAGCACAATCCCCATCTGTAGATATCTGGCCCTCATACCACCCTCATGGAGTCGGTTTCTAACCGTTTATGCAGACACATGCACATTTTGTGGCCTGCTGGAGGTCATTTTGCAGGGCTCTGGAAGTGCTCCTCCTGTTCCCCCTTGCACAAAGGCGGAGGTAGCGGTCCTGCTGCTGGGTTGTTGCCCTCCTACTGCCCCCTCCATGTCTCCTGGTGTACTGGCCTGTCTCCTGGTAGCGCCTCCAGCCTCTTGACACTACACTGACAGACTCAGCAAACCTTCTTGCCACAGCTCGCATTGATATGCCATCCTGGATGAGCTGCAGTACCTGAGCAACTTCTGTGGGTTGTAGAGTCCGTCTCTTGCTACCACGAGTGTGAAGGCACCACCAACATTCAAAAGTGACCAAAACATCAGCCAGAAAGCATTGGTACTGAGATGTGGTCTGTGGTCCCCACCTGCAGAACCACTCCTTTATTGAGGGTGTCTTGATAATTGCCAATAATTTACATCTATTGTCTATTCCATTTGCACAACATCATGTGAAATTGATTGTCAATCAGTGTTGCTTCCTAAGTGGACAGTTTGATTTCACAGAAGTTTGATTTACTTGGAGTTATATTCTGTTTAAGTGTTCCCTTTATTTTTTTGAGCAGTGTATATTTTGATGGAATTGAGCTGTAATGAAACTAATTCCACAATTAGCAGAATTCTGGTAGTATTATATGTCAAGAAAATATATATCTTGAGTGCTATTTTAGGGTTCATATAGATTGGTATAGACTCACACAGACCCTTTATAGACTCACATAGATTTACATAAACTCAGACACTTTTTTCATACTAACTATAAATAATAAGACTGTTTATTGCCAAGTAAATCACTTGTCTTTTTTTCCTCCTTTGATGTTCTGCCAGAGAACCCACAATTCTACTATCAGCTTGGAACGAAGTTTGTCTCATCTTTCGCTAAGCCAGAACAGCCAGATGAACAGCAATCTTGCTTCAACTGAGAATACCTTGCATTCCCAGTTCCTCCGGACAGCACAGCCTTATAAACGCAAGGTGATCCATCCAAGTTTTAGATCCAGTTTAATTGAAAACGTTCTAGTAGAGTCAAGTTTCTAATCTACCCTATGCATGCACTGGGCTGGAAATACTATTTCAGAGTTTGATCTATGTCATTCAACTCCTATGAAAACATTTTACAGTGTTGATGTTTGTCATACACTATATGGTTCTGACACATACTAAGTATCTTAAATGGAATCTTTCAACAGGTTTTTGCTATGTAGTCTGAGAGCAGCATGATATAGGGACAGGGACCCTGATTCCATTGATATGACTCTTACTGTGCTGCTTTCTAAAATTTCAATAAAATCAGTGTTTTATTAGCTGGAGATTATCACTAGTTATCTTGTGCCATGTAGTCTTCCTGCTCTGTGTATTTCCGCCTCCACCACTAATTAACATCTTTCTGTCAATGTAGAGTGTACACAGAAATCTGCCAATCCGTGGTGTGGACGGGGTTATACAGAGCTGTGCATTCAGAGAACTGCTAGATCTGCAGCAGATAAAAAAGTGATTGTATCAAAACTGCAACAACCAGCCTAGTAAGTGACACATCACTGGAATCAGTGTCTCAATCCCTTCATTATGCTGCTCTCAGATTGCATAGCAAAAACCTGGTGACAGATTCCCTTAACTGCTGAATTTGATGGACTGACAAGACCATCTTTGCAGCTCACGTTGATTCCGTAATACTGTGCATAAAAAATTTTTCACAATACATTTTCACAGCTTACATATCGGTCATCAAATATAATCTGACATCAAAATGTATCAAAAAGTGTGTGAGTTCTCTCCCTCCTCCCTCCCACCACCCAGAGCGCCCCTTCCATATCACACCCTTTGTCAGCAGCTGGGTGTGTCTCTCCTTTTCCTGTATTTATATTTCCTATATTTATATGCTTTTGATATTGCAATTCCCAGGTAATTTAATTGTTATTTCATTCTTTTTGATAGTGTTATACCCAATTGTCCTATCAACTGATATGGTATTGATAGTGTTACTTACAATTCAGTTAATGTGTTATGGATATTCTTTTTTAAAGTTTTATTGGGCATCTATACATAATCTGGCGAATAATGCTATTCCCACCTCCTTATAGCTCCCACTCAGTAGTTATAGATTCCAAGTATAATAGTGTGTATTTTATACTGTTTGTAAAAAATAAGACACACTATTGTAAAGTTTATAGAGTTTATTGAACAAGTACAAATCAGACACATCACATTGTATTGAACAATTACAAATGCCATTACACATCACAAATCCCTTTACATTTGTTACAGATTGAGTTTTATTGTCTATTTTGAGAGGATATCTACACTGAAACATGTCCTGTGTTTGTTGACACAAACATTTGTACTTTTTTAATAAACTCTAGAAACTTTACAATATTGTGCCTTTCATTATTTACAAACCGTATAAAATACACACTATTATACTTGTTAATTATTCTCTTTTTCCATTAGGTCTATGACATCACGTGATTGAAATCTGATTAGTTGAATCCTTCTAAGCTCTATGTAGAAACAGGAAGTCTATTTTCCCTGTATGAGTCATGAGTCGCTGCAAAAGTCCGTGATTGAATATGGTCACTTTCTTGCTTTGGCTTCTCAGATGTCCTTTTGTACTCTGTGTGGATCGATACGGATCACAATTTACATCAATAATCAAACATATACTGTACTTTTCAAGCCAGAAAGTCTACAGATAGCGATGTTGGCTATGATTTGAATCCATATCACTGTAGGTCATCAAAAACTGACATAAGTGCAGCATTGAGATTTGGGCCTGCTACTTCGCATAATGACATCTAATCATAGAGCTAAAGGTTTTCTACAAGTTTTCTACTTCTTCAGGTAACTCTAAGTGGCTAGTCTTGTTAGAGCACCACCCCAGTGTTTTTTTTATTGCCCCGAGTGGTGCTTTAAATGTACGTCCCCTACCCCCTGTCTCATTCTCCCCTTCCAGCATTTTCATCTGTTTTAGCTGCCGCTCCCATTGGTCTCCGGCATAAAGTGACCTGCCTGTAGCTCCAGTGTTTCATGGAGCTGCACGGAGGTCACTTTTCAATACAAGTCTATGAGAGCCTCATTCTGGCCTCGTTCTGGCTCTCATAGACTTGTATTAAGAGCTTGTGACGTAGCTCCTAACTTCCGGCCAGTCAGATTCTGCGCTCAGAAGATGGTGCCACGGGACAGAGCGGCGCCGAATAAACTGTGAAGATGCCGGAGGGTGAGTATATGACTAGGGGCACGGGACTTAGATTTAAAGCACTTCTACAGCGCTGAAAAAAACAAATGCCGGAGTGGTGCTTTAAAGGATATCTGTCAGCAGGTTTTTTGCCACCTAATCTAAGAGCAGCATAATGTAGAGACAGCAACCCTGATTCCAGCAACGTGTGACTTCTTTGGTTACTTGCTGTAGTTTTGATAACATCACTGTTTTGTCAGTATAAGATTATCACTAGGGGACTAATAAACTTGCAGCCATGTAGTCCTACAAATTCATGAGCCCTGTATAGCCCCGGTTCCACCACTGATTGGCTGATTTCTGTCTATGGAAAGTGTACACAGAAAGCTATCAAACAGTGGTGTGGCGGGGTTATACGAAGCTCAGGATTCAGAGAATTGGCAGATAAAACAGTAGCTGTATGAAAACTGCAGCAGGTAGCCCAGTAACTCATTCATCACTGGAATCAGGGTCTCTGCCTCCACAAACATGCTGCTCTCTGATGAAATACCAAAAACCTGGAGACAGATTCCATTTAAATACTCTGGAATCTATTATTTGTTCTAAGGAATCTTTTTTTCTTCATAGGAGCGCGACAAATTTCACAACTTTGAATGTTTCACTAAGTGGCTAAGCACTTGTAGAATCTGGACAGTAGTCAGGTTGACTGAAAAACGAGTAGAAGTATTTAGTGAAGGTCACTACATAGTCTTGAGAATTACTCAAGACTGGCTCCTTGGTTACCTTATACTTTCATCCCTAAAAAGTTGTTTTTTCTGAAAGTGGATTACTATCGAAGGAACTCATGGCACAAATATGTTCCAGAACCCATATGCCTACCCTTGTTGATTTTCTCTATATGACATAGCCTCTTTAATGAAGTCCATAGACCAGTTTTGTTTTTTTTACATTTTTGTAAATAATTTGGTGACCAAGAAGTTTAAAATATACAACCCCTGGCAAAAATTATGGAATCACCGGGCTTGGAGGATGTTCATTCAGTTGTTTAATGTTGTTGAAAAAAAGCAGATCACAGACATGGCACAAAACTAAAGTCATTTCAAATGGCTACTTTAGGGCTTTAAGAAACACTGAAAGAAATCAAGATTAAAAATGTGGTACTCAGTAAGGGTAATTTTTTTTCAGTCCAAACAGAGGGAAAAAATTATGGAATCAATTCTGAGGAAAAAATTATGGAATCACCCTGTAAATTTTCATTTCCAAAACTAACACCTGCATCAAATTAGATCTGCTCCTTAGTCTGCATCTAAAAAGGAGTGATCACACCTTGGAGAGCTGTTGCACAAAGTGGACTGACATGAATCATGGCTCCAATACAAGAGATGTCAATTGAAGCAAAGGAGAGGATTATCAAACTCTTAAAAGACGGTAAATCATCATGCAATGTTGCAAAAGATGTTGGTTGTTCATAGTTAGCTGTGTCTAAAATCTTGACCAAATACAAACAACATGGGAAGGTTGTTAAAGGCAAACATACTGGTAGATCAAGGAAGACATCAAAGCGTCAAGACCGGAAACTTAAAGCAATATGTCTCCAAAACAGGAAATGCACAATAAAACAAATGAGGAACGAATGGGAGGAAACTGGAGTCAATGTCTGTGACCGAACTGTAAGAAACCGCCTAAAGGAAATGGGATTTACATACAGAAAAGCTAAACATAAGCCATCATTAACACCTAAAGAGAAAAAAACAAGGTTACAATGGGCTAAGGAAGAGCAATTGTGGACAGTCATTGATGATATGGGGCTGCATGTCAGGTAAAGGCACTGGGGAGATGGCTGTCATTACATCTTCAATAAATGCCCACGTTTACATTGATATTTTGGACAGTTTTCTTATTCCATCAATTGAAATGATGTTTGGGGATGATGACATCATTTTTCAAGATGGTAATGCATCCTGCCATAGAGCAAAAACTGTGAAAACATTCCTTGAAAGAAGACACATAAAGTCAATGTCATGGCCTGCAAATAGTCCGGATCTCAATCCAATTGAAAATCTTTGGTGGAAGTTGAAGAAAATGGTCCATGACAAGGCTCCAACCTGCAAAGCTGATCTGGCAACAGCAATCAGAGAAAGTTGGAGCCAGATTTATGAATAGTACTGTTTGTCACTCATTAAGTCCATGCCTCAGAGACTGCAAGCTGTTATTAAAGCCAGAGGTGGTGCAACAAAATACTAGTGATGTATTGGAGTGTTCTTTTGTGTGTTTGTTTTTCATGATTCCATAATTTTTTCCTCAGAATTGAGTGATTCCATAATTTTGAAAAAAATTACCCTTACTGAGTACCACATTTTTAATCTTGATTTCTTTTAGTGTTTCTTAAAGCCCTAAAGTTGCCATTTGAAATGACTTTAGTTTTGTGCCATGTCTGTGATCTGCTTTTTTTCAACAACATTAAACAACTGAATGAACATCCTCCGAGCCCGGTTATTTCATAATTTTTGCCAGGGGTTGTAGAAGTGATCTGCTTTAAAGAATAAGTTTGGTATCACATATCCATTATTTTTTCTTGCATACTAGAAAAACCGATTGATTTTTATCAGTGTTTTTCATCCATTTTTGGTACTTATGTGAAAAATGAACACCAGTGTTTCATATGCAAAAAAATATCTAAAAAATTTCCAAGCTTTTCCTACCCAATAATTGTAAAGCAAAGTCCGTATGTCAACTACGTGTTGTCTATTTTTTTCAAAGATCTTGAGCACTGACTTGAAAAGGTGATTTGGATCTGCAAATCACTATCTGACATCTCAGTCTTTTTTTTTTCAGAAAAAAAAGAGGGAATGTGAACAGCGCCTTAAAATATAATGCGTATGTGTTGTATCCGTCAATAACACTGATGGAAACCATACAAGAAAATCGTGTGTGAATGAGACCTTGTTGATGGGGATAACTTTTCACAAACAGATACGTCTTCACTTGTACCAATATAGTGACTTGATTCTGAACTTTTCTCCCTTTTGGATTTTTCTGAATGGACAGTCTGTACAGATGACACCCTGCCTACTTGAAGAGTATAGGCATATAAATGTGAACATACAGACAGTTTTTATGCAACAGTCATCAATTTGAGAACCGCTTCAGGTTTATTACTGCCTGTAATATATTTCACCAGGTCAAGCTGAACTCATAAATATGTTGTATTCAGAGATACTAATCAAAAGTAACCAAACAAGCCATAAAGATATTGATTTATCAGACAGTGTGTCAAGGTGCACCATAAGCCTGAACAATCTGATATTTAACAATGGGAAGTCATTCACTGAGACATTTTAGAAAGATTTTCAAATGACCCACTTTTTATGTATTTGATGCCACCTACTATGATGCAGTAATATATACAAAACTAGATCTGATTCCAAAAATATTTTTAGTCACCGCCATGTAACTGCAAATACCCATAAGGTATATTATTCCCTTACTCAGTTACAGTAAGGGTATGTGCACATGTTATGTTTTTGCTGCAAAAATGTCTGCAGCGAATACTTGTCTTTTGTCAGGAAAAATGATGCATAAAAAAACATGCTTTTTTGTGTGCGTTTTAAATGCATTTTTTATGCATTTTTTTTCTATTCAGTGGTATGGGTGAAAAACACACCAAAAATGCTGATAAAATTGACATTCTGCCTATTTTAAACTTCTTCAAATCTGCAAGAAAAAATAAGCAACATGTGCATGAGACTTCAAAAATTTGCCGGGACAGTATAATGCTGAGTTTTTCGTGGCAATAACATGCTGACAAAAATGCGGCAAAAATATGATGTGTGAACATACTTTATTGCATCAGAAAAATATATAGAAAAAATGTTGTTATGCAGATTATTTCATTTACATAACTTGTCAACATTATGCTAAATTGCGGTGTATCATTAGGGATAATATGTGAAAAATGCAGAAATGTATTATCCTATATAGAAGCACAAGCAAAGGAATTTTGCAGCATCAATACTCGTAAAATATTGATTTGGCTTTATTAAAGTATTATTATTTATTATTATAGTGCCATTTATTCCATGACACTTTACATGTGAAAAGGGGTTTATATAATAAAAAACAAGTACAATAATTTTGAACAATACAAGTCAGCCACTGGTACAGGAGGAGCGAGGACCCTGCCCGCGAGGGCTCAGTCTACAAGGGATGGGTGAGGATACAGTAGGTGAGGGTAGAGCTGGTCGTGCATCGGTATGGTGGAGCGAGGGCTACAGCAGGTTGTAGGCTTGTCAGAAGAGGTGGGTCTTCAGGTTCCTTTTGAAGGTTTCCACGGTAGGCGAGAGTCTGATGTGTTGGGGTAGAGAGTTCCAGAGTAGGGGGGATGCATGGGAGAAATTTTCCCTATACACCATCTGAACAAAGACACAGTAGTACATCATATGATGCGTTTCAGGTCATTGAAAGATTTTATGATACTTAGTTGTAGCATAAGATAAGATCTATTTGTATTTATTAATATTGTGAGATTCCGCTGTAGAGTGATTAAACATTCTATTTTATTTAAAGGAGAAAACTACAAACACTTTGAAGTCAAAGAAGAGACCCAAGGATGAGATGAGTTCCCCGGAGGACCCTGAGCTAGCTGGTTTTGTTTATCCTTACAATGACCTCTTGGTTTGGGCAGTCCTGATGAAGAGACAGAATATGGCTATGTTTTTCTGGCAGCATGGTGAAGGCGCTATGGTGAAGGGAGTAATTGCCTGTAAACTCTACAAAGCCATGGCACACAAGGCAAAGCAGAGCAACATGGTCGATTATACCTCAGAAGAGCTGAAGAAATACTCAAAGTATGTCATCTAAAATAAAGACTTACTGCCATAGGATAGATGGAGTTGTCTTTTGAAGATAGTGCATGTAGACAGGAGCTAACAGGGCATATGAATGGCAAGAAGGAGGGTCCCCTAGTTATGACTCTCTTTTATGAGTCAAAGCAGAGTCACTCTAGTGGACCTGATCTCCAATTGTATTGTATTGTATGTCCAACAACAGTTCTGCTTTGACGAGATGTGCCATGATCTAAGCACAAGGCAAAGATTGTTAAATAACTAAGCAGTTTTCCCCAAAACAGATATACATAGTAACATAGTAGCATAGTTTTTAAGGTTGAAGGAAGACTAAGTCCATCTAGTTAAACCCATAGCCTAACATGTTGATCCAGAGGAAGGCAAAAAAAAAACCCATGTGGCAAACACCAAGCTCCACATTGGGGAAAAAAATTCCTTCCAGACTCCATACGACAATCAGACTAGTTCTCTGGATCAACGCCCTATCAAGGAATCTAGTATATATAACCTGTAATATTATACTTTTCAAGAAAGGCATCCATGCCCTTCTTAAATTTTAGTAGTGAATCACTCATTACAACATCATGCGGCAGAGAGTTCCATAGTCTCACTGCTCTTACAGTAAAGAATCCGCGTCTGTGATTATGATTAAACCTTCTTTCCTCCAGACGTAGAAGATGCCCCTTTGTCCCCGTCTCAGGCCTCAGAGTAAAAAGATCAGTAGAAAGGTCTTTGTACTGTCCCCTCATATACTTGTACATAGTAATAAGATCACCCCTAATCCTTCGTTTTTCCAAAGTAAATAACCCCAAGTGTAATAACCTGTCTTGGTATTGCAGACCCCCCAGTCCTCTAATAACCTTGGTCGCTCTTCTCTGCACCCGCTGTAGTTCAGCTATGTCTTTCTTATGCACCGGAGACCAGAACTGTACACAGTATTCTAAGTGTGGTCACACTAGTGACTTATATAGAGGTAAAATTATGTTCTCCTCATGAGCATCTATACCTCTTTTAATGCATCCCATTATTTTATTTGCCTTTGCAGCAGCTGCCTGACACTGGCCACCAAACGTGAGCTTGTCGTCCACCAATACACCCAGGTCTTTTTCAGTGACAGTTTTGCCCAGTGTTTTACAATTAAGCATATAATTATACATTTTATTTCCTCTACCCAAGTGCATTACCTTACATTTATCCCCATTAAAGCTCATTTGCCATTTATTAGCCCAAGCTTCTAGGTTACATAGATCCTCCTGTAATATAAAATTGTCCTCCTCTGTATTGATTACCCTGCAGAGTTAAGTGTCATCTGCAAATATTGAAATACTACTCTGTATGCCCTCTACAAGGTCATTAATAAATATGTTAAAAATTAGAGGGCCCAATACTGACCCCTGTGGTACCCCACTGTTAACTGAGACCCAGTCTGAGTGTGTTACATTAATAACCACCCTTTGTTTCCTATCACTGAGCCAGTTCTTAACCCACATACATATATTTTCCCCTATCCCCATTGTTCTCATTTTATGTATCAACCTTTTGTGTGGAACCGTATCAAAAGCTTTTGAAAAGTCCATATACACAACATCCACTGCATTTCCTTGGTCCAGTCCGGAACTTGCCTCCTCATAAAAGCTAATCAGATTAGTTTGACAGGAACGGTCCCTCATAAACCCATGTTGATATTGGGTCATGAGGTTATTCTTCTTCAGATACTCTAGTATAGCATCTCTTAGGAAACCCTCTAGGATTTTACCCACAGTAGAGGTTAAGCTTACTGGCCTATAATTTCCAAGTTCGGTTTTTGTCCCCTTTTTGAATATTGGCACCACATTTGCTATACGCCAGTCCTGTGGTACAAATCCTGTTATTATGGAATCTTTAAAGATTAAAAATAATGGTCTATCTATGACGTTACTTAATTCCTGCAGTACTCACGGGTGTATCCCATCCGGGCCAGGGGATTTCTCAACTTTAGTGATTTTTAGACGCCGCCGTACTTCCTGCTGGGTTAAGCAAGTGACATTTAATGGAGAATTTTTGTCATCACTAATCATGTTTTCTGTCATGCCATTTTCTTGTGTAAATACTGTTGAAAAAAAATCATTTAGCATATTGGCTTTTTCCTCATCTTCATCCACCATTTCACCCAGACTATTTTTAAGGGGGCCAACACTATCATTTTTTAGTTTTTTACTATTTATGTAGTTAAAGAATGTTTTGGGATTATTTTTACTTTCTCTGCCAATGAGTCTCTCTGTCTCAATCTTTGCTGTCTTGATTTGGTTTTTACAGAATTTATTTAATTTTCTGTATTTATTTAATGCCTCATCACTACCCACTTGCTTTAGTTCTCTAAATGCTTTTTATTGTCACTTATTGCGCCCCTTACAGCTCTATTTAGCCATAGTGGTTTCCTCCTATTTCTAGCATGTTTATTCCCATAGGGTATATATTGTGCACAGGTCCTATTCAGGATGCTAATAAATGTCTCCTATTTGCTTTGTGTAGTTTTATGTCTCAGGATATCGTCCCAGTTTATTGCACTAAGATCATCTCTCAACCTTTGGAAATTTGCCTTCCTGAAGTTTAGTGTCCTTGTAACCCATCTGCTACACATCTTATTAAAGGATAAATGAAAACTTATTATTTTGTGATCACTATTACCCAAGTGACCCCCAACTCGTATATTTGATATGCGGTCTGGCCTGTTGGTTAATATTAGGTCTAGCAGTGCCCCCCTTTTTGTTGGGTCCTGAACCAGTTGTGAAAGGTAGTTGTCAAAAACCTATTACCTTTGCTTGAACTACAGGTTTCTGTTCCCCAATGTATTTCAGGGTAGTTGAAGTCCCCCATAATAATGACTTCTCCTTGAGTTGCTGCTTCATCTATTTGCTTTATGAGGATATTCTCCGCTGCTTCCATTATTTTTGGAGACTTATAACAAACCATTATCAGTAAATTATTAGTTTTTCCCCCTCCCCTTATCTCCACCCACATGGACTCTACATTTTCATTAGATAATGAGATATATTCTCACGCAAGATAGGTTTTAAGGATGATTTTACATATAAATACCCCCCCCCCTCGCTTGTTTGTACGGTCATTTCTGAACAGACTATAGCCCTGTAAATTAACTGCCCAGATATCCCAACCATGTCATAATTATTTTCCAACAAAATTAATTTTAATGCCTCCATTTTGTTGGTGAGGCTTCTGGCATTAGTGTACATGCATTTTATGTATCTCTCTGTACCTCTATTCCTTCTTACTATATTGACACTTCTAACCCCACCCCCAATTTCGTTATTTATGCCCAGGTCACTATCTGCGCTATCTTCCCCACCTATAAAATGAATACCCCCCCCCCAATCCCTAGTTTAAACACTCCTCCAACCTTCTAGCCATTTTCTCCCCCAGCACAGCTGCACCCTCCCCATTGAGGTGCAGCTCGTCCCTAGCGTAGAATCTGTAGCCAACTGAGAAGTCGACCCAGTTCTCCAGGAACCCAAACCCCTCCTTCCTACACCAGTTTTTGAGCCACTTATTGATCTCCCTAATCTCCCGTTGCCTCTCTGGTGTGGCATGTGGTACAGGTAGTATTTCAGAGAATACCACCTTGGAGGTCCTTGCCTTAAGCTTGCAGCCTAATTCCCTGAAATCATCTTTAAGGACCTTCCACCTACCTCTAACTTTGTCATTTGTGCCCATGTGCACCATGACCGCTGGGTCCTCACCAGCCCCTCCCAGTAATCTGTCAACCTGATCAGCGATGTGCTGGACTCTAGCACCAGGTAGGCAGCACACTGTTCGACGATCCCTGTCTTTGTGACAGATTGCCCTATCTGTTCCCCTAATAATTGAGTCCCCCACTACCAGCACCTGCCTGGCCTGCCCTGCTCTCCTATTTCCCCCCTTACTGGAGCTGACACTCCTCCGGCTTTCAGAGGACATGCCTTGCTACAGCAGTGCTACCCCTGTACTGACACCCCCCTCATCTGCCAACTTATACAGTGGCTTGCGAAAGTTCTCACTCCTCTTGGCTTTTTACTTATTTTTTTTATATTACAACCTGTGTTTAAATATTTTTGTAATCCAGTTTGTGAGTGATGAATCATAACTAAATAGTCTAAGTTATTGAAGTGAAGTGAGAAAAATCTAGGCAAAAATTACATTTATGGTGTTACGCTCACGCCTGGACTGACTGGCGTGAGCGTGGTTAGTGGTCCCACTGGGCCACGAACCGAGGAGTGCCTGGAGGGGCGTGACTAGGGGCCTCGCCAGATCCAACCATGAACACACGGTGGCTTAATCTACTCCGTGGTCTGAGGAGGGATTTGGGAGGTGGCTCAGGTGTTACTCCAGGTCAGACCCCGGTCACAGCTGGAATGCAGGAACAGGCAGGCTCGGCTGGTATGCAGACAGGCGGGTACTGGCAGGCACGGCTGGTATGCAGACAGGCGGGTACTGGCAGGTAGGAAAGCAGGCTGGATAGGGACCAGTACAGACTGGGATACAGGAACAAACCGCAGGTGCAGAGGACAAGCAGAGCAGAGTGAAACCGCAGGTGCGGAGGACAAGCAGAGCAGAGCGAAACCGCAGGTGCGGAGGACAAGCAGAGCAGAGTGAAACCGCAGGTGCAGAGGACAAGCAGGGAAGAGGGAAACTGCAGGTGCGGAGGACAAGCAGAGCAGAGCGAAACCGCCGGTGCGGAAGACAAGCAGAGCAGAGCGAAACCGCAGGTGCGGAAGACAAGCAGAGCGAAACCTCAGGTGCAGAAGACAAGCCGAGCAGAGCGAAACCACAGGTGCAGAAGACTAGCAGAGCAGAGCAAAACCACAGGTGCGGAAGACAAGCAGAGCAGAGCGAAACCGCAGGTGCGGAAGACAAGCAGGGCAGAACAGAGCAGAGCGAAACCGCTGGTGCGGAAGACAAGCAGGGCAGAACAGAGCAGAGCGAAACCGCAGGTGCGGAAGACAAACAGGGCAGAGCAGAGCGAAACCACAGGTGCGGAGGACAAGCGAGGAAGAACAGAGCAGAGCGAAACCGCAGGTGCGGAGGACAAGCAGGGCAGAACAGAGCAGAGCGAAACCGCAGAGCTGAAGGTGCAGGCTGACAGGACAGGGCTCTGTTCACATGGAACAGACTGGAAAACACAGGAAGATAGTTAGAACACAGGAGGTAGATACTGAGGCAGAGAAACGGGACAAGCAGAAACAGATACACACAAGGTACTTACAATGAAGAAGCGAGTGGATACAAAACTCACAAACAGAAGTACAGGGACAACGAGTTGGAGTTAGGTGCAGGTTCAGACACTACAGGAAAAGGGAAGGTATGGACATAGAAACAAACAGGTAATGGGCTAGGACACAGTTCAGACAGGAACTGAACCCGGAACAAGATACAGGAACGAGCCTGGGAACTCAGCCCCCAGGGTGGCGGAAACAGACTAGAAGTCACAGATACAGGTAACGGGCCTGGGTATACAGCCTCCAGGGTGGCGGAAACAGACTAGAAGTCACAGATACAGGTAACAGGCCTGGATATACAGCCCCCAGGGTGGTGGAAACAGACAAAATACCGGACCTGGCAACTCAGTTGCACAGAACACACTGAAAGAAAGTGTTGCTCAGGCACCTCCTACTGGGTGGAGAGGGTTTAAGTATCCAGCGACTCACAGCAATAGGCTGGGGACACATTAGGAGTGCGCACACTGTAACTTTAAGAATCAGGCAGTAACCGCGCCACCGCCCTAAGCAATCAGACAAGAGACATGCACACAGCGAGTACTGGAACAAAATGTGCAGCCTGGACTGATAGGTAAGTTGGCGGTCTTGCATGGTGGGAGTGGGTAAGCCATGCCAGCACGCCGCCAGGGATGTTACATATGGGATCAAATAAATACAAATTGGCATGTGAATATATATTCACCCCTTTTGCTATGAAGCCCCTAAAAATTTCTAGTGCAATCAATTACCTTCATAAGTCACATGTTTATTGAAGGGAAGTCCACCTGTGTGCAATCTAAGTGTCACATGGTCTGTCGGTATCTACTCACATTTTATGAAAGGCCACAGATGCTGCAACACCATTAAGAAAGAGGCACCACTAACCAAACAACACCATGAAGGTCAAGAAGATCTCTAAATAAGTAAGGGACAAAGTTTTTGAGAAGTATAAGTTAGGGTTAGTTTATAAAAACATCCCAATCTCTGATGATCCCCTAGATCACCATCAAATCCATTATCATCAAATGGAAAGAACATGATACCACAAGAAACCAAGAAACCTGCCAAGAGAGGGCTGCCCACCAAAACTCTCAGCCCGGGCCAGGAGGGCATTAGTCAGACAGGCAGCACAGAGGCCCAAGGTAACCCTGAAGGAGCTGCCTAGTTCCCAAGCAGAGACTGGAGTATCTATCCATACGACTGCAATAAGCCGTACAATCCATTGAAGTGGCCTTATGTAAGAGTAGCCAGAAAAAAAGTCTTTACTTACATACAAAAATTGTAATACAGAGAAAAAGAAAATAGAGTCAGCTCACCCATGTGAAGAACCATTTCACGGAGGCAAGTTGTGCCACATGAGAAAAGATCTAGAGAAAAAAGTTCCAGCATATGGGTCTTCCATAAAAAATCTAAACTTTATTACAAAAGTATAAATTGAAACCAAAGTCACAACCGCACAAAGGATTAGTAGGATATCAGGGTTGATATCCTACTAACCCTTGGTGCGGTTGTGACTTTGGATTTATTTTATATTTTTCTAATAAAGTTTATATTTTTTACGGAAGAACAATACGCTGGAACTTTTTGCTCTGGAGAAAAATTGTAAGGCTCGTTTTGAGCTTGCCAAAAGACATGTGGGAGACTCCCCAAATGTATAGAGGAATGTGCTGTGGTTATTAGACCAAAATGTTACTTTTTGGCCACCAAGGTAAATGCTATGTCTGGTGCCAAACCAACACAGCTCATCATCCTAAGAACACCATCCCCACAGTGAAACGTGGTGGCAGCTTCATTCTGTGGGGATGTTTTTCGGTAGCAGGGACAGGGAAAATGGTCCAAGTCGAGGGGAAGATGGATGATGCGAAATACAGTGATGTTCTTGAGCAAAACCTGCTTCAGTTTGTCAGTGATTTGAGACTGGGATGGAGGTTCACCTTCCAAGCATACTTCTAAAGCAATACTCGATTGATTTAAGGAGAAACGTGTAAATATTTTGGAGTGGCCTAATTAAAGCCCAGACCTTAATCCAATTGAGAATCTATGGTCAGACTTGAAAATTGCTGTTCACCAGAGGAAACCATCTAACTTTAAGGAGCTAGAGCAGTTTAGCCTTGAGGAATGGGCAAAAATCCCAATGGCCAGATGTGGAAAGCTTATAGAGAATTATCCAAAGCGACTTGCAGCTGTAATTGTCGCAAAAGGAGGCTCTATAAAGTACTGACTTCAGGGGGATGAATAGTTATGCACACTGAAGTGTTCAGTTATTTTGTCCTATTTGTTTTTCGCTTTGCAAAAAAGAGAAAACCAAATGTTCACAGTTGTAGGCATGTTCTTAACATAAACTGATGCAATCTCGAAAAAAAACCCCCAAAAAACGCCAAGGGGGTGAATACTTTTGCAAGCCACTGCAGCTAGTTCAGTAGATTTGTTTTTTATTTTTTTTATAATTTTGCAGAAACTGTTAATGATTTCTATTTACTGCTGATTTTGTTTGAAATATTTAGTTTAAAGACACAAACCAGGAGAAAAAACTAAAATAATGCAGCTTTTGCCTGAAAGGAAGGCTCTCACTTCCATCCCCAAAGTGGTCAATGCCATTAATCCATGGGGTTTTAGTATTATATCTTAGTTCTCCGTAACACATCCGTTGTTTATGTCTGTATGCGGTCCGTTTTTTAAGGTCATCGGCCAGCTTGCAGCTGCTCATTCTCCCCTGGTTTTCAGCATGAATGGTCACATCATGCCATCGTTCATTTTGAAAACTAGATGTTGCACAGATAGATTACGGCGTGGGAGATTATAGATTATTTTCACATCGGACAGGTGAGGGATATGGTTGGTTATTTTTGTTTTTTTTTACAGGGGCCATTGGCTTCAATGGATTAGGTGTAAAGGTGAGTATAATTGTGGTTTTTATTTTTTAATAAATGTGTAAAACAGGTAGTTGAGTTTTTTTCAAATAAAGGATTTTGTTCTTGCTGTTATTTCAAAACTTACTATGGGGTTAGTAATCGGGGCATCTTATAGACGTCTCTCCATTACTAACTGATGGGCTTGATTTCAGTTGGCAATACAAAGCTGACATCAACCCCAAAGCTATTACCTCACTTGCCACCGCACCAGGGCAAGTGGGAAGAGTGAGGCTAAGCGCCAGTATTGGCGCATCTTATTGATGCGCCATTTCTGGGGCCGCTAAGGGCTGATCTTATTAGCTTCGGAGGGGGCCAATGACCATAGCCCCTTCCCTGGCTATTAATATCAGCCCACATCTGTCTGTATAGCCTTTTCTCGGTAGAATTTATAGGGACACCCTACATAATTTTTTTTCTGGGGTCCCCCTGTAATCTAGCCAGTAAACACTAATCAAACAGCTGTGAGCTGTTATTAATGGCCAGGGAACATTTTTAGCTAATGGCTCCTTTCCTTGGCTAGCAATATCAGCCCCCAGAGGGTGGCTTTCCCTCTGCTGGTTATGAAAATTACATGGGAGCGCACACCATTTTTTTTATTTGATTCTTAATTTTACACAGGATATACACAGCTGGTGCTGAATAAAACTCCCATGATTGTCTCCTGGTCACGCGCCGATACATATCACATGGACGGCACATGGATGTGGAACACAGACACACAGACAGCAAACAGATACACGGATGTCACATGGATGTCACATACTACATACGAATTGCACACAGACACGGACCACGGATGCATGTTTTTCTCAATATTTGACATGAAATCAGAATAAACCGTTCCCGTTTTAGGTCAATTAGGATTACCATAATTTTTAATACATGCCAAATGCCAGAATAATGAGAGAGAGAGATTTTTTAAGGCATTTTTATTATTTACTGCAAAGTCAAAAGTTTACATACATTTCATTAGTATTTGGTACCATTGCCCTTAAACTGAATGCCTTGGGTTAAATGTTTGGGATATCCTTCCACAAGCTTCTCACAATAGGAATTTGGGCACATTCCTGTTGACAAAACTGGTGTAGCTGATCCAAGTTTATAGGTCACCTTGCTCGCATCTGCCTTTTCAGCTTTGCCCATAAATTTTCAATAGGATTGAGATCAGGGCTTTGTGATGGCCACTTCAAAACACTGACTTTGGTATCCTTAAACCACTTTGTTACCATTTTGGCAGTATGCTTTGGGTCATTGTCCATTTGGAAGACCCATTTCCCCCCAAGGTTTAACTTCCTGGCTGATGTCTTGAGATGTTGCTTCAGTATTGCCACATAATCTTCTTTTCTCACGATGACATCTATTTTGTGAAGTGCACCAGTCTCTCCTGCAGCAAAACAACCCGACAACATGATGCTGCCACCCCCGTGTTTCATAGTTGGGAAAGTACTCTTAGGTATTTAAGCTTCTCCCTTTTTCCTCCAAACGTAATGATGTTCATTATGCTCAAAAAGTTCAATTTTAGTTTCATCAGACCACATGTTTCCAAAAATTAAGGTCTTTGTTCTTGTGTGCATTTGCAAACATTAATCAGCTTTTTTATGTTTCTTTTGGAGTAATGGCTTCTTCCTGGCAGAGTGGCCTTTCAGCCCATGTTGATACAGTACTCGTTTCACTGTGGATATTGACACAATCTTACCAGCTTCTGCCATCATCTTCACTAGGCCTTTTGATTTTGTCCCTGGGTTGGTATGCATGCACATGTTGGACCAAAGCATATTCATCTCTGAGACACAGAACCTGTTTCCTTCCTGAGCGGTATGATGGCTGGACATTCCCATCTTGTTTGTACTTGCGTATAATTGTTTGTACAGATGAATGAGGCACCTTCAGGTATCTTGAAATTGTACCCAAGGATGAGCCAGACTTTGTGCAAGTCCACAATTCTTGATATCTTGATATAGTGATATATTGTTTAAAGGCATAGTAATCTTAGTGTATGTAAACTTTTGACTTTGCAGTAAGTAATAAAAATGCTTTAAAACATTCTCTCTCATTATTTTGGCATTTGGCAAATATTAAAAATTATGATAATCCAAATTTACCTAAAACGGGAAAGGTTTATTCTGATTTCATGTCAGATATTGAGAAAAACATGCATATGTGTCTTTTCATATAGTGTATGTAAACTTCTGGTTTCAACTGTAAGTATAAGTTTAGAAGTGGGATGAGTGTCTTCCCTCTAGACAAAAGCCTCATTTTTAACATTCTAACCTTTCTTCTCTGAGATTCACTTTGCAGATGCACCGTGTTAAATTCCTCAATTTTACCTAAGTCCTAAGCACTTAGACAGCCTTTGAATGGACCTTTCAAATTAGTTTATGTGAATGGTCAAATGATAGCATTTAAAGTTATACATATATGTGAATATCTTGAAATTGGAATATTATTATTTTTATCTTATTTGCCCAGAGAATTTGGCCACCTCGCTCTGGACATACTAGGAAATGCTTTCAAACTCAATGAGCGAATGGCAATGAAGCTTCTGACATATGAGCTAACGAACTGGAGCAACTCAACGTGCCTAAAACTGGCAGTGTCCGCTTCCCTACAAGCCTTTCTGTGCCACACATGCACACAGATGCTGCTTACAGACATGTGGATGGGGTGCTTGAAGATGAGGAGGAACTCTTGGTTCAAGGTGTAGTTTACAGTAATCAAATGATTGCATTGTAATATCCATGCATCCATGCAAGTTTCTAATCTAACATGTCTAAATGGTCATACTGATGTATATAAAAAAATCCGAGGCACCAGATGCTCAGAAAAAAATATGGTTTGTGGCCAAAAAGTTACTATATATTTTGAAAGTATGAAATAAAATGTCTTTTTTTCCAAGAAGAAATAAAGGACCTGGTGCCTCAGATTATTTGCAACTGCTTGAGTCAACTTGGTGTAAAGCCGCAGACATTTACCGATGGACGGAAGTGCATTTGAATCTTCTGTTGAAGTAAATGATCACACTGAGTAATAACATGAATATTATGAATTACTGGATGATACTTAGCCATTTGCTTTAGAAAACCTACTAATGACTGTGGTACCATACTCTCTTTTAAAGGTTGTTTTGGGAATTCTCTTGCCACCCTGCATCTTGATGTTGGAGTTTAAAACTAAGGCAGAAATGTCACATGTACCTCAGACACAGGATTTACACCAATTTTCCAGGTTGTATGTAGACACCCCTTCTCCTAATTTGAAGGTGGAACAAGTAGGAGTGAGTATTGCTTTTCTTCATAGTTACTGTAACATTATCTGTATATTTAGTATATGGTATATTATGTACAGTTAGGTCCAGAATTATTTGGACAGTGACCAAATCTTCATGATTTGGGTTCTGCATGCAATTATTTTGGATTTAAAATGAAACAACTGAGATGCAATTGAAGTTTTAGATTTTCAGGTTTAATTAAAGGGGTTGAACAATAATTCCCTATTGCCTAATTTAAATATGTAATAACAAAGGATAAAAAACCTTGAATAATACAGATGAAGTATGATGCCATAAAAAGTGCCCTCAAACACAGTATGATACCCCACCTTAAATTCCTCCACCGTACCCTCCACATACACAGTATGATGAAGACCCTACAGTACCCCCCTCCCTCAATCTCCCCGACAAAGAATGGTGACCCCATTGCATATGATTCTTCAACTGTAATCCCCACACAGCCCTCCATACAGTAAATTGTCCCCACATATTCCTCCATCCAGTATAATGGCCACAAAAAGTGCTCCATACACTAGAATGGGCCCCAAGTAGTCCTCCATACAGAATAATGGCCCACATAGTTCTCCATACAGAATAATGGGCCCCACATAGTTCTCCATACAGTATAATTGTCCCCACATATTCCTCCATACAGTATAATGGCCACAAAAAGTGCTCCATACACTAGAATGGGCCCCAAGTAGTCCTCCATACAGAACAACGGGGCCCTGCATTGCCTTTCATACTGTATAATGGCCCTACATAGTGCTCCATACAGCATAATAGACCCCACATAGTCCTCCATACAGCATAATAGGCCCCACATAGTCCTCCATACAGTATAATAGGACCCACATAGTCCTCCATACAGTATAATAGGCACCACATAGTCCTCCATACAGTATAAAGGGCCTCACATAGTCCTACATACAGTTTAATGGCCCCACATAGTGCCCACATAAAAAAAAAAAATACTCACCTCTGTCCGTTCCTCCGCTGCTCTCTTCATGATGTGTTCAGATACGCTGCACATCTCGGTACAGCAGGCACGTTCTAATGACGTCATCGCACCCACTGAGCTGACGCTCCCTCCTCCATCATTACTTTCAACTGTATTGGCCGATATAGTTGAAAGCGTGATATTGGGCAGGTGACGGCGTCGCAGGCCAAATATATTTAGGGGACCTGCCCGACATTGCAGGCCCAATATACTTGGGGGACCCGCCCGGCGTCTAGTGCCAAATATACTCACCCTGCAGGCCAGATTTGGCCCGTGGGTCAGAAATTGACATATGTACTCTACATAGATATCTCTGTTGAGAAAAAATAATCAAAACTGCACAGTTTAGCACTGTCTTTAGATGCACAGTGGGCCCAGTTTTCATGAAATCACATCCACTTTGCTTGGACAGTTAGTCCACATGCACATGTTGAGTATTTGGTGAGTTTTTAACGTCGGCATTTGTAAGGCAAAACCAGGAGTAGGTGATAAATACAGAAGTGGTGACGTGTTTTTATTATAGTTTTCCTTTGACTCTTCCACTCCTGGTTTTTGCTTAGAAATACTGAGGTAAAAACTCACCAAACACTCAATGTTTGCACGTGGCCTTAAACATAGCAGAATTTCTGTGCAAAAAAAGCAGCAGAAAAAACGCAGCATTTACACTGCATGTGATCATGGCATAAATGTCCAAGTAATGGCGATGTGACTTCTTATAATCCCCTGCCCCAGGTGCATTTGAACTGGTGTGGTTTTGATGCTTTTTATCTCTATAGGTTTCTTTGTGGAGCCTGAAAAAAACACATGTAAAAAAAATGCAGTTGGATTTTTAAGTGCGGAATCAAAGCTTTTCTGTAGTATAAAAACTAGTGTTGAGCGAACATGCTCGACACTGCTCGGTACTCGCCCGAGCATCACGCTACTCGGGATGTTCGGCGAGCACCGAGCATTTCCGGGTTACTCGGGCGGGAGCTCGGGTCTCCGCCCTGCATGTTTGGCGCTCTTTACAGAGCCAATGAACATGCAGGGATTGCCAGCCAGTCACTGTAATGCCGCAGCCATGTTGTTTGTGGGCATTACAGTGATTGGCTGGCCGCACAGCGTCACCTCGAGTATTTAAAACCGGGCGCCGCCATCTTGGACACAGTCGCTCCGGATCAGACAGTGTAGGGACAGCGCTGCTGATTTAGGGAGAGATATATCCTGCGAAATAGTTAGTGTAGGGTCTGTAAAGGCTGCCAGATCAAACAAACAGTCCTTCTCAGGACTAATATCCATCCCAGGTATATCAGGCAGGCAGGCAGGCAGGCTGTATAGGAGACGCAGTGGTTATGCCAGCAAACGCTGCATTACAGTCCTGTGTGCTGCTCCTGTTGCTGAAATTGCTGGACTTAGCTCCAGGTCCCGGGGGCCAGGAAAAATCCTTTTTTTTTATCTAAATCCTCTTTTTTTTTCCTCCTTCACAATGTACAAATACCCATCTTATTAACCTTTTGGTGCCCCCCCCCCCAAAAAAAAAAAAAAGTGTGCCTCTGATTTTTCAGACACAAATATATCTGTTGAAAATAGTCTGGTGTAGACCAGAGAAATAGAAGTGTGGTTTTGTAGTTCTATGGGCCATTTGTATCTAAAAAAAACAGTTTGAGTGTGTCGCTCACTGTTCAGCCGCAAATATATATATATTTTAAAAAGCCTGGTATACACCAGTAAATTATTACTGTGGTTTTGATGTTCCACGGTAAAACATCTCTATTATCCTGTTTTTGGCATTTTTTGCTGCATAAAAATAATAATAGTGTCTCCCTGATTTTTCAGACACAAATATATCTGTTGAAAATAGTCTGGTGTAGGCCAGAGAGACAGAAGTGTGCTTTTGCTGTTCCACGGTAAAAAATCTCTATTATCCTGCTTTTTGCATTTTTTGCTGTAAAAAAAAAAAAAAATAGTGTCTCCCTGATTTTTCAGACACAAATATATCTGTTGAAAATAGTCTGGTGTAGGCCCGAGAAATACAAGTGTGGTTTTGCAGTTCCACGGTACAAACCTCTGTATTATCCACTTTTGGGCCATTTGTATCTAAAAAAAACAGTTTGAGTGTGTCGCTCACTGTTCAGCCGCAAATATATATATATTTTAAAAAGCCTGGTATACACCAGTAAATTATAACTGTGGTTTTGATGTTCCACGGTAAAACATCTCTATTATCCTGTTTATGGCATTTTTTGCTGCATAAAAATAATAATAGTGTCTCCCTGATTTTTCAGACACAAATATATCTGTTGAAAATAGTCTGGTGTAGGCCAGAGAGACAGAAGTGTGCTTTTGCTGTTCCACGGTAAAAAATCTCTATTATCCTGCTTTTTGCATTTTTTGCTGTAAAAAAAAAAAAAAATAGTGTCTCCCTGATTTTTCAGACACAAATATATCTGTTGAAAATAGTCTGGTGTAGGCCCGAGAAATACAAGTGTGGTTTTGCAGTTCCACGGTACAAACCTCTGTATTATCCACTTTTGGGCCATTTGTATCTAAAAAAAACAGTTTGAGTGTGTCGCTCACTGTTCAGCCGCAAATATATATATATTTTAAAAAGCCTGGTATACACCAGTAAATTATAACTGTGGTTTTGATGTTCCACGGTAAAACATCTCTATTATCCTGTTTTTGGCATTTTTTGCTGTATAAAAATAATAATAGTGTCTCCCTGATTTTTCAGACACAAATATATCTGTTGAAAATAGTCTGGTGTAGGCCAGAGAGACAGAAGTGTGCTTTTGCTGTTCCACGGTAAAAAATCTCTATTATCCTGCTTTTTGCATTTTTTGCTGTAAAAAAAAAAAAAATAGTGTCTCCCTGATTTTTCAGACACAAATATATCTGTTGAAAATAGTCTGGTGTAGGCCCGAGAAATACAAGTGTGGTTTTGCAGTTCCACGGTACAAACCTCTGTATTATCCACTTTTGGGCCATTTGTATCTAAAAAAAACAGTTTGAGTGTGTCGCTCACTGTTCAGCCGCAAATATATATATATTTTAAAAAGCCTGGTATACACCAGTAAATTATAACTGTGGTTTTGCTGTTCCACGGTAAAAAATCTCTATTATTCAGGTTTTGGTAGTTTTTTCCGTAAAGAAAAACAGTAGTGTCTCCTGACTGTTGTGACACAAAAATATATCTGTTGAAAATAGTCTTGTGTAGGCCCGACATCCCAGTGTGGTTTCGCAGTTCCACAGGTCAAATCGCTGTACTATCCAGTTTTGGGCCTTTGGTATCTAAAAAAAAAAGCAGTTTGAGTGTGTCGCTCACTGTTCAGCCGCAAATATCTCTATTTAAAAAAGTGTGGTATACCCCAGTAAATAATAACTGTGGTTTTCCTCTTCCACGGTTCTAATCTACTCTTTATTACCCTTTTTCCATTGATAGTGCAAGTGTAAGCTATTTTACTTCATTTACAATGGGCAAGGCGCGTGGCAAGGGACGTGGAAGTGGACGTTCTGGTGATGGTTCGTGCAGAGGACGGGGCCGTGGCCAAGGTGAAAATGTGCCACAACCAACAGCCACATCTTCTCGCTCCCACTTCTTGACCGAATTACTAGGGAAGCACAGAACAACACCAGTATTGAGAACTGATCAGTGTGAACAGGTTATTAATTGGATAGCAGACAATACTTCCAGTTACCTGGGCACCACCACCTCCGGTCTGTCTTCCACACGGTCAACTCTTAGTAGCCGTGAGTCTCGACCGCGTACTCCTCCTCACCCTGATGCTCCTTCCTCCCACCATGCCGAGTGTCGTCAGACAGCAAGTGATCCCACACTTGGACACTCTGAAGAGCTGTTCGGTGGTCCATTTCCATATTTGGGCCCCTCGCCTGATACGCTTGAAGTGGTGGAAGAGGAGATCCCATGTTGCGATGCCCAAATATTTGAACAGCCACGGCCACAGGAAGTCGACGTTGGCAATCTGTCACAAGAGGTGGACGATGACGAGACACAATTGCCAGGAAGTGAGGAGGAGGATCGTGGTGCGCAAGTGGAAGAGGAGGAGGTGGTGGATGATCTAGTAACTGACCCAACGTGGAAGGAGGACATGCAGAGTGAGGCCAGCAGCACACAGGGGGAGGGAGGCAGAGTACCCCAACAGGCAGGAAGAAGCAGTGTGGTGACCGCAGACAGAAGGCAGGCAACCGTTCCCCGTAACACCAACACGAGGAACGTTGCCAGTACAAGCGGTAGGTCTTCCAGAGTCTGGAATTTTTTTAAAGACTCTGCTGATAACCCCAAAAAGGCCATATGTTCCACCTGCCATGCCAGCATCAGCAGGGGTGACAAAACTACCAGCCTGACCACCACCAGCATGATCAGGCACATGGCAGCAAAGCACCCGACTTTGTGGGGCGAAACCCAGGGTCCACGACCAGTGTCAGCGGGTGTCACCACTGCTTCTTCCACTGTTGTGCGTGCAATAGAACCCCCTGTTGTGTGTGCAAGGCAATCTCCTGTCCATACTGCATGTAAAGATGCCCCCTCCTCTCAGTCTTCACTTGTTATGGCAGTTTCTCAAGAAACAGCATCAACGTCCACGTCCACGTCCCACCGCAGCGTTCAATTGTCCATATCCCAGACCTTTGAACGAAAGCGGAAATTCGCAGCTAACGCCCAACAGGCCACAGTCCTAAATTCGCACATTTCACGACTGCTTGCATTGGAAATGCTGCCTTTTAGGCTGGTGGAGACGGAATCCTTCCGCATTCTTATGGCGGTGGCCGTCCCTCGGTACTCGGTCCCCAGCCGACACTATTTTGCCCGGTGTGCCATCCCCACACTACACAAGAACGTGTCCCAAAGCATCTGCCGTGCCCTCAACAACGCAGTTACTGGGAGAGTCCACCTGACAACGGATACGTGGACAAGTGCTTGTGGCCAGGGACGGTACATCTCTCTGACGGCACACTGGGTAAACATAATGGAAGCCGGGACCCAGTCGGACCTTGGGACGGAACACATCCTCCCCACACCGAGGATTGCGGGCCCTATGTCAGTCAGAGTTGCCCCCACAGTGTACAGCTCCTGCGCATCCTCCTCCTCCTCCTCCTCATGTTCAGCCTCCATCTCAGATATCACCACATCAGTTACAAGCTGGAAGCATTGCAGTACTGCCTCCGCCAAGCGGCAACAGGCTGTGCTGAAACTCATAAGCTTAGTTGATAAACCTCACACTGCTTGTGAGTTGTGGACAGCTGTGAAAGAGCAGGCAGATCTGTGGCTGAGACCGCTGAACCTACATCCCGGCATGGTCGTGTGTGACAATGGCCGTAACCTGGTGGCGGCTCTGAGGTGAGGTGAGATCACACACGTACCATGCCTGGCTCATGTGCTTAACCTCGTGGTTCAGCGGTTTCTTAAATCGTACCCCGAGTTGCCAGATCTGCTCGTGAAAGTACGCCACCTGTCAGCTCATTTTCGCAAGTCGGCTACAGCTTCTGCCGCCCTTGCTGTGTTGCAGCAGCGTTTGCAGCTTCCGGCACACCGACTGGTGTGTGATGTCCCCACACGTTGGAACTCTACCCTCCACATGTTGCAAAGGATTTGTGAGCAGAAGAGAGCAGTTGTGGAGTACCAGCTGCAACAAGGCCGTCGATATTCAGGTCAGACTCCACACATAAGACCTCAGGAGTGGACCTGGATGTCTGACATATGTACCATCCTGACAAACTTTGAGGAGGCCACCAAGATGGTGAGTGGCGATGACGCCATCATTAGTGTCAGCATCCCACTTGTCTGTCTTTTGCAACGCTCTCTGCAGAGAATTAAAGAGGAGGCATTGCAGCCAGAGTATGATGAGATGGATCAAGAAGCCGTAGCGGGCGATTACACACAGCCCAGCCTCATCTCATCCCAACGTGCATTGGGGGACAATGAGGGAGAGGAGGAGGAGGAGGAGGAAGAACAGGAGCTGCTATCATGCGTTGTAGACGGTAGTACTTGTACAAGTGTCATACCGTCGGTTCAGCGTGGGTGGCCTGAGGACAGGGGGGAGGAGGAAGAGGAGGAGGAGGAGGAGAGCATGGTCAGTCGTCATCTTGGTGAGGACACGGAAATCTTGCCCGTTACCAGTCTGGCACGCATGGCTGACTTTATGTTACGCTGCCTTAACCGTGACCCTCGCGTTGTCAAAATGTTGGGTGACAGTCATTACTGGTTGGTGACACTTGTAGACCCCCGCTACAAGGAGAACTTTCGCTCTCTTATTCCTGAGGTGGAGAGGTCTACAAAAATGGGGCAATATCAGAAGGCCCTTGCTGCAGAACTCTTAAAAAAATTCCCATCTGAACACGCTAGCGGCAGAGGTCACAGTTCGTTGCCCAACCAAGGCGTACAGGCGAGAGAGATGCAACTCCAATCCAGCTGAGGCAGGGGAACACTGTCAACGTTCTGGGACAGTTTTCTGACACCCACCCAGCTTACCGGCCCTGAGGCACGGGGTACTCTCACAAGGAGTGGAAAGTTTCAAAAGATGGTGAGGGAGTACCTTGCCGATCGTACCAGCGTCCTCCGTGATTCCTCTGTGCCTTTTAATTATTGGGTATCCAAGCTGGACACTTGGAATGAACTCGCTCTGTACGCCTTGGAGGTCCTGGCCTGCCCTGCCGCTAGCGTGTTATCGGAGGGTGTTTTTAGTGCCGCTGGGGGAATTATAACTGATAAGCGCACTCGCCTGTCAACTGACAATGCTGACAAGCTGACCCTTATGAAAATGAACAAGGGCTGGATTGGGCCAGACTTCTCATCACCACCAAATGACAGCAGAGTAACATAAAGTCAAATCCACTGTGTTATTTCGGGAGGTGTATTCACATGCACCGCTTCACACCCACACATGGGTATACGCTTCCTCGTTTCGGCTGTTTAATCTTCTCCTTATCCTCAGCCTCACCACCACTATACCATCAGGGTGCCAGCATTGCAAGTTGCTCCGTCCTAATTTTTGGCAGCTTTTGCTGGGAAAGCATAAGCAAATACTATGGGACACCCACTCCCCAATAATGGGACTTATGTTTGTAATATGCTGTACTGCTTGGCTCTTGTAAGGGGCATTGCAAGTTGTTCCGTTCTAATTTTTGGGAGCTTTTGCTGGGAAAGCATAAGCAAATACTATGGGAGACCCACTCCCCAATAATGGGACTTATGTTTGTAATATGCTGTACTGCATGGCTCTTGTAAGGGGCATTGCAAGTTGCTCCGTCCTAATTTTTGGCAGCTTTTGCTGGGAAAGCATAAGCAAATACTATGGGAGACCCACTCCCCAATAATGTGACTTATGTTTGTAATATGCTGTACTGCATGGCTCTTGTAAGGGGCATTGCAAGTTGCTCCGTCCTAATTTTTGGCAGCTTTTGCTTGCAAGGCATAAGCAAATACTATGGGACACCCACTCCCCAATAATGGGACTTATGTTTGTAATATGCTGTACTGCATGTGATGCGCCCCCTGGGCCGTGTGTACACGTGTGTGGGATACCCGGTGCCGGGTGTCTGGGGTCTGTAGTCTCCGTGGCGGTGACCCGTTCCCGTGGCTCAGGCTGGTCAAACCAGTGGCAATCTTTCTTAGGTTTTGAGGTTAATTGTCCGACTGCGCCACACGTGGATTGCGGTCAGGGAGTACCACCGCTGCGAGGCAGACCGCTGAGGCTGGTGTTGTGAGCGCAGCATAAAATGGGATAACTCCCCTCGGGAGGAGTATAGCCTCAGGGCAGTGAGTGTGGATGATGGGGGTGATGGGGCACGAGCGCAGCAGGAATGACTCAGAGTCTTTGCAGTGCAGTTCAGGGTCTTTACTGATGACTATAAGGTAGACCCTCCCGGGAGTACTGGCTAGCATAAGAGGCCTGGTCAGGCTGTGAGCAAGCCGGAGTTCCCCTGGACAGGTGGAGTTGTTGGCCTCCCCGTCTGTCTGCACTCTTCCTGGCTACCTTGCTGTAAGCGGGTAGAAGTAGCCCACGTCCCTGAGTGTACCGTGTAGTACTCACCCGTATGGCTGGTGACTTGGGGCCTTCTGTTAGCCTCCGCTCCACGACGGCGGTGCTGGTCCCTTGCTTGTGACTGAGCCTCCGGGCTTCTATGGCCAGAGGACCTGAAATCCCCTGCCGGCTGGTTTCTGCTGCTGGATATATAAGTCCTCACAGCTTCGGACTCCTGTGTCCGGTTCCTATTGTCTTCTGCCAGGGCGAGCTCTGCTCAGCTTCCAGCCCCTCGTCTTTAGCTCCTAGCTCCTACAGAGCTCCTTGCTGTTACTTTCCCTTGCTCTCACTCTGACTCTGACTGTTCTCTGTTGTCTGACTCACTCAACCCCACCCCAGATCCAGTTTATAAGGGCAGAATTCTCCCCTCCCAGGACTGGGGCAGGAGGATGTTGCATGTTTAAGGGATCCTGACCAGGAAACCTCCCACTTGCTCTCCGACGTAATCTCTATTACTGTGGTGACCAGACCCCTGGGGTGCCACACATGGCTCTTGTAAGGGGCATTGCAGTACCTCATAATTTTGGGAAAGCATTCCATTCACTGCTTAGGCCAACAGTGCACAGGAGACCCAGTTGCTATAAATGGAAAAAAAGGTTTAGTTAACGCCCTCTGACCTCCATGTCATTTCCAAGGGGCATTGGAGTGCCTCGAAATTTTTGGTAGGCATTGCACTCACTGTATGCCCTATAACTGTGTAGCCGAACCGCTCCTTTTGTTACAGAAACATATCCTACAAGACATATCTGGTTGACTGGCCTGATATTGATGTGAATGGTCCCTGTTCCTCCTGCTCTTTCTCCTTTGCCACTAACTTATCCATCATTTATCACCTGAAGCTTTGTTTTAACGGGAGTCATAGAACTTGGATAGTAGCAGGAAAACATCCAGCAATCCTCGGAGGAGGTAGGATATGCGCCAAAACGCTGACCTCCTCAGGCCTAGCCGCTACTACATACATGCGCTTGCATTACAACAAAACAAAGCAGATGCTAACTTCTATCATCCTCATCATGCTCCTCACCTTGGCACTCTCAACTCCCCTGATGGAGAAGCCAGGGCCCACCGGAGGAGTCTGATAGTCCGGTGGGCTCGGCCAATGCTGCCCTAAAGCAGGCCAGGCTAAGAAAAGTGTGGGAAAGATTACCGGTACAAACAGGGGTGGCTGGGGACCGAGTATGGACACCCGGCCACCCCCTGGAGGCTGGGGAGCAAGCTGGGACACCCGGCCACCAGGCGGCTGGGGACTGAGTATGGATACCAGGCCGCCGACACAGCCATGGCGTGGTGGTCAGATTCCGCCTCCACATGCCTAAAAGGCCAAATTTAAAGTGCAAGCAAGCAAGCAGTATGGTATTGCAGCCTGGGGGTGGGTAGGTGGCAGGCTGCATACTTGCGCTTGCATTGCAAGGAATGGGAGAGGTACAATTGAACACTGCCCTGGGACAAGGACTTGAATGGGGATAGTTGCAAGTCTGCAACGACAGGTGCAAGGTGGGAGGCATCTTTGCATGTACCATGAACAGGGGTTTGGCATGCACACACTACAGCGGAATAGGCTCTCCTTCCCACTAAATGCACTGGGGAGGGCACAGGAAATGTTTTGGTATACGCGCTTAATCTTATGTATAAGGCACACCAGGACAAATAGGGGCGGCTGGGGACTGAGTATGGATACCTCGCTGCCGAAGCAGCCATGAGGTAGTGGCCAGCTTCGGCCTCCTCTAAACTAAAAGGCCCCATTTCAAGTGCAAGCTAGCAGTATGAATTGCAGTCTGGGGGTGGGTGGGTGGCAGGCTGCACACTTACACTTGCATTAAAAGAAAACATAGCAGATGCTAACTTCTGTCATCATCATCATGCTCCTCACCTTGGCACTCTCAAGTCCGCCGATGGAGAAGTCAGGGCCCACCGGAGGAGTCTAGTTCTCTGGTGGGCTCGTCCAATGCTGCCTAAAGCAGGCCGGGCTAAGAAAAGTGTGCGGGGGGATGTTCCAAGGAGAAATGAGGGCAGCTGGGGACCATTTATGGACACCCGACTGCCCCCAGGCGGCTGGGGACCGTCTGGACACTTGGCCGCGGGGCGGCTGGGGACTGAGTATGGACACCCGGCCGCCGGGCGGCTGGGGACTGAGTATGGATTCCAGTCCGCCAACACAGCCATGACGTGGTGGCCAGATTCCGCCTCCACATGCCTAAAAGGCCCAATTTCAAGTTCAAGCAAGCAAGCAGTATGGTATTGCAGCCTGGGGGTGGGTGGGTGGCAGGCTGCATACTTGCGCTTGTATTGCAAGGAATGGGGGAGGTACAATTGAACACTGCCCTGGGACTAGAACTTGCATGGGGATAGTTGCAAGTCTGCATCTTCTGATGCGGCAAGGATCACTTATGATGGGCACACTTTTAGACAGTGACCTGGGAGTCAGAGATGCTTCCAGGGGTCTTCCCCATGCTGTTCCCATGTCTTTTCAGCACTTTATGCATGTGTCACACAGCACATGGCCAGATAAGGTTGTAAAATGTTAAAATGACATTTCCCGGTGAATGCATTTGTCATAGTTGAAAGCAATACAAAAGTGCAAAAACGCATAAAAAATGCTACTTGTGAACATAGCCGAAGGTGTGGAGGAGTATTTTTGTTTTTGGTCATTTATTTTAACTTATACACAAGTCTTTTCCCTGGAAAGGATGTTCCTTAACATATTTCAGAGGAAAAAAGTTTCACTTTCGTTTTATTGTGAGCCTGTAAAAGTGGCTTAATACCTCTGACCACGTTGTTGACAGCAGTGACCTGGGGGTCAGAAATGCTTCCTGGGGCGATCCCCATGCTGTCCCCATGTCATTTGAGCACTGTCACTATCGTTTTGGGCACTTGTTAGGCTTTTAAAAGACTGCCGGGGGTTACACCGCAAAAATGCTCGAGTCTCCCATAGACTAACATTGGGCTCGTTGCTCGGGTCGAGCACCCCAGTATCACGGCGAGCTCGGCCCGAGCTTCGAGCACCCGAGCATTTTAGTGCTCACTCAACACTAATAAAAACACATTAAAAACGCGACTTTGCACTTGCACTAAATAAGCTTCAAATAATGGGGAAAAGGCATAAACAATGCAGCAAACTCGCAATAAAGAAAGAAAATGATTAGTGATGTGTGGTGTGAACACCTGTAGAAAACGTGCAGGAAAAAAAGCAGTAGCAAAGAAACAGCATTTACACTGCATGTGAATATGGACTCAGTGTTAGATTTTATTATGAGTTTAATGGAGAAAAAATAATTAAGCACACAATTTTTTTTATACTCCATTTACTGATCACCAAATCTGATCGCTGTGTTGTGCAGGTCATTACGATTACAGGGACACTAAATATGTCCATGTTATTTGCTGATTTGTGTTTATTACTTTTTTAAAAAGCACATTAAAAACATCATTATTATAATTGTATTCGATTATATTTTAGTAATCTTATAGGAAGAAAAGAATATGACTTTTTCTTTACCTCTAAAATACAGGGACATAGAAATACATGGCTATATACAGATGTATCTCTATGAATCAGTATAATTTGCCTGTTGGGTCAGAGTTTGCAATGCAAGGCTTATAGCTTTAGCTGCTGCCTGAAATTCTAGAGGTTGTGGGTTCAAATCTTGGGGAGACCAAAACACAAGAAACAAAAATAGCATTTTTATAATTGTTTTTATTAAATTTTAATACAGTTATAGGAAGAAAAAAAAATACAAAAAATACTTTTGTTTTCCCTTTAGAATACAGGGACATAGAAATGCACTGCTTTATAGAGATGTATCTCTATGTACCAGTATAATCTGCCTGTGAGTTCAGAGTCTGCAATGCAGCTCAAGTATACCAAATTCTCTTGTGCTGGTCACAGCAGTCTGTGGCTCATGCTTGTAGCTGCTGCCTGCGATAGAAACATTGTGGGTTTGATTCCCAGAGAAACCAGATCACAAGAAGAGAAGATAAATTGTTTATTTAAATAATGTAAGTGCAGTGGAGGAGTTACTACAGAGTGATGGAAATCTGCAGGAGAGAGAAAGTGAGTGAGAGAAAGTCAGGGCAAAGTCCTTAAGTGCCGGGACTGCGTGGGACTGAGCTCTCAGATCGGGGTGGTCCCGCTGAATCCGGGACGGTTAGGAGCTGTGGTTTTGGGTCATTGTCCATCTGTATTGTGAAACACCGTCCAATCAACCTTGCTGCTTTTGGTTGAATCTGAGCAGAAAGTATGGCCCTATGCACTTCAAAATTCACCCAACTGCCTCTGTCTTCATTCACATCATCAATATACACTAGTGACCGAGTGCCATTGGAAGCCATGCATGCCCATATCATAACACTGCCTCTACTCATTGCCTCCACTGTGTTTTACAGAGAATGTGGTTTGCTTTGGATCATGATCAGTTCCAGGGCTTCTCAATACTTTCTTCTTCCCACCATTCTTGTACTGGTTGATCATAATTTCATCTGTCCAAAGAATGCTTTTTCAGAACTGGTCTGACTGCTTTAGATGTTTTTTGGCAAAGTCAAATCTGGTCTTTCTATTTTTAAGGCTGATTAATAGTTTGCACCTTGTGGTGAACCCTCTGTATTTGCTTTCATGAAGTCTTCTCTTTATGGTAGACTTAGATACTGAAGCACCTGCATCCTGGAGAGTGTTCTTCACTTGCATGGATGTTGTGAAGTGGTCTTCCTTCACTATGGAAAGGATTCTGCGATCATCCACTACAGTTGTCTTCCGTCGATGTCCAAGCCCTGTCGTGTTCTCAAGCTCACCAGTACACTCTTTTTTTTTTTTGCAGTATGTACCAAACTGTTAATATGGCCACTCCTAACATTTCTGCTATCTCTCTGATGGGTTTCTTCTTTTTTTCTTTAGCCTAATGATAGTCTGTTTCTCTTCGATTGAGAGGTCCTTTGACCATATGTTGTGGGTTCTCAGCAACAGCTTCCAAATGCAAATGCCACACCTGGAATCAGCTTTAGACCTTTTACCTGCTTAATTTATGATGGATTAATGAGGGAATAGCCCATGCAGACCATTAAAGAGCTTTTGAGATAATTGTCCAATTACCTTTGGTCGTTTTAAAAAGAGGCAGCTACATATTAACCCCTTAACAACATTAGACGTACTAATACGCGTCTGTGCCCTGGGACTTAAGAGCCAGACCCTTATTAGTACGCCATGGGGATCGCGCGCGCACACAAGCTGTGTGGGCGCGACCGCCGCCGGGTGTCAGCTGATTGTCACAGCTGACACCCGGTACTATGTGCAGGGAGCGGTCACGCACCGCTCCCAGCACATTAACCCCCGCGATGCTGCGATCGAAGTCGATCGCAGCATTGCGGTGGCAAGGGGAGGTGATCACAGATACTCACCTCCTCTTCCGGCTTCCAGCGCTGTCTGCCGTGGCTTCCAGGATGTTGCCATGATGACCCGATGTCATCATGACAACATCCGGGTCACCAGACAGCAGGAAGATTTTTTGCACATGCGCAGTGCATCTCCAAACAATCTTCTCCCTGTCCAGCGCTGACAGCCTGCATGGCACAGGGATGGTGGTGCATTCCTGTGCATTGCAGGCGACCAGAGAAAAAAATGTGAAAGTCCCATAGTGGGACAAAGTAATAAAGTATAAAAACTATCAGAAAGTGAAAAAAAAAAAAAATTTGTAAAAATAAAAAAAAAAAAAATACAAATAATCCACCAAAAATAAAAATATAATGTACCCATCAATAAATATTATTATAAAAAAAACAAAAAAAAACAATAAAAGTACACATATTTGGTATCGCCGCGTCCGAAACAACCTGACCTATAAAACTGTCCCACTAGTTAACCCCTTCAGTTAACACGTTAAAAAAAATAAATAAAAAACGAAGCAAAAAACAATGCTTTATCACCATACCGCCAAACAAAAAAATGGAATAGCACGCGATCAAAAAGACAAATATAAATAAAAATGGTACCGCTGAAAACGTCATCTCATCCCGCAAAAAACAAGCTGCCATACAGCTCCATCAGCCGAAAAATAAAAAAGTTATAGCTCTCAGAATAAAGCTATGCTAAAAAATAATTTTTTCTATAAAATTGCTTTTATTATGTAAAAGTGCAAAACATAGAAATACGATATAAATGTGGTACCGCTGTAAACGTACTGACCCGAAGAATAAAGCTGCCTTATCAATTTTACCACACGCAGAACAGAATAAAAAAAAAAACAAAAAAACAATTCCTGAATTGTTGGTTTTTGTTTATTCTGCCTCCCAAAAATCGGAATAGAAAGCGATCAAAAAATGTCACGTGCCTGAAAATGGCACCAATAACAACGTCAACTCATCCCGCAAAAAACAAGCCGTTACATGACTGTCTGCCAAAATCTGGAAAAATTATACCTCTCAAAATATGGCGATGCAAAAACTAGATTTTACAAAAAATGCGTCTTTTAGTGTGTGACAGCTGTCAGTCATAAAAACCCCATATGATTGTGGTATCGCTGTAGTCTTACCGACCCGAAGAATAAGGTCGTCTAATCACTTATACCGCATGAGGAACGGCGTAAAAAATAAACTCTCAGGTTAGGGTTGTGCTAGGGTTAGGGTTGTGCTAGGGTTAGGGTTGTGCTACGGTTAGGGTTGTGTTAGGGTTAGGGCTGGGGTTGGGGTTAGGGTTGGGGTTAGGGTTGTGATGGGGTTGGGATTTTTTTCAAAAGTAAGAAAAAAAGATGACGATATGGCGACTAGTGTTGAGCGCAAGTGCTCGCTACTTGAGTTTGCATCAGGTGTTCTGGTATGCATTGAGTATCGTGGGTATTTGAGTGACATGCTCGAGTCTCCGCTCCATATGCTTCACGGCCCAAAAAACTTTGCGGGTATTGCCTGCCATGCACGAGCGATCCCCGCATGTTTTTTTTGGGTGTCTAATAACCGTGAAACATCCGGGCGGGGACTCGAGCAAGTCACTCGAGCACACGCAGTACATGGTGCATACCTGAGTACCCGATGCAAACTCAAGTAGCGAGCACTTGCGCTCAAGACTAATGACAACTTATTCAATATGATGACCTAATGTTATCAAATTCTGTGTCGTACCTCTGGGTTCAAAATGTTCACTATACACCTTAATAAAATCCTTGAGGGGTATAGTTTCCAAAATGGAGTCACTTGTGGGGGAGCTCCACTGTTTAGGCACATCAGGGGCTCTCCAAACGCGACATGGTGTCCACTAACAAATTGAATGGAAAATCGTCTCAAATTGTTAGCGGACGCCATGTTGCGTTTGGAGAGCCCCTGCGTGCCCAAACTTTGGAGCTCCCCCACAAGTGACCCCATTTTGGAAACTAGACCACCCAAGGCACCTATCTAGATGCATAATGAGCACTTGGAACCCCCAGGTGCTTCACAAATTGATTCGTAAAAATGAAAAAGTGGAAAAAAAAATACTTTTTCATTTTTACGAATCAATTTGTGAAGCACCTGGGGGTTGCAAGTGCTCACTATGCATCTAGATAGGTGCCTTGGGTGGTCTAGTTTCCAAAATGGGGTCACTTGTGGGGGAGCTCCAATGTTTAGGCACACAGGAGCTCTCCAAACGCGACATGGTGTCCGCTAACAAATTGGAACCATGTCGCGTTTGGAGAAGCCCTGTGTGACTAAACATTGGAGCTCCCCCACAAGTGACCCCATTTTGGAAACTAGACCACCCAAGGCACCTATCTAGATGCATAGTGAGCACTTGGAACCCCTAGTTTCCAAAATGGGGTCACTTGTGGGGGAGCTCCAATGTTTGGGCACACAGGGACTCTCCAAATGCAACATGGTGTCCGCTAACAAATTGAATGGAAAATCGGCTCAAATTGTTAGCGGACACCATGTTGCATTTGGAGAGTCCCTGTGTGCCCAAACATTGGAGCTCCCCCACATGTGACCCCATTTTGGAAACTAGACCCCCCAAGGCACCTATCTAGATGCATAGTGAGCACTTGGAACCCCCAGGTGCTTCACAAATTGATTCATAAATATGAAAAAGTGATTTTTTTTTCACTTTTTCATTTTTGCGAATCAATTTGTGAAGCACCTGGGGGTTCCAAGTGCTCACTATGCATCTAGATAGGTGCCTTGGGGGGTTTAGTTTCCAAAATGGGGTAACTTGTGGGGGAGCTCCAATGTTTGGGCACATCAGGGGCTCTCTAAACGCAACATGGCGTCCGCTAATTATTCAAGCAAATTTTACAATCAAAAAGTCAAATGGCGCTCCTTCCCTTCCGAGCCCTGCCGTGCGCCCAAACAGTGTTTTTTCCCCACATATGGAGTAACTGCGTGCCCAGGGGAAATTGCACAACACATTTTGGGGTCCATTTTTTCTTGTTACCCCTGTGAAAATAAAAAAAATTGGGTCTAAAGTAACATTTTTGTGAAAAAAGTTAAATGTTCATTTTTTTATTCCACATTCCAAAAATTCCTGTGAAGCACCTGAAGGGTTAATAAAGTTCTTGAATGTGATTTTGAGCACCTTGAGGGGTGCAGTTTTTAGAATGGTGTCACTTTTGGATATTTTCTGTCATAAAGACCTCTCAAAGTGACTTCAAATGTGATGTGGTCCCTAAAAAAATGGTTTTGAAATTTTGTTGGAAAAATGAGAAATTGCTGGTCAAATTTTAACCCTTATAGCTCCCTAACAAAAAAAAATTTTGGTTCCAAAATTGTGCTGATGTAAAGTAGACATGTGGGAAATGTTATTTATTAACTCTTTTGTGTGACATATCTCTCTGATTTAAGGGCATAAAAATTCAAATTTTGAAAATTGCAAAATCGAAGAAATTTTACCACAATCATGAAGTACAATATGTCATGAAAAAAGAATCTCAGAATCAGGGGGATCCGTTGAAGCGTTCCAGAGTAATTACCTCATAAAGGGACAGTGGTCAGAATTGTAAAAATTGGCCTGGTCATTAACGTGCAAACCACCCTCGGGGGTTAAGGGGTTAAAGAGCTGTAATTCCTAAACCCTTGCTCCAATTAAGATGTAAATACCCTCAAATTAAAGCTGAGAGTCTGCACTTTAAGCCCATATCAATTATACACAGTGGAGAAAAAGTGTTTGCCCCTTTCCTGATTTCTTATTCTTTTTGCATGTTTGTCACACTTAAATGTTTCAGATCACAAAACAAATTTAAATATTAGACAAAGATAAAACAAGAAAACACAAAATGCAGTTTTTAAATGAAGGTCTTTATTATTAAGGGAAAAGAAATCTAATATTATTAAGGGAAAAGAAATCCAAACCTACAGTGCCCTGTGTGAAGAAGTGATTCCCCCTTCCTTAAAACATAAATTAACTGTGGGTTATCACATCTTTGGGAAGCGGAGTTCAACTTCCCTAGCCACACACACCACTGTAACTGAATATGTTTTGGTAAACGGCTAAAATGCTAAAACTTGTGTCACTGCCAAATATTTCTGGACCTAATTGTAAATCTGTGTGTAACTGTAATTAACAGCCCCTAAGACAATTTAATACGTACACAAACTCTTCTTTGGGGGGGTTACATGACCTTTGAGACCCCCGCCAATCCTGCTGGGCTGCCACACTTCTTCAGTACTATGTCCCATCAGTTTTTCCATGTACAATGGGGCTCTTAACAGCCAGACACCTTGAAAAGAGCCTCACTGCAGTGGATTCCCAGGATTGTCCCTTTTCAGATAAAAACTGTGAAGGTAATATAGACTGTGGTCGCTTTTTTCTCAGGATTGGTGGGAGGTCACATATCTCAGATGCCCATCGATTATTAAGTGATGGCATATTCTAGCAATATTCCATCACACTCTCAGGATGGGAATAACCTTTGAAGAATTAATCAGCACAAATTTTTGGACCTATCCAGGTGAATTAAAATAAATCACTTACTGCCATTACCAATAACCTCTCAATTGATCATTATCACAAATTACCCTCATTGGGTTAGGGTAACCATCAATTTAACCATATGGAAATATTGTAAATTATTACATAACCATCACATATATTATTATTTCTAAACTACTATGGATGTTACAAACCATCCCTTACCAATAAACCACACCGGCATTAAAAATGTAGGAAGTTGATAAAGTGGCTATAAAGGTGAGAAGGGGGCATTTTGATATCTCCAACAAAGGCGCCATAGTAGTGAAAGCAACATGCCCCAGCCTCCCTTGTATAGTCACTCTATCATCTTCAATCAATGTCAGGGTAGCTTTTAACTTAGTGATGGTATATTATCTGTGTGGTATGGAGAAAGCCATGTTTATTGTGCTGGTGTTTTCATTATGAACAAGGAATTGTGTAAAAATGGGTCTTTTACTACATAAAAGCTTGAAACCAGTCAGCACTTATCCTAATCTTTTTTTTTAGCAAAGCTTCGATGCTGAAAAGGGAGAAAATAATTCCACAGAAGAAAAGAGTCATGTACAAGGAAGCCTGTCTGTAACTAGAAAGATCTGCGAGTTCTACACTGCCCCTATTGTCAAGTTCTGGTTTCACACGGTAAGTAGTGTTCTATAGCTTGGGGTCACGTGTTGAATAATGTACTATAGAAATATATTTTTAAGCCTATATTCTAGTTTTATACATTGATTCTTTTGTCATGGTTACTTTGTAGATGGCGTACTTGCTTTTCCTTATGCTATTCACATATATAGTGTTGGTGAAGATGGAACCAGTGCCCAGTGTCCAAGAATGGCTGGTCATCACTTACATCTTTACTAATGCTATTGAGAAAGTCAGAGAGGTAAGTAGTGTTAGTACAGTCAAATGAAAACTAGGTGTCATTTGTACAATTAATAGAAATTGTCTTATATGTTTGATGAGTCCAGCTGCTAAAACCTTCCGATCAACTGTACTCAGAAAGCTTGGCGGGAAGTATTTGACTCCCCCTATAGCTTCACCACAAAATGAAAAAAACATAACACAATTGGTGGCCTGTACATCTAATGAATGGACATGTTGAGCAAACAATGCTCTCCTAAGTTTCCAAATAAGACAACCCCTATCTTGTACAATTACATTGCTTCCCAACTTTTCTGCTGTAGTCATTCTTACTCGTGCTTGACATTCGAGTTGTCGTCATACTCATATTTTTTCAAAATCACGAAAGGACAGCAATGTGTCAATACATCTTGAAGCTGGAATCACACATGCATTTTTTTTTAAGCCAAAGTTAGACATGGATCCATTATGTGTATTTCATGCCAAAATGCCCAATCAAATCTGTCCACATATAGTAAATTTCTGGTAAGAAAACTCCAAGATGTTCTCGCTGATCATAAACATTTAGATAGAGATAATGTGTATGTTTAATGCACCACAGCTATTTTATTTTATTTTACTACAGGATTGGTGTCAGTAATAGAAGTTCTTTACCCCTAGTATTATACTCACAAGCTGCAGTCTTCATCTGTTATCGTCACCGCTCTGGTCGTCTTCTGCAGTTTGTGAGCTGTCAGTGTTTGCAGGGCAATCCAAAAGTCACTGCTCAATGTAAGTCTAAGAAAGTCAGACTGCTTGTGACCATTACCTCTGACTTCCTGTCAGACAGATGTTGCTGTCACAAGATGGTGGAAAAGGACCGGAGCAGCACTGGGAAGAGCAGGAGACGGTGGCTGGTAAGTATATTACTAGGGTCAGGGAAGTTACATTATCAATACCACACCAGCATTGAAATAAAAAAATGCTGGAGTGATGCTTGAACACCTTTCCGACCTTGGACGTATAGGTACTTCCAAAGTCGATCTTCCTCCCTGAGCCCCCTGTATCTTTTCCGGCACATGACAGCTGATTTGATCATCTGTCATGTGCCTCTAACATCCGCGGGAAGATCACGATCCACCATGCAGCTGTTAACATATTAAATGGAATCTATCATCCCCTGGGAGTATATAACCTATTAATATGGGCATACCGGTGACAGAAATGTAAATCTGTTTATACCTGTATAAAAACACATAAACAAACATCTGAGCCGAATATTTTGCAAAATTGTTATTCATATATTTTGTATGCACATACAAAAGTTAACATTTACTCTGGCTATTTATATTTCTAAAGATGTTTGTTTAGAGAGGACCTGTTGGGACTAGAGATTAGCGAACATGTTCGAAAAACATTCGCCAATTTCAAATTCGGCACAAACTTTGCACATTCGGATTTGTGATCGGACACCTGAGCGTTTTTACTTAAAATCGTCCAAATTCGGTTAAAGTCCGAATCAAATGATTGCGTTTCCACTACAGTATTTTCAGCACTTTGGCTAGGATAGTGGTACTGTATGATGAGCAGGGAGACGTGTTTGATGAGGGAAAGGAATGGGGAGAGGTCAGAGGTGCGGCGTGCTTGTAATCTAATTTTTTTCCCCTAATTTAATGTGTGCAAATTGCGGCTAGCCAATCTGGGCACAGGAACCATCCACATCCAGACTCAAGGGCTTGCATCATTGGCTGCTGAAATCACTTGTCCCTCGCTATATAAAAAGCGGGCATGTTATTGTAGCACCATTTTGTGAGTATAACAGGTCAGAGAGGCTGCTCCTGCATACTGAGCGATTTTAGATAGTTAGCTAGGCGGTTGCTTTTAAGTCAGATAGTTTAGATAGCTAGGGTCCACTGTAGCTGAGAAATCGACCTTCCAGCTGATTTTTTTTTGTTCTATTAGTGAGGTCCAGACAAAGACAGCAGGGCACATTTCAGCATACAACTCTGTTGTGCACTGCTTCTATTGTGCTCCATGCACGAGTACACCTTTAAAAATCAAATTTTTCCTGTTACTAACATGATACAGCATGCTATATCTCAACTTGTCATTTTGTGGCGGTGAAATTCAGCCGTGTGCAGAGCTCGTTCAAAGTAAAAAAAACATTTTTTTTCTGTTACTAATGTGATACAGCGTGCCACATCTCAGTTTGAAAAAAAATAATTTCTTCTGTTACTAACATGATACAGTAGGGGAGATCTCAGTTTGAAATTGTTTGGAGCATATATTCTATTTAATACGGGCCTCATCCACAGTAGAAAATCTAATTTTGTTTTGCTAATAGCGTGCTCCAACCACACTATCTGAGCAACATGAGTGGGAAAAAGCGAGGTCGTGGTGGAAGGAGGAATAGTCTTGGTGTTGAAGGTATCCGTTGGGTAGGTGGTAATGTTAGTGAAAGCACTAGTGAACCAACACTGTCCTATCCAAAGACAACTGACAACTTCTTTTACTGGACGGGCTACTCCACTTCCTTTATTTGGCAGCCGCACAGCGGTACGCCTTGTAGATGAGGGCCAGAAAGAGCATGTGCTCCAGTGGATGGCAAGCGATGCATCAAGTGGCCTCTCCTCCTCTTGCTCCACCTCAACATCACACACAGTACAGTCCTCAGAGTTGGCACCCCAATTACCCTTGTTTCCCCCCGTGTCACAACTCTCCAACCACCCAACTGACTGTAGGGAACCACAGATGGGTGAGTCTGCAGAGCTGTCCACACATTCTATGCCATGGGCATCAGAAGTGTACTCCACAGATCCACAGACTCAAGAGAAGGAAAGCGTTGTGCACCGATGCCCACATTTTTTTTAGGTTGAATCCGGGGCAGGACAAAGTAGGGTCCGAGCAGCAACCTGACCCTCATCACCAGACGTTAACCCCGGGGGGGGGGGGGTGGAGTGATCCGGATGAGATTCACATACCTGAGGCTCACGCAGACTGTACTGTGCTGGGAATGGGAGAACAGAGAAGATGATGAGGATGATGATGAGGTTGTAGATCCCACTTGGTGTGAACCCAGAGGCACGCAGCTGAGTAGCTCATCTGAGGAGGTGGAAGAGGAGGAAAATGAAGAGGTTACGTTGCGCCCTATGGCACAGACATGGATTAATGTAACCACGACGAGCACTGCATCCTTAGCCACAACTGTTGCTGTGGCCAGCAGCGGTCGCGGGTCTGCAGCTCGCAGGGGCAGCAAGGGACCTTTTCTGACACCGTAAAAGATGAGCCAACTTGCGTTATCTGCCAAATTTGCAAAAAAAGACTCAGTAGAGGGAAAAGTGCAATAATTTGACTACTACATGCATGAACCATCACATGCGAGATCAACATGTGTTACTCTGGCAATTTCACTGCGATAAAATGCGGACCAGCTTGCCTCACCAACCATCATCCTCCCCATCAACCGCATCTGCTGCTTCTTCCTCCTCTGTCACCGTGCCAAGTGTTGTCACGCAGGTGTCCGATCGCAGAACCTCCACTTGTTGTTTACTCGCTCCAGTCAGCTGTAACGAATGTGGACATGCCTGCTGTTTTTGTTCAATGAGCACAGCACATCTTTCTGAATCTTTCTGAACTCAGTGATTGGCTGCAGCAGTGATGTCAGCTGTGGACATGTGCTGTCGTTTCAACTACTATTTTAAAAGTGGAATTCCCCTTTAATTAAAAATTAAATTATTTAAAAAAAAGTAATATAAATAATTAATTTCAAAAAGATCAGAGCTTCTATAATTATAAGAATGATGGTCTACAAAATGGGATAAAGGTACTGTACTGTGTTGGTAAACTAATATAAAACATACGTGTTGCCAGAAGTATACCTACAATTAAGACAAGCAAAAGTATCAAAAAAGAGTTGATGTTCAAAAGTGTCATATTATGCATGTTATACAGCGGGTGAACTAAGTATTGAATACGTCACTAATTTTCTAAGTAATTATATTTATAAGTGTGCTATTGACATGAAATACCAGATGTCGGTAGCAGCCCATCCAATCCACAGAGGCAAAGAAACCAAACCATAGATGTACATAAATGAAGTAATGTGTAATAATGAGAAATGACACAGGGAAAAAGTATTGAACATGCTTACTTTGTTGGTGATAACGGCTTCAAGACGCCTCTTGTATGGAGAAACTAGTTGCATACATTGCTCACATGTGATTTTGGCCCATTCCTCCACACAAACACTCTTCAAATGCTGAAGGTACCGTGGGCTCCTTCTATGAACTCTACGCTTTAGTTCCTTCCATAAATTTTCTATTGTATTCAGGTCAGGTGATTGGCTGGGCCATTCTAGCAGCTTAATTTTCTTTCTGTGAAACCAATTGAGAGTTTCCTTGGCTGTGTATTTGAGATCATGGTCTTGCTGAAATGTCCACCCTCGTTTCATCTTCATCATCCTGGTAGAGGGCAGAAAACAACAAGTGATCATGCTTAGTGTGCCAAAACATCCATAAAATTGCTTGCTCTAGGGGAACAAGGAGGAAGGTTCTTCTAAGTTTTACTAGTGGGCCCCTAAAATTACAAGATTACTATGTAAATTTATTAAAATTAGCACAGACTATAATGCACTCTCCACTTTTTATATTATTTTATTTAGAAAATGTTCAAGCAATTTTGAAGTAAAATATCATAGGATTTGGTTATAAAAACGTGACCCTCCAATAAGAGGTGCTACAGTGGCATGTGGAAGTTTGGGCACCCCTGGTCAAAATTACTATTATTGTGAACAGTTAAGCAAGTTGAAGATAAAATGCTCTCTCAAAGGGCTAAAGTTAAAGATGACACATTTACTTTGTATTTTAGGCAAACAAAAAATATTCACATTTTTTACATTTTAAAAATTACAAAAAGGAAAATGGGCTGATGCAAAAGTTTGGGCACCCTGCATAGTTAGTACCTATGCACAAAGCCCATAATGTGAAGATAAGCCTTTAGGGCCACAGTCAGGCCCCAAGGTTCATCATGAATCACTCCATTGAAATTAGAAAGAACAAAAAGAAAGGAGTATACGATTTATGCAAAAATTTATGAAGTATTTATTGAAAAACACACTTAAATTGAACAAACTTCATTAAAACAGGACAGCATGGAGTGTAACTCTGTACACATAGATAAAGTGACAAAAGTGCTTAGAAGAAGTCCATGATGCACCTTAGAAAAACAAATATGAGATGCAGATAGCATCTGGCCAGGGCAAAATGCACTTAGGCACAGAGGGGCATGAAACATTTTTGCTCTGTACAAAAAATGACACTAGTGGTTAGAAAAAGTCCATAATGTGCCACAGTAGTATCAATATGTGATGCAGATAGCATCTAGGTCAGTGTAAAAAGTACTTGAGCACAATGCAGCATTCCTAAGCCGGCAGAGCAACCAGCAGGGTCATAAAGACATATAAGTAGACATTATAAGACCCAGTGGTCAAATAGAAATAATAATGACGCCAATGGTTATTCTTACCACAAAATGTGTGCAGAGGGGATGATAGACGATGTACCAAGTGGAGGGGTCAGTCCCCACATGGACCTCTGACGCGCGTTTCGCGTGACTTTTTCAAGGAGGAGGGTGCCAAGTTAGTACCTAATAGCACCCCCTTTTGAAAGTATCACAGCTTGTAAACACTTTTTGTAGCCAGCCAAGAGTCCTTCAAATCTTGTTTGAGCGATTTTCATCCATTCTTCCTTGGAAAATTTTTCCAGTTCTGTGAGATTTCTGGGTCGTCTTGCATGCACTGTTATTTTGAGGTCTAGCCACAGATTTCCAATGATGTTCAAGTCAGGGGCCTGTGAGGGCCATTGTAAAACATTCAGCTTGCACCTTTTGAGGTAGTCTATTGTGGATTTTAACGTGTGTTTAGAATCATTATCCATTAGTAGAAGCCATCCTATTTTCAGCTTCAGCTTTTTTACAGATGGTGTTATGTTTGCATCAAGAATTTGTTGAAATTTCATAGAATCCATTGTTCCCTATTCCCGTGAAATGTTCCTCGTGCCATTGGCTGCAACACATCCCCAAAGCATGATTGATCCACTCCCATGCTTAATGGTTGGCAAGATGTTCTTTTCCTGAAATTCTGTGCCCTTTTTTCTCTATGCATACCTTTGATCATTGTGACCAAAGAGTTCTATTTTAACCTCATCGGTCCATAGGACTTGTTTCCAAAATGCATCAGGTTTGTTTAGATGTTCTTTTTCATACTTCTGACGCTGAATTTTATGGTGAGGACGAAGAAGAGGTTTTCTTCTGATGACTCGCCCATGAAGGCCATATTTGTGCAGGTGTCTACCACAACTCCAGAACAATCTACCACAACTCCAGAGTCTGCTAAATCTTTCTGAAGGTCTTTTGCTGTCAAGCAGGGGTTCTGATTTGCCTCTCTACCAATCCTACGAGCAGCTCTCACTGAAATGTTGTTCGGTATTCCACACCTTATCTTGACCTCCACTGTCCCTGTTAACTGCCATTTCTTAATTACATTTCTAACTGAGGAAAGGGCAACTTGAAAATGCTTTGCTATCTTCTTATAGCCTTCTCCTGCTTTGTGGGCCTCATTTTCATTTTCAGAGTGCTATGTAGCTGCTTAGAAGAACCCATGGCTGCTTTTTTTGGCACAAGGTTAGAGGAGGCTGGGTTTTTATAAAGCTGGGAAATTTGCATCGCCTGGCTTTTCCTAACGTTGATAGTGAACAAGCCATAACCCTAACAGACTAATTAAGTTCTAAAACCTTGGTCAAAGTTATCTGAGCTCACAAATCTCCAAGGGTGCTCAAACTTTTGCATCGCCCATTTTCCTTTTTGTAATTCTTAAATGCTGACCTAGCCTTAGGATAGGTCATCAATGTCTGATTGGCCGGGGTCTGACACCCGGCACCCCTGCTGATCAGTTGTTATTGGTGGCGGCTGCTGGCCAAAACTACTCATTTAATGAGCCGCTTCGTCTACTTGTAGAGCCTGGGGCTTGTTACTGCACATCCGCCTCCTATTCAAATCAATAGGAGGTGGATGTGTATTACCCTGCGGTGGCCACTGCAAGTAGACGGAGCAGCTCGGTAAGAGAGTACTTCCTGCCGGCGTTGGTGCCGAGTGTCGGACCCTGGCCGATCAGACATTGATGACCTATCCTAAAGATAGGCCATCAATGTAAAAGTAGTGGATAACCTCTTTAACTTTAGCCCTTCTAAAGATCATTTCATCTTTAACTTGCTTAACAATTCACATTAACAGTAATTTTGACCAGGGGTGCCCAAACCTTTACATGCCACTGTATGCATGATTTATGTTTTCCCGAAACTTCCTTGTGTTATTAAACATTGAACTTGCTTTTAATTGATAGGAAATGTGTGACCTGTGATCATGCAGAGGTGTTCATGAGTGATCCTATCAGGTACTCTGTGTGGGCTGCCAACGTAGACATTGTAATTACTCCACTCCATCACTGGAATCACACTCTGGGGAATTGTATTATTATGCACATCATGTTGCAAAACCTTCCAGGTGCTCTGTGTTCATTGAAGTTGAATTATCCATTTAGGGCTACATCATGTTTACAGTGTGTGTAATCATTGGGGTCACGCAGTAATAAATTGTGATACTATGAATGTCTTTGTAATAGCAAAAGTTATGTGAACTTAGTGCTAATATGGATTGGCACCATATGCTATTGAGTAAAATAATAAGTGGACAAATAAAATATAAAACATTTTATATGTACACTTTTTGGATTTTATGTGTCCACTTATTATATTTTAGGATCAGAACCCCCATGATTACCCCTATGATATGTATTTGTATATATTAAGTTTAGGGCTGCTTTTATGTTGTATTCAGTAAATATATATATATATATATATTTATATATATATATATATATATATATATATATATATATATATATATATATATATAGTGGGGAAAATAAGTATTTGATACACTGCTGATTTTGCAAGTTTTCCCTCCTACAAAAAATGTAAAGGTCTGTGATTTTTATCGTAGGTATCCTCAATTGTGAGAGACAGAATCTTAACAAAAATTCTAGAAAATCACATTGTATGATTTTTACTTAATTAATTTGCATTTTATTGCATGAAATAAGTATTTGATACAACATAAAAACAGAACATAATATTTGGTACAGAAACCTTTGTTTGCAATTACAGAGGTCAGACATTTCCTGTAGTTCTTGACCAAGTTTGCACATACTGCAGCAGGTATTTTGGCCCACTCCTACATACAGATCTTCTCCAGATCTTTCAGGTTTTGGATCTGTCGCCGGGCAACATTGAGTTTCAGCTCCCTCCAAAGATTTTTTATTGGACTCAGGTCTGGAGACGTCTGGAGACTGCCTAGACCACTTCAGGACCTTGAAATGCTTCTTACGGAGCCACTCCTTAGTTGCCCTGGCTGTATGTTTTGAGTCATTGTCATTGTCATGCTGGAAGACCCAGCCATGATTCATCTTCAATGCTCTTACTGAGGGAAGGAGGTTGTTGGCCAAAATCCCATGATAAATGACCCCATCCATCCTCCCTTCAATACGATGCAGTCATCCTGCCACCTTTGCAGAAAAGCACCCCCAAAGTATGATGTTTCCCCCACCATGCTTCACAGTTGGGACTGTGTTCTTGGGGTGGTATGATAGTTTTGCAATTTCCCTTTGATCACTGCTGGCCTAACATTTCAAGTTGGCATTAGGAAGTAGAGCCATGCTGATTGTCTCCCTTGAATTAGATAATCAGCAAATTGACAGTTTGTTACTGACTTACAAAGGTAAAGAGTAAAATAATAATATATATTCTAATAATAATAATAATAATAATAATAATATATTCGAGTGGTATTATTCTAATAGTGAGATATTACCTAGACACAAAAGCAAGGATGAATCCTTTATATGAAGGGGTTAATAATGTTTATTTTCTAGAACTGAGGGGGGTTTAATGGACATTTACTTTACCTTTCCTTTCTTTCTATGAATGTGCCAACAATATTCTTTTCCTTTTTTTAGGTTTTTATGTCAGAACCTGGAAAATTAACTCAGAAAGTCAAAGTCTGGCTGAGTGGATACTGGAATGTGACAGACTTCATAGCGATTATTTTATTTGTGGTTGGTTTTGCTCTGCGCTGGGCTGATCCTCCTCTGCAAACAGCGGGGAGAATCATTTACTGCCTGGACATCATTTTTTGGTATATACGACTGCTGGATTTCTTTGCTGTGAATGAGCAAGCTGGACTATATATCACAATGATTGGGAAGATGGTAAGAGTTAAACAAATTCACAAAAGTTAATTTTGCATTACTGCGTTCATTTAGTAATAAGAAGTACAGGTGCTTCTCAAAAAATTAGAATATCATCAAGAAGTTAATTTATTTCAGTTATTCAATACAAAAAGTGAAATTCATATATTATATAGAGTCATTACAAACAGAGTGATCTTTTTCAAGTGTTTATTTCTGTTAATGTTGATGATTATGGATTACAGCCAATGAAAACACAAAAGTCATTATCTCAGTAAATTAGAATACTTTATAACAACAGCTTAAAAATGATTTTAAAATCCAAAATGTTGGCCTACTGAAATGTATGTTCAGTAAATGCACTCAATACTTGGTCGGGGCTCCTTTTGCATCAATTACTGCTTCAATGCATCGTGGCATGAAGGCGATCAGCCTGTGGCACTGCAGAGGTGTTATGGAAGCCCAGGTTGCTTTGATAGCAGCCTTCAGCTTGTCTACATTGTTGGGTCTGATGTCTCTCATCTTCCTCTTGACAATACACCATAGATTCTCTATGGGGTTAAGGTCAGGCGAGTTTTCTGGCCAATCAAGCACAGTGATACTGTTGTTTTTAAACCAGGTATTGGTACTTTTGGCAGTGTGGACAGGTGCCAAGTCCAGCTGGAGAATGACATTTTCATCTCCAAAAAGCTTGTTGGCAGAGGGGAGCATGAAGTACTCTTAAATTTCCTGGTAAACGGCTGCGCTGACTTTGGTCTTGATAAAACACAGTGGACCTACACCAGCCGATGACATGGCTCCCCAAACCATCAGTGATTATGGAAACTTCACACTAGACCTCAAGCAGCTTGGATTGTGTGCCTCTCCACTCTTTCTCTAGCCTCTGGGACCTTGATTTCCAAATGAAATGCAAAATTTAATTTCATCTGAAAATAACACCTTGGACCACTGAGCAACAGTCCAGGTCTTTTTCTCCTTGGCCCAGGTAAGATGCTTCTGGTGTTGTCTATTGGTCATGAGTGGCTTGACACAAGGAATGCGACACTTGTAGCCCATGTCCTGGATACGTCTCTTGAAGCAATGACTCCAGCAGCAGTCCACTCCTTGTGAATGTCCCCTAAATATTTGAATGGCCTTTTCTTAACAATCCTTTCAAGGCTGCGGTTATCCCGGTTGCTTGTGCTCCTTTTTCTACCACACTTTTTCCTTCCACTCAACTCTCCATTAATATGCTTGGATACAGCACTCTGTGAACAGCCAGTTTCTTTAGCAATGACCTTTTGTGGCTTACCCTCTACGTGGAGTGAGTAAATGACTGCCTTCTGGACATCTGTCAAGTCAGCAGTCTTCCCCATGATTGTGGAGCCTTCTGAAACAGACTAAGGGACCTTTTTAAATGCGTAGGAAGCCTTTGTAGGTGTTTTTCGTTAATTATTCTAATTTACTGAGATAATGACTTTTGTGTTTTCATTGGCTGTAAGCCATAATCATCAACATTAACAGAAATAAACACTTGAAATAGATCACTCTGTTTGTAATGACTCTATATAATATATAAATTTCACTTTTTGTATTGAAGAACTGAAATAAATTTACTTTTTGATGATATTCTAATTTAGTGAGAAGCACTTGTATGTTTCCCCGATTTCACCATTCTCTGTATACTCTCGACAATCTAACATGAGAAACTCCAAAAAGTTCCAGTTTTTGCAATAATGGCCTCAGCTAATCTAATGGGTAACTATTTCTTGCTATATCCCGTTCAAAGTCTTTACAACCACTCCCTTTTTCCATTCTAACATGATTCACACTGAGGCTACATTCACATGTTCAGTATTCGATCAGTATTTCACATCAGTTTTTATAAGCCAAAACCAGGAGTGGAACAATAAGAGGAAAAGTCTAATAGAAACACGTGTACGGCTTCTGCAATTTTCACCCACTCCTGGTTTTGGCTTACAAATAGAGATGAGCGGTGTTCGACTCGAACTGTTCGCCAATCTCAAATTCAAGCTGTTTTGGGCGGTGTTCGAGTCGTTCGACGAACTCGAATGATTTGCAAAAAATTCGGCTGTTCGAGGTTATGTTCGATAACTGTTCGTGCACCAAAAGCGTAACTGGATTTTTTCACAGTAATACTGTTAATTAGTGATGAGCGAGCATGCTCGCCACTGCTCGGTACTCGCCCGAGCATCTCAGTACTCGAGATGCTCGGAGCTCGCCGAGTACTTTCGAGATGCTCGGGCAGGAGCTCGGGTCCCCATCCTGAATGTCTGGGGCTATTTAGAGCACCAATCATGGAGGGATTGTCTGCCACTCACTGTAATGCCACAGCCATGATGGTTGTGGCATTACAGTGGTTGCCCAAATCGATGGGAACAGTGCTCACAGTGAAACATGAAAAGCCGGCAATTCAGCAGCGGCATACACCGGTACCGACAATTTAGAACAGAAAGAATAGAGCATCACACATAGATTAGATAGATAGAAACATGTCAGTCACATATATAATAAGTACAGTGACAGTGTTGGTTACTGTACTTATCATTTAGTGTTAAAATAAAGGATTTATTAAAAAAAATAACAGTGTTTTCATGCACCGTCTCTTTAAAAAATCCGGCCGGCAATTCATCTTCGGTGCCCGACAATTTAGAACAGAAAGAATAGAGCATCACACATAGATTAGATAGATAAAAACATGTCAGTCACATATATAATAAGTACAGTGACAGTGTTTGTTACTGTACTTGTCATTTAGTGTTAAAATAAAGGATTTATTAAAAAAAAATTGGTGTGGGGTTCCCCGTAATTTTAGTCTCTAGCGGAGGTTAAGCAGACGGCGGGGGCAGATGTTTGAAGCCTGGGAAGGGGGTAATACCCACGGAGCTTCCCAGGCTACTAATATCAGCCGCCAGCTGAATACCTAGCCTTTACTAGCTATTAAAATGGGGGACCCCCCCAAAAAACGACGTGGGGTCCCCCTTATTTTAATAGCTAGCAAAGGCTAGGCAGACAGCTGGGGGCCGATATTAATAGCCCAGGAAGGGTGCCATGAATATTGGCCCCCTCCCAGGCTAGAAACACCAGCGTCAGCTGCCCCAGAAATGGCGCATCCATAGGATGCGCCAATTCTGGCACTTAGCCTCGCTCTTCCCACTGCCCTGTAGCGGTGGCAGTGGGGTAATAGGGTTGGGGTTGATGTCAGCTTATAATGCCAGCTGACATCAAGCCCAGGTTAGTAATGGAGAGGAGTCTATAAGACACTCCCATTACTAACCCCATAGTCAAAGTTAAAAAAAACACAAACACCCAGAATAAAGTTCTTTAATTGAAATAAAGACACATTCCTTTAATGTTCTAAATTAAACCATACTTACCATCACGCCCATTCCAGCTGAAGTCAACGATCTCCTGCAATAAAAGTAAAATAATAAACCAACCTCATCCTTACCTTTCCATGGCTCCCAGGACAGCTTCAGCTCTGCTACATTGACATGACAGGCTGGAGCGCAGCAGAACGCTGCCATCCAGCTTGCCATGCCGCAGACACTGAAAAGCTCCTCAGTGAAGCTCCTCAGTGTCTGGCTGTGACGGCATCCAGATGAGCCGAGTTTACTCATATTATAGCCTGGGAATCAGAGGTTTGCTCCAGAGCTTCTGTGAATCCAGACGAGGAAATGATCTGCACTGATGCCCAGAATGTTTATGAGTCGGATCCAGGCCCAGATGAAGAAGGTTCTGAGCATAATGTAGACCCTCGTTCCCAAACTGTAACTCCTGTTGGTGGAGACAATGAGGAAGACGATGATGAGACTCAGATACCTGATTGGAGCGACAACTTGACTTTTCGGTCAGGACAGGAGGAGGTTGGCTCTGAGGACGACGAGGTTAGGTTGCGCCTTCCTGGACACAGACGGAGTACTGGAAGCACGTCAACAACTGCATCCTCAACCACAACTCTACCTCTGACCACAAGTCGTGGTGGCTCTTCAGGTCGCATGGGCTCTAAGCCTTGCATAGCCTGGGCATTTTTTCAGATCGCAAAGGATGACCCAACTCATGTTATCTGTAACATTTTTCACCAAAAGCTAAGTAGAGGCCAAAAAAATCCATAGTTTGAGTACTTCATGCATGAACCGTCACATGGATATGAAGCATAAGTTGCAGTGGGAAGCTCACTGTGCTACAATGCGGCCTAGCGGGCCGGGCCAACCACCGTCTGTCCCATCTTGTGCATCCACGGCCTCTTCATCCTCTGTGACTGGGGGGACAGCAGTCACACATGTTTTTGGACGCAGACCTGCCACCTCTTTACCCGCAACAGCCAGTGTGATTGGCAGGTCGTCAGTTCTTTTGGAAGTGGAAATACCAGCTGGTGTTGAGCGCTCTCCGACATCGAGAGCACCACCTTTGGATCAAGGCAACATAACATGTCCGCCTGCATCTTCCTCACAGACCGGCAGTTTGCCGGGGACACCCTACTCAACCCCGTCTAAGCACAACAGCCAGCCCTCGGTCCCTCAGATGTGGACAAGTAAAAGACCATTTCCTCCTAGCCATGACAAAGCTAAGAGGTTGAATTTCACCATCTGCAAGCTGTTGGCTACAGAAATGCTGCCTTTCCGCCTGGTGGACACAGAGGATTTTTGAGACCTTATGTTGGTCGCAGTGCCCCATTACCAGATGCCCAGTCGCCACTACTTCTCAAAGAAAGCTGTGCCTGCGCTACACCAGCATGTCGCACACAACATCACCGCTTCCTTGAGAAACTCTGTGTGTGATAGGGTGCATTTCACCACAGACACTTGGACGAGTAGGCATGGACAGGGGCGTTACATGTCGCTGACTGGGCACTGGGTAGCTATGGTGACAGCAGGACAAGGGGCTGCTGTCCAAGTCTTGCCGTCCCCACGAGTTGTGCATCAATCCTCTTTATCTAGAAGTTCCTCCACTGCTTCTGCCTCCTCAACCGCCTCTTGGTCCTCCACCTTCACCCAAAGCCTGTCTGGTAATGCCACCCGCGTTCTAACTACGCAGAAGGAATCCTGCACACCCCCTTACTATGCTGGCAGCAGGGCGGTTTTTACTTTGAAATGTCTGGGAAATGCGAGTCACACAGCTGAGGAGTTGTGGTCAGCTCTGGAGACCGAGTTTCATGAATGGTTGTCTCCACTGAACCTGCAGCCAGGGAAGGCCGTGTGCGACAATGCTGCAAACCTGGGTGCGGCCCTTCGCCGGGGCAATGTCACACACGTGCCTTGTATGGCTCACGTGTTGAACCTGGTTGTCCAGCAATTTTTAGCCCACTATCCTGGACTAGATGGCCTTCTGCAGAGGGCACGGTCGCTGTGTGCTCACTTCCGCCTTTCGCATCCCGAAGCTTAACGACTTACATCTCTACAGAAGTCGTTGAGCCTGCCAGTTCGCCGGCTGAAATGCGATGTGCCGACACGATGGAATTCAACTCTGCACATGTTGCAGCGACTGTGGCAGCACCGACGAGCCCTGGTGCAATACTTTCTGACCTATAGCCTGGGCCAACGAGATCCAGAGGTGGGGCAAATCACGCTGCAGGAGTGGTCTCAGATCAGGGACCTATGCACCCTTCTGCACAGTTTTGAAATGGCGACGAAGATGTTTAGTGCTGACGATGCCATTATCAGCATGACTATTCCGGTCATTTACATGCTGGAGCACACTTTAAACAGTATTCGGAGTCAGGTGGTGGGACAAGAGGAGGGGTAGAAAGTACAGGAGGAGTCGTATGCGGAAGGGATAACATCTCCAAGGTCCAGACGGTCGGCAGCACCAAAGCGGCAGGCATGGGAGGGTGGGGGAGAGGGATTAACGAGGGCGCATGGTAGCAGCCAAACTGTTGAGGAAGGTGCAGGAGCCGAGGAAGAAGTGGAGGACGAACTGGCGATGGGCATGGAAGACTCATCAGATGAGGGAGACCTTGATCACATTTCTGTTGTGCGAGGTTGGGGGGAGAGGGCAGAGGAAGGAAGCATGATTCTTACCTCGCCACTAACACAACAAGGACTTGGTCCTCCTGGATGCGCAAGACACATGAGTGCCTTCTTGCTGCACTACCTGCAACATGACCCTCGGATTGTCAGAATTCGAAGTAATCCCAACTACTGGGTTGCCACACTCTTAGATCCCCGGTACAAAAGTAACTTTGCCGAAATAATTCCTGCCATAGAAAGGGATTCACGCATGCAGGAGTATCAGCAGAGGCTGCTACAGAATCTTACATCTGCTTTTCCACAAAACACCAGTGGTGCACGTAGTGAATCTCACAGTTCTAACTTGCCAACCGTGGGACTGTCGAGTCTTCATCACTCAAACCGTAACAGTAACACCGTATCTGCTGGTAACAGCAATTTTGTGGAATCGTTTCACCAATTTTTTAGACCATCCTTTGCAAGGCCACAGGAGACAAGAAGTCTGACACATAGTCAACGCCTAGAGAGGATGGTACAGGAGTATCTCCAAGTGAACATCGAAGTCATGACTGTGTCACTGGACCCTTGCTCATTTTGGGCTTCCAATCTGGAAAAATGGCCTGAGCTCGCCACTCATGCCTTGGAGATCTTGTCGTGACCCGCAGCCAGCGTTCTCTCTGAACGTGTGGTCAGCGCTGCTGGTGGTGTGCTGACAGATAAGCGCACGCGGCTGTCCACTGAGAATGTAGACAGACTCACGTTCATAAAGATGAACAAATCATGGATCCGCAAGGACTTCTCTACCCCTGTGTCATCCTGGGGAGACTAAAAGCTTGAAGATTTTGGAAAATCACCTCACCAACCATTTTAAGCAACTCTGGGGTAATTGATGCCACTTAAGTGGTGTCTGTGCCACAATTTTTGGAAAAAATGGAGACTCTTTTTGGAGTCCCCTTGCTGTGTTTTACATGACGTTGGCATCGTCAATTCCAGGTGGGTCGGGTCGCCCCCTCCCCCCTTTTAACCGTAAGCAATTACATACACTATGGCTTGGGGTAACACAGATGGTTGAGTCTGCGGAGCTGTTTGCTCATACTATAGCCTGGGAATCAGAGGTCTGCTCCAAAGCTTCAGTGTGTGCTAGTCAGCGTAGTAACCCAGCTGTGAAGCAAGCTACACCGCCTGTGTATCTAATAACAATTTTTTACTGCATCTAGCCCAGGCAATACTTTGGGCCTAGTAGCAGTGTCTGCTAGTCAGCGGAGTAGCCCAGCTGTTTTGCAAGGTACACCGCCTGTAGATCTATTTACAAATTTTTAACTGCATCTAGCCCAGGCAATACTTTGGGCCTAGTAGCAGTGTCTGCTAGTCAGCGGAGTAGCCCAGCTGTTAAGCAAGCTACACCGCCTGTAGATCTAATTACACATTTTTAACTGCATCTAGCCCAGGCAATACTTTGGGCCTAGTAGCAGTCTCTGCTAGTCAGCCCAGCTGTTAAGCAAGTTACACCACCTGTGCTTTGGACACTTATTTTTTTCAAAGGCAACGCTTCGGGCCCCCGGGACACTCAGTCAAGAGCATCGGGGAGGCGCCCCAAGGCAAGGGGGTGGGACTGGCGGTAGCACGCCTTGAGGCGGACCGCCAAGTTCGATCCTTATAAAAGCTTTTTAACTGCTGCAGCTTACGTGGATGCTACTGGAGCTGGAATTACCTTGGCTGCTGGCACCAGACTTGCCCTCCATTAGATCCTTGTAAAAGGATTTAAAGTGTACTCATTCAAATTACAGAGCCAATTTAAATTACAGAGCTTAGACCTGCCTCCACCGCGTGGGGACCCACTAGCGAACAGGCACCAGTATTGGGAGAGGGGCGCTGGCCGTCAGGGTCCACCGCGGCTCTGGCACAAACCCGGCGACATGGAGGTCGCACGGTCAGGAACGGCCTGGCCTTGTCGGCATAGTCCCTGTGCCCGCTCGCACCCGTAACCGCAAAGGGATGCGCAAGCGGCTTTTCTTCCCAGGGCTGTTCCCCGCCCAGCAGGAACGTGGGGGAGCTCAGGTCGGCCTTCCACCGTACTCCCTTACCTCCCTCGCCCTCTTTCCTTCTTCCGTTCTCCATCTAACCCCTCTTCTCTGTGGTGTCCGCTCTCCCTCCAGCTCTGTCCTTCTCACAGGTGGACTACCGCGTGTATTCACACTGTGGCAAATCTTTTGGGCCCAGGCATAAGAAGTCGTCGAGGTAATGGATAATATGTGCCCCCTTAGAAATGTCCATGACGGCCCATTCGAGGAAGCAACTAAACGCCTCAAATAGTGAGCAGGATATGGAGCACCCCATGGGCAAACAGCGATCTATATAGTATGCTCCTTCCCAGAAGCAGCCCAATAGGCGGACACTATTCGGAGGCACAGGTAGTAAGTAACCAGAACGCCCCCTCAATGTCTGTTTTGGCCATTAGGGTGCCCCTTCCCAACTTCTTTACCCGCCTGATTGCCTTGTCAAAGGAGGTACAGTATATACTACTGTACTTGGTTCCGCGTCGATGTTGTCGTTTACTGACCTGCCCCTTGGATATGACAAATGGTGGATTAGTCCGAATGTATTGGGTTCCGTTTTTGGCACGACTACCATAGGAGATACCACTACGTCTTGTAAGGAAAGTGTTCTAAATGTAACCGCCATTCTACCTAAAGATATTTCTTTTTTTAATTTTCTTGTCACGACGTCTGGGTGTTGGTAGGCTGATTTTAGATTTTTACTCCAGCCTTTCTTGATTTTAGAAGAGCATGACATGCCTATATCTGTGTCTACTCCTCCACCTCTTTTCTTTTCGCATGACTATATGTACCTGTCACTTTTCCATATGTTAGTTGTGTCTTCTGAGCAGTTTGTCAACTTTTGGACACCTTTGAAGGTGTTTTCTATGTGTTTCTATGTGTTTTTGTTTGCCTGCTATTGGTTTTAACGGTGTTCGACGGTGTTCAATGGTGTTCGACGAACCGTTCGGCGAACATGCTGGTGTTCGACGAATCGAACCGAACCCGAACACTACGGGGGTGACTCAACACTACTTACAAATACGGATGTAAAATACTGACCAAATACTGAACATGTGAACATGACCTTAAACTGATCCACAGAATCTTTGCTGACCTGATTTTATGCTGCACTCTGGAATCAAGTTTAGTGGCTTCCATAACACCTCAGCAGTGCCACAGGCTGATCGCCTCCATGCCACGCCGCATTGATGCAGTAATTGATGCAAAAGGAGCCCCGACCAAGTATTGAGTGCATTTACTGAACATACATTTCAGTTGGTCAACATTTCAGATTTTAAATTCATTTTTCAAGCTGTTGTTATAAAGTATTCTAATTTACTGAGATAATGACTTTTGTGCTTTCATTGGCTGTAAGCCATAATCATCAACATTGACAGAAATAAACACTTGAAATAGATCACTCTGTTTGTAATGACTCTATATAATATATGAGTTTCACTTTTTGTATTGAAGAACTGAAATAAATGAACTTTTTGATGCTATTCTAATTTTGTGAGAAGCACCTGTATGTGTGGGTGGGGTGGTATAAAAATAAATGTATTCCAATCCTTAATTCACTCCATTGCTTCCTGCCAAAATACCCTGTGGTGAGCCACTGACCACGATCTCCCTTTTTTTGCCATCGTTAGTTGAGGAAGAAAAGTCATAGTTGGACTAATCATAGAAATTTTAGGAATAATAAGAAATGTCCTAATATTGTTGTTATATTACTTTATGGATATGGTTAACAGTTCTACTGTATTGGCAATAGAATAAGGCCACTATGTAACTGTACGATGTTTACACATAAAGGGACTTTTTCAGCAAGATCAATCCTCCACACCACATATATGGGCACTCTCAGTGCTGTGAGTGGTGACTGTAATTCCTCCGGGAATGCTTACATGACTGAAAGCCGGCGGCTCCTGGGAGAAATAACGTTCATTTTCTCCCTGGTTCTGCGGCCGGGTTCTTTCATTACGCTATTAACCTAAATATTAACCCTCTATCTACAGGTTAATAGCGTTATCAGACATGTCAGGTTCCCTTTAAGTGCTCTGGGTGTGTCAGAGCACTTTCTGTTGCTCTGTCTGTTGAAGTTGTTTCCCTGCCCAACACCACCCTCTTTAGCATGATATATGTATTTTGAAGGGGAATAAATCTTACTGACAGATTTTCCTTAATATTTTGCAATTTAAACATCTACCACTTAATCAATTTTGCCATCCTGCTAAACTGTATTTTGCTTTTTTCCCCCCAGACGTCAAACATGTTTGACATTGTAAGTATAATGGCTATTGTGCTCCTGGCCTATGGTGTGGCTCGGAAAGCGATTCTCTCTCCATCAGAGCCACCCTCCTGGAAACTGGCTCGTGATATTGTATTTCAGCCATACTGGATGATGTATGGTGAAGTGTATGCTGATGAAATAGATGGTAAGGCATAATGCTGATAACATTGATTAATAGTTGGTACTGTGATTATTGCTTTATACTATTCTGGATATTTAGGTTGGAATTCCTTCACGTTTATATTTTGCACATTTATGTTGACTTTGTGTTTTAATGTCTCCTTTCAGCGTGTGAAGAAGATCCAGATTGTCCCCCTGGCTCATTCATCAACCCATTCCTGCAGGCTGTGTACCTTTTTGTTCAGTACATCATCATGGTCAACCTGCTAATTTCTTTTTTCAAGTAGGTACCAGTGGGTATGTGAAGGCATTGTGCAAAGGTCTGTGCCATGTTGGTAGCCAAGATGTCAAATGGATAGAAGTAAGAGGATCCACCAGGGGCGGACACAGGCAGCTGAGTGCCCTTGTGCAAGAACAGTATATGGAGCCTTTGCTCATCACACAGTGCCCCTTATAGTGTGTCCCTATATCAATAATTATGAAATTCATTTATTTCTGACCTAACAGATAGTAGGGAGCTGTTGTTTAGCTGTTGTTGGCTCCTTAGCTGTTGTCATTACCAGGGGCAAATATCTACAGAGCAAACTTCAACTTGCTGCCTTGGTCTCTGTTGTATGGGGGTTTACTGCAGGTCCAGAGCCTTAGTAAATCCAGTTACAGCTTGTGTTCATCACCGTAGTTTCCTTTATTGGCACGTAACCAATGATGTGTTTAAGTGGGCTGGCTTAAAGGCTTATTTCAATAGCTAAGCCAGCCCCCTTCTAAGTCACAGACGATGCATAGGCAAAGAAGGTGAACAGCTTAGCTGTTGATATCAGCCAATCAGCCAGCCCCCTTCTATGTCACAGCCAATGCATAGGCAAAGAAGGCGACTGGCTTTGCTATTGTTATCAGCCAGCCCCCTTCTCACTTTGCCTCTTTTGTGTCAAATACAAATCAGAATGGAACTGCTGTTACTCTGGACCGCTCCTGATCACTATCCCTGAGGATCAGGACAGCCAATCATTGAGCTCAATGGCTATGCCGATTTAGACAGAATGGCCCCTTCAGTGCTGCTGAGCTCACTAATTCGCTGTCACGCTGTCGATGTGACGTCAGCACCACAGCCAATGCCAGACACCAGGAGCTACATCGGCGATTCGCCAATTGACTGTGGGACGGTGATATATTTTAGAACAAACTGCAGCCATGGTCGAACATTATCTGAAATGGAACAATCCCTTTAAATGCATTTTCTAACCCAAATCAAATGTATCATGGCTATAGTGGTTTGTAAGTGCCCCGTGACCATTAATGGCCGAGATCACACTTAGTCCATAGCTATTGTGAGAGAAATCAAAGTACACATGTGACACAATAGTTACATATTCACCATTTTGTGACCATATTCTATCTTGTGTTTTTTTCCATATCTGGAACATAATATTTTTTTCACATTTTCCTGTTTTGTCCTTTATTCTATTCTTGAATACCTATATAAAAATGTGCAAGGCTCAAAATCAATAAAAAGTATGTTCTTTATTGGATAACAAAATAATTAAAAGCATAACAATAGACATGCAAAAGTTTATTCTATTCTTATCTGCTTCTACTTCTGCTATTTCATATTATAAACTTTGTCCTAATTAGTGAAGTGATGGAACAATCACAACTGCAGGTTCTGTAGATAGGCCGCTGAGACATAAAACAGAAAATACGTTTAGGGAAGAAGCTTTTTGGCATTACTTTAGATCATGCAGTATATTTGGTATTTGAGCGATTATGTAACAACCAAATAACATGTAACAAATTAAGTATTCTGATTGGATTGTCATTGCCATTGCCCTGATTCATCATTCATTGTTTTTTTTAAATCCAGATTATTTTTTTGTTGTATTTATTGACTTTTTTTTTTGCTCCAAAGTCTTCAAAAAAATCAAAAATACAATTACATTTTTGTCTTTAATCTATTTTGCGACTTATTAACGTAAAAAGTTCCATATTCTGTGTTCTGTTAAAATGTCACAATATTGCATAAATTTGTCAGGCATACATAAAATCGCTCCATTTGGGAAACTGAAGTACGTTTGCACAAAAATATTATGACTTTTCAAAAAGTCGCCATTAAGAAATTGGCCAAAAACATCTGGAAATGTCAAACCCTGTCCACAATGATGTACATAAAAGAAAAAAAAACCAACACAGGAAATAGACTTTAAAAATTAAAAGAATAAAGCACAAATTAAAAATGGGCAGAAAAATACTAACAACTGGATGCAAATGCTCTATGGGTCTGATTCATTAAAGGGAACTTATCACCATGAAAAGCAGTCCTTGCTGCAGGCACCATGTTATAGAGCAGAGGGAGTTGAGTGGATTGATATATAGTTTTGTGAGAAAAGACTTTTAATCATTTGATCCTCTGCTATTTCTGGGAGTTTTGGTCCAGTGGGTGGGCCTATTAGTGATTGACAACAAGTGTATAAGTGTACATACATAGCTAGCTGTCAGTCACTGATAGGACTGCCCACTGGACTGAAAATCCCAGAAAGAGCAGAGAAATAAATGTTTAAAATACAGGTTATACTGAATTTTTCCTCACAAAACTATACACCAGTCTAGTCAGTTCCTCCTGCTCTATAACATAGTGCCTGCAGATTAGACTGCATTTTCATGGTGACTGGTTCCCTTTAAGACTGACGTTGTGCACACCATTCTTGTTGATGGGCGTTCAGGAGTAAGATGCGCCCCATTCATTAGGAGGCACACATCACTTAGTTAATTAGGTTTATCTTATCTCACCAGAAATGTTATCCAGTCAGGGACTGGAGTAAATTTCTTGTTTAGGTTATGATAATAAAGTGCTGTGAGTTTTGAAAAATTTGGCGGGTGTACTTCACCACACCTGACACACTCGTGCTTCACCCACTTTGGCGGATCTGGCCCGGACTTTTGTGAAAACGCCAATAATCAGCTTCAAGTTGTGCAAAAAACTTGTGACATTTGAAAGTGTTTTACACAAAACATCTGCCTTACACACTTTGATAAATTGAGCCTGTTTTTTTCTGTGCTTTCATATTTTCTCTTGTAATCTGTCACCAATTTCCCGTATAAAAAAGAGACCTCAATTGTCACCACCAGTGTACACACCAAGGCCCCGATACAAACGCTGTAGTGTTGTATGATGCACCTAGCACATGAAGAGGTCCAAACCACTTAATGAATCAGGTGAATCTTAAAACTGGTGTGCGCATTGGGAAAAACTTACTCCCATCAAAGAGTGGAGTAACATTTCTGGCATAAAGTACGCCACAACTGTTAATAAATGTGATGGGTGGGCATTGCCACGCAGTTTGGCCCCAGCTCCGTCTACTTTGGCGGAGCTGGCCAAAACTGGTGTCAAAAAGTGAACAGTTTCAAGATTTTGATTCAACCCTATGTTTTGTCAAAATTTTGCATCTTTTTAAGGTGTTTATGCCAGAATTCTGTCATAAACACCTTAATGAATTGGTCCCCAAGTATTTGTATCTTCTGTCTCTCCCGTGCTGGCCACTTCCTAACGTCAGAGGGAAAGATAATTTACCAATTGGAAACCACTGCAGCCTGTTGTCTGTGGATTTCTGAATTTAAAACCTTCATGACGTTCTGCAGAAACACTATTATTATTTATTATTATCATTGTTATTCTCATTTTTATTATTTACTTTACAGTACCATAAATTCAATGTTGCTGTACATCTGAAGAGGGTTTATATATACTGAGCAAAAATATAAACACAACACTTTTGTTTTTGCTCCCTTTTTTCATGAGCTGAACTCAAAGATCTAAGACTTTTTCTGTGTACACAAAAGGCCCTTTTCTCTCAAATATTATTCACAAATTTGTCTAAATCTGTGTTAGTGATTATCTTTGCCAAGATAATCCATCCACCTGACTGGTGTGGCATATCAGGATGCTAATTAGACAGCGTGATTATTGCACAGGTGTGCCTTAGGGTGGCTACAATAATAGGACACACTAAAATGTGTGGGTTTACAGTATTCCAGGGGGGTCAGAAAACCATTCAGTATCTGGTGTGACCACTATTCGCCTTACGCAGTGCATAGAGTTGATCAGATTGTTTATTGTGGCTGTGGAATGTTGATCCACTCCTCTTCAATGGTTGGGCAAAGTTGCTGGATGTTGGCAGGAACTTGAACACACTTTCGTACAGTATGGCTGGGTGTCATGTCCGGTGAGTATGCTGGCCATGCAAGAACTGGGATGTTTTCAGGTTCCATAAATTGTGTACAGATTCTTGCATCCTCACCCATTGAGCATGTTTGGGATGCTCTTGATCGGCGTATACTGTACGACAGCATGTTCACATTTCTGCCGAAATCCAGCAACTTCGCACAGAACATTTAAGAGGAGTGGACCAACTTTCCACAGGTCACAATCAACAACCTGATCAACTCTATGCAAAGTAGATGTTTTACACTGCGTGAGGCAAATGGTAATCACACAAGATACTGTCTGGTTTTCTGACCCCCCCCGGAACACCCCAATACTGCAAAACTACACATTTTAGAGTGGCCCTTTTTTGTGGCCAGCCTAAGGCACACCTGTGTAATAATCATGCTGTCTAATCAACATCTTGAACTGCCACACCTGTCAGGTGGATGGATTATCTCGGCAAAGGAGAAGTGCTCACTAACACAAATTTTGACGAATTTGTGAACAATATTTGAGAGAAAGAGGCCTTTTTGTACATTGAAAAAGTCTTAGATCTTTGAGTTCAGCTCATGAAGAATGGGAGCAAAAACAAATGTGTTTCATTTATATTTTGTTCTGGATACGTTTTACATATGCAAAATACATGTATAAATTACAATGAGTAAACTAAAAGTGACAGACTGTTATGGAGGATGAGAGGACATTGACCTTGCAAGTTTAAAATCTACATTGTAATGGGGAGGGAGACAGTAGTTTGGATTTTTTTTGCAGCTCCAGTGGTGGTAAGGTGGCAGTAGGGTTATTGCAGGATGTAGGCTTTCCTGAAGAGATGGTTGCATTTGAAGGTTTCCAATGTAGAAGACAATCGGACATGCTGAGACATTGAATTCTAGAGGATGAGGGATACTTGGGAAAAATCTTGGAGGAGATTGGGTGAGGAACGTAGAGCAGAGGAGAGAATGAGATCTTCTTAGGACCAGAGATTTTGTGGGAAGGTATTGGAGATTAGTTTGGAGATGTATGGAAGAGACAAATTATGGCCAGCATTGTAAATCATTGTTTAGTAGTTTAAACTGGATTTGTTGGGAAAGTGGAAGCCAGTGAAGGGATTGGCAAAGGTGAGAGGTGGAGAAGTAGCAAGGGAAGAGGTGGATTAATTGGGCCGTGGAGTTAAGGATTACCTGGAGGGGTGCGAGAGTGTTAGTTGGGAGGCCATTGAAGATGATATTTCAGTAGTTGAGGTTAGAGATGATGCGGGCACATGCTAACACTATAGTTGATTCAGGATTGAAAGGATGGATTTTTTAAATATTTTTGAGTTGGAGGTGGCAGGAGGTGGTAAGGGCTTGAATGTGTGGTTAGAAGGACTGGACCGAGTGAAGGGTTACACCGAAGTAGCAGACATGTGAGACAGGAGAAAGCGTGACGTTGTATATTGTGGTAAATCGAAAACTGAGGGTTGAGTGAAATGGAGATGATGAGTTCAGATTTGTCCACATTGAAGTTTAGAAAGTTTGATGAGAAGGAGGACTTGGCTAACAGACATTCTAGGATTCTGAACAGCAGAAAGATGATGTCTGGGCGAGTAGGAGTTCCAGGACAGTGCCTTGAGGGACACCAAGAGAGCATGGGATGAGGAAGTAATTTGGGAATTGGAGACTCTAAATGTGAGGTATGAGTGTGGCACCCTGCAAAGACAGGCGTCACAAATATCTGTGAATTCTGATGGTGTGAGAAGCCAGCTCTTCAGCCATTTTTACACACACACATGTAATTAGTTAATTAGTGTAAGGGCTATTGTGAAGTCTGGAGGGTAGCAGCCCCTACAGGAGAACTACTGGTCCCAGGAGAAGCAACCCTGCTCCCCTGGGATTGAGTGGTGCTGGAGAGCAATGAGGCCAGCTAGTTCCTTGGCTGTGGTCGTTGTCAAGACAACAGCGAAATCTGTGCAGCCGCATGGGGCATAGTGTCCTGCGCGGTTCAAGAAGTGCCTAACTCCCAGACGATGTCAGTTAGGGATCAGACGAGGGATGTCTATGGAGGATCCTTAGTTGTCAGCGGTGGGAAGAGAGCTGAGGTACCTTCCTGTAAGCCTGAGGTGCCATGGTCCTGGCTGAGAGGAGAAGTTTTAGTGCGAGTATAGTGCTATATGCAGCGGGAGTGAGGAGAGCTGCTACACATTGCAGGAAAAGAGCTGGAATCATCACACCATGAGGGGTTGTTGGCTCAGTGTACTGTGGAGAGCTGTAATCATCATCAACTGCTCTAGTAAAAGCGAGTTTTTCTTCTTGTTGCACCTGAGGTCTGGACATTGTTTGTTGAGACAGGCTGATCTTGCATCTATTCCACAACTTTTCTCTTTTTATTCTGCTGAGGACAGCCTGCTAGCCGGCGAGTTGGCTTCCATTACTCCTCGGCTCGGTGGAGGCCGACCCAGACATGGAGATATCTGGGAAAGGGCAAGTTTTTAATGCCAAGGTAAGAGAGGATTTGTAATAGGAATGAGGGGTCGACAAGTCAAGTATGTAGGCAGAGGACAGGTCAAGTGTGTAGACTATTGTGTATATATCCTACTACAATATTGACACTAAACCACAGACACTTCTTTAAAGCCCAAGACGTACTAATACGTATCTGTGCCCTGGGACTTAAGAGCCTGATACGTATTAGTACATCTTTGCGATCGCGCCCGCACACAAGTGCTCCATCCCTATGCTATACAGGCGATGAGAATGAAAAAAGTGAAAGTCCCATAGTGGGACAAAGAATAAAAGTAAAAACAGTTTTAAAAATGAAAAAAATGTTTAAAAAAATTGTAAAAATATAAAAACAAATAAAAAAAATAATTCACCAAAAATAAAAATATAATGTACCCATCAATAAATATTAGTATGAAAAAAAAAACCCAATAAAAATACACATGTTTGGTATCGCCGCGTCCGGAACGACCTGACCTATAAAACTGTCCCACCAGTTAGCCCCTTCAGTGAACACGGTAAAAAAATAAATAAAAAATGAAGCAAAAAACAATGTTTTATCATCATACCGCCAAACAAAAAATGGAATAACACGCGATCAAAAAGATGAATATGAATAAAAATGGTACAGCTGAAAACGTCATCTTGTCTCGCAAAAAACAAGCCACCATACAGCTCCATCAGCCGAAAAATAAAAAAGTTATAGCTCTCAAAATAAAGTGATGCAAAAAAATTTTTTTTTCTATAAAATAGCTTTTATTGTGTAAAAGCGTCAAAACAAAGAAAAACTATATAAATGTGGTACCGCTGTAAACGTACTGACCCGAAGAATAAAGCTACCTTATCAATTTTACCACACGCGGAACAGCATAAAAAAATATAAAAAAAACAATTCCTGAATTGTTGGTTTTTGTTTATTCTGCCTCCCAAAAATCGGAAGAGAAAGCGATCAAAAAATGTCACGTGCCTGAAAATGACACCACTAAAAACGTCAACTCATCCTGCAAAAAACAAGCCATCACATGACTCTGTCGGCCAAAATATGGAAAAATTATAGCTCTCAAAATATGGTGATGCAAAAACTAGATTTTACAAAAAAATGCGTCTTTTAGTGTGTGACAGCTGTCAATCATAAAAACCCGATATGATTCTGGTTTCGCTGTAATCGCACCGACCCGAAGAATAAAGTCGTCTAATCACTCGTGCGGTACGAGGAACGGCATAAAAAATAAACTCTAGGTTTAGGATTGTGCTAGGGTTAGGGTTGGGGTTAGGGTTAGGGTTGGGCTAGTGTTAGGGTTAGGTTGGGCTAGGCTTGGGGTTGGGGTTAGGGTTAGGCTAGGATTAGGGTTGTACTAGGGTTAGGGTTGGGGTTAGGGTTAGGGTTGGGCTAGGGTTAGGGTTGGGCTAGGGTTGGGGCTAGGGTTAGGCTAGGGTTAGGGTCGGGTTAGGGTTAGTGTTGGGCTAGGGTTAGTGTTGGGGTTGAGTTAGGGTTAGGGTTGGGTTTAGGGTTAGGTTTGGGCTAGGGTTAGGGTTGGGCAAGGGTTAGGGTTGGGCAAGGGTTGGGCTAGGGTTGGGGTTGGGGTTAGGGTTGGGATAGGGTTAAGGTTGGGCTAGGGTTAGGTTAGGTTAAGATGACGATATGGCGACTAGTGTTGAGCGGCAAGTGCTCGCTACTTGAGTTTGCATCGATTGCTCGCGTATGCACTGAGTATCGCGGGTGCTCAAGTGACATGCTCGAGTCTCCGCCCCATATGCTTCGCGGCCAATAAAACCTCGCGGGGATTGCCTGCCATGCACGAGCGATCCCCGCTTGTTTTTTTTTTGGTGTCTAATAACCGTGAAACATGTGGGCAGGGACTCGAGCATGTCACTCAAGCACCCGCGGTACATGGTGCATACCTGAGTACCCTATGCAAACTCAAGTAGCGAGCACTTGCGCTTAAGACTAATGACAACTTATTCAATATGATGACCTAATGTTATCAAATTCAGTGTCGTAACTCGGGGTTCAAAATGTTCACTATGCCCCTTGATAAAATCCTTGAGGGGTGTAGTTTCCAAAATGGGGTCACTTGTGGGGGGTTTCCACTATTTAGGCACATCAGGGGCTCTCCAAACGCGACATGGCGTCCGCTCTCGATTCCATCCAATTTTGCGTTCAAAAAGTCACACAGTGCTCCTTCCCTTCTGAACTCTGCCGTGCGTCCAAACACTGTATTTTCCCCACATATGGGGTATTGGCATACTCAGGAGAAATTGCAAAAAAGTTTTTGGGGTCCATTTTCTCCTCTTACCCTTGTGAAAATAAAAAAATTGGGGCTAAAACATCATTTTTGTGGAAAAAGTTAGATTTTTTTATTTTCACGTCTCCATGTTATAAACTTCTGTAAAGCACTTGCGGGTTCCGGGTGCTCACCACACATCTAGATAAGTTCCCTGAGGGGTCTAGTTTCCAAGATGGTGTCACTTGTGGGGATTTCCACTGTTTAGGCACATCAGGGGCTCTTCAAACGCAACATGGCGTCCGCTAATTATTCAAGCAAATTCTACATTCAAAAAGTCAAATGGCGCTCCTTCCCTTCCGAACCCTGCCGTATGCCCAAACAGTGGTTTTCCCCCACATATGGTGTATCTGCTTACGCAGGAGAAATTGCACAACAAACTGCATGGTACAATTTCTCCTGTTACCCTTATGAAAATGCAAAATTGGGGGCTGATAAACATTTTTGTGGGAAAAATGTGAAAATTTTATTTTTACGGCTCAATGTTATAAACTTCTGTGAAGCTCCTGTGGGTTCAAGGTGCTCACCACACATCTAGATAAGTTACCTGAGGGGTCTAGTTTCCAATATGGTGTCACTTGTGGGGGGTTTCCACTGTTTTGGCACATCAGGGGCTCCCCAAACGCAACATGGCGTCCGCTAATTATTCAAGCAAATTTTACATTCAAAAAGTCAAATGGCGCTCCTTCCCTTCCGAACCCTGCCGTGTGCCCAGACAGTAGTTTTTCCCCACATATAGGGTATCTACGTGCTCAGGGGAATTTGCACAACAAATTTTGGGGTACATTTTTTCCTATTACCCCTGCGAAAATAAAAAAAATTGGGTCTAAAGTAACATTTTTGTGAAAAAGTTAAATGTTAATTTTTTTCTTCCACATTCCAAAAATTCCTGTGAAGCATCTGAAGGGTTAATAAAGTTCTTGAATGTGGTTTTGAGCACCTTGAGGGGTGCAGTTTTTAGAATGGTGTCGCTTTTGGGTATTTTCTGTCATAAAGACCCCTCAAAGTGACTTCAAATGTGATGTGGTCCCTAAAAAAATGGTTTTGTAAATTTTGTTGGAAAAATCGCTGGTGAACTTTTAGCCCTTATATAATAATAATAATAATAATAAAAAAAAAATTTGGTTCCAAAATTGTGCTGATGTAAAGTAGACATGTGGGAAATGTTATTTATTAACTATTTTGTGTGACATATCTCTCTGATTTAAGGGCATAAAAATTAAAATTTTGAAAACTGCAAAATGTTCAAAATTTTCGCCAAATTTCCATTTTTTCACAAATAAACGCAAGTGATATCGAAGAAGTTTTACCACAATCATGAAGTACAATATGTCACGAAAAAACAGTCTCAGAATCAGGGGGATCCGTTGAAGCTTTCCAGAGTAATTACCTCATAAAGTGACAGTGGTCAAAATTGTAAAAATTGGCCTGGTCATTAACGTGCAAACCACCTTGGGTGGTAAAGGGGTTAAGGGGAAAATGGGCACGCAGGTCATAAGAAGCTGAATAAAATGATACCTTGATATCTGTAAGCTATGTCTTATTCAGGAATATCTTTGTTTTTCTTATATGTAAATGATCTGCATGAGAATCTGTGTCCAGAACCCATTTCAAATAAAAGTGGGAGTTACCAGTGTGATGTGTAATGGCCGCTCTCCGCTCTCTTGATGTCACTGCTGAGCTGTGTGTGATTATAACTGGCACATCTGCATGTGTATTATCAGTGCTACAGCTTCTATCTCACAGGCAGCCAGTGTTGCAATATTGTTGCAATACAGCAGAGCTATAAGAGCTGCAGCTAATGTGTTTGTAAGGAGACAAAGTTCAGTTCTACTGTTCTGAATTAGTTACATGTCACACTGGTAATGCTCTCTTCCATTTAATATAATCTCTGGGGTCAGATTCTCATGCATATCAGTATCTGGCCCATAGACCTTAATGGCTTATTTGGTTATAAGAAAAACATTGATTTCTCTGCAATTACACATTGGATCGTAGATCTCAAGGTATTATTTTATTCAGCTTCCTAGGACTTACATGCCCATATAGATGATTTGATACTGACAAATTCCCATTAATAAACATTCTGATACATTATTTAACAGTCTAGTAGAGGTTTGCTTGTAATGTAGCAAAAATGTCTGCTAGTAGTTTAATATATTTGCCTCAATGTGTAATAAGTGTTGGACTATGCTAATTAGCTTTGGTTACTTTGTTGTCTAGTTATGTGTACAGACAGATGCGATCCATTGCTCACAAACTATGGAAGTATAACCGCTACCGATACATCATGATGTACCATGACAAACCATGGCTGCCACCTCCATTTATTCTGCTGAGCCATATATATCAACTCATTCACCATCTTTGCCAACATCACTATCACACAGAGAATGACCAAGATGAAGGAGATGGTGGATTAAGTAAGTACAGTAATTCATTTTTAAATAAAATGAGCCTGTTTCTTGATTCTTTTTCAGTGAAGATTAGAAGGCTGCCCAAAAAGGAACTTTTGACACAACAGAAGGTCAAAAGAAATAAAGCATTTACAGCATCCATGATCATCCTCTTTAGAGTATCATCTCACCAGCAACGTGTTGACCCTTTGCCACAGCTGGGTCTTTATTAAGCACTGTACTGAAACACCATGATCTTCTATCACTAGACTATACGTGATCAGGTAGCTTTGTGGAGGAATATACAAAAAATGTCTTGCTTTACTCTGATACATCATTCAGAAATGACCTGATGTACTTAGTTACTTGAATAAAGAAGCGAACTGAGTGACCAGATTCCTTAAATATTTCTGTACATTGTGCACCACAAGTACTATGCAGAGTGCTGTTCAAGCCATGGGTGTACATAAAAATAATGAGGCCCCATAGCAGAAGTTCTAATTACTCCCCCCGTCCAAAAAAAATCATTAGTATTCAGCTGTGTCACAGAAGACAACTTTGCAGACCTTACAAAGTAATTTTCCTCCTATTGAAGTCCCTAGATTCCCCTATCATTGCCCCCATAAAGTATGATGCCAACAAAAGTGCCCCCCAAACACAGTATGATACCCCCACAGTGAATTCCTCCACAGTACCCTCCACACATAGAGTATAATGACGGTACTATACCCCCTTGGCAAAGCATGGTGAACCCAACACAGTATGATGCCCCACTGTGACACCAACCCTCCAAAAAGTATAATGGCCCTAAACAGCCCTCCTCACAATATGATGGCCTCCATCCACCCCTCCATACAGTATAATTGCCCTCACAGCTTATGATGGCCCCAACACAACGCTCCTAAAAATATGATTGCCCACACACACCCCTCCAAACCGTATAATGGCCCCCACACAACACAGTATGATGAACCCCACACAAACTTCCACACTGTATAATGGCCCCCACTAACACTCCAAATAGTATAATAGCTCCCACATAGCCCTCCAAACAATATAATTGCCGCCCACATAGCCCTCCAAACAGTGTAAAGGCCCCCATATTGCCCTGCAAACAAAATAGTGGCCCACCACATATTCTTCCAAACAGTATAATGGCCAAACACATCGCCCTGCAAACAGTATAATGACCCCCCCCACATAACAGAATATTGGCCCATCATATAGCCATCCAAACCATATAATTGTCCCCACATAGCCCTCCAAACAGTATAATGGACCCCCACAAAGCCCTCCAAACAGTATATTGCCCCCCCCACATAGCCCTGCAAACAGTATAATGGCCCCCCACATAGCCATGAAAATATTGTAATGGCCCACATAGCCCTCCATATAGTATAATAGGCCCCACATAGGCTTCCATGTAGTATAACAGGACCCACATAGCCTTCCATGTAGTATAAAAGGACCCACATAGCCTTCCATGGAGAATAATGGTCCCCACATAGCTTATATGGAGTATAATGGGCCCCATATAGCCTTCCATGTAGCATAACAGGACCCACATAGCCTTCCATGTAGTATAATGGGCCCCACAATGTACTCATTGATTTAAAAAAAAAAAATGCCTGCCCTCATTCCCCCACTGCTCCAGTCTTGGGTGTGTGACAGTAACGTCATCGCGCCCACAGTGCTGAAATGTCAAAGCTCAGACGCACAGGGAGAATGATGGAAAAAGGAGCGGATGGCTCCCTATTCCTTCATTACTTTAAACTGTATTGGCAACCAGGATGCCAATATATTTGGAAGGACGATGCCAGGTGGGAGGGGCCCAGCGCTGGCACCGAGCCCCCCGATTCACAGGCTCCATAGCAGTCACATGGTCTGCCGCTATTGGCAGTACGCCACTGGTCCAAGCCTTATGTTCAAATGGTCTCAATCACTGTTATGAAGGCACTGTGGCTACTATACACTTTGCCATTCACTGTTATGGAGGCATTATGGCTGTCATAACTGTCACTTTTATGTGGCACTTTCTTCTGTTGGGCTCTGTTCATATGTCCACTCTGACATTCATTTTGTCTGTTCTGTTTTAGGAAGAGACAGATGGAAGAAGTAAACCTTTTACTTCAGAAGCAGAGGGGACTCTTTGGTTATTATGGGGTCCTTCTGGGTTCCATTTATTTCAAAAAAGGAAGAAAAAGTTCTACATGCAGGATTTTTTTTTTCGTTTTAAAAAGTGGACCCAATAATATATAACAGGGCCCCACTGCTTCCTTGTATAACTGATGCAACTAATCACTTATTCCATCTGCCTGTTCCTAAAGCAAAACGTCCAAACGGACTTGTCTTCATAGCCTTTCTGCGCTGCTGTTATTGTCATTGCCATATTTTTGGTAATACAATTTCTTTAGAATTAATTGTGAATTTCTCTATGATGGGCACTCTCTGGCCATCTTTATGGGGTTAATAATCATAACTCCCAATTCTCCTTAATTGTTTTTCTCCTAAAATCAGGCTTGTATCGTGGTAAAAAACCAAGCAATGTGAACTGAGGTCTAAGATGGTAGACATGCAAGAAATAGGAGCATGTTCACACTAGCAAAAAGAAGCAAAACCTACAAAAGACAAAAATATATCTCATACCCTACCATCATTATATATAAATGTAAAGCAAAGTTGCATAATAAATATAGGGTACTTAATGAACTATTTTTGATCAAAAAAAGTATACAAGCCGTCCCACCAGCGGCAAGGTGACCCTAAATTGGGACGGTACCTATACTGCCTATATTAAAAACCTTACTGTATATCAAAGTTGAAGTAATGCATATAAAAGGGTAGACAAATAGGACCGGGTCCCAACTCCAGACCACCTAGGCCCGTGGTAAGCTACATATATACTAATCAGCTCAACAAAGGGGATGCCACACCCTTAAATTGCACAGAATGCAAACAAGACAAAAAACCAAGCAATGTGAACTGAGGTCTAAGATGGTAGACATGCAAGAAATAGGAGCATGTAAACACTAGCAAAAAGAAGCAAAACCTACAAAAGACAAAAATATATCTCATACCCTACCATCATTATATATAAATGTAAAGCAAAGTTGCATAATAAATATAGGGTACTTAGTGAACTATTTTTGATCAAAAAAAGTATACAAGCCGTCCCACCAGCGGCAAGGTGACCCTAAATTGGGACGGTACCTATACTGCCTATATTAAAAACCTTACTGTATATCAAAGTTGAAGTAATGCATATAAAAGGGTAGACAAATAGGACCGGGTCCCAACTCCAGACCACCTAGGCCCGTGGTAAGCTACATATATACTAATCAGCTCAACAAAGGGGATGCCACACCCTTAAATTGCACAGAATGCAAACAAGACAAAAAACCAAGCAATGTGAACTGAGGTCTAAGATGGTAGACATGCAAGAAATAGGAGCATGTTCACACTAGCAAAAAGAAGCAAAACCTACAAAAGACAAAAATATATCTCATACCCTACCATCATTATATATAAATGTAAAGCAAAGTTGCATAATAAATATAGGGTACTTAATGAACTATCGTGGTAAGCATGGTGCACGTTTTGCTCGCTGTACGCCTGCATGTTAATCTTATTTTTTTTTCTATTTACAGTGGTACTTAATGTTATCTATGAAGATCTGTCATATTAAACTGTAGACTATTCTATAAAATTAAGAAACCCTGAAGGCTCGACGGACGAGAAGTAGCAGTTTAGTCAGTGGGAAAATGTAAATTCGCCCCATGCCTTGATGTGTTTAATCAGTAGCTCTATTCTGCAGGGCTTTATGGCTTGATTTGACTGTAGCGAGGTGTATAAAACCAGTATTTTCCCTGTGATTAACACACTTGCAACCCACAGTTCAGCTTTGTTTTCATCCTTTTAAACTGCCTAATTAAATCCAGCTCCTTGCTGACATTATTGTACAATGTGGACATTCACAAAATCACTTTTAATGTACCACTGGGAATCTCATGGTTCGAAATATCAAACCGAATCCTGTCTCTCCACCATGAGTGATCTAGATAGAGCAGTACTGCCACCTTGTGGTCCACGTTCAGAATTGTTTCAATATTCTATGTAGGTAATTCTCTTATTGTGATCTTATCTACTAATTATTTTTTTTAGAACTCTATCTTAGTGATGATGAACTAAGAAAACTTCACGACTTTGAAGAAAAATGTGTGGAAACTTATTTCCAGGAAAAAGTTGAAAGTTTCCACTCAAGTGACAGTGAAAGGATTTGTGCCACAAACCTAAGGTATAATGACAAAAGACCAAAAAGGATTGATAATGGCAATCAAAAATTAAACAATTTTTTATTCTGCATAATTAAGAAAGCCACAAATTTAGGAAAGATTTAAGAAGACATTCCAGACCATTGGACAGCAATGTAGACAAAAGTTACATATGGGGTGTAGATGCTAGATCCAACAAATGGGTAACTAATTCAGTAATGGTTCAAATACACACACCAATAGTAAAGTCAGTCTTACACATAGTAGGATGTATTATATATACAGTGTGCTCACTGCATGCTCCCCAAAGGTATAAAATTGTTTATTTATTAAGAAAATCACTCATCTTGTATCGATGGCCCCAAAGGATCCTTTAAATATAAATAAATATATGGATCTGGCATTATCTATAGTAAAAACAATTTCGTTAACATTTTTCTTATATGCAAATGGTCAATAATGTATATTTTTTTTGCGCAATTTACTGTAGGAGGTTTTATTGTTGGATGTAGGGAGGAAGAGGGAATACTGAATATAGAATAGTAAGATTAGGGAATGTGATAAGTCTGCCTAAAGAAATGTGTTTTTAGGCCACACTAAAAACTGTGATCCTTCGGAATTAACGTTCACAATTTTAAAGACAGACACCCATCGATTGGGAAGTTATGGCATATACAGCTGAAATATGATAACAGCTGATCTTTACCCTGCATATCCCCTAAATTATAATGCTAAATGATTCTAGTAACCAAGAGAAATGGAGAAGGATCCTTAGGATTTTTTTGTCCTTTAAATGTCCTTTAGTATTAATAAAGGATGCATGATGCAGCTTGATCCTGAGTCTATGTGACTGAAGAAGACTGCCAAGCAGAGCACACGGATGCCCTTCTTCAGGCTCTTGTTCATTTCAATAACTTACCATATTACTTAACCGAATACTATTTTCTTCTTTTCATGTAGAACTGAAGAAATGTTCTTGCTGTTTAAGGAGGTACATGAGAAAGTGTTCTACCTAAAGGACACCCTGATATCTCTGGACAGCCAGCTGGGACACTTACAAGACCTCTCGGCCTTGACAGTGGACACATTGAAAGTGATCTCAGCAGTGGATAAATTACAAGTAGAAGAGGCCCTTATACAAGATCAGAAAACATTGTCATGTAAGAAGCTACCCCACAGTTGGAGTATTGTGACGTGTTCTGAGAACAACAGGCAATATAATTGTTACAGCATGCCACCCTCACTGCTAAGGACTTTAGCCAGGAGCCAGTGGTCTTCAGAGTGTCATGATCCTTCCAAGCAAACATGCTCTTTCCCTTTAGAAAATTGTAGCGCAAAAGAATCTGAGACTGAAAGTGATACTGTCACTTCTGGGATATCATCAGAGAGCAAGTCTACTCCAGTGCAGGGGAATTTTCTTCTTGTTCCTTCAATTCCCGTTGGGATATCTTATTCTTATGAACCTGTTTTGGACTTCTCCGGTCCTGAAGTTATTTATAGCAATGAAACCGATTACAAAGTTGGCAAAAGTAAGCAAAGTATTTGTATATCTCCAACTGACCAACACACCCATGGTCAAGAGGGTTCAGGTAATGGTAATACAATAGAGGCGCCCAAGGATGAGCTCAAGCTTCCAGATATAAGTGTAGTCCAAAATAATGTGGACAATGTTGGTGAAAAATCTGTTGCATTCTCTGGTTCTACAGGAGGTTTTGTAAATTGGGCCTTTTCAGAAGAAGGTGAAGTTGGAGTTTTTAATAGTTGCAAGAACCAAAAACTGTGCATTCACCCAAATCACTGTGAAGACTGTCAGTGTTTAAATAGTTTTAATCATGGTATCCATGTGAAGGACACAAATTTCCATTCTCAAACTACTCGTAAGAATATATCAACTGATGATCAGCAGCAAAGTGGCTCATTCTGGGTCAGCACTGTTCATATGAACTGGAATTTCCGAAAATCCAGTTTTAAAGGTCAAAAAGATAAGAAAGATGGGAAGACAAGTACGATAAAAGGTATACATTACAGCCTAACCCCAAAATAAATGACAGAGGCCTCCTACATCCATAATTACCTTATTGCTTACTTTTAACGTTTTGGTTTTGTGTATTTCTTTGTCATATTTTCTTTTAGAGTTTGCAAAATGTTCTGAATTTAGTCAAGTTTCAAGAGCTAAAGAGAAAATCCGGAACACTTTCAGAAGATCAAACAGAGAGAAGAAAAAACAAACTCGGCTTCAAGTGCCTGTAAGTCCAACCAAGGGATTGTAACCCAGTGTCTGAATACAAACATGGAAACATGGGTGCATATTATACTAAAGAACTTTACAAATGAGGAAATTGTAAAGAAATATATAAAAAAATAAAACAAAAATTGCCCCACCTCCCAGACCCCATTCTGTATGTTTTGGAAGTAATAAAAGTTGAGTGTGAAATGTCCTATTTTCTATTACATTACATTAAATGAGACCTTTATAGTGTTCTCCATTTTTTTTTTAAATTTCACAAACCGCTGCCATTAGTCTAAAATAATAAAGGAAGTAATAATCACCCTACCACTCATTCCTAGTTTCCAACTGGTGTCTGATTACTGGGTTCCAGTAATGATGTGGCATGTTGTCTTGTGACATTGGAAGCCTCTTACTGACCGTAGTCATGATATGTCGACCCCACTAAGGTCAGTACTGTGGTCGGCAGTTCATATCTATGGTAACATGTCAATCCCGGAGTTGTGATAACAGAGACTGGCAAGGGCACCATGAAAGCAGTGGCACAGGATCATCAGCATAGCAAGATGAGTATTGGTCCTTTTGTTATTTTAGACTATTGACAGCTGTCAAAAGAAAAATGATGGCAATGGACAATCCTATAAAAACAACTCCTGTCCATATGACCTATTGGGGAATTCGGAATCAAAAAGGGGGAAATCAGCTGCTCAATTCTTCTAACTCAATAACCATAGCAGAAAACACCTAGCAGAGGACAGGTCTGGCTGGCCATGACATACCACAGCAAAATCGCCACCATTATGAAAGTGTTGTGATGAAAGAATGTCAATAAGAAATCTGAGTTCACTCTAGAGGGAGGTTTCAATAATTCCCCTAAAGTTGCTAATTAATTAATATGATCAACATATATATTTTTTAAAACCATTTGAAGCAGTCTTTCTTCGACCGCCTCTTCTGTAGTTTATCCTATGCTACTGCATTTTTTTATAGCAGTTGACCTTATATGCTACATTTTCTGGAAACAAATTAAAAAAACATTACAATTTGATGTCTTTTGGCTTTTTCAATTCTACTTTGGCGTTTGTTGCAACCTTTTACAAAATCGAGTGACTGAGAAATTTTATACTGCACACTTGTTCCGCTCGATTTTCTGCTTACATTACCTAAGTCACTGTTTACATGGTATGTTAGACAATCTGCAGGATTAGGAGACCCATATTGTAATCTGTACATTTGTAGAAATGGATAGTTACATCACTCTTGCATTTGCCAGGTTTAAATTGACCTGATGACCTGATGCCAGTGGTAGATAAACTGTTCTTCGGCACAAATAAGATATCCTATGTCTGGCCTTATTTATGCCTGTTCGCTCCCGCAGGTGATTACTGTAGATGGTTGTTCCCTGAGCACCAAGATGAGCTCCGAACCGGCAGAATGCATCAGCCTGGAGAAAGAAGAGGAGGAACAGAGCAAGAACAGGCTCTCTGTATCCAGTTTTAATCAGCTAAGTAAGTGGCCACCTGCTGCTGACAAAACAATATGATCCTTTCCTAATATACATTAATCTTCCCAAGTAAGGAGCGGAGATAGGAAGGTTCCTTACTTGTTCTCCATGTACTTGGGCAAAACCAGTTGCTTCAAAATAACAAGATTAAAGTCTTTGGACTTTGAAGTGGAGCAAAATACACAAAGTACATTAATACCACAACCTACATCTTTACTGAATGGACCAATCACTGATTGGAAAGAAAAAGGACTATTTAATATTGTTAAAAATGGCCATCTTTCCAACAACAGAAGCACTCATTTATGGCATGTGGCTAGGGTAGCATTCATGTTCATGAGTCGCGTCTGATATTGCAGTTCAGCTCCAATGTCGGACACAGCATGGCTCAGCAATGATGCTGCTTCTAGAAGACCGCAGCCATGTTTTCTAATCCCATACAACCACCTTCCTACCACAACAGGGCAGTTGTCATTTAATGCAGCGCCCTTAGCACCCCGTCCATGTGCAGTGCGCTGATGAATCCAAGGTTACTGCACCTTACTACACGACGCATGGTCATGTGCGGTGGCTTCACCTCCATCTGCTCACTGCACAAGCACAGAAGATTTCTGAGTGCTTGTGAATCCATGACCACCCCTATGACCAATCACAGGTAGACTACTTTTTATGATTTTTTTTATGCTGCAACATACATTTTGGAAAGGGTCCTGTAAAACCTTAACGGCCTCATCCAGACATCAGTATTTTTCACATACACAAAAAAATGCTATCGGTGTTATCAGTGATCCATGGATCATCAGTGTTTGGTCTGTGTGTTTTTCACGTATGGATGAATAGATAAATGACAATGATTCTCCTATACTTTTGTAATATTAAACATGGACCATACACTGATGCCATCCATGTGCTGTACATGTTTTTCATGGACCCATAAAATTGTGTTGGCACTTTTCATCTGTGCTGCTGGAAAAAAAATGTCTCCATGAGTTTATCGTGGGCATACGGTCAGTGAAAAAATACAGACTTGTGAACAACCCCATAGATTATAATGGGTAAGTGCTGCGTCCGTGAAAAACACTGCTACAACACGCATATGCAACTTGGATGTCTGAATGAGGCCTAAAGAAAAGCTTGGACAAAACTGATACTGTCTATATAGTATAATAATAAACACTTCGGCCAACATAATAAAGATCACGAGTACAGAGTGCGGAAGAACCACACCTCACACCCCATAGTCGCAAGAAACTGCCTACTCAAAACTAGATGTAAAAACACAAAGAGAAACTGAGTGTATGGCATATAAGAAAAAGCTTTATTAGTAAAAGTATAAATACATAGTGCCACATATATGAATAAATAGATGCAGATGGGGAGCCAATGCGGATACAAAAATCACCTAAAGAGTATCCACAGTTGCCATGTGTATCAGGATAGCATTAAAAGGAGAGAGAGTGACCCAGAATTACATGTACTAACTGATGACCGGGTAGGAGAGGTATTTATAGGAAAATACGAATAATTCAGAAAATGACAGATAAATATCACACTTTTCCCACTATAGGGCAAGAATGGGTATAGTCCATAATAAAAATACACTCACCAGTATGTTCACCAGGGATCGCTCACGGGGGGGGGGAAGGGGACAAGGCAGGAGCAGACCAGTGTGGGACCTGCAAGCCTCGACGCGCGTTTCGCAAATTCGCTTTGTCAAGAGGCAAATTCGCGAATTTGCGAAACGCGCGTCGAGGCTTGCAGGTCCCACACTGGTCTGCTCCTGCCTTGTCCCCTTCCCCCCCCCCATGAGTGATCCCTGGTGAACATACTGGTGAGTGTATTTTTATTATGGACTATACCCATTCTTGCCCTATAGTGGGAAAAGTGCGATATTTATCTATCATTTTCTGAATTATTCGTATTTTCCTATATATACCTCTCCTACCCTGTCATCAGTTAGTACATGTAATTCTGGGTCGCTCTCTCTCCTTTTAATGCTATCCTGCTACACATGGCAACTGTGGATACTCTTTAGGTGATTTTTGTATCCGCATTGGCTCCCCATCTGCATCTATTTATTCATATACAGTATGTGGCACTATGTATTTATACTTTTACTAATAAAGCTTTTTCTTATATGCCATACACTCAGTTTCTCTTTGTGTTTTTATGTCTATATAGTATGTCTAGTTCACAGAGAGACCCCCTGTGCCATGCACCAGTCCCTCAGACCATGCAGAACATTGTGTGCCAGTTTTGCCTGAAGTGTCTGTGTGACTGCATCCTAATCTGTGATTATATGGGGATCCAAACCTCAATAATGGCCATCCAAATTTAGTAGATCCAATATTAATACCTTGTTCATCTAGTTGTTTTTTTTTAGGTCTAGTGGATTCAAATGCAGCATGTCAAGCATCTAGTTATGTTCCATATATTATTGTGGTGTATATCATTTTAGTCAGTAAATCTATGGTATCTAATGGTCACTTACCTATTCAGTTTCCCATCACTGAAATTTGAAAAAAGCCAACCATAGCATAAGAGTATACGTTGTACATCAATACAACATCATGTACTTGCTAAAAAGTTCACTCTCCTCTAATATCGCCTTGCTCCTATCTTGTACATCTCGTATGCCATTTCTTGGTTGGGAAAGCAGGGCCAACATATCATTTTAATTTCCAATCTCATGTGGACATTTATGTGAATGTAGATGGAGACACACAGATAGATCTTACTTTACTTTTTGACCAGGATTGGAACACATGACTTATGTTCGGCAGCAACAAAAAGCTCAAGAAATTGGAAGAAATCTACTACAGACAAATGAATACTTAAGGCATTCCCGAGAGGTGAGTGCAGACGAGGAAATGCTTGTACGGTTACATTCACGCGTCCATATCTATTTTCACATCAACATAAAACGGACCGCTTTTCTCTCATGTGTCATCATATTTTATCCTTTTTTTTCTCATCTGTTTTTGTTCACTAAAGCGATTACATTTCTTTTATCCGTTGACTCTTAACCATTGTTCAGAGTCAATGACTAAAAATGCTTGAAAAATGTATAGAACTGCGAAGTACAACTTCATTGTGTCATCCGTTTTACACCAATCTCCATAGACTTTAATGATTGAGACTGAGTCGCAGAGCTGATGAGAATAGTGCGTGCTCTGAGCCTCACAGATGGGAGACATAAATCTGTTTTTAAAACTGATGTGTGTGTGGCTCAATGAAACCTATGGGACTGTGTGCTGTCCAAGAGAAAAACAGCACTAGGATATGTCCCATGGATATGTGAATGTAGTGATTGTGAAGCCATCTTTACTGGAAAGAAGTGTATATTCTAATTGTATTGCAATGAAGTTTGATGTGTCAGTAAGAAAAGCAGTACAATAAGCTTTGAGCTTGAAGAGGTGTTCTTAACTCGTTTTCTTAAGGACCACACTGCTCTGGGCCCTCGGTGTCCTATTTGCTGGGAGAGAATATTGCTCTCTTGAAGATTGACAGTTTGGATCAGCAGCATGGTCGTGTTACTGACCCAGACTGAGCACTCTCCAAAGCATCTTCAGAGCGTCGTGAGCATAGAGCAAACTTCTTACATTGCTACCACAGTAGAGATATCCATAATCTCGCGGGAAAGATGCGGGCTGTTATTCAGCCATCATCAGCCTCTAACAGTCACAAGTGGAGTAGAGCTCTGCCCGTGGCTGTTAACCAGTCAAATACTACTGTCAGTATCAGGGGTGAACATATCATTGGTGTAACCTGTGCAACTGCTCCCAAGAGGCATGGGGGCCCATTTCTGCCTCCAAAACATGTGGAATTGTCAGTATGTCTCCAACAGGTTGCCATGACAGCCTGGGGACTACTGAAGTACCCTGTGACTCTCATGACAGAGTTCCGTTGAAGTCCTGTGGTTGGATGTCAAAAGAGACTGTGATTTCTGCTATACACAGCAATAGCTATGTGTACTACAAGCAGTCAGTTGATCATAGGTTCAAGTCCCTAACTTAAAGGGGTTGTTACACGAACAAAGTTCATTTAAATCAATAGATCTTGGAATAATAATAAGTTCCACAATTGGATGTGTTTAAATAAAATGTTCCTGTGCTGAGATAATCATATAAATGTGCCCCTGCTGTGTACTGTGTAATGGCTGTGTCTGACCGTACAGGAACATGGTCTGATCATACTACAGCTCCTGGGCAGGAGGGACGCAAAAGAGGATACATACAGGACAGCATGGGATTGCAAATAATTATTTCTTTCTTTAAGGTACAAACAGGCAGGCAAATGTTTTACCTCACAAAAAGAATCAGCTGCAATCCCATTCTGTAATATCTGTATACTCTGTTTTGCTTCCTCCCCTGCCCAGGAGATGTGGTATATACAGGCCATGTTCCTGTACGGTCAGACACAGCCATTACACAGTACACAGCAGGGGCACATTTATAAGATTATCTCAGCACAGGAACATTTTATTTAAACACATCCAATTGTGGAACTTATTATTATTCCAAGATCTATTGATTAAAATCAACTTTAAAATTAACTTTGTTTGTGGAAAACTCCCCTTTAAGTGACATAAGCTATTTTTTTTTTATTTAAGAAGTGAAAACAAAATCGTAAATTTGTAGACAAAAAAAAAAAACTATGCAAGTTTTTTATATCTGCAATTGTACTGACCTGGAAAATCATTGAAGCAATTGCAAAATTATGTTTTTTTTCCCCAATTTTGCTGCAGTTGGATTTTTTTCCTGTTCTTTAGTACGTCACATGGTAAAAAAAGATCATGTGATTCAAAAGTACAGTCCGTTCTTTAAAAAAAGAAAGCAAAAAAAACACCCCTCATAAGGCTTTTTTTCGACGGAAAAATAAAGTTATGGCTTTTGGAAGAAAGGAAGGAAAAATGAAAAAGAACACTTGTATTAAAAGAATAGAACATAAAGGGATAGATTTGTTGATGAATTCACATGTGACTTTTTATGCTCCTTCAATAATAATTGATAAGTATTCATAGCATTATATAATTTGTAGAAATCTGAAGGTGTTTTCTAATGGTTAATGGAGCATTGGATTTTTTTCGCCAGCCTACATAACGACTTATGGTCTTTTTTAGGAACTATACAATAGCACCGCTCAGCTGAAAAGGAGTTTGTTGTAAGTACATTAATCAAGACCAAATGAATGACTGTGTTTCTACAGTGCAGATTTACCCTATGTTTTACTAGTACGATAGTATTTGGATTAGCCACTTGAAGAACATTATGAGGACGCAGCCTCCACTCTGCTGCTTTGACAATGTATGAAGCATCTTATACAATCAATCATCGCTCAATGCGCTAAATATTTTAATTTATTGACCAATGCAGGAGATCTGTTAAAAGATTATGTAATAAGACTGAATGTGACAGAGATTAACAGTTGGTTGTTATGTAAGGAAATGACGTGACAAAGAGTAGACATTAATTGATTTTTTTAAATCGAACTTGAGAAAATGAGTCACTCTCAGAAATATATTTGTGTATTGCGTTTTGTGGCTTTTATGAAATACAGGTGGTAGAGTGATAGGGGTTCTTTTTAGATTGAAATGGTTAAATAGTCAACAACATATAGTTAGACATTCTTTTTTTCTATTTTAGTACGTTTAGTAACATTATTTAAAGATTAAGCGTCATTTTAATTTTAATTTTATAAATCAATAATAGACCTGAAAACTTTGCACTATACCTTATCAAAGAAATCCGCTTCTTTCTCTTCATGGATTGATCTCTCCATGGGTGAAATCTGTATTCAGAGAAGACACATTTTCCTCTTACTGAGATTGGAGATGACAACTGATGCTTTTAAAATTCTATGGAGTGGAGGGAGGAGCTAAAGACAGACACAGACATTCTACTGCAAGTTCCATAGATCTTTATGAGCACCAGCTGTCATCTCCTATCTCAGTAATCAGAAAATCTGTATTCATTGAAGACAGATTTTACCCATGAATTGAGAATTTGAAGAAACTGGCGTGCATCAACAAACATAGTAACATAGTAACATAGTTTTTAAGGTTGAAGGAAGACTAAGTCCCTCTAGTTCAACCCATAGCCTAACATGTTGATCCAGAGGAAGGCAAAAAAAAACATGTGGCAAACACTAAGCTCCACATTGGGGAAAAAATTCCTTCCTGACTCCATACGACAATCAGACTAGTTCCCTGGATCAATGCCCTATCAAGGAATCTAGTATATATAACCTGTAATATTATACTTTTCAAGAAAGGCATCCATGCCCTTCTTAAATTTTAGTAGTGAATCACTCATTACAACATCATGCGGCAGAGAGTTCCATAGTCTCACTGCTCTTACAGTAAAGAATCCCCATCTGTGAATATGATTAAACCTTCTTTCCTCCAGACGTAGAAGATGCCCCCTTGTCCCCGTCTCTGGCCTCAGAGTAAAGAGATCAGTAGACAGGTCTTTGTTCTGTCCCCTCATATACTTGTACATAGTAAGTAGATCACCCCTAATCCTTCGTTTTTCCACAGTAAATAACCCCAAGTGTAATAACCTGTCTTGGTATTGCAGACCCCCCAGTCCTCTAATAACCTTGGTCGCTCTTCTGTGCACCTGCTCTAGTTCAGCTATGTCTTTCTTACAAATGTTCTGACTTGTCAAAGCTTTTACGCCACTTTGTAGAACAAAAATTTTGGTCAATTGGCTCCAAAGTGTTGTCTTCTGTCAAGAGGGTTCATTCTAATTTCCCAATTCTAATACAAGATTGAAAGAACATACTTTAAAAAGTTAATACAAGGGATCTTTGATGTCGGACAGACCTGTGTTTATAAAATGTTTTCTTATGTATGGCTAGATAAAGTATATTTTATATAGTTATATGAACAGGAAGACAAGAAGAAAGTATAATTGTGGAGTATTTATATTCAACACAAAACTTTCTAAATTGCATGTACAAACCATTGTAAGATCTGTGGGATTTTAAGTGTGCACAAATCTCCAAGTGCAGAGTGCTAGGATCTACATGATATTTTCCTAAGTTTACTGTAGACCATATTCATTGGACCTTAGATTCTACACCCTGAAGGAGTCTGCAGGCGCTTCTTGGTTGCTTATTCCTTGTTTATGGGAAGAAAACTGTTCCTGAAATAGAAGCTTGTAATGACATGGGTCTTGAGTTTTCATAAACTGACAAAACACCTAGAGGGCATTTTTATGGAGAAGTAAATCATTTTTACATCCAGGAATTTTGTTGTTTTTTTATTGCTAAATTTTATTTGTCACTTATTTTTTTCAGGTTTAACTCTTAAAATCATATACTGTATCTGCCTATTTTGTTGTCAGTGAAGTATCACATCATCCATTATCATGTATAGTGAGAGTTTTCAAATTAGAAGGCAAAACTAAGATGTAAGATTGGGCTTCCATTTAGTTACAGATTAAAGGGGTTGTCCACTAATTAGTTATTGATGTTGTATTCTTAAAGGGTTATTCTCTAGTTTGAAAGTGATCCTCTATCTTGTTGATAGGGATTAACTCCCCAATCTCTGGGTGTTTAACTGCTGGCTACTCCACCGATGTTGATAACTGGGGCATTGAAGAACCTCGTGTGAACGGAAAAGTGGTCGATCATGCACACTGCTGCTCCATTCATAATCGGACCACCGGTGATAGCTGAGTGTTGTGCTCGGCTGATCTTCGGCACTCCAATAAGTTTGAATGGAACAGCAGTGTGCATGATTGATCACTGCTCCAGTCACATGGATCTCTTCAGATCCCCAGTTCTTGTGATTGGGAAGGGGGTCCCAGTGGTCAGACTCTTAGTAATTGGGAAGTTACCGCATAGGGGATAACTGTCAAACTTGAAAAAAAATACCACTTTTAAGCAAATGAAATTTAGAAATATTAATAAATCAAATTAATCAAACAGAGTAATCAGTTAGATAAGATATAAAATAAATATTTGTATAGTAAAGCAAAATAAGGGTAGATGCGAGGCAAATGCTTCTCCCATATCTTAGAGTAAAAAAAAAGAACCAGTGAAGCAGTGCTACACTGGTGGGTGTGGACCCACTGCGCCACAGGCCGGGCTTTCCCTGGAGGGGCCTGAGTAAGCGACAACCTGGTTTTCCCTAGAGCCTCTGGTGGTGAGGTTAGACTTGGCAACAGGTAGTCGCTAAGTACCACTCTAGGGCAGTCGCCAGGACCGCAGCAGCTGACTAGAGGGTCAGAGTCATGGGTACGTGGTACAGGAGGGCAAAGACAAGACGTGGTCTGACAGTCCAAGGTCGGGGCAGGCAGCACAGGGAGAGCAAGCGTAGCCGAGGTTAGAAACGGAGAGGTCAGGCAGGATGGGAAAACTAGTCGGGTCAGTAACTGGTTGTGGAATACAGATGCAAACATAAATATGGACTAACAGGTTAAGAACCAACATTCGGGTGGGGAGTGGAAGGCGGAGCTGCCTAATAAAGTCACTGCTCACACAGGATAGGCTGGAGAACCTAATGTCTGCAGGACCTAGCGGGATTAAATTCCTGTAGAGGCCAGCCACGCCCCCCTAAGACTAAATTAATGTAGCAAGCGGATGCAGCAGTTCTGCATGAGTTCGATTAGCAGAATGGCCTGACGGACGCGGGGAGAAACCACACTGTGTGTAGAGGGGCGCTGCGGATTTGTGTTAGTGACATCTCTAAATAAACCGCAACCATCTCCACATTCAAACACCACGCAGACAGACTCAGACTCTAATATGGTAACCCCCTGAAATCAATGCAATTTAATATAGACAAAGTCATGTCCCCATGTGCTTATAACTCCAGGGGTTTATTGTAAAATTTAAGTGTTAGTGTTATACATGGAGGCTGTCTGACTGTATCCAATGACTGGTGTTGAGACAACAATGGATCGACATGCCCCATCCATCATTGCCTTGACAGTAACTGGGGCCTGAAATGCTTTTTTAATATAGTAATAAACACTTGGTAAATTGACTTATTTTAGAGCCTTATCACATCACATTTTGGCTCTACATTCTGTGTATGCGCAAGCAAAGCTTCCAGTTTATGCAATGAGTGGACTCATTCACCTAGTGTATGCCAGAAGAGTCTCCTTTTAACATCTCCTGGGCCAATATATGTTAGTATAACTTTTCTTTCGTGGTATGAATTTGTATAATACTGTTCTATTAAAAAATATGTACTTCATAGTGTTTTTATTCATACAATGGTAGCCTATTTGAAAAGCATATGTCTGCAGTATATGGTGGCATATAGTGCTGATTTGTGTCGGAAGTAAATGTTGGGAGATCCTCAATCGGGATCTTATGTAAACAAAGCCTCATGGTTCATTTAGCCCAGTAGATAATTGGTGGATGATTGTAGAAATGCTTGTTCATGATTATCCACTTGTGTAATTTTGTAAGTCTTTTAGCAATCACCCGATGAACAAGCAAAATGCTTGTTTGTGTGGTGATTGGTTATTTATGTCTGAAAAAAATTGTTACCAGCAGGCCATTGTCCTTGTAAACAGGGGATGTTCTGTTCTTTTACAGATCATTCTGTCCCCATCATTCTTCACATGTATAAACAGGGCAATAAGTGAGCGCCAAACAACTTGTGTGCAGTTGATTGTTAAAGGGGTTGTCTCATGAACAAAGTACATTTTAATTAGTAGATCTTGGAATGATAATAAACTCCACTGTTGGATGTATTAAATAAATATTCCTGTGTTGAGATAATCTTATAAATGTGCCCCAGCTATACACTGTGAATTCACCTATCGTTGTGTCCGACTATCCCGATTCATGGTCGGCACATACCACAGCTCTTGTCCTGGGGGGAAGCATAAGTCAATTATGATAAGTAAGTATACAAATAAAACAGAAAGGGCTCGAAGCTTCTACTTTCTGAAGTAAGGGTATGTGCACACGATGCAGAAATGAAGCAGAAAATTTCTGCATCATTTCTGCATCTCCCTGGCAGAAAAAAACGCATACGGATTGTACATGCTTTTTTCCTGCGGAATACATGCGGATTCACATGCATTTCCGCATGCGGATTGACAAGCGCTTTCCAGGCGATTTTAGCATCACTTGGAAAGTGCTTGACAACTAGGTCACACTATATAAATCCATGCAACCGGCATGGATTTATATAGTGTGACCGTATAAGTATGTTTAAAAAGAAAAAAATAAAGCTATACTTTACCCTCTGATGCCCCGGCGTGTGCTGCCGCGTTCGTTCCTGGCTTGTTCCTGGCTGCCGGGATATCGCGAGACACTGCGCTGAAGGGCCTGCGGTCACATGACTGTGACGTCACCGAAGGTCCTTCAGTCTTGCACACGAGCAGAGGGAAGGAGACCGGGGGCCGTCAGAAGGTGAATATATCTTTATTTTCTATTTTATTCTTGTTTTTACAGCTTTTTAATGGTACCTGGGTGTGGAGGAGAGTCTCATCTTCTCCACACCCAGGTACCATCCGCACATTAGAACGCGCCAATAACGCAAGTACAAATGCAGTCTTGCGGAATTGACGCGTTCTAATGCAAGTCAATGGCGGCGAAAACGCCGCGTTTCCGCAAAATTAATGGACATGCTGCGGATTTTTGAGCGCAGCATAAACGCTGCGGAAAAATCCGCAGCATGGGCACAGCACATGCGGATTATCATTGGGGAACATTGTTGCCCTTCTACCATGCTTTTTTAATGCGTTTCCGCAGCTGCAGAAACGCTGCGGAAACGCATAAAAAACGCATCGTGTGCACACAGCCTAACACACATCCATTCCTGAGGTAACACACGTCCCTGCCTGAAGTATCACACTTCCCTGCTTGAGGTAACACATTTCACAGTCTGTTTTATCACAGGAATGAGTGTTTCTGCTGTGTCTCCAGCCCTCTGAACTCATCATATATCAAGTCAGTAACATAAGAGCTCCAGCGGCCACTGAGCTTATACATCACTGACTTGATTTATGGTGAGCTGATAGGATTAGTGACACAGCAGAAACACTCACTCTTGTGATCAAACAGACACCAATGTGTTACCTTGTAAAGTAGCAGCTGCGAGCTCCTGCTGTTTTGTCTGTATATTCACTTATCATAAGTGACTTATGCTTCCTCCCTTGGCCAGGAGCTAGGGTATGTGCCAACCATGAACTGGAGCAGCTCTGCTTGGTCGGGCACAGCCATTACACAGTACTCAGCAGTGGCACATTTATAAGATTATCTCCGCACAGGAACATTTTTTTTAACACATACAATTGTGGAACTTACTGTTATGCCCAGATCTATTAATTAAAATGAACATTGTTTGTGGGACAACCCCATTAATGTTGCATTCATGGGCTGAAACCATGTGTAAATGCAGCATTAGTTTGTTTATTTTCTGGTCATTTGAGATAAAGATGAATAGGGTAAACTAGCTTCATTTGACCTTAATCCAATAGATGTTTGGGGTTGAAAGATTGGAAAAATTATAAAAAAAATAGAAAATGAGCTCTTTTTAATTCATTTAGAATGTTAAGTTTTTTATTTTTAGAGGGCTATGTTTTATAATTTACATTTATTGGGTTGCCCATTAAAATATACTTTTTGTTTGTACTGTAGATTTAGAAGTTCAGATTCTGTCAAAAGTAAGTAAATACTATTGTTATTTTTAAGAAAAAGTATACTGTATCTGAGCTTATCTTTTGTGATTTTTGCCTGTTTTCATTTTTTACATACTATAATATGACCTAAATGAGGGGGATTTAATTCTTGTAATATTTTTACTCTAGAGAGTGTAACATACCTGGCGGCATCCTTGCATAGTGGTCCATCTCCCACTGTGCAAGAGCGCGCACTTGATTTCCAGTCCAGACTGCCACTCTGGCTTCTTTCCATACTGTCTGCTTTGCTCTGCTCTGGCTGCTTAGGGCGACGCCCGCTGAACTTCCTGTTTCTTGTAGCTGCTGCAGACACACCCCTAATGCGTCCTCAGCCTATTGCTGTCTGTCACCTGGTATTTAAACCAGCTCCTCCTTGGAATCCATGCCTGAGCATCTTGCTCTGTCAGTTGGCTTCTTGTCACTGATGTGCCAGGTCCTGTCTATGTTTCCTGCCTTACGGTATCAGCTCCCGTGTCTGAACTGTGTCCTGTCTGTGCACTCTAGCCAGCTGTCTGTCTGCCTTCCTGGAGGCTGTATTTCCTGGCCTGTCTGAACACGCTCCTAGCCTGTTCGTCCCGCCCTCTGGGGGCCGCATACCCAGACTCGCTCCTGTACTTGTTGCAGTACAGTTCCTGTCTGAACTGTCTCCTAACCTGTTTCCTATTTTTCTCTATGTCCGTACCTTCCCTTTTTCTGCAGAGTCTGAACCTGCTCCTAACTCCTACTCGTTGTCGCTGTACTTCCGTTTGTGAGTTTAGAGTCCGCTTGCTACTTCATTGCAAGTATCTTGTGTGTATCTGGTTCTGCCTTTCCCTTCCTGTCTGTTCCGTGTGAACAGAGCCCTGTCCCCTCTGCTCTGCCTTGCTCACCGCTCCGGCAGTTCTTGCCTGCTCTGCCTTGTTCACCGCTCCGGTGGTTCTTGCCTGCTCTGCCTTGCTCACCGCTCCGGCGGTTCTTGCCTGCTCTGCCTTGCTCACCGCTCCTGCGGTTTCCGCTCTGCCTTGCTCACCGCTCCTGCGGTTTCTGCTCTGCTCTGCCTTGCTCACTGCTCCTGCGGTTTCCGCTCTGCTCACCGCTCCGGCAGTCTCGCTCTGCTCTGACCCTTTGCTCACTGCTCCGGCAGTCTCGCTCTGCTCTGACCCTTTGCTCACTGCTCCGGCAGTCTCGCTCTGCTCTGACCCTTTGCTCACTGCTCCGGCAGTCTCGCTCTGCTCTGACCCTTTGCTCACTGCTCCGGCAGTCTCGCTCTGCTCTGACCCTTTGCTCACTGCTCTGGCAGTCTCGCTCTGCTTTGACCCTTTGCTCACTGCTCCAGCAGTCTCGCTCTGCTCTGACCCTTTGCTCACTGCTCCGGCAGTCTCGTCCTGCTTCAATCTTGCTCACCGCTCCAGGCGGCCTCGTCCTGCTCTACTCTCGCTCACCGCTCCTGGCGGTCTCGTCTTGCTCTGCTCTTGCTCGCCGCTCCGGGCGGCCTCACTCTGCTGTGTTTGTCCACCGCATCTGCGGTTCAGTCCTTAGTCCCAGTCTGTACTGGGTCCTATCCACTCAGTGCTCCAACCTGTCGTACCTGCCAGTACCTCCCTGCCTGCATACCAGTCGTGCTTACCAGTATCCACCCGTCTACATACCAGCCGTGTCTGCCTATACCCACCAGTCTGTGTGCCAGCCTAACCTGCCTGTTCCTGTGTTCCCCGGTGTGGGTCAACCGCCGTGTCCGGGGTCTGACCTGGAGTAGCACCTGGTCCCTCTGCTCGGTTCCTCCTTGGTGCACTGGCGTCGTATGCCGTCGTGCGACCTTGGTCGGATCGGGTGGATACTTAGTTACGCCCCTCCAGGCATTCACTCTCCGGTACGGTCCAGTGGAATCACTACATATACACGCATACACCAGTCAGTCCGGGCATGTGCATTACAGAGAGCTCTATTGTTACTGGGGCAACTACAATATATTGCACAGTACCAATGCAAAACTGCATTGTATTGTTACTGCTCTTCTTGGTTTGCAAAGACCCAGCAGCTCTGCATGCAGAGGACACACATCAGTCATCCATTCAGATATAATTAAATGGAATCTCTCACCAGGTCTTTACCACCTCTTCTGAGATGAAATGTAGAGACAAAGATGATGATTCCCGAGATGTGTCACTTACTGGGCTGCTTGCTGAAGTTTTGATAAAATCCCTTTTATCAGCAGGATATTATCACTGGAGAACTATGAAAACTGCTGCCATGTAGTCCTCCATATTTATGAGCTCTGTGCATTTCCAACCCCACCACTGATTGAATGTTGACAGCTTCCTCTGTACACTGTGCATAGGCATGAAGCTGTCAGAGAACTTTTAGATCTGTAGCAGATAAAGCAGTGATTTTATCAAAACTGCCCAGTAAGTGATACATCACTATAATCCGGGTCTCTGCCCCTATATCTTGCTGCTCTTAGATGGGGTAGCAAAGACCTGGTGACCGATTCTCTTTAAAACCTATGTATTATGATTACATAAGGATGCACTATACAATACTACACTTTTGGGATAATTGTATATTCAACAAAATGTAAGGTTGTATAATTAAGTATATGGCGCAATACCACATTGTTTTGCATGGAATACGTTGGTGAAAGCTTATGCTTATGATCATGTAATGGCTTCATACAACCTTTATATTATATGGACATGATTTCTAGCACTCGTAGTCATCTGTATTAAATCAGGGACCTCCAATTCTACTTTTGTCTCATCTGACCACTGTCTTCCACATGCTAGCTAAGTCCCATATATGTCATGTTGAAGAAGGTGCTCCAGTATGATGAGACTAAAGTAGAACTTTTTGGGCTAAATGCAAAGTACTATATGTGGTACAAAACTAACACTGTGCATCACCATCATGCTGTGGGGATTCTTTTCTTCAGCATGGACAGGGAAGCTAGTCAGAGTTGATGCAAAGATGGTTGGAGCTAAATACAGGGAAATCATGGAGGAAAACCTGTTAGAGACTGCAAAAGACTTGAGAGTGGGGCACAAGATCACATTCCAGCAGGACTGCGACCCTAAACATACTACCAGAGCTACAGGTGAATGGTTTAGATCAAAGCATATTCATGTGAGTAAATGGTCCAGTCAAAGTCCAGACCTAAATCCCATTGAGAGTCTATGGCAAGACTTGAAAATTGCTGTTCACAGACGCCTCCATCCAATCTCACTGAGCTAGAGCCAGTTTGCAAAGAAGAAATGGCAAAAATTTCAGCCCCTAGATGTGCAAAGCTCGTAGAGACAAATCCCAAAAGAATTGCAGCAGTAATTGCAGCGAAAGGTGGTCCTACAAAGTATTGACTCAGGGGGGCTGAATACAAATGCACATCACAATTTTCAGATTTATATTTTTTAAATAAGTAGAAAATCATGTATTATTTCCTTTACACTTCACAAATACTTGCTACTTTGTGTTGTTTTTTCACATAAAATCCCAATAAAATACATTTATGTTTGTGGGTGTAATATGAAAAAATTTAGAAAAGTTCAAGGAGTGAGAATACTTTTTCAAGGCACTGTATATAGTTCTGTTGGAAAAAGTTAAGTATAGCTTGTTTTTTATTCATTCACATCTATGTTCTTTTTGAGCCTAGCAGTCAAGCGGGCGGTCCTAATCAGTGAATTAAAGCTATCTCTGTCTGCACACTTTTACTGTGAAGGCTGACATTCATTGATTAGGACCAGCCTCTAGACTCGTAAGCTCAGATTAAGCAGGGATTTTAATAATGAAATACAAGGTATATGGACTCTTTTTCTACAAACCATGTACAGTATCAGTCTTTTCAGCTCCTCCTGCTTTATTTCTTTCTGTCGAGGGGCAGATATATTATTGGTGCAATCCTTGCAGCCACATTGGGGCCCAAGTCAAGAGAAGCCCATTTCCACCTCTAATGAAGGTGGTGGAAACACACTGTTCTTGCACAGGGGCCCACTTCTGTCTGTGTCCGCTCCTAATGCCCATAAATAGTGTTGAGCGAATTTGTTCAGCGAATGTTCAGAAGTTTCAAATTCGGCACGAATATAGCACATTCGGATTCGTGATCGCAAAGGTGAGCAAATTTTCTTAAAATTGGAAAAATTTGACGAATTTGTGCTGGACCCCGAATACAGGGCAAACACGGCGTTTTGAACAGTTTTGTTAGCATAGTGCAAGTGTATGATGAGCGGTGACATGTGCCAGGTGAGTGTGGGGGCTGTGGAGAGCTTAGAACAGGTCAGATCAGCGGCGCACTGTTTTTTGTTTTTTTTCCTGTGGGTGGTAACGTTAACTGAGGAAAGCGCGGCCAGCCAATCATAGCGCAGGAAGCATCTACACTGTCCAAACATAAAGGCTTCTGCAATTGGCTGCAGAAATCACATGTCCTCTTAATATAAAAAGCGGCCATGTTCCCTCAGCGCCATTATATCCATGTCACTGCTGGAGACTGACGCAGCTCAGTGTTCTCCTGTGTAATGAGAGATATTAGCTAGATAGATGGGTGCTTGTGTGGTAGTCAGATAGTGTAGATAATTCCTGGCCTGTGTACCTCTGCAACTGCTGGTGCAGCACATTTTTGGTGTTATTGTGCAAGTACTGAGATTCTGACAGAAACAGAGGGCCCATGCCATACAATAGTGCTGTGCACCACTGGAATAGAGCTCCATGTCTCAGTATACCGTGATTCTTTTTTTGCACTTGCTAATGTGATCAAGCAAGCACGGTGCACCTTTTCATTTAGTGGGGTTGAAATTGTGCTCTGCACAGTCTGCAGAGCTTCTTATTGCAGAGCACAAAATCTGTTTTTTTTCTGTTGCTATTGTGATATTGAAAGCTGTGTGTACTAAAGTTTTTTTTAGTGTCAGATACTATTTTAGTGGAGTTGAACTTCAGGTGGTTTTAGAGTAGAAAAATACATTTTTTCTCTTGCTACGCCCAGTCCAAAAAATATATTTTCCTGTGCCAAAAGTCATACAGTGCTATAAGCCAGCTACTACGTCAGTGGCGGTCAAATTCAGCTTGTACGCACAGTCAAACCTATATATATTTTTGGTTGGCAGGCAGAGTCCTCCAAAGGTTTTTTACTGTGGCAAAATTGATCCAGTCTGCTAAAAGGCAGATCCTATTTTAGTGGCGTCGAACTTGTCCTGGTTTCACAGTAAACAAAACGAAACTTCTCTTACTAGGATCAGTCCAAAAAATATTTTTTCCTGTGCCAAAAGTCATACAGTGCTATAAGCCAGCTACTACGTCAGTGGCGGTCAAATTCAGCTGGAGCTTATGCAGAGTAACCCAAAAATATTTTTTGCTCTGAGTAAAGTGATACAGCTGGCTAGATCTGAGTTTGAAATGTTTTGGAGCATATATTCTATAAAAAATTTCTTCTGTTCCTAAAGTAATACAGCAGGGGACATCTCAATTTGAAATTGTTTGGAGAATATCTTGTAGATTTTATTGGCCTCATGCACACTAACGAATTGATTTTTTCTGTTAGTAACGTCATACGGCAGGCCATATCTTACCTTGTCATTTAGTGTCGCTGAAATTCAGGTGTGTGCTGACCTATTGCACAAGAAAAAACATATTTTTTTTTAGTTAATTGCGTGCTCCTACCACTGTATCTGACCCACATGAGTGGGAAAAAGAGAGAGCGTGGTGGAAGGGGGGAATAGGCTTGGTGTTCAAGATATATGTGGGGTATGTGGTAATGTTAGTGAAAGCACTAGTGAACCAACACAAACAGGTCATATCCAAAGACAACTGACAACTTATGTTAGTGGACGGCCTACTGCACTCCTTTCCTTTGGCAGCCGCACAGCGATACGCCATGTTGATAAGGCCCAGAAAGAGCAGGTGCTCCAGTGGATGGCAAGCTCTGTTTCCAGTGCCCTCTCCTCTTCTTCCTCCACCTCAACATCACATGCAGTACAGTCCACAGAGATGGCACCCCAATTACCCATGCTTCCCCACAACTGGCCAACTGCCCAACTGACTGTAGTGAACCACAGATGGGCAAGTCTGTAGAACTCTTCACCCATTCTGCACCATGGGCATCAGAAGTGTACTCCAAACAGTCACAGAGTCAAAAGGAGGAAAGCATCTGCACCGATGCCCAAAATTTTTTTAGCTTGGATTCGGGGCAGGACGAAGTAGGAACCGAGCAGGTTCCTAACCCTCGTCACCAGAAGTTAACTGTAGGAGAGGGAGGTGATCCCGATGAGACTCAGATACCTGAGGCTCATGCGGAGTGTACCGTGCTGTCAGGGCAACAAGAGTAGAGGAGTCACTCTGAGGGCGAGCAATGGGATAACACATTGGATGATGACGAGGTTGAAGATCCTACTTGGTGTGAACCCAGAGTCACTCAGCTGAGTAGCTCATTTGAGGAGGTGGAAGAGGAAGACGAGGAGGTTACATTTCGCCCTAAGGCGCAGACACGGAATGATGCAAGCACGAGGAGCACTGCATCCTTACCCACAACCGTGGCTGTGGCCAACTGTTATGATCTGCTACAAGAACTAAGGAAAGAAAGGGAATCTGTCCCTACAATAAGACTGAGCTGATTCCCTACGTTGCAGCGGGCGAACTGTTCCTAGTGAACAGACCCGCCTTCGTCCTCAGCTAGTCTGAACGCAGACCTATAGAATAAAGGGAGGGGTCCCTAAAAGAACTAAGGACTGGGACAAAATTGGACACCTCCTAGCAGATGTTGTAGCGGAACAAAAAGACAAACAGACAAAAAGTACTTAGAGGTCCAAAGGACCAAACGAACTAGAGAGATAGGTACAAAAGCACCTGGCTAGATAGAGAGTCAAATAACACTGAAGTCCAGCAAAGCCAGAAGGGCGGAGCTGGAATAAATAGGCAGCAGGTCACGTGACCAAAATAGAAAAAAACTAACAGGAGAGTTCTAACAGTACCCCCTCTTCTATGAGGATCCTCCGGATCCTCCAGGCCCAGGCCTATCAGGAAACCTCCTGTGGAATGCTCTGACAAGTCTAGGGGCAGAGACATCATCCGCCCCTACCCAAGAGTTATCCTCGGGACCGAAACCTTTCCAAGCGACGAGGTACTGCAATCTCGCTCTATGTCTTCTGGAATTCAGGATACGAGAAATTTCATATTCGCCGTCTTCCACCACCGGAGGAACTCTGACAGTAGCATCCCTATCCGATACATCAGCCTTTTTCAACAAGGAAACATGAAACACAGCATTAATCTTCCAGGAGGTGGGGACCTCCAACCTAACAGCAGACTGATTAACCACCTGAAGCACCTTAAATGGCCCCACAAACTTCAGACCCAATCTTTTAGAGGGAATCCTCAACCGCAGATTCTTTGAAGACAACCAAACCATGTCACCCACCGTAAACAAAACGTATTTACGTTTCCTGTTAAAATACATCTTGGACTTTTTGTTAGCCTCTTGAAGGTTACAACGTACGTCAGTCCAAACTCTCTCCAAATCACCGGAAAAATTCTCCTCCTCCGGCACAGCCGACACCAATTTGGAGAACGAACCAAACGACGGATGTCTCCCAGTACAACAAAAAAAAGGAGAACACCCAGCAGAAGAGGATGTATGGTTGTTAAGAGCAAATTCAGCAAGTGGCAGAAACCCAGACCACCCCTCTTGATTGTCTGCCACAAAACAACGCAAAAACTGTTCAACATCCTGGTTCTTTCTTTCTGTCTGTCCATTAGACTCAGGATGATGCCCAGATGAAAATGACAAATGGACTCCCAACCTGTCACAAAAAGCACGCCAAAAGCGAGCCACAAACTGAGGTCCCCTATCCGAAACAATGTCGGTGGGAACGCCATGGAGTCTGACAATTTCCTTAACAAACGCCTAGCGCAGGGTAGTTTAATGAAAGGAACCAAATGACACATCTTGCTAAAACGGTCCACGACCACCCAGATGACAGTGAAACCCCCGGACACAGGAAGGTCAGTAATAAAATCCATTGCCAGATGCGTCCAAGGTGCACTAGGAACCTCCAGAGGGCAAAGCAACCCCGCAGCAGGGGTATGCGAAGCCTTTGACCTAGCACACACCGTACATTGTACATTGACGCACCCACTTGATGACTTCCTTCTGCCACCCAGGCCACCAAAAACTGCGACTTATAAGTCTCTTAGTCTCAGAAATTCCTGGATGACCTGCCAACCGAGACTCATGATATTCCACAAACAAATCTTTCCTAAAGGTTCTAGGCACAAACAACCTTCCATGGGGAGTGTTAGATGGGGCATCCTCCTGGGCTTTCAGAATCCCATCTTCCAAAACGGAGTCCAATGCTGCAACCACAACTCCTTCCTGTAAAATGCTCTCCTCCTCCTCGGTACCAACCATGGGAGAAAAACTACGAGATAAAGCATCGGCTTTAACATTCTTGGTACCAGGGATGTAAGCAACAGAAAAATTAAACCGAGAAAAAAAAAGTGCCCACCTAGCCTGACGGGCATTCAAGTGCTTGGCAGCATCCAGATAAATCAAATTTTTATGATCAGTGAATACCTGAACCGGAAATTTAGCACCTTCCAAGAAATGCCGCCAATGTTCAAACACGAGTTTAATAGCCAGCAATTCCCGATTACCAACATCGTAGTTAAGTTCGGTTTCTGAAATTTTTTTCGAAAAAAAAGCACAGGGATGTACTCCATCCTTGTTCTCCTGAGTCAAAACCGCACCGACCCCCACCGAAGAAGCATGAACCTCGACCAAAAAAGGCTTGGTCTCATCAGGCTGCATAAGGATAGGGGCAGAACTGAAGCTCTCTTTGAGATACACAAAAGCTTCAATGGCCTCAGTAGTCCACTGGACAGTATTCGCACCTTTCCTGGTGAAATCGGTCAGCGGCTTAACAATTATAGAAATATTCTTAATGAATTTTCTGTAATAATTGGCGAAACCCAAAAATCTCTGTATCGATTTCAACCCAATAGGCCTAGGCCATTCCTGCACAGCCTGAACCTTCACCGGGTCCATCTCAAAGCCCTCGCTGGAGATAATGTAGCCCAAAAAACTAATTCTCTGCACAGCGAACTCACATTTCTCCAGCTTAGCAAAAAGTGAATTGTCACTTAATAACTGCAATACCTCACGTACGCTCTGCCAATGAGACTCCAGATCTGGCGAATAAATCAAAATGTCATCCAAATACACAACCACATTCTTACCAATCAAAGGTCTCAGGATGTCATTAATAAGGTTCTGAAAAAACGCGGGTGCATTGGTAAGACCAAAAGGCATCACCAGATTCTCAAAATGACCTACCGGAGTGTTAAAAGCAGTTTTCCATTCATCACCCTCCTTTATTCGTAACAAATTATATGCCAACCGGAGATCAATTTTAGAGAACCACTTGGCCCCCACTAACTGGTTAAACTAGTCAGGAATTAACGGCAATAGGTAGGAATTGCATACGGTAATTTTATTAATTTTGCGAAAGTCCAGACATGGACATAAACTGCCGTCCTTTTTTTTTTACAAAAAAAAATCCAACAGCCACAGGTGATTTAGAAGGTCTAATGTGACCAGCAGCCAAGCTCGTCTGTATGTATTCCTCCAAGGCCTTTCTCTCAGGGATAGTCAGATTAAATAAGCGACTCTTGGGAAGAGTAGCTCCAGGAACAAACTCAATGATGCAATCATAGTCCCTATGAGGAGGTAAAACTTGCGACTCCTCCTCTGAAAAAACCTTCCAAAAATCCTGAATAGGTACAGGTAATTCCCCTTTTTCCACAGCCGCAATGCTACCATTACAACACTTATCATAGCACTTAGGACTCCATGACTTAATCTCATTAGTAGACCAGTCCAGTAAAGGATTGTGCAGTTTTAACCAAGGCAAACCTAAAACTACTGGAGAAGGTAAATTATTTAATACCACCAAATCCAAATTTTCCTGGTGAATGCCATTGATAGTGAGGGGAAATTCCGCAACCTTGTGAGTAATACATTTCAAAGGAGTGTTGTCAATAGCAATCACAGAAATAGGTGATGACAAAGGTTTGGATTCCAATTTAAGTTTTTCCAAAAACCCCTTATCAATCACATTAAGTGTTGAACCACGATCCACAAATACCTGAAATTCAATCAAATCTTCCTGCAATAAGGTACTCCCTGAAAGAAATACTCCCTTAGAATTCAAACAAGCAATACGGGCGTAACTGACCTTTTTTTTTTCTTTGCTTAAACGAAGCTCACCGTTCTTAATTAAATGGTCAGATTTACCACAGTAAAAACACAATCCCTTGGAAAACCTGCGGTCTCTTTCCTGAGAGCGGAGTGACATCGCCCCAACCTCCATCGATTCTCCGCCGTCCGAGCAGACCCTCTGAGGACTAGGAGCTGCCATTGCAGGAATTTTCTCATCATTAACCCTGGCACGCAGTCTCCTGTCCACACATATAGCTAATTGCATGGCCTCTTGCAATGTCACAGGTGCAGGAAATGCAATCAGCAGATCTTTAACCCTTTCACTTAGACCGGCAAGAAATGAACATTTTAACGCTGAATCATTCCATTTCACTTCTGAAGACCACCTTCTGAAGTGTGTACAATAATTTTCAACATCACCTGACCCCTGCTTCAAATGTCTCAGTTCTGTCTCAGCAGATGAGACTCGATCAGGATCGTCATACAATAACCCCATAGCAGAAAAAAAATCCACCACTGATCTAAACACGGATCATTAGGTTGGAGAGAAAAGGCCCACCCCTGTGGTTCCTTGCGCAAAAGTGACATGATAAACCCAATGCGCTGTGATTCATTCCCAGAGGACCTGGGTCTCAAACGAAAATATAATAAACAAGCATTTTTAAAGGAAAAAAAATCTTGTTGTTTACCATCAAAAATATCAGGCAGTCCTACCTTTGGTTCCACAAAATGCACTCCAGGACAGCTACTCACGTGTTGCTGGAGATCGGCCACCTCTAGAGACAATCCCTGCAGGCGTTGAGCCAACTCTTGAACAGACACCATACTGATCCCAGGATTTCTTTCCAAGTTTAGTTTGGGCTGGACTTACTGTTATGATCTGCTACAAGAACTAAGGAAAGAAAGGAAATCTGTCACTACAATAAGACTAAGCTGATTCCCTACGTTGCAGCGGGCGAACTGTTCCTAGTGAACAGACCCGCCTTCGTCCTCAGCTAGTCTGAACGCAGACCTATAGAATAAAGGGAGGGGTCCCTAAAAGAACTAAGGACTGGGACAAAATTGGACACCTCCTAGCAGACAAAAAGTACTTAGAGGTCCAAAGGACCAAACGAACTAGAGAGATAGGTACAAAAGCACCTGGCTAGATAGAGAGTCAAATAACACTGAAGTCCAGCAAAGCCAGAAGGGCGGAGCTGGAATAAATAGGCAGCAGGTCACGTGACCAAAATAGAAAAAAACTAACAGGAGAGTTCTAACACCAACAGCCGTCATGGGTTTGCAGCTCGCAGGGGCAGCAAGGGTTGCATGGGCCTTTTTTGTCACTGCAAAGGATGAGCCAACTCACTTTATCTGCAAACTTTGCGATAAAAAACTCAGTAGATGGAAAAACTGCAATAATTTGACTACTACATGCATGAATGTTCACATGCTCAAACAACATTCTTTACGCTGGGAATCTTACCGCGCTGAAATGCTGACCAGCACACCTCATCAAGCGCATCCGCTGCTTCTTCCTCCTCTATTACCATGCCAAGTATTGTCACACCGGTCTCCCATCGCAGAAACTCCCGTTCTTTACCCGCTCCAGTCAGGCTGAGTGACAGCCCGTCAGCTGTAATGGAAGCGGACACGCCTGCTGTGTTTGTTTCACCGAGCACACCGCATGTTTCTCAATCCACCGCAACATCTGCACCTCACTCACGCTCCACCAGTTTTTCTGGTTCACCATACTCTGCCCTCTCTCATCACCTTAGCCAGCCCTCGGTCCCGCAGTTGTGGTCATGTAAAAGATTTTTTCAACCTACGAATGACAAAGCTAAGAGTTTGAACTCCACCATTTCCAATCTGTTGGCCACGGAAATTGTGGTCTTAGGCTGTGTGCCCACGATGCGTTTTTTAAGCGTTTCCACTGCGGCAAAAACGCTGCAGAAACGCTTAAAAAACGCATGGTAGAAGGCCTGCCATGTTCCCCAATGATAATCTGCATGTGCTGTGCACATGCTGCGGAGATTTCCGCTGCGGATTATCATTGCAGAAAAAAACGCAGCACTACCAATTATTTTGCGGAAGTGCTGCGTTTTCGCCATCATTGACTTGCATTAGGTCGTATGGATTACGCATCACTGTATATGTACAGTAGATGCGCATTCCATGCGTTCTAATGTGCGGATGGTACCCGGGTGTGGAGGACAGGAGACTCTCCTCCTGACCCGGGTACCATAGAAAACTGTAAAATAAAGAATAAAATAAAAAATAACTATATATTTACCTTCTGGCGGCCCCTGATGTGCTCCTCCTCGCATGCCAACAGTTCGCGATGTACTGAAGGACCTGCGCTGACGTCATAGTCATGTGACGAGTCACGCGACGCTGACATCGGCAGGTCCTTCAGTGTAGCGCTGCCGGCAGCCGGGACAGAGGGAAACAAGTATAGATTTCTTTTTTATTTTTTGACATTCTCTCGGGTCACACTGTATAAATCCATACCGTTTGACATCGCTAAAATCGCTTGGAAAGCGCTTGTCAACCCGCATGCGGAAATGCAAGTGAAGAACGCTTCACTTCCACATGTCCCTGGCAGGAAAACGCATGTACAATCCGCATGCGTTTTTTTCTGCCAGGGAGATGCAGAAATGCTCAGGAAAAAATCCTGAGCATTTCTGCATCGTGGGCACATAGCCTTAGGCCCTATTTTTTTAAATGTAAACACTTCTGATTGAGTCTGCATCTCCTGGGTTGGTTGTAGAGGGACAGGTATTGGTCTGTGTTAAACTACTTGTAGTCTGATGACATTGATGCCACTTCGGTGGTGTTAGGCCCTCATTGAGGGCCTAACACCACCTGGGTGAACACTCCTGGGTTAGGTCTCCATCTCCTGGGTTGGCTGTACTAGAAGAGGTGTGGGTCTTATTTACACTCTTTTTACAGTAGTGAGATTGATGCCACTTTGCTAGCGTCTGCCACTATTTTTTTTAAATGTGGGGAATCCTGATTGGGTCTCCATCTATTGGGTTGGCTGTAGTGGAACCTTCCTGCTCTGCAGTCTAAGTTGTGTAAGGTTGCGTACCAGTCCTTGCATCACTTCTGATACAGACTCTGCCCGCTGCACTCCTGATACAGACTCTGCCTACTGCACTCCTGATACAGACTCTGCCTGCTGCACTCCTGATACAGACTCTGCCTGCTGCACTCCTGATACAGACTCTGCCTGCTGCACTCCTGATACAGACTCTGCCTGCTGCACTCTGATACAGACTCTGCCTGCTGCACTCTGATACAGACTCTGCCTGCTGCACCATCTATTCTGTCCTACTGGGTGCAGCTGCTGCGCTTCCGTTGGTCTGTCCTGGAGTGGCACCTGGCGTTCATCAGGAGCCAAGTCTAACCTCACCATCAGAGGCTCTAGTGAACAGTCCGGTGCTCGCTTAGTCACGCCCCTCCAGGCTCTCCGGGGTCCATGGCACAGTGGTCCCACAAACGACTTTCGTGACAGTGCGCCCTCGCAGGCAGGGTCCTCTCTCCTGTTGTACCAGTCGGTGACCCCTTTTGACATGTAAAGCCTAACTGAATAAATGTCGCTCTCACAGTAATAATAATTATAGTACTTGTTCTCTGGGTCAATTGATGGCACTTCCCTGGTGTCTACACCTAAATTGATGTGTTTTGGCAGCTTTTAGTTCCGTTTCTTGATGTTTTATATGCATTTTTTTGGTCCCCCCATTGACTCCTACGTGATTCGGAAATGTTCGACGAACATTCGGCGAATAAATTTGACGAATATCAATTTGTTCGGCGAACTTTTCCGAACCGAACATTGAAATGTTCGCTCATGCCTACCCATAAATTCTACAGGATTTTTAATCTGATAGGTTCTCTTTAATGTTTCTATTTAGACAGCCTATTTTTAAAAAATATGAAATTGTTCATAGCTACTAAAAGAAAAATTATATATATAAATGTTATAGGCATTTTCAAAACAAGGAAGGTCCAAAAGATGCACACATTTAAGATTTGTCTTATCTTCTAAATGAAAATCTTGAAGTGAAACCAATGCTTATTGAGATAATGAGATGATAAAATTGATATGGAGAAGCTGATTTCTTTGCTCGCTCAGTCCTGAAAATATTAGATCTTCATTTAGTGGTGTCTACAGGACTCTAAATTTACTTTCATCCAATTTATTATAGAAATGTCGGCTTCTTTAAAAGCGCCTCAAGACTTACACAATCATTACTCAGGTGAGTCAAAGGAGAAACATTTTCTGGCTGCAATGAAGTGATTACACCTCCAAGTAGATAACATACACACATGGTCAAAATTGTTGGTACCCCTCGTTTAATGAAAGAAAACCCACAATGGTCACAGAAATAACTTGAATCTGACAAAAGTAATAATAAATTAAAAATCTGTGAAAATGAACAAATGAAAGTCAGACATTGCTTTTCAACCCTGCTTCCACAGAATTTTTAAAAAAATTAAACGCATGAAATTGGCCTGGACAGAAATGATGGTATCCCTGAAAATAATGTGACAAAAGGGACATGTTTAATCACGTTGTGTCCACTAATTAGCATCACAGGTGTCTACAATCTTGTAATCGGTCAGTGGACCTGTATGTAGGGCTACAGATACTCACTGTGCTGTTTGGTGACATAGTGTGTACCACACTCAACATGGACCAGAGGAAGCAAAGGAAAGCGTTGTCTCAGGAGATTAGAAAGAAAATTATAGTCAAGCATGTTAAAGGTAAAGATTAGAAGACCATCTCCAAGCAGCTTGATGTTCCTGTGACTACAGTTGCACATATTATTCAGAAATTTAAGATCCATGGGACTGTAGCCAACCTCCCTGGACGTGGCCCCAGGTGGAAAATTGATGACAAATCAAAGAGATGGATAATACGAATGGTAACAAAAGAGCCCAGGATAACTTCTAAAGAGATTAAAGGTGAACTTCAAGCTCAAGGAACATCAGTGTCAGATTGCACCATCCGTCGTTGTTTGATCCAAAGTGGACTTCATGGGAGACGATCAAGGAGAACACCATTGTTGAAAAAAAAATCATAAAAAGCCAGACTGGAATTTGCCAAACTACATGTTGACAAGCCACAAAGCTTCTGGGAGAATGTCCTATGGACAGATGAAACAAAAATGGAAGTTTTTGGCAAGGCACATCAGCTCTATGTTCACAGACGGAAAAATGAAGCATATCAAGAAAAGAACACTGTCCCTACTGTGAAACATGGAGGAGGCTCTATTATGTTCTGGGGCTGCTTTGCTGGATCTGGCACAGGGTGTCTTGAATCTGTACAGGGTACAATGATTCTCAAGACTATCAAGGGATTCTAGAGAGAAATGTGCTGCCCAGTGTCAGAAATGACCCAAAACACACAGCTAAAAACACCCAAGAATGGCTAAGAGGAAAACATTGGACTATTCTGAAGTGGACTTCTATGAGCCCTGACCTAAATCCTATTGAGCATCTTTGGAAAGAGCTGAGACATGGAGTCTGGAAAAGGCAACCTTCAAACACGAGACAACTGGAGCAGTTTGCTCATGAGGAGTGGGCCAAAATACCTGTCGATAGGTGCAGATGTCTCATTGACAGTTACAGGAATCGTTTGATTGGAGTGATTGCCTCAAAAGGTTGTTCAACAAAATATTAAGTTAAGAGTACCATCATTTCTGTCCAGGCCTATTTCATGAGTTTCATTTTTTTTTTAATTCTGTGGAAGCAGGGTTGAAAAGCAATGTCTGACTTTCATTTGTTCATTTTCATAGATTTTTAATTTATTATTACTTTTGTCAGATTCAAGTTATTTCTGTGACCATTGTGGGTTTTTCTTTCATTAAATGAGGGGTACCAACAATTTTGACCACGTGTGTACGTATGCTAGTTCTATAGGTATGTCACTTCTATAGGTATGTCAATTCTATAGGTAAGCTAGTTTACCATACAGATGTATGCCAAATTTCTGTTTTGCATGAGGTGTGATTACGATTTGTCTGGCTGGCACGACGTCATCTGTGTGACTCACAGATCATGTTGTACCCGCCCTGGCTAATCAAAAGCCGTGCCGGGGACGCCAGAAAGTAAGAGATTTGCAGGCCTACCATTTAACTGCCAAGTACCACAGACCTAAACACTGATTCAGTGGTTGTTTTATAACAAAAATGAATAACAAGAGTCTTTCAAGCATTTTTGAGCGATTTGTTTTTTCATTTGATTTTTGGAGGGCCAAAAGACTCATCAAAAGACACTGTGTGCATATCCAGTGTGGAACTGCCATGTCTACATTCTGTGCAGCAGCACATAGATCCTCCAAAAAACAAAAAAAAACATGTAATTCTGTCTCACAGATTGAGTGTTATGGACAGAATTAATACTTTTCATGACTCAATTATTTGTGGACAGAATCCATCAGAAAATGGTCCTCTTTCGCACTGTACATACCAGACAGAAGACTACAATTTCTAATTTTTAGAAATTCACTCCTAAACAATGCAGAAATTACCACCAAAGAGATAATACGTCAGAGATGAATGAATATTTAATTCCTGTGTGATATGATATATAAATATATACATATATATAGATAGATAGATAGAATATCACATATATATACAGTATATACAGTACAGACCAAAAGTTTGGACACACATTCTCATTTAAAGATTTTTCTGTATTTTCATGACTATGAAAATTGTACATTCTCACTGAAGGCATCAAAACTATGCATTAACACATGTGGAATTATATACTTAACAAAAAAGTGTGAAACAACTGAAAATATGTCTTATATTCTAGGTTCTTCAAAGTAGCCACCTTTTGCTTTGATGACTGCTTTGCACACTCTTGGGATTCTCTTGATGAGCTTCAAGAGGTATTCACCGGAAATGGTCTTCCAACAATCTTGAAGGAGTTCCCAGAGATGCTTAGCACTTGTTGGCCCTTTTGCCTTCACTCTGCGGTCCAGCTCACCCCAAACCATCTCGATTGGGTTCAGGTCTGGTGACTGTGGAGGCCAGGTCATCTGGCGTAGCACCCCATCACTCTCCTTCTTGGTCAAATAGCCCTTACACAGCCTGGAGGTGTGTTTGGGGTCATTGTCCTGTTGAAAAATAAATGATGGTCCAACTAAACGCAAACCGGATGGAATAGCATGCCGCTGCAAGATGCTGTGGTAGCCATGCTGGTTCAGTATGCCTTCAATTTTGAATAAATCCTCAACAGTGTCACCAGCAAAGCACCCCCACACCATCACACCTCCTCCTCCATGCTTCACAGTGGGAACCAGGCATGTAAAGTCCATCCGTTCACCTTTTCTGCGTCGCACAAAGACACAGTGGTTGGAACCAAAGATCTCAAATTTGGACTCATCAGACCAAAGCACAGATTTCCACTGGTCTAATGTCCATTCCTTTTGTTCTTTAGCCCAAACAAGTCTCTTCTGCTGGTTGCCTGTCCCTAGCAGTAGTTTCCTAGCAGCTATTTTACCATGAAGACCTGCTGCACAAAGTCTCCTCTTAACAGTTGTTGAAGAGATGTGTCTGCTGCTAGAATTCTGTGTGGCATTGACCTGGTCTCTAATCTGAGCTGCTGTTAACCTGTGATTTCTGAGGCTGGTGACTCGGATAAACTTATCCTCAGAAGCAGAGGTGACTCTTGGTCTTCCTTTTCTGGGGCGGTCCTCATGTGAGCCAGTTTCTTTGTAGCGCTTGATGGTTTTTGCAACTGCACTTGGGGACACTTTCAAAGTTTTCCCAATTTTTCGGACTGACTGACCTTCATTTCTTAAAGTAATGATGGCCACTCGTTTTTCTTTACTTAGCTGCTTCCCAACCACATTTATAATGCAAGAAATCCCACTTACTAAGCCTGACATGGCACACCTGTGAAGTAAAAACCATTTCCGGTGACTACCTCTTGAAGCTCATCAAGAGAATGCCAAGAGTGTGCAAAGCAGTCATCAAAGCAAAAGGTGGCTACTTTGAAGAACCTAGAATATAAGACATATTTTCAGTTGTTTCACACTTTTTTGTTAAGTATATAATTCCACGTGTGTTAATTCATAGCTTTGATGCCTTCAGTGTGAATGTACAATTTTCATAGTCATGAAAATACAGAAAAATCTTTAAATGAGGTGTGTCCAAACTTTTGGTCTGTACTGTATATATACATATATATATATATATATATACACACACCCACACACGTGATATACATGTGTATGTGTGTGTGTATATATATATATATATATATATATATATATATCAGTATGAATGTGAACACGACAATGACATTAAAGTGCCCAAGAAAGTTACATATAAAAATGTTTATATCCTGGATATAATTTTACATGTAAACAGTGAAAAGTGTTTTTTCTTTCTTGAATATAAAATGTGCGCTTCTAGCAGTTTTATTTCTTCTTGTTTCAGCGGTGGAAAGAAATAACTTAATGAGGCTTGCACAGACTATACCTTTTACCCCAGTACATCTCTTTGGTGAGCTCAATTTTTTTTCACCTAATACATTGTTTGGGCTTTATATTGAATGATTCATGGATGTAATTTTTCTTTACACAATCTATGCTCCTTTGACCACTGATCTTTAATATCATTTGGTTTGATAATGTGTCCTTTCTAATAAAAAAAAATAAAATAATAATTGGAGATTAGCATTTCAAGAAATCCAAAATTCTGTCTTTGTTATTATGCTGTCTATAGGAGTCTTCATTTTTAATGTCTTTTAATTTTGATCTGGAGAATGCAAAAACTAGATATGAGCACTTATAACTTACTTTTCTTAAAGGGAATCTGTCAGCAGGATTTCATCCACAAAACTATTTTTATATGCATGTAGCTCTTTCAAAGATCAGGAATTCCATAGCATGGCCAGTCCGTTCCTCTATTACTGAGAAATCAGCATTTAAATTGATATGCAAATGAGGTTGAAGAGCTGTTTTAGATTTGAAGTGTCCATCACTCTAGCTCTATTCCCCGCCCAGTGCTGCCTCTTCCTACTTGACTGACAGCCTCTATGCTGTGTGACTCCAGGGAAAGGAGTTCTCAGTTAAACAGAAGATGGCGGCGTTGGGTGAGCGATAGAGCTGGAGTGACGTAGACTTCAGATCTACAGCATCATTTGCATATCAGTTTCAATGCTGCTACCTCAGTAATGGAGGAATGGACTTGGCGATGTAAAGGTATTGCTGGACTTGTCTTTGAAAGAGTTACATACGCATATAAATAGTTTGGGGTGGGAAATCCTACTGACAGATTCCCTTTAAGAAATATGAAGAGGAGAATGTTATTCTATGTGTGGAGAATCAGGAGAGATAGAGAAATGTCATGTCTTATGAAAACTTTATTTGGCCTTCTAGAATGTTGAATTATAAAATTATGACAAAATCATTCAAACTACTATTAAAATGTATACAAATCTCATCAGACTTTAAATTAATACATTGTTGGGCTTCCTACTTTGTCCATGCAATGTATAGCATTGAGATGCCTTACAGTAACTTCTAGCATCTTGGTTTTATAGCTGGAGAGGAGGTTACTGTATATAGACTCGAAGAGAGTTCACCAACAAGTCTGGATAAAAGCATGTCCTCCTGGTCTCAAAGAGGAATGGCAGCAATGCTTCAAGTCCTCTCCCCTGAAAAAATGGATGGAGGTCTGCGAAGAGCTCTTAAAGTGGTCTGCACATGGTCAGAACATGATGTCCTGGATCCTGGAGAAATCTTCATTGTCAAATCATTTCTTCCTGAAGTAGTGCAAACATGGCAGAATGTTTTCCGTGGGGACACTGTATTACAGCTTTGCCTAAGGGTAATATCATAGTAATATATGGATACATTATAAGATATTATGAAGTTGTCAGATATAGTCATTGCCCCATGTTGCGTTATTTTGCAAAAAAGTGCTATGATCTCAGTTTCCAAATAATGCAAAAGTGTTGTAGGTCTTTATTATCAAATCTGTAAAAAAAAAAAAGGTTCTTGAGCAAAGTTTCATTTTGATAACAAGTTCGATTAATAAGAAAGTGAAATTTTTCTATCAGCTTCTGAAAAGAAAATATGAGCACTACAAACAAAATGGCTGCACTTCCTGTTGTTGTTTTTGCAGTAATGGAGGCTGTAAGAAAATTTAAAAAAAATCTAAGATCTCTATAAGTAGTAAAGAAAGCATGCTTGGCTGTTCCTCAGACTTTTGATTTACTATTTCTGCCTTTTAGGTAGAAATCCACTTTAACCCCTTAAGAACAGAGCTACTTTCTAGGTTAAGGACCAGGCCTCTGTTTTTAAATCTGACCAGTGTCTATTTATGAGATAATAACTCTTGACTGCTTCAATGTATCCTGCTGATTCTGAGATTTTTTTTTCATGACATATTATACTTCATGGCAGTGATAAAATTTGCTCGATATGACTTGCGTATTTGTGAAAAAATCAGAAAATTAGAATTTTTATGCCCTTAAATCAGAGAGTTATGTCACACAAAATAGTTAATAAATAACATTTCCCACATGTCTACTTTACATCAGCACAATTTTTGAAACATAATTTTTTTTTGTTAGGAAGTTATAAGGGTTAAAAATTGAGCAGCGATTTCTCATTTTTCCAACAAAATTTACAAAATCATATTTTTTAGGGGCCTATAAGACAGAAAATACCCAGAAGTGACACCATTTTAAAAGCTGCACCCCTCAGGCTATATGCCCACGATCAAGATAAAGCAGCGTTTTGGAAGTAGCGTATTTTCGCTGCTTCCACAACGCTGCATTCTAATCACGCAGGTAAATCCGCATGTGTTCATTGAACAATGGAGATTTACCGCATCCAATACATTCTGTTGGGGAAATTTCTGTTACGGAGACTAGTGACGCGCCCCTGGGCCTGAGTCGTGCGGCATCGCGCGCACGGGGGCTTACCCGGAGCCGGATCAGATAGGGGTAGTAGTCTCGTGGCGGTGACCCGGTCCGTGCCCAGGGAGTCAAACTGAGTGGCGGTATTTAGCAGTAGATGTTAGAATGTTCGACTACGCCACCCGTGGATTGCGGTCATGAGACCGCCGCTGCAGGGCAGACCGCCGAGGCTGGTGTTGTTGGGGCAGCTGAGAATGGAACGACTCCCCACGGGAGGAGTATTGCCTCAGGGCAGCTATTGTAGAGTTGATGATGGGGGTGATGGTGCGGATGTCCCAGTACTGGTGGTGCAGGTACGACGACGAAACACGGAGTCTGGTAGTGCAGTTTCAAAAGCTTTACTCACGGTTCTTTATCAGGTCGCTTGTGCACAGTAAGGACCACCCGAGTCATGCTGCGTCCACCAGGTCAGGGACTCGGCCAACTCCCAGGCAATTCCAGAGCGTGGTCCAGGGCTCCCCTCTCTTCCTTCCTACTGGCCGTCCCCACCAGGGACCCACCTTTGTCCGGCTCCCTCGGGCCTTCTGGTGGCGAAACCTTTCCCGGCTTCCCTGACCCTATACGGTGTGCCTTCCTGGTGGATATGGTGAGGGGTCGCGCCAAGACTTGACCACGACCTCCGGTTCCTGGCTGAGGATAATTGGCCTCCACCAGTTTGGGATCCGGTACCCTGTTCTGCCAACCCTTCACCCGTTTTCGTTCTCTTGTGGGATCTCAGGGTTCCCTCTATGCTTGCGTCTCTGGGCCTCTCTTTGTGTTTCTCCTCTTCCTCCTCTCTCCTCTCTGCTTCAGGCCTAGCTCTGGAGCTGGGCCCAGACGGAGCCACAGCTCCCTGTCAGCCCTCTCTGGCTGAACTCTCTCTCAGCTTCTCCTCAGACTGAACTCTCTGTTCCTAGATGGTGCCCACCTTTTATACTCCCTTCTGACACCCGAGCCCAGGTGACTAGCACCCAATGGGCTCCTACCTATGCCCAGAGTCCCTCCCCTCTCTGCTCCTACACCACTGGGATATTCCTCCCCCCTCCCCACTCCAGCCGGGGACAGACGCTGTCGTACCTGCACATCTATCTGGTGGGAGTACCGTTGATCTGTCCCCCGGAAATGGGGTGAGTGTAGTGCATGCAGCTAACTGAGCCCCGTTCCACGCTCCATCCTTACCCGGGAGTGGAATACCACACCTCTGGTTCGAGGTGCAATACTCCTGCAGCAGCCGAGTCCTCGGGGTGCTACACTAGCGTCGCGGGAGAGTCTACACAGTGTCAAATAGAAGCACAGTGAGCATGGGATTTCTATAAATCCCATCCACTGTGGTGTTTGTATCGTAGAACGCAGCGTTTTGGACGCAGCGCAGATGAGCTGCGTCCAAAACACTGCTATTCCTGATCGTGAGCCTCAGGTTGCTGAAAACCACATTCAGGCTATGTGCCCATGATGCAGAAATGCTGCATATTTTTTCCGCTTCTCCCTGGCAGGAAAAACGCATGCGGTTTTTCCATGCGTTTTTCCCGCCAGGTAGAAGCTTTTGTCAAGCGTTTTTGCATGCATTTCTGCATGCAGGTTATCAAGCACTTTTCCAAGCGATTTAGCATCACTTGGAAAAGTGCTTGACAACTTGTTCACACTATATAAATCCATGCAACCGACATGGATTTATATAATGTGGCCAAGTTAGTTAAAATAAAAGAATAAGAATGGTAAAAAATAAAAAATAAAGATTATACTCACCTTCCAATGTCCTCCCGGTGTTTTCTCTGCTGCGTCCGGTGTCTTGGGCGGCTCGCGGTGGTGTGAAGGACCTGCGATGACGTCATTGAGTCATGTGACAGGTCACATGACTCAATGACTCATGGCAGGTCCTTCACAACAACGCGACCCATACAGCAGACCAGACGGAGGGGAGAAAACACCGGGAGGACATCGGAAGGTGAGTATAATCTTTATTTTTTATTTTAAATTCTTTTTTTACAGTTTCTATGGTACCCAGGTCTGGATGAGAGTCTCCTCTTCTCCAGACCTGGGTACCATCCACACATTGAACTGTGTGATATCCACTTGTACAGATGCAGTGATGCGGATGTCACTCGGTCCAATGCAAGTCAATGGCGGAGATTACGCTGCATGTCCACAAAATTAATGGACATGCTGCGTATTTTTCCGCAATGATAATCCGCAGCGGAAATTTCCGCAGCATGTGCACAGCACATGCGGATTATCATTGGGGACCATGGGGCACGTATTACCAAGCGTTTTTTAAGCATTTTCGCTGTGGAAATTCCGCGGTAAAAACGCTTGAAAAGCGCATAGTGGGCACTCAGCCTCAAGAAGTGTATTAACCCTTCAGGTGCTTCACAGGAACTGAAGCAATGTGGAAGAAAAAATTAACATCTAACTTTTTTTCACAAAAATTTTACTTAAGACCCAGCTTTTTTTATTTTTACAAGGGTAACAGTACAAAATGGACCCCAATATTTGTTCTGCAATTTCTCATGAGCATGCCAATATACCATGTTTTGAGGAAAACCGCTGTTCCAGCAGGGCTCGGAAGGGAAGGAGCGCCATTTGATTTTTGAACGCAAAATTGGCTGGAATCAAGAGCTGACACCATGTCGAGTTTGGAGAGCCCCTGATGTGCCTAAACAGTGGAGACCCCCAACAAGTGACCCCATTTTGGAAACTAGACCCCTCAAGGAACTTATGTAGATTTTGGTGAGCACCTTGAACCCCCAGGTGCTTAACAGAAGTTTATAACATAGAACCTTGAAAATAAAAAAAAATCTAATTTTTTCCACAAAAATGATCTTTTAGCCCCAATTTTTTTCACAAGGGTAACAGGAGAAAATGGACCCCAAAAATTGTTGTTCAATTTCTCCTGAGTGTGCCAATAATCCATGTGTGGGGGAAAACTACTTTTGAGGCACAGTGCAAAGCTTATTATTGGTGTTCAGATTTTGCTGGACTCATTTAAGGGTGGCATGTCACATTGGCAGAACTCCTGAAGTGGCAGAACAGCAGAAATCCCCATAAGTGACCTCATTTTACAAACTACACCTCTCAATGAATTCATCTAGGGGAGCAGTGATCATATTGATATCACAGGTGGGTCACAGAATTTTATAGCATTGGGCAGTGAAGAAAAAATATTAAAAATTTTACCACAAAAAAAAATTTTAGCACCAGATTTTATATTTTCACACTGGGAAATGGGTAAAAATGGCACCAAAATTTGTCCCACAATTTCTGCTGAGCATGACAATGCCCGATATGTGGCTGTACAGTTCTGGTGAGCCACACGGCGAAATTCGGGACGGACGGAGCCTATTTGACTCCTGGTGTGGAGATTTTCAAGAAATAGTTTGTGTACTCCATATACAGAGCCCCTAAGTGACCCCATTTTGGAAATTATACCCCTGCTAAACATTTGGATGCTATATGTGGCTCAGAAGGGAGGGGGCCATTTATCCTGCGCTCTACGATGAGCCCTTATAACAGAGTTTCCATCTAAATCTCTGAGTGACATGATTCAGATGAAACCCCCAAGCGATCCATTCACTATAATGAGGCAGCATAGTTTCTCTGGACTCTGTCTGCCTCTGTTCAGCGGTGTCCTTCTTTTCAGAGGTGCCCAAAACTGTGTATGACAGCACTTTTATGCACGCCTAAAAAGATGGACACTGCCGCATCACAGGCCAGGCGGCGTCCACAGTGCCTCTATCTGCCTCATTATAGGGAATCTTCCGCTGGTAGGTCTGTCTGAATCACGTATTTTGAGATTTACACGGAAGCCCCGCTGTAAGTGCTCAGTGTGGAGCGCAGGATAAATGTGTGCCAAGCCTTACTGCAAACTTTGGGAGGCAGAATGAACAAATCAACAGCAGGTGAAGAATTGGTTTTATTCATTTTTTACGCTGTTCATCGTGCGGTATAAGTGATTAGACAGATTTGTTTTTCAGGTCGGGGCGATTACATTGATACCAGATTTATTTCAGGTTTTTATGTTTGGCTGCTGTCACACACTAGAAGACATTTTTTATTGTAAAAACGCATCGCCATATTTTAAGAGCTATAATTTTTCTATATTTCTGCTTACAGAGTCATGTGAGGTCTTTTTTTTTTTTGAGGGACAAGCTGACATTTTTATTGGTAGCGTTTTTGGGCACATGACATTTTTTGATCCTTTTCTATTCCGATTTTTGGGAGGCAGAATGAACAAAAACCTGCAATTCAGGAATTGTTTTTTTTTTTTTTTATGTTTTTCCGCGTGTGGTAAAATTGATAAGACAGCATTATTCTTTGGGTCAGTACGTTTTCAACGGTACCACATTTATATAGTTTTTTATGTTTTGGCGCTTTTACACAGTAAAAACTTTTTTAGAAAAAATAATTATTTTTGCATTGCTTTATTCTGAGAGCTATAACTTTTTTATTTTTCAGCTGCTGGAGCGGTATGGTGGCTTGTTTTTTGCGGGACGAGATTACATTACCTTTTTTATTGATATAAATTTTTTTATCGCGTTTTATTTCGCTTTTTTTCAGCGGTATGATAATAAAGCATAGTTTGCTCCTTCTTTTTTGTACAGCGTTCACTGAAGGGGTTAACTAGTGTGACAGTTTTATAGATCGGGTTGTTCTGGACGTGGCGATACCAAATATGTGTACTTTTTTTTTTAACATAAAAATGTGTAATATTGTATATTATTTAACTTTTTTCTTATCTATTTTTACAATTTTTTTAAACTTTTTTTTTACTTAGTCCTTCTACGGGACTTTCACTTTTTTCACAGGTATAATGCATTGCTTTGAACATGGTCTCAGAAGCTTTCAGTATCTTGGTGACCCGAGGGTCGTCATGACCTATGTTGAGCGAATTTGTTCCGCATTTCAAATTCGGGTTCGTGTTCGGGCTTCCGACTTGTTCGTGCAAAAAAAATCGGCTCTGTCACTTCACTTCTTACCTGATGCTGATCCGGACTCCAGCATCGCCCGCGTCTTCCCGCTCTGCGCTGTGACAGCTCAGGAGAGATCGCACGCGGTGTAAACATATCACCGCGCCCTCTGACCTGAGATGTCACAGTCAGAGGACGCGGAAGACGCTGAGGAGGCACGGGGAGGGGTAAGTATTGTGCCGGCGCCGTCACATGACCGGAGATGTCCCTGCGCTGAGCGCAGCGAAATCTCCGGTCATGTGACGGCGGGGGATCCTGCGGGGGGGCCCCATGAGGAGACGCACAAGAGGGGGACCCCAACGGAGCTCCGAGGGGGCCCCGACCGGCCGGGCCCCATGCTGGCGGCCCTGCTGGAGGCTGGAAGGGCCCCCTCTCCCTCGGGGGCCCCCGTTCAATGAACCGGCTGCACGGGCGGTAGGTCCGCCCCTGTGTATGTAAACTTCTGGTTTCAACTGTCTTTATATATGTATTGTACCATATTTGATATCGCCACATCTTGAATGACCTGACCTATAAAACTGTCCCACTAGTTAACCGCTTTAGTGAACATCGTAAAAAAAATTAAGTAAAAAACAAAGCAAAAAATGGTGCTTTATCATCATACCGCTGAACAAAAAGTGGACTAAAACGCGATCAAAAAGACGAATGTAAATAAAAATGGTACCGCTGAAAACATCTTGTCCCGCAAAAAACAAGCCACCATACAGCTCCATCAGCTGAAAAATAAAAAAATTATAGCTCTCAGAATAAAACGATGCAAAAAAAACAAAAAATTTTTTTATTCTGTAAAATAGTTTTTATTGTGTAAAAGCGCCAAAATATGAAAAAGCAATATAAATGTAGTATTGCTGTAAATGTGCTGACCTGAAGAATAAAGCTTCTTTATCAATTTTACCACACACGGAACGGCATAAAAAAAAACAAAAAAACAATTCCTGAATTGTTGTTTTTTGTTTATTCCGCCTCTCAAAAATTGAATAGAAAGTGATCAAAAAATGGCATGTGCCCGAAAATGGTACCAATAAAATAAGCAACTTGTCCTGCAAAAAATAAGCATTTAGATGACTCTGTCAGGCGAAATATGGAAAAATTATAGCTGTCAAAATATGGCGATGCAAAAACTAGTCTTTGCAAAAAAAAAAGTGTTTTTTAGTGTGTGACAGCAGCCAAACATAAAAACCCCGATATAAATCAGGTATTACTATAGTCACACCAACCCGAAAAATGAAGTCGTCTAATCACTTATACCGCACGAGGAACAGCGTAAAAAATGAATAAAACTAATTCTTCACCTGCTGCTGATTTCTCATTCTTTCTCCCAGAGATCGCAGTATGGCTTGGCTCACACTTATCCTGCGCTCTGCGCTGAGCGTTTACACCGGGGTTTCCGTGCAAATCTCTGAACTATGTGATTCAGACAGAACCCCGGGCAGAAGATTCCCTGTAATGAGGCAGATGGAGGCACTGTGGACGCTGTCTGGCCTGTGATCCCACAGTGTCCGTCTTTTTAATAGGCATGCATAAAAGTGCCGTCGGCCACAGTTTTGTGAACCTCTGACAAAAAAGGACACCGCTAAACAAAGGCCAAATGGAGTCCAGAGTAACTCTGCTGCCTCATTACACTGTGTTCCAAATTATTATGCAAATAATATTTTCTCAGATTTTCCCAAATTACCTATATGAATTGCAGTCATTGTAATTTTCCAGTCAAATAACTATTAGAGTACAATTGAAAGGTTTTTGTACAAACTGCCTATGATAACAGTATATTTTTAAAAAAATAAAAAATTCAAACTGCACTCAAAATGCATGTTCCAAATTATTATGCACAGCAGAGTTTTCAACCTTTTCATTTTAATAAAGAACAAAAAATGGTAATTTTTGAAATTATAAGCATTAGCAGGTTATTACAAACTGAAATCAAACAGTTTTCAACTCAAAACTTTATTCTAGGTGATGTTACATTTGCACATAGGACCCCTTGTTCGAAAGGAGCTTCTGAACTCTCGTCCATTGAATTTGTCAGGTTTTGGATGGTTTCTGCTTTAATTGTTTTGCATGAGGACAGAATACCCTCCCAGAGCTGTTGCTTAGATGTGAACTGCCTCCCACCATCATAGACACTCCTTTTGATGGTGCTCCAGAGGTTCTCAATGGGGTTGAGGTCAGGGGAGCATGGGGGCCACACCATAAGTTTGTCCCCTTTTATGCCCATAGCAGCCAGAGATGCAGATGTGTTATGTGCAGCATGAGACGGGGCATTATCATGCATGAAAATGATCTTGCTGCGGAATGCACGGTTCTTCTTCTTGAACCATTGAAGGAAGTGCTGTTTGAGAAACTCAACATACATTATGGAGTTCATCTTTACCCCTTCAGGGATCCTAAAAGGGCCGACAATCTCTCTCCCCGTGATTGCAGCCCAAAGCATTACTCCACCTCCTCCTTTTCAGCGCCGTAGCCGTGTTTGCATGGGGTGTCCATCAACCAGCCATCCTCCACTCCATCCATCTGGACCATCGATATCATTTTATTTTCATGGCTCTACGTTATAAACTTCTGTGAAGCGCCTGGGGGTTCAAGGTGCTCACTCCACATCTAAATAAGTTCCCTGAGGGATGTAGTTTCCAAAATGGTGTCACTTGTGGGGGGTTTCCACTGTTTAGGCACATCGGCTGCTCTCCAAACGCAACATGGTGTCCTCTAATTATTAAAGCAAATTTTACATTCATAAAGTCAAATGGCGCTCCTTCCCTTCCGAGCCCTGCCGTGTGCCCAAACAGTGGTTTTCCCCCACATATGGGGTATTGAAGAACACCTTGAGGGATGCAGTTTTTATAGTGGTGTCACTTTTGGGTATTTTCTGTCATAAAGACCCATTTACGGTCATTAACGTGGAAACCACCTTCGGGTGTAAAGGGGTTAAAGATCGTTTGAGTGACAAAATACTTTTGGTCATAAATACGTTTTAGCGCGGTTTAATATGCCATAAACTGATATCATAAAAGTGTTGACCTTTTTTAATAAGCAATTTACAATAGTTTCTCCCTGCTGAGACATGCACCAATCAAATGAAATATATGGGAAAACCTGACAGAGCCTGTTAAGTTTTTGGCAGCACCACTACAGGGTAAAAAAAAGCATTACACAGTGCTCGTGCATGTAAGTGGGTTGTCTGTGTATTACAAGAAGAGACATGTCCTTGTAGCCACCCCCCAATCTGGTCAAGAGATGAGGGTCCTTAAAGAGATTGTCCCTACTCAGACAACCACTTCTCAATCACTACGTAAAATAATAGCCCATATACTCATATCCATGGCTGACGCTGTTCTAGTGGGTCGGCACTGGATCTCCCAGGGATTGCGTGACATTTTGTTGCACGATTGATCCCTGTGGCCAATCAGCTTTGGCTTCACTCTCTTCACCTTCGGACAAATCACATACATCGTGAGGAAGTGAGAGCTTCTGCTCTCTTACTTCCTCCAGATGTACGTGATACGCCTAAAGGCGGAGAGCGTGAAGCCAACACTGATTGGCCACAAGGATCACGTGACATAACAACATTACATGATCTCTGAGAGAGGCAGTGCCAACACTGCTGGAATGACGCCGGCACTGGAGGTGAGTATAGGTGTTTATTATTTTACAAAGGGGAAATATAAGAATTCAGAAGGGGTTGTCTGAGTAGTGGACAACCCCTTCAACAGAGAACCCAGACCATGATCTCACTATTACCTAATAGCAATGGCAATTAGGTTTGTAAACCAAACAACCCCTTTTTGATCACTTTTGATCTTAAATGCAATAGTAATTTAAATATCTTTATTTTCTTATTTGCATTGGCTGATCTCTCTTAGTTATCGTTTTGTGTTGGATTAATGAAGAATGATTAATATCAGACTTCTACCGGCTTTGAATGAATTGTATCTGCTACAAATAGACAACTATAAATACTTACTGCACTTGGTACACAAGTAGCAGTGTAATTTATAGACGGATAATATTTCATGTCATATGGGTGCCCTGGTTTTCAGCTTCAACAAATGGGAGTCCTAATTAAGCTACTAATTGCTGTCATTCTATAGGGTGTTGCCAGCTGCTTTACATACATTGCTTTTTTCCTGTATTGAATCATGCAGGCAGTTCCATCTAGCACTGTGCACTACAGGTGCAATCCCTAGGTCTATATCCTGGCAAGAAGGGATACAGAAATAGCAAAGGGTCTCATCTAGACAAAGAGACTAATGAAAACCATTAAAGTTAATATGCATGCCTTACATCATGTAGGAAATTCAGCAACAGAGGGCTGCACAGAAGTTGATTTTCGCCTTCAATCAAATGAAACCGCACAGTATTCCCTACACATTAAGGTAAAAATGCAGTGCTTAATTATGGAGTTTGAAGGTAATAAATTATTTGTTTCTTTGCACATTGTGATATTAAGACAGTTAGATGTTCATGTCCATGATGACTTTTTGAATGTTGAAATACCTGCCAACATTAAGCATGGGACATTTAAACATCATCCCCAGAACTATCCGATTATGCTCCAAAATGGCCAGGAACAATCTGCTTTTTGATGTGGTTTTGTTAAGTCAACGTCCTTTTGTGGTCCTGTCAATAGGACTTGCTTGGAAAAATCCAGCTGTATGCTTCAATACAACTTCAAAAGGTAAAGTAGAGCAAAGGACTTTGTCAAAAAGTGTTTAAAGGGTTATTCCCAAAATCACAAGTTACCTCCGAGTGGATAACTTGTTTATGACTGGGGGTTCAAATAGAAGGTTTCCCAGCGATCACAAGATTGGGGCTGTAAAACCCCAGGAATGGGGTCCCGTAGCCCCTTGTGAATGGAGGGAGATGCAAATGTAGCACCCTGAGGATTCGGCTGCTACAGGAGTATTGCACCTCAATCCAGAGGTGTGATATTCCACTCCCGGGCAAGGATGGAGAGTGGAACTGGGCTCAGTCAGCTGCATGCACTACACACATCCCATTTCCGAGGAACAGGCCGACGGTACTCCCACTTAGAAATGTGCAGGTACGACCGAGTCTGTTCCTGGCTGGAGTGGGAGGGGGGTGGTACATCCCAAGTAGTGTAGGGGCAGATAGGGGGAGCAGCCTGGGTAAAGTTAGGAGCTCATTGGGTGCTGGTCACCTGAGCTCACACATAGAGGGTGTATATAAGGTGGGCACCAACTAAGATCAGGGTCAGATGCAGAGAACAAGTCAGTTGGAGACAGCAAGACAGCTGCAGAGGAGCAGACAGCAAGCAGAGAGGAAGTCAGCCTGCAGCAAGAGAGAGACCCTGAGTGAGAGAGGAGCAGAGAAGGAGTACCCAGAGGGGAGAACAGAGAGGACCCAAGAACCCAAATTAAAGCACCGGGTGAGGAGTCGGCACAGGGTACCGGAACCCAAGCTGGTGGGGGCAGAAAACACACCCTAGCCAGAGACCGGAGGCCGTGGGCAGCATCTGCCACGGCCACCCATCACATCCACCCCGAAGGCACACCACATGAAGGGTCAGGGAACCCAGGGCCAAGGGTGTCCCAACAGAAGGCCCGAGGGAGCTGGACCTAGGTGGATCACTGGTGGGGACGGCCAGAGAACGGGACAGAAAGAGAGCTCAGGGCCACGCTCCGGACTTGTTTGGGGGTTGGCTGGATCCAGGACCTGGTGGACGCAGCACGGCTCGGGTGGTCACTAGCAGCTGGAGTGACCAGCACAACATCTGCAGTAAGTAAACACCCTTAACTGCACAACCCGACTCTGTCTTCACTGCCGTCTGCACTACACCACGACAACCCCCATCCTCTGCGCCTGTCCCCTCTGAGGCTATACCCCTCCCGTTGGGGGTTATCCCACCAAGCTGCGCACCCACCATCAGCCTCAGCGGACCCTGCTGCAGCGGCGGCCACAGTGACCGCATCACAACGGGTGGCGTAGTCGACATTAAGAACTTATAACATCTGTAGGACTGCCACATAACACTGAGCTTGACGCCCTGGGCACGGGGCCGGGTCACAGCCGCTCGGAGACTACAACCCCCCATCTGATCCGGTGCCGGGTATTCCCCTCAAAAAGGAATATGTCCCAGGGGGCGCGTCAACTTTGGCGTAGTCGGCAGGATTACGTGCCCGCAACACCCGGGTACTGCGTGCCTGAAGAAAAGTGCAAGTTTACCTCAGAAAGAAGTCTCCCGCCGGTTCCGGAGGGTCCACGCCATCGGACCCCATCACAAGTCGGTTCCCGCCGATTGTCCGCCATTTCCAACTTGTTCCCGCCATCTGCAGAGTTTCCCGCCACTGGGCGACGCTTCCCGCCAAAACCGCAGATTTCCCGCCTTGGAAGAGCAGCGGACGCCATTATGGGCGTGCCAAAGGAGGGCAAGAGGCCACCTCCCATCGTGGGCCGGGACAGAAAATGGCGCCAAAAGTGGAAACCGCCCCCACCAACAGAGACTGTGATGCTGGAGGTGTCTGTCAGCGTGAAAGAACTACCCCTGGAGCTGACAGTCACCGAGTTGCCCCGGGACCGCCCTCGAAGTGGGAGGAGACGAAAGAAAAGAACGAAGATGGGTGCCGCCTGGAGCAGTCTGGAGCGAGCGCACCCGGAGGCAAGAAGTCTAACGAGGAGTAGCGGAGAAGTTTACCCGGATATGGAGAGAAAGCAGAACAGCACCGGCCCGCTGGCCAGGAGTCTGCTAAAGACCGAGGAAGGAGAGCAGAGCAGCACCGGCCCGCTGGCCAGGAGCCTGCTGGAAGAAGAGCAGAGCAGCACCGACCCGTTGGTCAGGAGCCTGCTAGACACCACGACCCCACTAGGCCTAGTGGAGGTCCTTGCACAGCTCCCCCGAGACCGGGAGTGTGCACAGACTGCCCTGGAGGGCCTCGCACGGAGGATGGCCCGGGTACAGCGCGAGATATTGGCGGAGTGGAGCCGGGAGATGACCCAGCAAGCTGAGACCAGTCAACGGAGCACGCTACCCTGGAAGAGGAAGCAGACCGCCTCTGAGGATGGCGCGGGAGGACCAAAGGCCGGAGACGGCGCCGAGGAGGGAGCCGAACGCATGGAGGCAGGTAAAGGGGACGCCTATACCCCAAGCAGTGACACCGCTTACCTGCCCCAGCTCCCCGTCGCAGAGCCCGAAAGTCCCCCTGCTGTGCCCGTAGCCGCCATGTCACCGCTATGGACTAGGCCCCGACCGGAAGCCGCCGCAGCGACCCCTGTGACGTCACGCGCCTCGACACGGAGCGTGACAAAGCAGGAAATACCACCAGCCTGGTCGCAAGGCCTAGTACCCCCGGGCGCCGCATCACCAACAGCGCCCCCTACCTCTGCGGAGCCTCCGGCCTGGTCGCAAGGCCAGGTAGCCCAGGGCGCCGCCGTATTAACGGTGCCCTTCACCTTCCAGGTGCCCCAGGCCTGGCCGCAAGGCCTGGGCAACCCGGGCGCCACCACCACCGCGCCCGCACCCGTAAAACCAAGGGTGCCGCGTCTGGGAGAGGACTTGTTTGCCCAGCACACGTGGCCGGACGGGCAGCCTTTCGTCTGGCCCCAGAAGTATTACGAACTGGAGCACCAGAGGAGGGTTGGGGCCATGTGTGCACCCCTGATTCCGGCTCCGAAGCCCGTAATAAGGATCTCGCCCCCGCTAGCGGAAGCACAGTTTGAGTGGAACCCCACCGGAGAAGATCTAATGGGGTTCACTCAGGAAACTAGGGCAGCTGCAGCAGAGCGCGCTGAGTGTTGCCGACAGCAGCTCGAAGAGTTCGCGAGGGAGCGGAGAGAGAGGCGGGTCCGGGAACAACAGGCCCAAATAAGGAGCGCCGAGCAGAAGAGCCGGACCAGGAGGGACCCCCGTGCAGCGCATTGTCCCCGCACCATCGGGACAGTGATCAAGTTCAACCAGCAGCATGGGTGGGGCTTCATCCGAGACAACAACACCCCCGGCGACGTCTTTGTCACGCGCAGAGACGTGGAGTCCCATCTGCCGGAGGGGCACAGAGGTCGTGACCTCTACATCGGAGACGAGGTCACCTTCACCCGGCACAAGTGTGCCAAAGGACCTTACGCCCTCCACGTACACCGCCTGACGGAGGAGGAGTTGCGGTGCGAGGAGGAGGAGCAAGAGGACCCGGACGGGTCTGAAACTAGAGCCAAAGGTAACCAAAAAGCAAGAGCAGGAGGACGCCGTTGCTAAGGACAGCGAAGCAGGAGCTGTATATAGTTGCCCGTCGGGGCACAGTGAATTGAAACTGAAACCGTAAACTGAAACCGCGAAATTGAAACTGTTACTGCTGCTAATATAGTCCCCGTTGGGACCAGCATGTGTGAACTGTTACCTGTAATTCCCTTAATTCCCACTGACCGAGGACTGAGAGCGGTCATTCCTCCCTAATACCTGGCCGAGGACTGAGAGCGGCCAACTTCCCCTGTATATAGTTGCGCTTCCTAAAGCGCCCCCTACCGGTTTTATAGGAAAACCAGTTTTTCTAAGAGACTGTCGTACTTTTCCCGGACACACGTTGCACAGTGTCCGGAGGAGGAACCTGAAACAAGAAACGACTACGAGAATGTTTATATGAAAAGTTTTATATGATGTTTTATATGTTTATGTTTAAAAAGAAAAAAAAAAAATGTATGTTTGGTGTTTTATGTCTTACAGCCCGAGGACGTGCTGTGATTTACCAGGGGGGAATGTAGCACCCTGAGGATTCGGCTGCTACAGGAGTATTGCACCTCAATCCAGAGGTGTGATATTCCACTCCCGGGCAAGGATGGAGAGTGGAACTGGGCTCAGTCAGCTGCATGCACTACACACATCCCATTTCCGAGGAACAGGCCGACGGTACTCCCACTTAGAAATGTGCAGGTACGACCGAGTCTGTTCCTGGCTGGAGTGGGAGGGGGGTGGTACATCCCAAGTAGTGTAGGGGCAGATAGGGGGAGCAGCCTGGGTAAAGTTAGGAGCTCATTGGGTGCTGGTCACCTGAGCTCACACATAGAGGGTGTATATAAGGTGGGCACCAACTAAGATCAGGGTCAGATGCAGAGAACAAGTCAGTTGGAGACAGCAAGACAGCTGCAGAGGAGCAGACAGCAAGCAGAGAGGAAGTCAGCCTGCAGCAAGAGAGAGACCCTGAGTGAGAGAGGAGCAGAGAAGGAGTACCCAGAGGGGAGAACAGAGAGGACCCAAGAACCCAAATTAAAGCACCGGGTGAGGAGTCGGCACAGGGTACCGGAACCCAAGCTGGTGGGGGCAGAAAACACACCCTAGCCAGAGACCGGAGGCCGTGGGCAGCATCTGCCACGGCCACCCATCACATCCACCCCGAAGGCACACCACATGAAGGGTCAGGGAACCCAGGGCCAAGGGTGTCCCAACAGAAGGCCCGAGGGAGCTGGACCTAGGTGGATCACTGGTGGGGACGGCCAGAGAACGGGACAGAAAGAGAGCTCAGGGCCACGCTCCGGACTTGTTTGGGGGTTGGCTGGATCCAGGACCTGGTGGACGCAGCACGGCTCGGGTGGTCACTAGCAGCTGGAGTGACCAGCACAACATCTGCAGTAAGTAAACACCCTTAACTGCACAACCCGACTCTGTCTTCACTGCCGTCTGCACTACACCACGACAACCCCCATCCTCTGCGCCTGTCCCCTCTGAGGCTATACCCCTCCCGTTGGGGGTTATCCCACCAAGCTGCGCACCCACCATCAGCCTCAGCGGACCCTGCTGCAGCGGCGGCCACAGTGACCGCATCACAACGGGTGGCGTAGTCGACATTAAGAACTTATAACATCTGTAGGACTGCCACATAACACTGAGCTTGACGCCCTGGGCACGGGGCCGGGTCACAGCCGCTCGGAGACTACAACCCCCCATCTGATCCGGTGCCGGGTATTCCCCTCAAAAAGGAATATGTCCCAGGGGGCGCGTCACAAATACTTGACCTCCACTCCATTTATTGCTTACTCCGCCACTCCCACAGACAGTGCTGTGCTTGGTTATTGAATAGACTTTATGACACGAATGAAGCGGAGGCCGAACATGCACACCTCGGGGCCACTTAAGACATTGCTGCAGAGCCCTGTTCTCGGGATTCCAGTGCCCCATCCTCAGAATCACTAGGGTTCCCAGCGGTCCAATACCGTATGAAGAGCAATTTTTCCTCTATCTTTGGGAATAACCCTTTAACACTGTATCATCATTAAAGTTATAGAGTTAAATGATGTAATTCTGGGTAGGGAGACCCTAGTAGTTTAAATATGGTTGTGAAATACTAGTGGAGACTGTAGGGCACCAAAATTTTGCCATTTAAAGCTCTTATTGCATAAGAAGAGTGAACAATTGGAACTTAAAATAAAAAAATAAAATGCAGCTTAATAAGCAAGTGATTTTGTATAGTGAATGCAATTGGCCTAGTTAATTATTTCACTTAATCCTTTTTACTACTTGGTTGTGCTTCAAAGAGCAAGGTCTAATACAAAGGTGCAATCATCAGTTCTAACGCATTTTGGATTGGCTAGTGTTAGTTGTGTTAGTACCATATTTTTCTGACTATAAAACGCTCCGGACCATAAGACACATTAAGGTTTTAGAGGAGGAAAATAGAAAAAAAATATGAAGCAAAAAATGTGGTCATTATGCACTGTTATGGCGGGGTCTGATGCTGATACTGTTATAGGGGTAATGTCCTCCAATTCTGTTCTAATATCCCACATCCTGGTATATATATATGCCCCCATCCTGGTATATATGGCCCCCTATCCTGATATACGTGGCTCCCCCATCCTGATATACATGGCCCCATCCCCATCCTGGTATACATGATCCCCCATCCTGGTATAAATGACCCCCCATCCCCATTCTGGTATACATGGCCCCCCTTCCTGGTATATAAGGCAACCCATCCCCATCCTGATATACATGGCACCTATCTCCAAGTGGTATACATGGCCCTCCCTTCCTGTTATATATGGCACCTATCCCCACCCTGGTATACATGGCCACCCATCCCCATCCTGGTATACATGGTCCTCCATCCTGTCATATATGGCCCCCTCACACCGCACACAAAAAAAATAAAGGATTCTACTCACCTTCCCTCTGCTCCAGCAGGTTCTGTTCTGATGCCATCAGCTGACATCAGCGTATAAGCAGTTCATGACTTCACTGACATGCGCCCTCACACGCTGAGGTCAGCTGCCAGAATTTTCACTGCTCCCCGTGCCTGGAACTATGGGCATATAGAGCAGTGAATATTAATTTTCCTTAATAGTGGGCACACTGTTAGCTGCAGCCATCAGCTCCTGCAGTGTCTCGACAATCACGTGTGCCCGCTTTTAAAGAGAATGAATATTCACTGCTCGTCACGCCCATGGGAATGGAGAGCAGTGAATATTCATTCTCTTTAATAGCGGGCATATGTGATCACCAAGCCGCTGTGGATGGTGGGGGGTGGGGTTAAGCGTCAGTGGTGGAGGAGCCGGCAGCAGCAGCTAACAGTGTGCCCGCTATTAAGGAAAATAAATAATCACTGCTCTCCACTAACATGGGTGTGGGGAGCAGTGAATATTCATTTTTCCCCTCACCCATGACAGCACACCTTGAGAGAGGGATCCGCCCCATCAAGGACAGGAAACCGTCTGAAATAAAAGGGCGGTACTTCTCACTCGCTTCAGTTGGTTTCCTGTCCTTGATGGGAACCTGTCTGGAAAAAAAAGACTTACCTGGGTCTGTTCTGGTGTGGAAGAGCATGAACTGGCCTGTGCACTGGGTTCCAGCCTCTAGAAGCGCCGTCCGCAGCTCCCCTGGGGTCCTGCATCCGAGCGGGCGCACGCGGTGAGACAGGATCCGGCCTCCCGTAGACCGCTGCACCGCCCTCCCCCTGCCGTCCCTGTCGACCCCGCTCTGGAGCGGCAACTTCCGGGTATGACGCGCCTGACGTCATGGTGCGGGGCACGCTGGGAGGGGGCGTATCAGGTGACTTCAGGGGGTGGTGCCCAATCCGAGATGGCGGCGCCCTGTGAAACGCTCCAGGTTCTGGATGGCCCTACATTAGGGGGGGGTTATCCTGGGAGCGTGGAACGCTTCTGAAACATGGCTGACCAGGATAGCCAAGAGCAGCAGCTAACCCCCCCCCCCCACAGCAACTGACGGACGCCCCTTACATGGACAGCCGCTCGAGCAATCGCAGTGGCAGTCGCAGGAGCAAGGTGTCAAACCAGACACCTCTGGACCATCCAGAAAGGAATCATCATTTCCGCTACAGCCTCCGAATCCGGTACCCGTTTGTGACTTCAGGGGTGAGTGATCTTCGTGAATGTCACCTTTTAGTAATGGGAAGTTTCTTATGTGCTTCCTTTTGTAGGAGCCTAGGAATAGTGGCGCCAAGCAAAAGCACAGGATTTGTGCCCTATGCCAAACTTCCCTTCCCATAGACTGGCAAAAGCCGCTTTGCCCAAACTGCATTGTTAAAACTATAGCAGTAAATTCTCATCTAATTTGAAATCCATAGTCCACGCAGAGGTTCAGGGATCCTTGAAAGGGTTGTTTAGAGGGAAGAAAAAATCCCATAGAGATGTCTCCTCCAACTCTGATTCCTCCCAGTCCAAGGATCTATGGCTGAGTGATTCATCATCCTCTCCCTCATTGGATAACGGTAGACCCTGCTTCCCCATTGAGAGTACAGACAGACTGGTTAGAGCAGTCAGATCAACCATGGGTCTGGGGGAGGAGAAAGCATCCAAATCCCGGGAAGACATTATGTTTGCGGGCCTTGGAGAAAAAAAGAGACGCTCCTTCCCAGTAAACAATAAAATTCAGGGCCTCATTGACCGAGAGTGGAAGTAACCAGAGAGATCAGGGGCCTTACCCTCCTTCTCTAAAAGAAGGTACCCCTTTGAAGAGAAGAACTCTGAGCCTTGGGATAAAATCCCCAAAGTTAACGGGACTGTAGCCAGGTCATCCAAAAAATCTTTCCTACCCTACCCTGCGTCACACTTGGGAAGCTACAGCAGGAGGCCTGAATTCGGCGGTAGCCGGCACCTGTGTGGCGAGATCTCTAATGGTGTGGCTCCAACAATTGGAAGACCAACTTAGAGATAAAAAGATCCCTAGGGATAGAATTCTTTCAAATCTACCCCTAATCCAGGCAGCATCGGCCTTCCTGGCAGACTCTTCAGCGGACTCTGTCAGGCTTTCGGTTAGATCAGCAAGTCTAATGCTGCCAGACGGGCCTTGTGGTTCAAGGGTTGTCCAGGTGACCTACAATCCAAACATAAATTATGTTCCCTCCCGTGTGACGGCAGACTCCTGTTTGGCCAGAAGCTGGATGACCTTTTAGAAAAAGCAGGCGATAGGAACAAAGGGTTCCCAGGATTTTCAGGGGACTCAAAAAGGTTTAGTTTTCGGAGGAGAAAATTTAATCGGGGTCGCCCTCTGGGAGACAGGAGAAGATGGGAGTCCAAATCCAAGAGGGAGCCAGGCTATATGTTTGGAGGACCATCCTCAAATACAAAAAAAGTCTTCCCAGTGACGCCAGGCCGGAGGTAGGGGGGAGGCTTTCCCACTTTCTTCCAGCTTGGAAAGCCATTACATCAAACCATTGGATTCTGAATATTGTGAGTGGTGGCCTGAAAATACGGTTCAGCCAGATTCCTCGCCGGACTTTTATGATTACCCCCAAAAGGAAGGTCCAGGAAGAACAAATAGCCCTGGAGTCGGAAATATTAGGGCTAGTAGAGAAACGGGACCTTCTCGAAGTTCCGATACCACAAAGGGGGAAGGGATTCTATTCCCTTCTGTTCATGATGAAAAAAACCAACGGGTCCTTAAGGACCATCATCAACCTCGAGAGTCTAAACCAGTTGATAGAAAACCAGACCTTCAAGATGGAGTCAGTGAGCTCGGCAGTGAAGCTCTTGCACCACAATTGCTTTATGGCAGTAATAGACTTGAAGGACGCATATTATCATGTCCCAATTCATCCAGACTACGAGAAGTATCTGAGAGTAGCCCTGTTCATTCAGAAAGAGCTGAGACATTTTCAGTTTACTGCCCTACCCTTTGGCCTCTCCATAGCCCCGAGAATATTCACAAAATTAATAGCGGAAGTAACAGCCTTTCTACGAATCAAGAGCGTAGTGATCGTTCCCTATTTAGACGACTTTTTGATTATAGGGAAATCAGAAGTCCAATGCTCCAGTCATCTTCTAGATTTCACGGCGGTGTTACAACAGCTAGGGTGGTTGGTAAATTTCAAAAAGTCAAAACTAACCCCCTCAAGGACTTCCTAAGTCTAATCCTGGATTCTCGTCTCCAAGCCTGCTTCCTCCCAGAAGACAAGGTCCGCAAAATTATCAATTTTTCTTGAAAGCCATGCGGTCTCCAGTGATATCCCTAAGAGAGGCAATGTCCCTCCTGGGCTCTATGACAGCCTGTCTCCCAGCAGTCAAATGGGCTCAGGGGCATATGAGGCTTCTTCAGTGGGAGGTCCTGTCAGCGCAAAGGTCCTTCAATGGGCATTTAGAAAGCAAGTTTTCTCTCTCCCCAGAAGCTGTAGATTCCCTTTCATGGTGGACAGATAGGGGAAATCTGACCTCAGGCGTGCAGTGATCCAGACCAGTAGATCGGGTGATTACGACCGATGCGAGCAGCTCCGGATGGGGGGGTCATCTAGCAGAGCTCTCAGTACAGGGTCACTGGACATTACATGAGATTGGGGCATCCTCAAACTTAAAAGAACTTTGGGCAGTGGAGAAATCCCTGATAGGCTTCCTTCCTCACATTCAGGGTCACCACGTCCAGGTCAGGTATGACAACCGGACATCGCCTATGTAAATCACCAGGGGGGAACAAGGTCACGCTCCCTGATGGCTGTGGCAAACAGAATGCTTCATCTGGCAGAGCAACACCTCCCATCCCTCAGTGCCCTTCACATAAAGGGTGGGAAACGTAAGGGCAGATTTTCTCTGCCGCCACACCCTAAGACTGGGGAAATGGAGCTTAAACCCGGGGGTCTTCCAACAGATTGTCCTGTTATGGGGACAGCCAGACATAGATCTGTTCGCCACAAGAGCAAACAGGAAAGTAGACAGATTCTGTTCCTTAAACCCAGCTGAAAATCCCCATGCTGTAGATGCCCTCCAGATTCCTTAGAAGTTCAGGAAGGCCTATGCCTTTCCTCCGTTAGTATTGGTTCCAGCAGTGGTGAGAAAGATTCGGGAGGATGGCGCAAGGATAATTCTTATAGCCCCTTTTTGGCCCAAGAGGCCTTGGTTTTCCCTGCTTCAACTAATGTCGATTTCAGATCCCTGGGTTCTACCAGAGAGGCCGGACCTTCTCATTCAGGGACCAGTATTCCATGCCCAAGCCAGAGGTTTCCATCTTGCGGCATGGAATTTGAGAGGTCACTACTAAGTAATAAGGGGTTTTCACCAGGGTTAGTCTCTACCTTGCTGGGTAGTAGGAAAGCAATAACAACTAAAATTTATAACCGAGTCTGGAGGAAATTTCTAGAATTTATTGATGCCCCATTATCAGACAAGCCTCCAATCAAGGGAATCTTGGAGTTTCTGCAAAAGGGGCCTAACCTGGGTCTAGCCATGGGGACTCTTAAAGTTCAGGTGTCGGCCTTGGGGGCACTCTATAATTGTAACTTGGCTGGGAACAGGTGGGTCTCTAGATTTATCAAGTCCTGTGCCAGAGCTAGACCGGTTCGGTCCCTTAGAGTTCCTTCCTGGGACCTGAATTTGATCTTGAACGCACTTACCAGTGACCCGTTCGAGCCCCTACAGGATGTCTCTCCAAAGATCCTCACCCTTAAGATCATCCTCTTAGTGGCCTTAACGTCTGCTCATAGGGTGGGTGACCTGCAGGCCCTTTCGGTTGATCCTCCCTACACACAAATTTATGATGATAGGGTCACCTGGGTACATGCGGGTTGTATCCATACACACACTCCTGGGTGTCTCACCTGATCATGATACGGAACGCATTTATTGTTATGGTATAGGCCTCCCCTGATAGAGCTGGGTCCTTTTCGCCTTATCCACACTTATCTTTACGGAGCCTAGGTGGGGAATTTTTTATCTTTGAACTTTCCACCTGACTTTACTAGTACCCGGCCTGCGGCCAAAACCGTGGGCTTAACTTAAAGAGCTGCACATGCGCTAATATACGGGGGCTGGGTGGGTATGTGGGCGTGGGTCTCTATAGCAACGCAGGACACACATAATGCTGGAGGCACATGACGCGTCTGTGCCGAGGGGAGGATTTCCGGTTCAGCAATATACACTTTTGCTCCGCGATGCCTGGAGCTCCGGCGTCTTCTGGAACGCAGCTGTTCCTCTGGTAAATTATGTAATTTTCTTGGCCTTATATATAAACTGACACAGGGAACGGTACCGCATATGCCCCTGATGAAGCCACCATGAGTGGCGACACGCTTTGGGCACTGAGGTCCCAGCTTCACCTTCCAATGCACCGGCTGTCGGAATTTGGTAATCTCTGCCCAGGGTCATGCTGCAGATTTAGTTTGCCGTATGTGTAAGGGGCAGATTTGGCTGCTTGAACTGTCAGGGTGATCAATCTTGCGGGGTTATTCACCAGTGTTAGGTAAAGGATATTACCCCATTATTCTATCTATAATCCTATTACATCACTGGCCCGGCACCCTGCATACGGGGAGAAAGCATTAATTAGCTTACAGGCAACTGCTGTTTGCACTTTGATTATTTAATTGTTTGTGTAATTTATACGTTTCTTAGGTGTGTGCAATACAGGGTTTGTGCAATATTGACCATCACAGACACTTTACATAGCCTGTGCTGTTTGATTTATTTGTTTGCATTATTGTGTATTTCATTCTATAACATTATAGGAAGGTTTCTGGAGTAGCTGGCTCCTCAAGCAGTGGTTCATTCCACTATTTTTAATGGTGTTTTAAAAAAAAATTTTTTGGTTGGTATGTCCCTTATTTGTGTATGTGTCAGGAGACATTTAAATAAAATAAATTGATGTATTTTATATCTAAAGAATTTATTCTTCATTCTTCATTGATTATTTCAGTGATCACTGCTTAGTTGCATGTCCCCTTTTCCTCTGTTTGACATTTAATAATACTTTGTGGCGTGCAGCAGGTAGATCCCGGTTATTAGATGGTGCCCCCCTAAAGTGGTTGTTGTCTTGCGACCAGATCCAGCATACCTTCCCAAGGTGGTATCTAGATTTCACTGTAACCAGGAGATTGTACTACCCTCATTTTGCAGCAATCCAAAAAACTCAGGGGAAGTTAGGTTCCATAACCTAGATGTTAGAAGATCCCTACTACAGTACATTAACATGACTAGTGTATGGAGAAAGGACCATTCCTTGTTCCTGGCCTTTCAGGGGAATAGGAAAGGTCACGGGGTGTCCAAAAGTACCATTTCTAGGTGGCTTAGGGAGGCCATTTGTTTAGCATATACAGTGCCTACAAGTAGTATTCAACCCCCTGCAGATTTAGCTGGTTGACACATGCGGAATTAACTTGGCATTGTGACATTTGTACTGTAGATCAGCCTGGAAGTGGGAAATGCACTGCAGCAAATTTTGTTTTTGTTTTTTTTTTTTGTTTTTTTTTAAAACGTTAAAAGTTAATTCAGAGTGTCATTTATTATTCAACCCCTCAAACCACAAGAATTCTGTTTGGTCCCCCTAAAGTATTAAGAAGTAGTTCAGGCACCAAGAATAATGAGCTTCACATGTGTGGATTAAAGATCTCTTTTGCCAGCCTTTTCTGACTATTTAAGACCCTCCCCAAACTTGTGAACAGCACTCAGACATGGTCAACATGGGAAAGACAAAGGAGCATTCCAAGGCCATCAGAGACAAGATCGTGGAGGGTCACAAGGCTGGCAAGGGGTACAAAACCCTTTCCAAGGAGTTGGGCCTACCTGTCTCCACTGTTGGGAGCATCATCCGTAAGTGGAAGGCTTATGGAACTACTGTTAGCCTTCCACGGCCTGGACAGCCTTTGAAAGTGTCCTCCCGTGCCGAGGCCAGGCTTGTCTGAAGAGTCAAGGCTAACCCAAGGACAACAAGGAAGGAGCTCCGGGAAGATCTCATGGCAGTGGGGACATTGGTTTCAGTCAAAGATCACTTGGAGGACTCTGAGACAGACTGGTTCAAGGTTCTATGGTCTGATGAGACCAAGATCGAGATCTTTGGTGCCAACCACACACGTGACGTTTGGAGACTGGATGGCACTGCATACGACCCCAAGGATACCATCCCTACAGTCAAGCATGGTGGTGGCAGCATCATGCTGTGGGGCTGTTTCTCAGCCAAGGGGCCTGGCCATCTGGTCCGCATCCATGGGAAGATGGATAGCACGGCCTACCTGGAGATTTTGGCCAAGAACCTCCGCTCCTCCATCAAGGATCTTAAGATGGGTCGTAATTTCATCATCCAACAAGACAACAACCCAAAGCACACAGCCAAGAAAACCAAGGCCTGGTTCAAGAGGGAAAAAGTCAAGGTGTTGGAGTGGCCTAGTCAGTCTCCTGACCTTAACCCAATTGAAAACTTGTGGAAGGAGCTCAACAATAAAGTCCACATGAGACACCCAAAGAACCTAGATAACTTGGAGAAGATCTGCATGGAGGAGTGGGCCAAGATAACTCCACAGACCTGTGCCGGCCTGATCAGGTCTTATAAAAGACGATTATTAGCTGTAATTGCAAACAAGGGTTATTCCACAAAATATTAAACATAGGGGTTGTATAATAATTGACCCACACTTTATGTTTAAAATTTAATAAAATTCAACTGAGCAACATAACTTTTTGGTTTGTAAGATTTATGCTTCTGTTCATAAAACCTACTCTCGTTTGCAGTTTGAAGGCTCTAACTTATTTGCATCTTATCAAACCAGCTAAATCTGCAGGGGGTTGAATACTACTTGTAGGCACTGTATGTCCTCAGGAGTTCTGGCCCCGGACAATGTCAAGGCTCATTCCACCAGAGCCGTCGCAACCTCCTGGGCGGAGAGGGCAGACATCTCAATCGATCAGATATATTGAGCTGCTACTTGGTCTACACCATCCACCTTCTATAAACACTGTCGGTTGGATCTGTCCTCCTCTGACCTCACCTTTGGAAGAAGGGTACTTCAGGTGGTGGTCCCTCCCTAGGGTACTCATAATTCTCCAAAATTTTCTCAAAGTGTGCTGTCATGGGTGAGGGGAAAACACCAAGGTTACTTACCGGTAGCCGGTTTTTCCTGAACCCATGACAGCACCCTTAGTCCCCCCCCCTATTTTGCTGTTTCTCACACCCTGGTGTGCACTGTTTTGGGTGTTATATATATTGTAGGTGTTGGTTATATGTCTAACCTTTTTTGGGAGGTCCTCTCAATGCTCTGTAAACAACTGAAGCGAGGGAGAGGTACCGCCCTTTTATTTCAGACGGTTTCCTGTCGTTGATGGGGCGGATCTCTCTCTCAAGGTGTGCTCTCATGGGTTCAGGAAAAACCGGCTACCGGTAAGTAACCTTGGTGTTTCTTTAACAGCGGGTACAGTATTAGCTGAAGCAGGCGGCTCCTGCCTTCTGTGACGCGTTCCTCCATCACTGTTGCTTCCATCCACAGCCGGACTCTAAGGTACCGGACTATAAGATGCACCCCCATTTTCCTCCAAAATTTTGGAGGAAAAAAGTGCGTCTTATAGTCCGAAACAGACAGAAAAGCCCCCCTCTTGGCTAGATCATCAGTGATAAATTACTATTATGCATTTTTTTATATGTATTTTTTGCATATATTTTTGTGGATTTGCTACCATACAGCATATAATGCATTACAAAGGCTTATGTATTGTTGCCTTTATAGAAATGGATTTCAATGACTTTTGAATATTTTTTTAGCAACTTCATTTTTTATTTATTTTGTTTTCAGGTTCCTAGAAGTTTTCTTGATCTATTGTCATTCTGCTAATCAATGGTTGACAATAGAAAAATATATGACAGGAGAATTTCGAAAGTACAATAACAACAATGGAGATGAAATCACCCCCACCACTTTACTGGAGGAGGCACTGTTGTCGTTTTCTCACTGGACCTATGAATATACCAGGGGAGAACTACTTGTTCTTGACCTGCAAGGTGAGGTTAACATATGAATAGAAGATAAAGCGGGCACATGAAAGGCAGTGAGAATCATGTCTTAGAAAAAAAAGAAATGATTGTGTTTTACTGGAACATTGCATTTTTGCAAAAAGTAAAACTTTGCTTTCAATACTGACAATTAAAATCTTACAAATAAATCTACAAACCAAGGAATATTTCTAACTGTATTTTATAGAACAGAGGCAGTTGTTACCATCAACCATAGACTTTCCTTGCTTAGAATCACACGTGGAATTTCTTGGAAATTAAATGTATGTTCCATCTACAGTGCCTTGAAAAAGTATTCATACACAGTTAGCTTTTCACCATTTTTTTTCATGTAACACCCACAAACTTAAATGAATTTTATATGATATACAAACACAAAGTTGCAAATATTTAGTAAGTATAAAGGAAATGATACATGATTTTCTAAATATTTTAAAAATATCAATCTGAAAATTGTAATGTGCCCATTTTTCTTTACAAACCGGCTCTAGCTCAGTGAGATTGGATGGAGGCATCTGTGAACAGCAATTTCCAAGTCTTGCCACAGACTGTCAATGGGATTTAGGTCTGAACATTGACTGGGCCATTCACACACATAAATAAGCTTTGATCTAACAAATTCCATTGTAGCTCTGGCAGTTTGTTTAGCGTAGTTATCCTGCTAGAAGGTGAACTTTCTCCCCAGTCTCAAATATTTTGCAGCTTCTAACAAGTTTTCCTCCTGGATTTCCCTGTATTTAGCTCCATCCATCCACTTATCTACTCTGACCAGCTTCCCTGTCCCTGCTGAAGAAAAGTTTATTCACAGATGATGGTGCCACCACCACATTTGACTGTGTGGATGATGTTTTCAGGGTGACGTGCAGTGTTAATTTTCGACCGCACCTAACATTTTGCATTTACCTTTAAAAAGTTCTACTTTGGTCTTATTTGATCAGAGCACCTTCTTCCACAAGTTAGCTGTGTCTCCTACATGGCTTTTTGAAAATGGGACTTCTTATGACTTGCTTTCAAAAATGGCTTTCTTCTTGCCACTCTTCCTTAGAGGCCAGATTTGTGGAGTATATGAGTAATAGTTGTCATGTGGGGGCTGAATACAAATGCAATCACAATTTTTAGATTTATATATTTAAAATAATTACAAAACCATGTATCATTCCCTTTACATACTTGCTACTTTGTGTTGGTATATCACAACCCGCCCCGCTGCTGCAGTGTCGCTGCGACGGTGGTTAGGCAGCTCCTTTAAGGCAGGAAACGTTAGGACCCACTAAGAGGTTTGCTTGTTAAACTAAGAACCTCATGATCAGTTTTATATATTTTTGCCAAGAGGCATTAAAGGGGTATTCCCATCTCCAAGATCCTATCCCAATATGTAGTATGTGTAATAATAATAATATTAGCAAATACCTTCAATTAGAAATGTAGTATAGTATTTTTGATTCGCTATGTCACTTACCTCATGTGCAGGCAATACAGGACCTTACGTATCCACGGTTACGACTACTAGCAGCTAGCTAGCTGTCACTTTATCAGTGGACGTAACCATGGATACCTAAGGTCCTGCAATGCCTGCACATGAGGAAAGAGACATAGAGAATCAAAAATACTATACTACATTTTTAATTGGTGGTATTTGCTAATATTATTATTATTACACCTACTATATATTGGGATAGGATCTTGGAGATGTGAATACCCCTTTAAATCATTGTATGTTTTTGGAGGTGCTGTCCAATTTGAAGTTAAAAAAAAAAGGCATAAGTCTGTTTTCCCACATTAAACACATGTGCAGATCCACAGCATATGCACCTCTGGGGCTTCCATTTATCCAGAAAATAGGGGTCCCCTAAATTTTAAAGTAGCTGCATCCAGAGACTCTTTTAAAGTATATAATAATTTCAAAAGTTGGATGTGGAAAGGGGTACATATGCTTTAATGCTATGGTTCTGGGAAGGAAAGCAAGAAATGGACTATGATCTGCACGATTGTTGAACTCCATGGGAGACAAGCCTTCTTTATAATGAGTATTATTAACCTGTGGAACAGCCTTCCTCAGGTCTGATCACTGCGGGAGCTGTTGAAGGTTTCAGAAAAGGTTAGATTATTTCTTAGAAGATATTAACATCAATAATTGTGTGAATGTTTAAAATTCTTGAATTTTGATCCACCTGATGCAAACTTGGGAACAGGAGGAAAAATTAGCTCTTCTAGGGCAGATTGGTTCTTGTATTCCGACTGTACTTATACCCCTTCCCTGCATTCAGCATCCTCACTAATTTATTGGTTTGACTTGATGAACATGTGTCTTTTTTTAAACTATGTACTGTAACTATGTAAGTGAATTTTTTTTTTTTAAAACACCTTTGTAGATATTACTGAAACTGAGCTACTGGTCATGTGTGGCAACCAGATTTGACACACTAGGTGGATTTTCTGAATACCACGGGCACTATTTCTTGTGTGCAGCAGTAATATCTAGACTCAGGAGTATTCATTTTATAAAAATTATTCTACCTGAAAAATTGTTGTATTAAAAATTTTGCTTAAGAGTAAGGTAAGCTTTATTTGTGGGAAAATGCTTTAGAATCTAAAATACTAGCTTTCTGCTGTCACACTGTGGGTAAATCTTGGAGCTTACTGTACATAATTTGTGCATTGAACTTAATAAGAAACCTCTTAAGTTTAAAAATTCACACAATGCAGATCTTGCTGATCCCCCTGTGGATTAGTTGCTTATTTGAAAAAAATAAAAGCAGCATGGTAGCTCAGTGGTTAGCACTATTAGTTTGCAGTGCTAGGGTTCTGGATTCAAATCCCACCAAGAACAACATCTGCAAGGTGCTCCGGTTCTTACCATTTTTGCGTGGGTTTCCTCTGGGTACTCCATACTCCAAAAACATACTGATAGGGAATTTAGATTGTGAGCCCCAATGGGGACAGTGATGATAATGTCTGTAAAGCTGTCACGGGTGTGTCAGAAGTGACAGACAATCACCCTGCAGCTGGTTGCAGGAGATCTCTTCGTTTGGCATTACAGACAACTTCTTAGAAGCTGTGTCTCTAGGACCCAGCGGCTTCCTTCCTCTGGCTAATTAACACCCTGGCCTGGGTGTATAAATACTTGCTGTGTGCCAGAGGGAGGTGCCGGCGATATTCATTACCCCTTATGAAGGCTTGAGTAAGAGCAGTACTCCTTCCTCTCTTGTGCTAGAGGACGTGTTCGCATTTGTCTGGAGTCGACTAAAGCTAAGCGATTTTCCCTTGTTTGTCCCCCATTGTTGTCCTTAGTGTTCAGTGGGGATCGACTAGTGCTCATTCCCTCCCTTCCCTAGCCTGAGCCTAACGCCAGGGAAAGACAGGGCGAGGTATGCATGCGGCAATTGGTGAAGAACCAATATAGGGACGTTAGTGGAGACAGGGTGACACTAGATCTACCTAGGAGGTCTCCACTCCCCCCTTTCCCTAGAATCTGGGCTCCCTTTCCCTCTTCCCTTTGTGTTGCACTAAGTCTTTCCTACACCTTGCATGACAAAAGCTCAGTGAAATATGATGGTGCTACGTAAGAAAAGTATAACAAATAATATAATAAAAAAGGTCATTTATCTCTGCAAGTGATTCTCTGGTCCTAGTGCATCGTGGCACCCTGTGCCAGCGTTCTGTCCAGTGTGACTGCTACAGACTTTAATTGTCACATGAGACAGAGCTTGTGCACAAGGGTTTTAGAAATTGATATAGAAGCCCTACTGTGATAGGAGAAATCACTAGTGAAGGATGCTCTTTTTTTTAATTTACACTTTAAAAAAAAAAAAAAAAAATCTTTTAACCTTGCGGTATTGTTCATTATTATTATTGCATTTTGTTTATTCATTGTGTTTTGCGCATTAAGTATTGTGTATTCATTGCGGATTTTAGCCACCCATTCTTGTCTATGGGCAAAATCCATAATAAAACCCCATTATTTACGGTATGTAGTCCAAATTAACATGCTGCGGATTGAAAAATCTGCAAAAAAAAAAAATGATTTTCTGTCCTGAACATAAAAGCATCCTGATATGCATGAGATTAGAAATTTCTCAACGTCCTTGCTAGGACCTTACTTCATTGCAGATTTTCAGGTTGAAAATCCAGACTTAAAATCTACAGACAAAATAAGTTAAATCTGAACATACCATTACTGTGGCTCACATATTGTAGAACATTTGTCTATATATTTATATCCTTGAAGAAATATAACAGTATTATTGCTATTTCTAGTTTACATGACATTTATTACAATGAATCACTATTTGAATAACTAGCCTTGACATTTTGTATAAAACTACATTTTGTTTGCTTGAGTCAAAGTTTTAAATTCATTGACTTTCACACATAAAATTCCTTACTGGATTTTCCTCACATATACAGTAGATGTCTCTGTCTCTCTTTAAAGGATTTTTTTTTTACTATGGCAGCTTTATCAGGCTTTCCATATTTAAACCCAGTGTGGCTTTCTACAGTGATTCACTGTTCGCGATCTCTCCTGCAAGCCATCTATTGTCTGAGGCTTTGTATCAGAACGTCACAATATCGTGACCGAGGACCAGTGAAATGTATTGTGTGTGATTTACAACCTGTACATATAGCATAATATAATCTTTGGTTAAACATATTTCAATTCACAATGGAAATTAATTCATAGTTTGCACATATAAATTAGTGAGCCTTATAAACAATAAATTGCCTCATTTTTGGCACGACTGGTTGCAATAATATTCACTGTCTAACCCAAGCTCAATCCAGGACTGACACGTCTATATGAGTATCTAGTGTATGATATCAATATATATGAGGGGTAGGAAGATAGATGGATGGATGGATGGATGGATGGATAGGAAGATACTAATTTTTTTTCTTGCTTTATCTACAGGTGTTGGAGAAAATCTTACAGACCCATCTGTTATTAAACCGGAAGACAAGCAGTAAGTTTAATCTCATTTTACAAACTGCCACTCAGAAAACCCAAAAGCTGATGTGACATTCAATAGAGATTGTCTGTCCATCTGTGCTCATCATAAGGGGGTTTCTCTGCAGATTGCTACGTTTCACATGAGAGACGGTTTGTCTTAATCCACAGTTAAATGAGTCCGAGTTATATAAGGGGGTCTTCCAGTTTGAGTAACTTGAGAAAAATTGTAGCTCTACTCACATTGCATACCTATGCTATATTTCCCTAATATCTGATAATTGAATAACACCACCGCATACATTAAAGCAGCAGATGTGTAATTATTAGCTATTATTTTTCCTCTTCGTTGCTACAGTCGCGGCGTCCCCTCTTTTATCTTGAGCTTTTTATTTCTCGAACATTCTTTTATTTGCTGGGAAAACAAGTTCTGTACGGCGAGCAGAAATCCACAGCCTCGTGGGAACTCTCGTCTGGTGTCTGAGGTATAGATGTGTCTGTTCCCCGGGACCTCTTTGAGCTGGAGATGAGCTGTTGCTGTGTATATCACTTTATTATTGTACTAATTAAGTAGTTTCCACTTGTGTTGCATGAAATCACAATGTTCCCAGGGAGTCTGCACTTTGGAGCTAAAGACAATGCTCATGTCAGGAATGAGAATGCTGGCTTTATGTGCAATAAGCCATTTTGGAGATCAGTCGGTTTGTTGGACCTTGTGAGACACTTAAAATACATCAATATTGTTTCTAGAGTGACTATACAATGTGGAATTCGTAATGTGTTGGTTTTATATTGCTCTGTGTTCACTGATATCAAAGGGAACTAACATTTATAAGGGTCTCCAGGAGTTATAAAAAATATACCCAATAGTGGCTAATGGATTAAACAATAAAAAAAATCTATACTCCTCTCTTAACTCCTTCTGCTCTCTGCTTACTTCCTGCAGTGATTACATGCATGCCATACATTATTCACATGACCGCTGTCGCCAATCACTGGTCTCAGTGGTAATGCTGGCATATAGGATGCATGACTGCTGACGTCAGTAATTGACTCCAGTGTTCTCCTTTGTTCATTTTTGGTCAAATCCATATTAAAAAAAATAAAGACACAACTATAGTATTTTCTGAAAATCTCTGTAGTAAATCTGTCCCTTGTGATTACAGCTTATAGTAGCCCTCCCATGAATATTTTTTTTCATTAAATGTGTGTATATGTTAATGTGATAATTTACTTACCTACTGCTGCTCTCTCCGCTGTCCAGTGCCATTCTGCTCCTTTTCTCAGTGATGTTACCGCAATTTCAACTCGCACTATGCTCTATGCGTGAGCCGGAAGTCTCTTTTACAAAGAAAGCCTATGGAGCACCATTCTGATTCATATTGTACAAGCCATTTCTGGGTCACACAGAGCGCAGCGTTACCCAGAGAAGCTGCAGAGTGGTGACGTCACGGAGAAGAGGAGCAAAACATTGCTGGATTCTGGAGTAGACGGTGCGGTAGGTAAGTATATTAATACACTCACACTACACTCCATGCACGCATTTAAAGAGGACAGGTCATGTCCCAAAATGCTATTAACCTGTAGATATAGGGTCAATCTGCAGGTTTATAGCGTTCTAAAGCCGAGCGGCTGCCGCACTGAAAACCCAGCTGCCAGGAGGAAATTAACTTTATTCCTCCTGGCAGCCTCTGGCTTTCAGTCATGGAGGTGCTGCTTCAGTCATCGATCAGTATACAGTGAGCAGCAGCTTTACCCATGCCTCCCACACTGACTTAAAGCCAGCTTTGTACTGATGCACTGCTGAGCTGGCTGTCAGTCAGTGCCAGGTCGTGGCTACAGCCGCCAACCACTATGCACTGAGTGGTGATTGAAGCCACGCCAACCGTGCATGAAAGCCAGATGCTGCCCGTGGAATAAAGCTAATTTCCTCCCGGTAGCTGGGCTTTCAGTGCAGAGGCCGCACGGCGCCAGAACGCTATTAACTTGCAGATTAACTCCACATCTGCAGGTTAATAGCATTTTTTCAACCTGACAGGTTCTCTTTAATGAAAAAAATTATTCATGCGACTTCTTCTTTAATAATGACTTTCAAAACAGACACTTGTCAAGTATGTTTGTAAGAATAAGATCAGTGCAATAAATAAATGGTTGAGGGCAACTATAGTGAGAACAAATGCATTTAGAAGCTGTTGTGAATTCTTGATCAGTAGCGATGAACAAAATGTCTGACATAGCTGTAGGGGTAGGGAGATCCAGCTGGTGTAGGGAATCCTACAGACAATGAGCCCTGGGAAAGAAAAGTATACAAATTAGCTCTCCAGAAGGAAGTCAACTATCTCTCTAGTGCTACCTAGAGATGTAAGTCAATGTTAGACCTATAAAAGAGCCTTAAAAATGACTGGAATATCAGCTTAAAGCGAACTTGTTACCAAGAAAATGCAATGCCATCTGCATCATGCTATAGACAAGGAGGAGGTGAGCAGAATGATATGTGATTTTGTGAGAAAAGATTCAATATAACCTGTGATTTATTCATTTATACCTCTGCTCTTTCTGGTATTTCCGGTCCAGTGGGCGGTCCTATCAGTGACTGACAGTTATTTCTGTAAACACACTTATATAAAGACTAGCTATTGAACCAGTTCTACGCCCGGGTGGCGAGCATTTTTATTGGTATATGGTCTCCCATGCTGGTATGTGCTGCCCCCATCCTGGTATTTGTGCTGCCCCCCTCCTGTCCCCACCATCCTATCCTGGTATGCATGGCACCCCTCACCCCCAATCCTGGTATGCATGACACCCCTCACCCCCAATGCTGGTATGCATGGCACCCCTCACCCCCAATCCTGCTAGGCATAGCACCCCCCACCCCCAATCCTGGAAGACATGGCTCCCCTCACCCCCAATCCTGGAAGGCGTGGCACCCCTCACCCCCAATCCTGGTATGTTTGGCACCCCTCAACCTCAATCCTGGAAGGCGTGGCACCCCTCACCCCCAATCCTGGTATGCGTGGCACCCCTCACCCCCAATCCTGGTGTGCATGGCACCCCTCACCCCCAATCCTGCTAGGCATGGCACCCCTCACCCCCAATCCTGGAAGACATGGCACCCCTCACCCCCAATCCTGGAAGGCGTGGCACCCCTCACCCCCAATCCTGGTATGTTTGGCACCCCTCAACCTCAATCCTGGAAGGCGTGGCACCCCTCACCCCCAATCCTGGTATGCGTGGCACCCCTCACCCCCAATCCTGGTATGCATGGCACCCCTCACCCCCAATCCTGGTATGCATGGCACCCCTCACCCCCAATCCTGCTAGGCATGGCACCCCTCACCCCCAATCCTGGAAGACATGGCTCCCCTCACCCCCAATCCTGGAAGGCGTGGCACCCCTCACCCGCAATCCTGGTATGTTTGGCACCCCTCAACCTCAATCCTGGAAGGCGTGGCACCCCTCACCCCCAATCCTGGTATGCGTGGCACCCCTCACCCCCAATCCTGGTATGCATGGCACCCCTCACCCCCAATCCTGCTAGGCATGGCACCCCTCACCCCCAATCCTGGAAGACATGGCACCCCTCACCCCCAATCCTGGAAGGCGTGGCACCCCTCACCCCCAATCCTGGTATGTTTGACACCCCTCAACCTCAATCCTGGAAGGCGTGGCACCCCTCACCCCCAATCCTGGTATGCGTGGCACCCCTCACTCCCAATCCTGGTATGCATGGTATCCCTCATCCTGTATGCATGGGCCCCTAACTCACATCCTGGTTTGCATGGCACCCCTCATCCCCAATCCCGGTATACATGGCACCCCTCATCTCCAATCCCAGTATGCATGGCACCCCTCATCTCCAATCCCAGTATGCATGGCACCCCTCATCCCCAATCCCAGTATGCATGGCACCCCTCATCCCCAATCCCGGTATGCATGGCACCCCTCATCCCCAATCCCGGTATGCATGGTCCCCTCACCCCCAATCCTGGTATGCATTGTCCCCTCACCCCCCAATCCTGGTATGCATGGTCCCCTCACCCCCCAATCCTGGTATGAATGGTTCCCTCACCCCCCAATCCTGGTATGCATGGTTCGCTCACCCCCCAATCCTGGTATGCGTGGTTCGCTCACCCCCCAATCCTGGTATGCGTGGTCCCCTCACCCCACAATCCTGGTATGTGTGGCCCCCTCATCCCTTTCACGCTGTACACACATACAAAAAAATAAACAGTTATACTCACCTTTCTTCTCTGTGCTCCAACGCTTCTGCATCCTGTTCTGCCGGAGGCCAGGGGAGGAGTGCGGCGCCGGAGCATCGCGCTGTCCGGCGCCATTTTGCTAAAGACACACTGCAAATGTGTCTTCAGTAAAATGGGGCCGGATAGCGCTATGCGCATGCGCAGATCCGACGCCTCACTCCTGCCCCGGTCTCCGGCGAAGAGAGAGGCACTGCGGCAACGCTCCTCCCAGTCAGGTAAGTATGTAAGTATGGCGCTAGAGATCGCGGTATGCGTTCAGTGTCTACGCATACTGCGATCTCCGGCGCCATGCACTCCTCTTACCTGTAACGGCTGGATGCGGTCTTCTGTCTGGAGCCAGACTGCGCGTCACGCATGCGCAGTCTATAAAGGCTTCAGACAGAGACACGCTTAGCCGATTATATTATAGATAGCTGTCAGTTATTGATAGCCCCACCCACTAGACCAAAAATGCCAGAAAGAGCAGATGATTAAATGATGAAAATACAGGTTATACCTAGTCTTTTCTTACAACACTAAACATCAATCTGCTGAGCTCCCTCTACTTTATAACATGATGCCTACAGATTATACTGCATTTTCATGGTGACAGGTTTCTTTAACCAAAAACACTTCTGTAGTAATCTGTTTCTGGAATTTTTGCCCCTTGTTCGTATAAAGCAGTTGACTGGTTTTGGAACTCTTGAAATTTTCCCAGAAAATTATTGCAATTACACATGTTTTCTTATACGCATTTTTTTTCCTTTGTGTGTATTGGAACAACACAAAAAAACAGAGGAAGAAGGTAAATTGGACAAAATTCCACAAACAAGACACAAAAATGGTCTGGACAAAATTGTTGGCACCTTTCCAAAATTGTGGGTAAGCAACTTTGTTTTAAGCATGTGATGCTCATTCAAGCTCACCTGTGGCAAGTAACAGGTGTGAGCACTATGGAAATCACATGTGAAACCATATAAAAAGGGGAGAAGTTGACTCAATCTGTGCACTGTGTGTTTGTATGTGCAACACTAAGCATGGAGAACAGAAAGAGGAGAAGAAAACTGTCTGAGGACTTGTGAGCCAAAATTGTTGAACAATATCAACAATCTGAAGTCCACCTCCAGAAATCTTAATGTTCCTTTTTCCACGGTGTGCAACATAATCAAGAAGTTTACAACCCATGGCACTGTAGCTAATCTCCCTGGATGTGGACGGCAGAGAAAAATTGATTGCAAAACAGGATAGTCCGGATGGTGAAAAAGCAGCCCCAATCAAGGTCCAAAGAAATGTAAGTTGACCTGCAGGCTCAGATTTCATCAGTGTCAGTGCGATCTATCCTTTGACATTTGAATGAAATTAAACGCTATGGCAGGATATCCAGGAGCACCCCACTGTTGACACAGAGACATAAAAAAGCTAGACTGAAGTTTGCCAAAATATACGTGAGTAAGCCAAAAATCTTCTGGGAAAGCGTCTTATGGACAGATGAGACCAAGATAGAGTTTTTGGTAAACCAGATCATTCTACTGTTTACTGAAAACAGAATGAGGCCTACAAAGAAAAGAACACGGTACCTACAGTCAAATATGGTGGAGGTTCAAAGATGTTTTGGGGTTGTTTTGCTGCCTCTGGCACTGGGTGCCTTGCTGTGTGCAAGGCATCATGAAATCTGAAGATTACCAATGGATTTTGAGTCATAATGTAGCACCCAGTGTCAGAAAGCTGGGTTTGCTGCCTAGGTCATGCGTCTTCAAGCAGGACAATGCCCCCAGCATATTTCAAGACGCACCCAGAAATGGATGGACACAAAGCGCTGGAGAGTTCTGAAGTGGTCAGCAATGAGTCCGGATCTAAATCCCAGTGAACACCTGTGGAGAGATCTTAAAATTGCTGTTGGGAGAAGGCACCCTTCAAATATGAGAGACCTGGAGCAGTTTGCAAAAGAAGGGTGGTCCAAAATTCCACTTCAGAGGTGTAAGAAGCTTGTTTGTGGTTATAGGAAGCGATTGATTGCAGTTTTTATTCCAAAGGATGTGCAACCAAATATTAAGTTGAGGGTGGCAGCAATTTTGTCTGGGATATTTTGGGGGTTTTGTGTGAAATTATGTTTAATTTACCTTTTTTTTCTCATTTTTTTTGCTTTATTCCAATACACACAAAGGAAATAAACATGTGTATAACAAAACGTGTTCAGTAACTGCAATTACTCCATTTTCTGGAACAATTGCAAGGGTGCCAATACTTTAGGCCATGACTGTATGAGGATGTTGGGTTCGAAAGAGGAGACTTGAGCTTTACCCGAACTTGAACTATCCTGTCTGATGGAGTTTAATTGGTGCCTTTGATTTTATTGTCTGATGACTTAACCCCTTTAATTTATATCAGACAGGACAGCATTAAAGGTGGTTTTACACACAACACATTTAGAAAAAGGCCATTGCAAATTTTTATGCATGTTTTTGGAGCCAAAGCAAGAAGTGGATCTGGTTTTATATATGTTCGACTACACTGCACATCACCGCTTCAACCTATTATTGAGCTCAGCTGCTTCACCGATAAAAAGCTGATTGACTGCAGCGGTGATATGCAATGTAGTCGTTAAGTCACTATTGCAGCCAATAAAATACTCTAGGGCTGCTGCGTAGAGGCAGTATAACAACCAGATTGAGTAATTACCAACTCTGTCATTTTTAACATTGCGTAAAAAAAAATTGGCATGGAAAACCTATCGAACATACATCATGAAACTTGCTACTAACTCACCACTAACAGTGCATTTTTTAAGAATTTTTCCTTTACTTTTTGATACATTGTGTCCTTGTTGTATTTTTTAATGCAACAAGCTCTATGCAGGGATTTTAGGCACTTTCCCTTAGGGTATTTGCACACGACATTGTGTCTCCAGGAGAAATACACTTCAGGATACACCAAAGTACTTTGTCCGGAAACACCTTTTTTTTTCGATTTTTTCTTTTGCCTTTGGCCTTGTGTTGTTTTTTCACTTTGCATTGAATAAACTAGTGAGCGGCTTCCAAGTGGAAATAGCTTGAAGAATGGTCAGCTCACTTTTTTAACAGTCTTTGAAAGCCTGAAGCAGTTAAAAGAATCTTAAAAGACTAAACATATGAACAGCAGTTCGCATTCACATTGCAGTACATATGTTCATTCTTTTTGCATTTATTGCTTTTAAAGGCGGCTTACGTAGCTTAACTGCCTGAAAAAGACATTGTGCGCTGTAATCACTCTCCAACTCATTGATTGACAGATTGCTCTGCACACACATGCTGCAGAGCAGGCTGACCGTTTTAGAAAAGTTGCTTGAGTGGTGAAGAAAAAATAATGCAAATTATTGCTCAAATAAGGCATGTACCTTAATTTGCATTTTTTTTTATGCCAGAGAACAGAGATTCCAATAACTCTTATATGTTATAACAGAGCATACAAGAGCGTATGCAAAATCGTCTGTTTTCCATACAGAAAAAGCTGATGATTTTTCATCAATATGCCATCTTTGTGTTCATTTTTTATGTCCATTGTGATGCTAGAGAAGGATGTTCTCAATACTATGGATGGCAAGTAGAGCAAACTAATCAATTTTGGAACAAATCAAGCCAGACATGTCACTGAAAGCAAGGATCACCAAGCTACGACTAGCCTACTTTAGACACATCATATGAAGAGATCAATCACTGGAGAAGGACATCATGGTTGGAATAATAGAAGGAACAAGGCGAAGAGGGAGAACAGCAACTCAATGATAACAGCGGAGAAGACCCTGGTGGACCTATCTAGGCTTGCACAAGATCGATCTTCCTACAGATCATTCATCCATCAAGTCGCCATGGCTCTAGATCGAGACGAAGGCCTGTAAATAATAATAGTAATGCAATTTATACATCAGTTTTGTGCATCAGTACAGCTTCTGTTTTTTGCATTAACAATTTAATAAGTAGTAAAGGACAGTAAGCTTACAGGGGTTGTCAACTGCAGGCATTTTATGTGATTACACACTGTCAGAATTTGGCAGTCTGCAATATGCACACGGCCATGATTCCTCTATATTCCCCTTGCAGGTGGGCAGGGCCAGCTCCAGGGTTTTGTGGGCCCTGGGCGAAAGAGTCTCAGTGGGCCCCTTTAACACATACCACGATTCATGATGCACATAAACGGTAGAGAAATATATATAGTACAATGCCGAAGATTTCACTTCTTACATTACATGAGCGATATCTATTGTAAATTCCACAATAGCTCATATACCGGCGAATCGCTCCATACAGAATACTGGCCTACATAAAATGCTCCATACTGGATACTGGCCCCCATATAACGCTCCATGCAGGCTGTGCCCCCACATAATGCTCCATGCAGGCTGTTACCCCCACATAATGCCCCACACAGGCTGTTCCCCCCTTATAATGCCCGATGCAAGCTGTTCCCCCCATATAATGCCCCATGCAGGATGTCACCCCCCCATAATGCCCCATGCAGGATGTCACAACCCCTTATAATGCCCCATGCATTATGTCACCCCCCCCTTATAATGCCCTATGCAGGATGTCACCCCCACCCCCCTATAATGCCCCATGCAGGATGTCACCCCCCTTATAATGCCCAATGCATTATGTCACCCCCCCTTATAATGCCCCATACAGGATGTCACCCCCCCCTTATAATGCTCCATGCATTATGTCACCCCCCTTATAATGCTCCATGCAGGATGTCACCCCCACCCCCTTATAATGCCCCATGCAGGCTGTTCCCCCCATATAATGCCCCATGCAGGATGTCACACCCCCCTCCCTTATAATGCCCCATTCAGGCTGTTCCCCCCATATAATGCCCTATGCATTATGTCACCCCCCCTTATAATGCCCCATGCAGGATGTCACCCCCACCCCCTTATAATGCCCCATGCAGGCTGTTCCCCCCATATAATGCCCCATGCAGGATGTCACACCCCCCCTCCCTTATAATGCCCCATTCAGGCTGTTCCCCCCATATAATGCCCCATGCATTATGTCACCCCCTTTTATAATACCCCATGCAGGATGTCACACCCCCCCTCCCTTATAATGCCCCATGCAGGATGTCACTTTCCCTCCCCCATATAATGCCCCATGCAGGATGCCACTTCCCCCCCTTTTAATGCCCCATGCAGGATGTCACCCCCCCCTCCCTTATAATGCCCCATGCCTCCATACATTTAAAAAAAAAATCAAATACTCACCTCACTTCTCCTCACCTGCTGCCGCTGCTCTGGACTCCAGTGTCGCTGGCGTCTTCCCGGTCTGCGCTGTAACAACTCAGGAGAGAGCGCGGTGGAAAGACATCACAGCGCCCTCTGACCTGAGACGTCACAGTCAGAGGACGTGGAAGAGACAGGACCTGCTGCGGAGGCACGGGGAGAGGTAAGTATTGTGCCATCGGCTGCCAGGGCCCTGAGCAAGGAAGGGGGGGAGCGGACGCTGACACCGCTCTCCTCCGCTCACGGGTCTCATAGCGCAACGGGGTGCCCGACGGCAATTGGGCCCCCACGCCTGGTCAGGGCCCCGGCACTTGCCCGGGTGCGCCCGGTGCTGACCCCGGCCCTACAGGTGGGAGCTCACATGACGGCATATGAGATCTACAAATATGATCACATGCCGATTAGTCTCATCCAACTTTTCTCTTTCGTTTTCTAGTGAAAGAGACCGGATGAGATTAGTCGGCACATGTTCACAAGTATGAAAATATTACATGCCGTCATGTGACCTACCACCTGCATGGGAAATATAAGGTAATTGTGACCGCATGCGCTTTGCACATTGTCATGACTTTACTTCTGAGACCGGACAAAATAATTTACCTGACAAATGAAAGTTATTGCTAACCTGTATAGACTGACTAATAAAAAGCAATCAGTCCTGGGAAACTCATTCTTAGTTATCAGCCAGTGTAAATGGGACTATGTCTCATCAGTACTGTGGTTCTTGTATGGTCCACAGTCTAATGATGGCTAGTAACAACAATCAGCATCTCCTTACCATTGCTAAAGAAGTACTGGGAGTTGTAGGCTCATGCAGTACAATTGTATATGGGGCTGATCTGACATTGCAATTGATTTTTGTACTAAGCTTGGTGATGTAGTCATGCACTGATGGTGATTCTGGTGATGTATTCATGTACTGAGTGTGGTTCTGGTGATGTATTAATTTACTGATAGTGGTTCTGGTGATGTGTTTATGCATGTATGGTGGTTCTGGTGATGTATTCATTTACTAATGGTGGTTCTGGCGATGTATTCATGTACTGATGGTGGGTCTGGGGATGTATACAGCACCATAAGCATCACTTCATGAATACATCACCAGAGCCATAAGTAGTACATGCACAAAACACCAGAACAATCATCACTACATGAATATAATACCAGAACCCTACAAAGCCCTGCTTTTCAATGCTGGGGTCCTTCAAATCAACAAGGACAACATCTGCAAATAGTTTTTGTCTGTTCTCCCTGTGTTTGCATGTGTTCCCTGTGGGTACTCCAGTTTCAGTCCACATTTTGAAGACATACTGATAGGGAATTTAGATTGTGAGCCTCAGTGGGGACAGTGATGATGATGTCTGTAAAGTGTTGTGGAATTAATGGCACTACATAAAAGAGTAAAATAAATAAATAAGTCTGTGTGCCCATGATATGTTTTCGGTGAATGTTTGACTATGTATTTTGGCTGCATCAAAAGCGCAGCGTCTTCAGCATAGTGGATAGGGTTTATAGAAATCTCATGCCCACTGTGCTTTTTTTAACTTAGTGTAAAGTGACCTGCAGTACATGTTTCAAATCTGCATTAGTGATGGGCGAGCACTAAAATGCTCGGGTGCTCGATGCTCGGGTCGAGCACATTGGAATACTCGGGTGCGCGACCCGAGCAACAAGCCCAATGTAAGTCTGTGGGAAACTCGAGCATTTTTCAGGCGGCTCCCCCTGGCGGTCTGCAGAGGGCCTAAAAATTGCCCAAATCGATGGGAACAGTGCTCAAATGACATGGGAACAGCATTGGGAAGACCCCTGGAAGCATTTCTGACTCCCAGGTCACTTCTGTCAACAACTTTGTCAGAGGTATTACGCCACTTTTCCGAACTCACAATAAAACATACAAAAACGAAACCAAAATGTATTTTCCTGGGAAATACAGTACAGACCAAAAGTTTGGACACACCTTCTCATTTAAAGATTTTTCCGTTTTATTGTTTCCATTACTAAAGAGTGGGTCTCCTATACTGTTATTGCGTATGCAGTGAGTGGCAGGGCTGCCCAAAATGTGGACACACCCCAATACCACTTTGAAAATTTGAACGCACCCTAGTACCCCTTTGAAGAGACTTAGAGGAGGGCCTCCTGAAAACAATGTTCCCATTATTAGGAAGTAGGTCTCCCATTGTGTTTGCCTATGCAGTGAATGCAAGAGTTGCCAAAAATTTGGAGGCACTCCAATGCCCCTTGGAAGAGACGTGGAGGTCTGAGGGTCTCCTGAAAACAATGTTCCCATTATTAGGAAGTGGGTCTCCCATTGTGTTTGCCTATGCATTGAATGCAAGAGTTGCCAAAAATTGGGAGACATGCAAATGCCCCTTGGAAGAGACGTGGAGGAGAGCCTCATAAAAAATGTTCCCATTAGAAAGGAGTGGGTCTCCTATACTTGTAATGCCCATGCATTAAGTGTATGGGCTGACGAACATTTACCCCTGGCGGTATACATGAACATACTGTATAATTTTTTTTTTTTTTTTACGGGCATCATAAACACCCTTTAAAAAAATTATGTGGGTGTTGCATCACGGACCACGGTCACCCTGGTGATATGGTGGTGGAGGATAAGGAGAAGGAGGAGGACAAGAGCAAATAGCCAAAATCAGGAAGCGTATACCCATGTGTGGGTGTGAAGAGGTGCATGGGAATACACCTCCCAAAAAAAGACACTGGATTTGAGTTTATGTTACGCTGCTATCATTCGGTGGCATTGAGAAGTCTGGCCCAATCCAGCCCTTGTTCATTTTTATAAGAGTCAGCCTGTCAGCATTTTCAGTTGACAAGCGGATGCGCTTATCAGTTATAATTTCACCAGCGGCACTAAAAACCCGCTCTGATAAAAAGCTGTTGGCAGGGCAGGCCAGGACCTCCAAGGCATAGAGAGCCAGTTCATTCCTCGTATCCAGCTTGGATACCCAATAATTATAAGGCACAGAGGAATCACAGAGGACGTTGTACTGTCGTCAAGGTACTACCTAAGCATCTTCCCAAACTTTGCACTCCTTGTGAGAGTACCCCGTGCCTCAGGGCCTGTGCTATGGGAGGGGCTGAGAAAATTCTCCCAGAACTTTGACAGTGTTCCCCTGCCTCTGCTGGATTGAAGTTGTTTCTCTCGCCTGTACTCCTTGGTTGTCCAATGAATTGTGATCTCTGGCGCCAGCATTTTCAGATGGGAATTTTTTTAATAGTTACGCAACAAGGGCCTTCTGGTACTGCCCCATTTTTGTAGACCTGTCCGCCTCAGGAATAAGAGATATAAAGTTCTCCTTGTAGCATGGGTCAAGAAGTGTCACAAACTAGTATGACTGTCACCCAAAATTTTGAGAACGCAAGGGTCATGGGAAAGGCAGCATAACATAAACTCAGCCATGTGTGCCAGACTGCTAACAGGCAAGACTTCCGTGTCCTCACCAAGAGGATGACTGACCATGCTCTCCTCCTCCTCCTCTCTGTCCTCTGGCCATCCACGCTGAACAGACGGTATGACAGTTGTGCAGGTAGTATGGCATCATCGCCGCTCACCATCTTGGTGGAGTCCTCAAAGTTTTGGAGGATGGTACATATGTCTGACATCCATGTCCACTCCTGAGGTCTTATGTGTGGAGTCTGAACTGAATACCGACGGCCTTGTTGATGCTGGTACTCAACAACTGCCCTCTTCCGCTCACAAATCCTTCCCAACATCTGCAGTGTAGAGTTCCAATGCATGGGGACATCACACACCAGTCTGTGAGCCGGAAGCTGCAAACACTGCTGAAACACGGCAAGGGCGGCGGAAGCTGTAGGTGACTTTCTAAAATGGGCACACAGGTGGCGTACTTTAACAAGCAGATTCGGCAGCTCCAGGTAGGATTTGAGAAACCGCTGAACCACGAGGTTAAGCACATGGGCAAGGCATGGTACGTGTGTGAGCTCGCCTCGCCTCACAGCCGCCACCAGGTTCCGGCCATTGTCACACACGACCATACCTGGCTGTAGGTTCAGCAGTGAGAGTCACAGATCTGCCTGCTCTGTCCACAACTCTTCAGCATTGTGCGGTTTGTCACCTAAGCATATTAGCTTCAGCACAGCCTGCTGCCGCTTGGCTGAGGCAATGCTGCAGTGCTTCCAGCTTGTGACTGATGTGGAGATGGTGTCATTTCGGAGATGGAGGCTGAAGAGGAGGAGGAGGCTGAGGAGGATGAAGTGCAGGAGCTGTAGACTGTGGGGGCAACCCTGATTGACCTAGGGCTCACAATCCTTGGCATCGGGAGGACGTGTTCCATCCCAAGGTCCGACTGGGTCTCGGCTTCCACTATGTTATCCCAGTGTGCCGTCTGTGAGATCTACCGTACCTGCCCACAAGCACTTGTCCATGTGTCCGTAACACGTTGTTCAAGGCACGGCTAATGTTTTGGGACACGTGCTTGTGTAATGCGGGGACAGCACACTGGGAGAAATAGGGGCGGCTGGGGACCGAGCACCGAGGGACGGCCGCCGCCATCAGGTTGCGGAATGCTTCTGTCTCCTAAAAGGCAACATTTCGAGCGCAAGCAGTCGTGAAATGTGGGAATTTTGTAGTGTGGCCTGTGGGGCGTTGGCTGCGTATTTGCGCTTGCGTTCCAATCATTGGGGTATGGACAACAGAACGCTGCGCTGGGACAAGGACGTGGATGTGCTTCCTGATGCTGCTACTTGAGAGTGTGCAATCACAGGTGCAGGGCAGGAGGCATTTTCGCATGCACCATGGACAGGGGATTGGCTTGCATGCACAACAGCGGAAGAAGCAGTTTTGCCACCTGCAGACACTGTTCTTGGACCCTGGGGTTCGGCCCACAAAGTTGGGTGCTTTGCTGCCATGTGCCTGATCATGCTGGTGGTGGTCAGGCTGCTAGTTTTGCCACCCCTGCTGATGCTGGCCTGGCAGCTGGTGCAAATGGCCTTTTTGGGGTTATCGGCAGAGTCTTTAAAAAACAACCAGACTCGGGAAGACCTAACAGTTGTACTGGCAACTTCCTTCGTGTTGGTGTTACGGGGAACGGTTGCCTGCCTTCTGTCTGCGGCCACCACACTGCTTCTTCCTGCCTGTTGGGGTGCTCTGCCTCCCTCCCCCCTGTGTGCTGCTGTCCTCGCTCTGCTTGTCCTCCTGCCAGGTTGGGTCAGTTACTATATCATCAACCATCTTGTCTTCCACTTCCACACCCTGGTCCTCCTTCTGACTTTCTGGCAATTGTGTCTCATCGTCGTCCACCTCTTGTGACACTTTGACATCGTCGCCTTCGTGTCACCGTGGCTGCTCAAATATTTGGGCATCGCAACATGCAATCTCCTCTTGCCCCGCTTCAAGTGGATCAGACAAGAGGCCCGAATCTATAAATGGAAAAGTGAACAGCTCTTCAGAGTGTCCAAGTGTGGGGTCAGTTGTCTCTGGTGTAATGCAGCAGGTTGCTAGCATTACTGTAAATGGTCCAGGATGTGCTTACTGGACCATGTACCTTCCCCTTTATCTGACTGGTCACATGACTGTGACATCACCCAGGTCCTGCATGCACAGTAAAGCTCTGTATACATGACTGGGACAGCACACAGGACCTATACACACAGCTGACTGATCACATGACTGTGACATCAGCAAGGTCCTGTCAGTATGAGGCTGTCTGTGCACAGTATATATAAACCTGCTTAATTTGAGACAGGTGTGTTCGGTGTGAGAGGTGTGAGGCCTGTTCCCCATGTGTGTGGGATACCGTGATACCGTGAAGCCTGGCAGCCTGAAGGCAAAGACTAGATCCTGTGCGGATGCTAGTGGCCTTGGAAGGCAGCGGCTTTGAAGTGAAGCTTGGTACCTGAAAGGTCGAGCCTGGATCCTGTGCGGATGTCAGTGGCCTTTGAGGGAGAGCCGGCTTGAGTAAGAGTCCTGGAAGGCAGAGCCTGGATCCTGTGTGGATGTCAGTGGCCTTTGAGGGAACGACGGCTGGAGACCCCTACCTGGGAATCCGCAGAGCCACAGTGGTGGCAGAATAACGGACTGAGACAGCTATACCCGGCAAAGGTAATACCCGGTGCTATATGGACATTGTGATATGAACATTGCTACTTTATTACCTTGCCGTAAGCTGTACCCTGGAGCAAGTGGGCCGGTGTGCCACTTGGCTCATGAATTGTTTGTGTGTAAACCTGCCGGTGGCGGACTAAGATGAACTGTGTGTGAACAGCGGTTTATGAAGTGCCATAATAAACTGCAACACTGTGTGAAAAACGTAAAGACATTGCACGTGTGCATTGATTGACGCAGCGAAGCGAGTTACCCCCAGTATGATGACGAGCGCTGCCTTACATATGGTTCGAGAGTGCGGGCAACGGCAGCCCGGTTGCTAGTGGCAACGACAACCCCGGTTGCTAGGGGCAACGGCACAGGACGACGAGTGTGGATAAAGCATCTTGCGGCAACTCGGCGGGGTTGCGAAGATTGGCGTCGCACTCAAACCTGGTTTGCTGTGGCTCGGCGGGGCTCACGAAGTATAAAGCATCTTGCGGCAACTCGGCGGGGTTGCGAAGATTCTCATCGCACTCAAATCCGGTTTTGCGGTGGCTTGGTGGGGCCACGAAAATTTTTCCGGGAGAGCGATGAAGTGCTAGTGTGAACAGTGTACCGCGATGGCTGTGAGCAAAGCAGCAGATCTGTCTGGAGCTATTGAGCGGTTGAAGGACCGGTTGGGACCGGAGCAGGTATTTGGGAAACTTTTTCTGGACATGGTGCAGGAACCGCAGGAGCTGTGGGCACCATATGGAATGGCTGCAGTGGACCATTCTATGGACTCTCCGGGGGCGCCAGTGTTGTCCCAGAGTGCCCGGGGAGGTGGTAAGAGATGTTGTGAACTGAGTCCTAAGACTACTGCAGATTTTTTGTGTAAAAATTACCCTGCCGGTGTGGTTGTTAAAAAGGGGGCGGAGTCTAAAAAAGGGGCGGATTTTCACAAGAGTGTGGAGTGTAGAAAACTGAAAATTGTTACTGTTGGTGGGTTGGTGCCTCCTAAAAATGACAATGTGACCGTTGATAACGGGGTAACTCCAGTAGAAGGGGGTGACGTCAAAGTGGGAGGTGACCTGTTAGTCCACAACACCATGGGTAGTGACACAGACCCCGTAGCTGACTGTGACACTATGAAAGTAAAAAGTGAGTTCAGTCAGGAGGGGCTAGACGTGGTGAGAGAGTCCCCATCTCGTAGACGGCGCAAGGGCCACAAAAAGGTTGCTCCTGTAGACTTGGCTGAAAATAAAAATAAAGAGAGGGTAGTACTGTGTGCCTTTGCTTCAAGTGTGGATCCTCCATTAGAGGTAGAAGAGGAGGTGACGTTGCCAGTAGCAACCTCCGGTACGGTACCGAGTCAGAAGGATCTGACAGCCCTGGAAGGGGAGGCGGCCAGTCGTGACCAAGAGCTGGAACCTATCGGCCAGCAGGGTCAGAGTGATGGGCAGCAATTATGTGGAAACCTGGGGAACTTGTCCTCAGACCAGCTGAACCTGGAGTCTGTACAGCAGAAAATACTCCAGCTGGTGAAGGACTTACAGCGAGATCTAAAGGGAAGCAACGAGGAAATTAACCAGTGGAAGGAAATGTTCTACGCAATTAAGGAGGACCGCCGCAAAATCCAGGAAGAGGTTTTGCAGTTGAAGCTTGAGAAGGAGGCGCGGCAGAATGGTGTTTCTGGACGCGAACAAATCCTAGAACGACTGCGCAAACAGCTCAACCAGGAGCTGTGTGACTCCAAGAAGGTGTGTGGTGAACGCAGTAGGGAACTGCAACAGAGTAAGAGAGATTATGAGGATCTCCTCAAGGTGAAGGAGAAACTAGAGGAGGATAAGGTGGGTGCAGAGCAAGTGCACCAAGCGGTTGAGACCACTCTGCAAGACACCCGTGAGGAGAATGATGGTCTCCGGGGAAAGACCCTAGATCTGGAAGCTCAGGTGAAGGAGCTATAGATGTCCTGTGATGCTCTCCAGAAGGCGGAGACGTACCTTAAAGAAACCGTCAGCAAGATGGAAGCTGAGCGGAAAAAGATGGAGGAGTCTGTCGGAGAATCCACAGACCAGGGCCAGGAGTTGGCCGCTGGTGAGGGGAGGTGTGAAGCAGATACCTCCTCGAGTGATGCGAGCTTGGATGATTCGGTGGAAGTAAGAGCCGAGATCAGGGAGCTCAAGGAGTTGCTACAAACCCAGTGGACGCAAGAGAAGCATGAGAGACTGGCTATTGAGAGCCGAGTGGGCACATTGGAGCGGGGAAGATCTGACAGGGTTTTGATTGACCGCTGGGAGCAGGGGAGACCTGACAAAGTTACGACCCGGAAAGGTGACCTGACGAAGTCAGTGACAGTGACAAATGGTAGGTCCCTAAGGAATGGGCTAATGTCATTGACTAAGGTTCCAGGGGCTGAGTAGCACAATTGTAAAGTTCATGGTCTATATGTGAGCTGGGGGTTATAATGTTATTGTGTATATTATGTGTTCAACCCCACAAGTTTGAACAGAGAGGGGGGATATGTAATGCAGCAGGTTGCTAGCATTACTGTAAATGGTCCAGGATGTGCTTACTGGACCATGTACCTTCCCCTTTATCTGACTGGTCACATGACTGTGACATCACCCAGGTCCTGCATGCACAGTAAAGCTCTGTATACATGACTGGGACAGCACACAGGACCTATACACACAGCTGACTGATCACATAACTGTGACATCAGCAAGGTCCTGTCAGTATGAGGCTGTCTGTGCACAGTATATATAAACCTGCTTAATTTGAGACAGGTGTGTTCGGTGTGAGAGGCGTGAGGCCTGTTCCCCATGTGTGTGGGATACCGTGATACCGTGAAGCCTGGCAGCCTGAAGGCAAAGACTAGATCCTGTGCGGATGCTAGTGGCCTTGGAAGGCAGCGGCTTTGAAGTGAAGCTTGGTACCTGAAAGGTCGAGCCTGGATCCTGTGCGGATGTCAGTGGCCTTTGAGGGAGAGCCGGCTTGAGTAAGAGTCCTGGAAGGCAGAGCCTGGATCCTGTGTGGATGTCAGTGGCCTTTGAGGGAACGACGGCTGGAGACCCCTACCTGGGAATCCGCAGAGCCACAGTGGTGGCAGAATAACGGACTGAGACAGCTATACCCGGCAAAGGTAATACCCGGTGCTATATGGACATTGTGATATGAACATTGCTACTTTATTACCTTGCCGTAAGCTGTACCCTGGAGCAAGTGGGCCGGTGTGCCACTTGGCTCATGAATTGTTTGTGTGTAAACCTGCCGGTGGCGGACTAAGATGAACTGTGTGTGAACAGCGGTTTATGAAGTGCCATAATAAACTGCAACACTGTGTGAAAAACGTAAAGACATTGCACGTGTGCATTGATTGACGCAGCGAAGCGAGTTACCCCCAGTATGATGACGAGCGCTGCCTTACACTGGGCACTCGGCATGGTGGGAGGAAGGAGGATCAGGGTGAGGAATATGCAGTCCAGACTCAGGCTACTAAGACTTGACCGTGTGGTAGACGGTGGTGGTGGTTGTGGTGGCAAAGTGACTGGAAGCATTATCCGCTATCCAACCAACAACCTTTTGAAACTGCTCTGGGTTCAATAGTGATGTGCTGCGGTCCCCTAGGAATTGGGACAGGAAGCTTGGGCGAGAAGATGTGGGTGTTTCTTGTGGCACAATTTCAGCTTGCCCACGGCCTCGGCCTCTGCATCAGAAATGGCAGTATTTTCAGCGCAATTAATTGTGATCCGTGTGACGGACAAACAACAGTTTTAAATAGCTGGATTTTTAGCGCTGTAATATGGAAAGGACTTTGCTGTATTCTGCAGTGCCAACAAGCAAATGGCACAGAACAATGGTGTTCTCTGGATTGCTTTTTAAGAAAATAATGAGGATTAAGATCCAGAAAAAAATTATTCCTGGCCCCTGAGACCTGGGCCTATTTCTAGAATTATCTAACAGCAGCAGCAGCAGACAAAACTGGAATGAAGCCTCTTGTGCTATGTGCACTGCAGTCTGCTATATACCCTGCCTGCCTGCCTATATACACTGCCTGCCTGATATCTCTGCAGATGGATTAGTCCTCAGAAGAGATGGATATGTGTCTCTAATATAGTTTGGTATACCTACACTAACTCGAAACAAGCAAATCTCTCCCTAGCTCTGCAGCACCTCTCCCTACACTGTCTGATTCTGGAGTGACTGTGACGAGCATGGCGGCACCAGGTATGATATAGACCTGATGACGCTGTGCGGCCAGCCAATCACTGTAATACCACAACAAACATGGCTATGGCATTACAGTGAGTGGCAGGCAATCCTTGCATGTTCATTTGCTTTGTAAAGAGTAGTGTTGAGCCACCCCCGTAGTGTTCGAGTTCGGTTCGGTTCGTCGAACACCCGTGTGTTCGCCGAACTGTTCGTCGAACTGTTCGTCGAACACCTTCGAACACCGTTAAAACCAATGGCAGGCAAACAAAAACACATAGAAACACATAGAAAACACCTTCAAAGGTGTCCAAAAGCTGACAAACTGCTCAGAAGACATAACTAACACATGGAAAAGTGACAAGTACATATAGTCATGCGAAAATAAAAGAGGTGGAGGAGTAAAAGGAGGGGGAGACACAGATATAGGCATGTCATGCCCTTCTAAAATCCAAAAAGTGAGAAGCCGACACGGCCAGTCCGCTCCTGCCCGTGCCACCTCCGTGTCGCCGGGTTTGTGCCAGAGCCGCGGTGAACCCTGATGGCCAGCCCCCCTCTCCCAATACTGGTGCCTGTCCGCTGGTGGGTCGAACGAGCCCCCCTGTGGTGGAGGCAGCTCTAAGCTTTTTAATTTAAATTGTCTCTCTAATTTGAATGAATACACTTTAAATCCATTTACAAGGATCTATTGGAGGGCAAGTCTCATGCCAGCAGCCGCGTAATTCCAGCTCCAGTAGCGTCCACTAAAGCTGCTGCAGTTAAAAAGCTTTTATAAGGATCGAGCTCGGCTGTCCACCGCAAGGCATCCTACTGCCAGTCCCAGCCCCTATGCCTTGGGGTGCCTCCTGATGCTCTTCACTGAGTATCCCATGGTCCCGAAGCATTTCCTTTGAAAAAATTAAGTGTCTAAACTACAGGTGGTGTAGCTTGCTTAACAGCTGGAATAATCCGCTGACTAGCAGACACTGCTACTAGGCACAAAGTATTTCCTGGGCTAGATGCAGTTAAAAATTTGTAATTAGATACTCTCGTTGGATGCTGAGAAAGCATTCCATAGAGTCTCCTGGCACGCCATATATGATTCTCTTAAAAAGCTTGGGGTAGGGGTCTAGGGGACCCTTTTATAGCCAAAATCACGGCCCTGTATCACAATACGTCACCTAGGCTGAAGATAAATGGAACTGTAGCACCCTGAGGGCTCGGTTGCTACAGAGGTATTGCACCTCACCCAGAGGTGTGATATCTCACTCTCAGGTAAGGATGGAGTGTGGATCAGGACCCGACACCTGCATGCATTACACCACATTGCCGTGGGGCAGGGCAGGGATGTCCTCTGTCCCCTCTCTTATACATCCTAGTGACGGAGCACCTGCTCTCATCAATTCGCCATAACCCCAATATTAGGTGGATTGAGGTGGGAGGCACCGAGTACAAGTGCTCTCTATTTGCTGATGATGTCCTAGTATATATCACTCAATCACATATATCCATCCATGCTGTTATGGCTGAAATAGATCACTTTGTTACATGGTCAAATTTTAAAATCAATGCAGCGAAGTCTGAGGCCCTCGATGTCTCCCTCCCCAAATCCATATAGGATTCCATCCAGTCCAACTTTCCCTTTGCCTGGCCCTCACAGGGTATCAAATACTTAGGAATTCCTATTCATAGAGACCTCTCCCATCTATGTTATCTTAATTTTGGGCCCTTTATTGAACAACTCCATACAGACCACGGTTGGCAAGTTAGAACTGTAAGATTCACTACGTGAACCACTGGTGTTTTGTGGAAAAGCACATGTACACTGCGTTCCAAATTATTATGCAAAAAGTGTTTAGGAGTGATAAGGGAAGAATTTGTTTGTTTGTCAGTTAAACTCATTGATGGTGATGTGTGTCAGGGCTCTTTATATCACTGTAAGCAATTGCAGACACCTGTGCTAATTAGTTTGGCAGGTGTGTCCAATGAAAGGCAAGACTACTTAAGAAGGCTGTCTCACATTATTAAGCAGCCTACATTTTCTGCCAAAATGGGAAAGAAAAAGGATGTGTCGGCTGCTGAGAAGCAACAAATTGTGGAGTGTTTAGGTCAAGGCATGACTACAATCAACATTGTGCGATGATCAGGATGAAGTGTCTTGGCAATCAAGAAGTATGTAGCTGATTCACAGTACACACGTGTGCGTGCTGATAAGGGCAAATTGAGGACTCTTTCCTACAGGCAATTACGTCAGGTTGAAAGAGCAGCGGCAAAAACGCCTTGTCATAGCAGCAGACAAGTTTTTGAAGCTGCTTGTGCCTCCAACGTCCCCCGAACAACAAGATGCAGGGTCCTTCAGAGGTTTGCAGCTGTGCATACGCCATCCTGTCGACCTCCTCTATCCACTTCACACAAGCAGAAACGGCTCCAGTGGGCCAAACATTACATGAAGACTGATTTCAAAACTGTTTTGTTCACGGATGAGTGCCGTGCAGCGCTCGATGGTCCAGATGGATGGAGTGGAGGATGGCTGGTTGATGGACACCCCACGCAAACATGGCTACAGCGCCAACAAGGAGGAGGTGGAGTAATGTTTTGGGCTGGAATCATGGGGAGAGAGATTGTCGGCCCCTTTAGGATCCCTGAAGGCGCTAAAGATGAACTCCATAATGTATGTGGATTTTCTCAAACAGCACTTCCTGCCATGGTTCAAGAAGAAGAACCGTGTATTTCACAGCAAGATCATTTTTCTGCATGATAATGCACCATCTCATGCTGCACATAAAACATCTGCATCTTTGGCTGATATGGGCATAAAAGGGGACAAACTTATGGTGTGACCCCCATGCTCCCCTGACCTGTACCCCATTCAGAACCTTTGGAGCATCATTAAAAGGAGTGTCTATGATGGCGGGAGGCAGTTCACATCTAAGCAACAGCTCTGGGAGGGTATTCTGTCCTCATGCAAAACAATTGAAGCAGAAACCATCCAAAACCTGACAAATTCAATGGACGAGAGAGTTCAGAAGCTCCTTTCGAACAAGGGGTCCTATGTGAAAATGTAACATCACCTAGAATAAAGTTTTGAGTTGAAAACTAACAACCTGCTAATGCTTATAATATCAAAAATGACCATTTTTTTGGTCTTTATTAAAATGAAAAGTTTGATCGAAAAGTTTGGGGGATCTAAGAGTGTGGCAACCCAGTAGTCATGATTACTTCGAATTCTGACAATATGAGGGTCATGCTGCAGGTAGTGCAGCAAGAAGGCACTTATGTGTCTTGCGCATCTCGGAGCCCCAAAATTATTTTCCGGGCTAGATGCAGCTAAAAATTATTATTAATTTTAAATCTGGTGAAGCTTTAGTATAGATGGCCTAATAGGTCAGTGCTGCACACTGCTACAAAGCCCAAATTATTTTCCAGCCAAGATACAGATAAACATGATTAGTAATTTGAAAGCTTAAAACGGTTGGTAGGGTGATTTTAACCAATCATCAAGCTTTTACTCTCCCCAGGATGACACAGGGGTAGAAAAGTCGTTTCGGATCCATGATTTGTTCATCTTTATGAACGTGAGTCTGTCTACATTATCAGTGGAGAGCCGCGTGCGCTTATCTGTCAGCACACCACGCTGAACACACGTTCAGACAGAACGCTGGCTGTGGGGCATGACAAGATCTCCAAGGCGTAAGTGGCTAGCTCCGGCCATTTATCCAGATTGGAAGCCCAAAAAGAGCAAGGGTCCAGTGACACAGTCGTGGCTTCAATGTTTACTTGGAGATACTCCTGTACCATCGTCTCTAGGCGTTGACTATGTGTCAGACTTCTTGTCTCCTGTGGCCTTGCAAAGGATGGGCTAAAAAAGTGGTGAAATGATTCCGCAAAATTGATGTTACCAGCAGATACTGTGGTTCTGTTACGGTTTGAGTGCTGAACACTTGACGGTCCCACGGTTGGCAAGTTGGAACTGTGAGATTCACTACGTGCACCACTGGTATTTTGTGGAAAAGCACATGTAAGATTCTGCAACAGTCTCTGCTGATACTCCTGCATGCGTGCATCCCTTTCTATGGCAGGAATAATTTCTGCAAATTTACTTTTGTACCGGGGATCTAACAGTGTGGCAACCCAGTAGTCAGGATTATTTCTAATTCTCACAATTCGAGGGTCATGTTGCAGGTAGTGCAGCAAGAAGGCACTCATGTGTGTTGCGCATCCAGGAGCACCAAGTCCCTGTTGTGTTGGTGGCGAGGTAACAATCATGCTTCCTTCCTCTGTCCTCTCCCCCCAACCTCGCACAACAGAAATGTGATCAAGGTCTCCCTCATCTGATGAGTCTTCCATCAGTTCGTCCTCCACTTCTTCCTGGGCTCCTGCACCTTCCTCACTAGTTTGGCTGCTACCATGCGCCCTGGTAAAACCATCTCCCCCACCCTCACATGCCTGCCGCCTTGGTGCTGCCGACCGTCTGGACCTTGCAGATGTTAGCCCTTCCGCATACAACTCCTCCTCCTCTACTTCCTCCACCTCCTCTTGTGCCACCACCTGACTCCGAATTCTGTTTAACATGTGCTCCAGCATGTAAATCACCGGAATAGTCATGCTGATAATGGCATCGTCAGCACTAAACATCTTCGTCGCCATTTCAAAACTGTGCAGAAGGGTGCATAGGTCCCTGATCTGAGACCACTCCTCCAGCGTGATTTGCCCCACCTCTGAATCTCGTTGGCCCAGGCTATACGTCAGAACGTATTGCACCAGGGCTTGTCGGTGCTGCCACAGTCGCTGCAACATGTGCAGAGTTGAATTCCACCGGGTAGGCACATCGCATTTTAGCCGGTGAAGTGGCAGGCCCAACGACTTCTGTAGAGATGTAAGTCGCTGAGCTGCGGGATGCGAACGGCGGAAGTGAGCACACAGCGACCGTGCCCTCTGCAGAAGGCCATCTAGTCTGGGATAGTGGGCTAAAAATTGCTGGACAACCAGGTTCAACACGTGAGCCATACAAGGCACGTGTGTGACATTGCCCCGGCGAAGGGCCGCACCCAGGTTTGCAGCATTGTCGCACACGGCCTTCCCTGGTTTCAGGTCCAGTGGAGACAACCATTCATGAAATTGGTTCTCCAGAGCTGACCACAACTCCTCAGCTGTGTGACTCACATTTCCCAGACATTTCAATGTAAAAACCGCCTGATGACGTTGAGCCCTACTGCCAGCATAGTAAGGAGGTGTGCAGGATCCCTTCTGCGCAGTTAGAAAGCTTGTGGCATGACCAGACAGGCTTTGGGTGCAGGTGGAAGACCGAGAGGAGGTTGAAGAGGCAGAAGCAGTGGAGGAACTTTGACATAAAGAGGATTGACGCACAACTCGTGGGGACGGCAAGACTTGGACAGCAGCCCCTTGTCCTGCTGTCACCATAGTTACCCAGTGCCCAGTCAGCGACATGTAACGCCCCTGTCCATGCCTACTCGTCCAAGTGTCTGTGGTGAAATGCACCCTGTCACACACAGAGTTTCTCAAAGAAGCGGTGATGTTGTGTGCGACATGCTGGTGGAGCGCAGGCACACCTTTCTTTGAGAAGTAGTGCCGACTGGGCATCTGGTACTGGAACACTGCGACGGACATAAGGTCTCGAAAATCCTCTGTGTCCACCAGGCGGAAAGGCAGCATTTCTGTAGCCAAGAGCTTGCAGATGGTGAAATTCAACCTCTTAGCTTTCTCATGGCTAGGAGGAAATGGTCTTTTACTTGTCCACATCTGAGGGACCGAGGGCTGGCTATTGTGCTTAGACGGGGTTGATAAGGGTGTCCCCGGCAAACTGCCGGTCTGTGAGGAAGATGCAGGCGGACATGTTAGGTTGCCTTGATCCAAAGGTGGTGCTATCGATGTCGGACAGCACTCAACACCAGCTGGTGTTACCACCTCCAAAGAAAATGATGACCTGCCAATCACGCTGGCTGTTGCGGGTAAAGAGGTGGCAGGTCTGCGCCCCAAAACAGGTGTGACTGCTGTCCCCCCAGTTACAGAGGATGAAGAGGCCACGGATGCACAAGATATGACAGACGGTGGTTGGCCCGGCCGGCTAGGCCGCATTGTAGCACACTGAGCTTCCCACTGCAACTTATGCTTCATGTCCATGTGCCGGTTCATGCATGAAGTACTCAAACTATGTATTTTTTGGCCTCTACTTAGCTTTTGCTGACAAATGTTACAGATAACACGAGTTGGGTCATCTTTATCGATCTGAAAAAATGCCCAGGCTATGCAAGGCTTAGCACCCATGCGACCTGAAGAGCCACCACGACTTGTGGTGAGAGGCAGAGTTGTGTTTGAGGATGCAGTTGTTGACGTGCTTCCAGTACTACGTCTCTGTCCAGGAAGGCGCAACCTGACCTCGTCGTCACTAGCATCTTCCTCCACCTCCTCTGCTGACCTCATCTCTTGGCTGACTGTGGGTTGACAGTAAGTGGGATCTCCAACCTCATCATCATCACCCTGTGCGTTATCACACCCGTCGTCCTCAGAGCCAACCTGTTCCTGCCCTGACAAAAAACTAAAGTTGTCGCTCCAATCAGGTATTTGAGTCTTATCATCGTCTTCCTCATTGTCTCCACCAACAGGAGTTACAGTTTGGGAATGAGGGTCTACATTATGGTCAGAACCTTCTGCGTCTGGTCCTGGATCCGACTCATAAAGATTCTGGGCATCAGTGCAGATCATTTCCTCGTCTGGATTCACAGAAGCGCTGGAGTCGACCTCTGATTCCCAGGCTATAGTATGAGTAAACAGCTCTGCAGACTCAACCATCTGTTCTACCTCATACTCAGACGGGCAGCTGGAGATTTGGGAGCTGTGAGGAAGCAAGTGCGATTGGGGTGACACCTTTGAGGACTGGAGTATTTGTGATGTTGAAGTTGATGTGGAGGAGAGCCCACTTAAAGGAGCACTTGATATCCGTTGAAGCACCTGGTGTTTTTGTGCCTCATCTGGAATTTGTAGCGATTGGCGTGGCCGTAAGAAAGGGATCTTATCACATTGTCCGCTAAAAGAAGTAGACATTTTAGTTTGGCTGGAAGATGGTCTTTCTTCTGCAGATGTTACTGTTGCTTTAACACCTACCCCACGGACACAACCTTTTTTCCCCTTCCCAACACGCCTATTCCCCTTTCCACCAGCAGCAGGCCTTTTTCCACTCATTTTGGTGGTTAACTAATTCACAACTCTGGAGTTGTTTGCACAAAAAAACAATGGATGGGAACCGAGCAGAGCTGAGTGGCCAAACTGTGGTATTAGGCCAAAACTATTGGCTGGGTTAGATGCAGAAAAAAATTATATTCAATTTGCAACCTGATGGAGGTCTGTATAGATGGATTAATAGAACAAGTCCCACACACAGCTAGAAGCCCAATATTTTTTCAGAGGTAGATGCAGAAAAAAATATATTCAGTTTGCAACCTGATGGAGGTCTGTATAGATGGATTAATAGAACAAGTCCCACACACAGCTAGAAGCCCACTTCGCTCCGTGTGTGCGCTGCTGATAGGCTGACAGATTGCACCTCCCCACTGTAAATGCGGGAAAGAGAAAAAAAAAATGGAGATCTTCATTATTCCTGCAGAGATCCATTCCCTGCCCCTCCCCCCACCCCGCTGTACACTCAAACTGCGTATTAACATTAATTTTCATCATTACTGAGAAAAAATCCAGTTATGATTTTGGTGCACGAACAGTTATCGAACATAACCTCGAACAGCCGAATTTTTCTCAAATTGTTCGTGTTCGCCGAACGGCTCGAACACCGCCCAAAACAGCTCGAATTTGAGATTGGCGAACAGTTCGAGTAGAACAACGCTCATCTCTAGTAAAGAGCACCAAACATGCAGGGAGGAGACCCGAGCTCCCGCCGAGCAACCCGGAAATACTCGGCGAGGTCCGAGCATCTCGAGCAGTGAGATGCTCGGGCGAGCACCGAGCAGTAGCAAGCATGCTCGCTCATTACTAATCTGCATCATACAAATTTCTCCTGCGATTATGCTGAGTTTTATGTTCAGATTTTCCGCATAGACTTGCATTACATACGGAAAGGTAAAAAACACACATGCGTTTTTAGTGCGTTTCTGCAGCAGAAACAAATCAAAAATGCATTTAATTCGCATATGACTGTATCAATAAATTTTTGTCAAAGCCATGAAGTATAAAAAAACAAAGTAGCTTTATTTTAAACATTACATACCAAAAAGAGACAAGAAATGCAGCATCAAAAACACGTAAACAAATGCACTCAAAAAACACAAGTCACCTAATTTGCATAATAAGTGCGGACATGGTGATGGTGCAGAAAATCTGCAACATCAAAAACTCACCAAAAGATCATAGTGGGAATGTAGGCTAAAAAGGCATAAAATATGAACAGCATGTAACCCAAAATAGTGGGGAAAAACCTACAAAATGGCTATCTTAGGGGGTGTTTTGGATCTTTAAACATGTTGATAAACCGAAAAAAATATGTAAATATTTAGCCTGCCCCTTCAAAGCCCAAAGTATATTGGTCTTTAAGGGGTTGAGGTAACAAGCATAGCAAGTGTACCCAGATCATAAAGGATAGACAACCCGATAAACTGAATGTCTTTAACATTTGCAATCACTTAAACTGTAGATGGATACATTTTTATGTCAATATTGTTTGTGCATCATAGTTACAATTTCCTCCTGATTTGAAATTATCATTTTACACCATATCATCAGTGAGTATATCTTGTATCCCTTAAACCTCTTGGAATAACATTTCAGAGAAAATTCCCCTTCCCCATAGCTGGGATTTTCAGCTTTCCTTTAAGTTTCAGAACTTAAATAGAATCCACGGTGTAAGTACACAAAGTTCCACTCTTCTTTCCAGAGGGATTTGCTGATCACTATAACATTTTACACTTTTTTTTTCTATAGGTCAAGAGGTATGGTGTTTGGACCAGCCAATTTAGGAGAAGATGCTCTTACAAACTATGTTTCCAAACACTGCTGCAACTCTTGCTGTCGGAAACTCAAACTTCCTGGTATGCATTATACATGCTTGACAATATCGTCAGTCATCCGTTTTTTTTCTTTTTTATTATTATGTTGTTTAAATGTAGAACTTTTGCCTAATTTCCAGTGCAGTGCTGACATTCTGCTTTTAAGATTATAAGAAATATTCTGAGAGGAGTTTAGGAAAGGATTTACTTAAGAGCTGCTCAGAGAAGAGATTAAACAGCATTGACACTTTTACATTAAATGAGGCACATGATGAGACAGTCTTTCATTGCTGCTGAGTCTATTAAGTACAGCTGCTGCGCGCCTACCTCTCTGCCCTTGGCTTGTCAATCATTTCAAAGGAGAGGAATAGCACCGATACTGCCATAACCAGCCATGCAACGCAAAATTATATTAAAGTGACCCCTACCGTGTCAGAAGGGTGCACACGGTGTTAACAATTCCGTAATTAAACTCTTTATCCCCGTCTCTTATTTTAAGTCTTTGCTTTCCTCCAGAGTTTTGCAAGGATCATGTGGATCTTATATTCAGTTTATCTATGGAGAGGCAGAGTCATGCAGTCCCACCTTTTCATTAGAAATGCTTGTTAACCTCAAGGGCATTTGAAGTATGTTTTCAGTGTTGTAATTGCAGACTGTTTGAAGGGCGCCTAAAAAAAATCTATTTTTTTTTTGTTATGCTTTATCTTTTGTAGTATACTCTTCTGAAGTGATGCTACCAATGGCAACATTCATAATACCCCATTCATTTCTTATACATTTGGATAAAGCCAACCGTTCCGGTATTTAATAACAATAAAACTATCTATTCACAGGAGAACAAATTTAGTCATTAGAATATCTTTTGCTCCTGTTGGATGCTGTCATTAATGCATACACTAAGTACAAATTAAATGGGATTTCTGTTTACAGTAATTGTGTACAGTCCTATCAGCAATTGTGTGTAATTCAATAGTTCCATTTAGTTTTATTATATCTCCCCCCCCTCCCACCCCTCCAAAAAAGTGTTGAATCTTGAATTGGATTGGAAAGAATGGCACAAAAGAGTCACATCACTTTTAGTTTCCCTATCTGTTTGTCTGCCAGCACAAAACAGGACTAGTGTATTTAACAATTTAACATAGGTATATAGGAAAATGTTTCTTGTAGAAAGCCTTCATAAATAATGATGGATGATAATTGTTCTGGACAAGCAACATTCAAGTAGCTGTGAAAAGGCATTTTAATGTGTGGCATCTGCAGTGTAGTATGCCCTTGAGCAGTGGTCCCCAAACTTTCTTAACTTGAGAGCCACATTAAGCTCTAAAAAAGGGTCGCGTGCCAAATCCTAAGCCCCCAGAGAAGTGACATCCAGCTCTTGCCCCACTTCCCGTTCAGTAGTGACATCCAAAGTTCCAATTACTAGTATAATGACATCCCAGGTAGTATATTTACATCCAGGCGTGCCAACCTTATCCTCATTCATTATTCTCTCATCAAGCACTCCCACCACACTATTACATCCAGATTCATGCACCGAAAAGGCTAGAGATTGAATGATACTACCAGTTAACCATCCAGATCGTCTCTTCTGTGCGGAGCTGTTCACAAAGATCACCATCTGGAGACCAGAGCATGGCACTGCACAAGCTCCGTTTTAGTCAAATTCAGAGAATAAAACAAGTAATTGCCTGCACTTTGTGGCCAGAAGAATTAGAGAGGCCTTAGGAAAAAGTATGCAACAGAGAGCTACTCAAGAGCGCATGTAAGTTAGCACAGTGCGGGGCCTCAAAGCCTGGTCTGTATTGCAAAAATCGTATTCTGGTGAGAAGCCCGTGAATGCTGGGTAGTTCTGCACATAGCAAGTGGGTGCGGACTGCTTCCTGATGTACACCTCAAAGGTGAGAAGTAGAGAAACTCTAAAGTGATCTGCAGCGATTGACCTCCCCTTCTTCTCCCCTAAGGGTATGTGCACACAACATCTTCCTGGTGGAATCCGCCTGAAGCAGCAATGCAATAGCGCCCAATAAAATGAACAAAACGACATTCCTGTGACTGTTGCTATTAAAAGGGAAAAGTAACTGCAGTGCATACTGCAGGAAAGGGTTACAGGCAACTTTTTTGATGGCTTGTGAAAAGAAGACAACTTGGAGATACAACACACACAGACATTCCGGTCTCCCAATATAGGCCACAGTCTTATTTGCTTTATCATTTTATGAAAGGCTGTCCAGGTTACAATTACTCCACTATTTCAGGCCACTTCAGAGCTCATAGTTATATGCCTCAATTCTTCATAGTGTTCCATGCCATAGCACAACTCCGTATTACCAGCCACATGTTTTATCACAGTCTCATAGAGATGAGGAGTTTTGGCATGCACTCAGTCAAGCAGCGAGGTGCTGGTGGAATGCGGTGAGTGACCCCAAAACCAAGACTAGAGAAATTTCACTGCACACTCTCAGTGGATTGTGATGAAAACGTTTTATACAACTATTGGCACACTGTGAAATGCTTGGGGAAAGTTGTGACAATATGTAACATGATGTTTCAATCTGGGTCTTTATCAACCTGGCGGCTGCAACAGAAGAGGTGAGATGCTGCGGGGCCGGTGTCTGGCTGTCAGGAGCCGGTGTCTGGCTGTCAGGGGCCGGTGTGTCAGCGGCTTGTGCGCAGCTTTCCGGTGGCCACGGGGCCGGTGTCTGGCTGTCAGCGGCATGTGGCAGAGCGGCCTGCGCTGCTTTCCGGTGGCCGTGACCATCTTCCTGAAGCTGTGATCTACAGGAAATTGGCCGCCTGAGCTCCCAGTCTGTGCATGCGCTGGCTCAGGGCGGTCCCGCAGCCACCAGAAAGCCACGCACGCCGCTCTGCCTCAGCGTCGACAGCCAGACACCGGCCCTGCAGTATCTCACCTCTTATTCTGCTGCCGCTGCCGGGTTCCTGAGGGAGGGAACGGAGGGCCCTGTGATCCCGCTCCACCACCACCACAACTATCTGGTAAAGCTAGGTTCGGATCATAAGGCGCACCCCCCATTTTCCTCCCAAATTTGGGGGAAAAAAAGTGCGTCTTATGGACTGAAAATACGGTATTTGCAAAATTAATGTTCTTTAGATCCAACTTAATGATTTTTGGTGCCACCATAAGGAACAAAAAATATATTCTTTTAATTTTGTAGAGATAATTTATAAACATTAAATGTTTTTTTTTGCCTGTTTTTCATTTGTACCTTTTTCATTTATTTTGTGTCTTTTTTAGTCTATTTTATAAGTTCATCTGTTTTTTTTTTGTTATTATTTATCAAAATTTTAGGGAAAATGTATTCCAGTCCACTCTGGAGCGATTTTTATGTATCTCTGAAATTTCTGCTCAAATTTTGCAACATTTTAGCAGAAAATTTGACTTTTTGTGCTAAGAAGTTAAAAAAAAGGTTAAAGACAACATTTATATTTTGCACAAGATTAATGAACAATTTCCATTATTTTGAAAAAAAATGGAGTAACAAAAGTTAAAGATTACCACAAGACAAAACAGTGACTTAAAAAGCCCACAATGGTGAATTGAGCCAATAAAGCGTAATGATGTTACTCACCTCTATATAACTTTCTTTAGGCTAATGACTGTACCATTGCAGACTTATAAATCCAGTAGGGGTCTCAAACTCGGCTGGTTTTATGGGCCACACACAGAAAAAATTTGAATTTGAAGGGCCGCATTCTTTGCAGGATGAAATGACATTTTCAGTGATACCATATTTATTTTTCAATACACATTTTGATAATTTTTTTAACATTATTGGCGTGTTTATTTTATTATTTTAAATGGCATTCATCATATGGGTTATGATACAGTTTTATAGCTTGGGTCATTACGGATGTGGCGATAACAAATGTGCACTTTTTTGTTTCTTTAGTTTATACATAAAACAGTATTTTTAGTGCCAAAATATTTTTTCATACTTTATGTTGAACTTTTTTTTTCATATTTACCACTTTTTTCCCTTTCTTTTCCCCCAATTGGCCTGATACAGTAATATTGTCTTACAATTAGTACCATATAGTAATTCTGACTAACATCTTATAGTAATGTCCCCATCCTGGTCCTCACCTTGTAGGAATGTCCCCCATCCTGGTCCTCATCTTGCAGTAATGTCCTCTCCCCATTCTGGTCCCTCCACCACCCAAAAAAATGATCCTTCTCACCTGACCTTGCTCCCTCAGCGAACAGCGTCTTCTTCTCCCCCAGAGTCGGGGCAGTACATGGCAGTGATGTCATATGCTGCCCATGCCAAAACACCAACTTCAGCTGCCGGCCTCTGATTGGCCTGTGGCTGGTATTTCTATTGCGAAGAGCTCCAAGAGCACACACTCAACTGAAAAGTAGCGCTTACATCTGTGGACTCCTGGACCAGGCCACATTGCCACGTGGAGCTCCGGTGCCTACGGGCCGCATGAAGCAGACTCAAAGGCAACATGTGGACCGCATGTTTGAGACCCCTCTCTTATAGTATACTAGCTATTGAACCCGTTCTACGCCCGGGTGGCAAGCATTTTTATTGGTATATGGTCTCCCATGCTGGTATGTGCTGCCCCAATCCTGTCCCCATCATCCTAACCTGATATGCATGGCACCCTCATCCCTATCTTGGTATGCATGGCTCCCCTCATCCCCTTCCTGGTTTGCATGGCACCCCTCATCCCCAATTCTGGTATGCATGGCACCCCTCACCCCAAATCTTGGTATGCATGGCATCCCTCACCCCCAATCCTGGTATGCATGGCTCCCTCATACCCAATCCTGGTATGCATGGCCCCCTAAGCCTTATCCTGGTATACATGAGCCCCTCACCCGCATCCTGGTATGCATGGCACCCCTCACCCCCTAATCCTGGTATACATGGTCCCCTCACCCTCCAATCCTGGTATGCATGGTCCCCTCACCCCCCAATCCTGGTATGCATGGTACCCCCTCATCCCTATCCTGGTATGTATGGGCCCCTCACCCCCAATCCTGGTATGTATGGCCCCCTCACCCCCCAATTCTGGTATGTATGGTACCCCTCATCACTTCCATGCTGCACACATACAAAAAAATAAACACTTATACTCACCTTTCTTCCCTGTGCTCCAGCGCTGCTGTGTCCTGTTCTGCCGTAGGCTGGGGGAGGAGTGCGGCGCCGGAGTACGCGCGTGCCCATACCTCGCTGTCCGGCGCCATTTTGCTGAAGACACACTGCAAATGTGTCTTCAGTAAAATGGTGCCGGATTGCGCTATGCGCATGCGCCGATTCCGGCAGCTCACTCCTACCCTGGTCTCCGGCGACGAGAGGCAACGCTCCTTCTGGTCAGGTAAGTGTGTAAGTATGGCGCTGGAGATCGCGGTATGCGTTCAGTGTCTACGCATAACGTGATCTCCGGCACTATACACTCCTCTTACCTGTAACGGCTCGATGCGGTCTTCTGTCTGGAGCCAGACTGCGCAGACGTGTCGCGCTTGCGCAGTCTATAAAGGCTTCAGACAGAGACACGCATCCCCGGTTATATTATAGATGGGCAGACAATAAAAATGACATTTGCTTGCTTTGTAGGTTTATAAACTCAGAAGGTAGTACATTGTTCAGACTATAATATATATTATCTACTTGTTTCTATTTGAAGAATACCATTATCGCTTTCATGAAAAGCAAGCAAGCTTTCATCCCTGTTTCCAGTATCTTAGTCAATAATAAGCAGTCTTTTGCAGCTAATGAAGTGATGCATAGATGAAATGGCTACTTAAACTTCTTTCGGATCACACTATTGAAATAAGCTTTATCAAGAGACTGAAGCAATTAAGACACGTGTCCATAATGGGCTAAAATAGTTGGCACCAAAGACCCGCATTATAGCTTTCATAGAACCAAACTGTTTTAACTTTAATCAGTAGAACTTGTGAGCAAAAGAAACTTTGGAAAACATCTTATTATATTAAATTGGTATCACTTCACTGAATGATCAAAAGCCTTCACGGATGCCAAAAAAAATCCACCTAGTGTAAAGCAGTAAATAGAAGAAAGGAAGGAGGGAGATGCAGCTGCAGATTCAGTGAAGCACCATAAGGCTATGTGCCCACGATGCAGAAATGCTGCATATTTTTTCCGCTTCTCCCTGGCAGGAAAAACGCATGCGGATTTTACATGCATTTTTCCCGCCAGGTAGAAGCGTTTGTCAAGCGTTTTTGCATGCATTTCTGCATGCGGGTTATCAAGCGCTTTTCCAAGCGATTTTAGCATCACTTGGAAAAGTGCTTGACAATTTGGTCACACTATATAAATCCATGCAACTGGCATGGATTTATATAGTGTGACCAAGAAATAGTGTAAAAAAAAGAATAAGAATGGTAAAAAATAAAAAATAAAGATTATACTTACCTTCCGATGGCCCCCGGTCTCCTTCTCCGCTCAGTCCGGTGTGTTAGGCGGCTCGCGGTTGTGTAAAAGGACCTGCCATGACGTCATTGAGTCATGTGACCGCAACGTCAGTGATCGCGTGTCACATGACTAAATGACGTCATGTCAGGTCCTCACACCACCGCGAGCCGCCCAACACACCGGACGCATCGCTGAGGAGGCCGGTGGCCATCGGAAGGTAAGTATAATCTTTATTTTTTATTTTAAATTCTATTTTTTGCAGGTAGTTATGGTACCCAGGTCTGGAGGAGAGTCTCCTCTTCTCCTGACCCGGATACCATCCGCACATTGAATCGCTTCATATCCGCATGTGCACAAGTAGTGATGCGGATATTAAGCAATTCAATGCAAGTCAATGGCGGCAATTACACTGTGTGTCCGCAAAATTAATGGACATGCTGCGTATTAATGCACATGCAGATTATCATTGGGGAACATGGGGCACGTATTACCAAGCATTTTTTAACTGTTTTCGCTGCGGATATTCTGCGGCAAAAATGCTTGAAAAATGCATAGTGGGCACACAGCCTAAGGGTGTGGCAGGAAGAATATCTCTGATTCAGTGCTGGGCATAGCAGTAACCTGCCTACAGAGAGAAAATGTGCATTTTTAGTAGAAATACAGTAGAATGTAAAAATACCCTTAAAACACAAGCTATTATTATGCGCTATCATATTCCACAGCGATTTACAGACATTATTGGCCCTGTCCCCATTGGGGCTCCAATCTATACTCACTATAAGCATGTCTTTTGAGTGTGAAAGGAAACCAGAGAGACTGGAGGAAACCCACGCAAACACCAGGAAAAGTTACAAACTCCTTGCAGATGTTGTCCTTGGTTAGATTTGAACCCAGAACCCCAGTGCTGCAAAGCAACAGTGCTAACCACTGAGCCACCGTGCTACCTCAGCCTGACACTGAAGGTAGTCCTTACTAGAGATGAGCGGTGTTCGACTAGAACTGTTCGCCAATCTCAAATTCGAGCTGTTTTGGGCGGTGTTCGAGTTGTTCGACGAACCCGAACGATTTGCAAAAAATTCGGCTGTTCGAGGTTATGTTCGATAACTGTTCGTGCACCAAAAGCGTGTCCTGCATGTCTGGCGCTATTTAGAGCACCAATCATGCAGGGATTGTCTGCCACTCACTGTAATGCCACAGCCATGGTGGTTGTGGCATTACAGTGATTGCCCAAATCGATGGGAACAGTGCCAACAGTGAAACATGAAAAGCCGGCAATTCAGCAGCGGCATACACCTGTACCCGACAATTTAGAACCGAAAGAATAGAGCTTCACACATACATTAGATAGATATAAACATGTCAGCCACATATATACGAAGTACAGTGAAAGTGCTGCTTACTGTACTTGTCATTTAGCGTAAAGGATTTATCAAAAAAAATAATAGTGTTTTCATGCACCGTCTCTTTAAAAAAGCCGGCCGGCAATTCAGCAGCGGTACCCGACAATTTAGAATAGAAAGAATAGAGAATCACACATAGATTACATAGATAGAAACATGTCAGTCACATATATATGAAGTACAGTGACAGTGCTGCTTACTGTACTTGTCATTTAGCGTAAAGGATTTATCAAAAAAAATAATAGTGTTTTCATGCACCGTCTCTTTAAAAAAGCCGGCCGGCAATTCAGCAGCGGTACCCGACAATTTATAACAGACAGAATAGAGCTTCACACATAGATTAGATAGATAGAAACATGTCAGTCACATATATATGAAGTACAGTGATAGTGTTGGTTACTGTACTTGTCATTTAGTATTAAAATAAAGGATTTATTATTAAAAAAATTGGCGTGGGGTTCCCCTTAATTTTAGGCTCTAGCGGAGGTTAAGCAGACGGCTGGGGCAGATGTTTGAAGCCTGGGAAGGGGGTAATACCCACGGAGCTTCCCAGGCTACTAATATCAGCCCCCAGCTGAATACATAGCCTTTACTAGCTATTAAAATGGGGGACCCCCCCAAAAAAATGACGTGGGGTCCCCCTTAATTTAATAGCTAGCAAAGGCTAGGCAGACAGCTGGGGGCTGATATTAATAGCCCAGGAAGGGAGCCATGAATATTGGCCCCCTCCCAGGCTAGAAACACCAGCCGTCAGCCGCCCCAGAAATGGCGCATTCATAGGATGCGCCAATTCTGGCACTTAGCCTCGCTCTTCCACGCTGCCCTGGTGCGGTGGCAGGGGGTAATAGGGTTGGGGTTGATGTCAGCTTATAATGCCAGCTGACATCAAGCCCAGGTTAGTAATGGAGAGGCGTCTATAAGACACCCCCATTACTAACCCCATAGTCAAAGTTAAAAAAAACACAAACACCCAGAATAAAGTCCTTTAATTGAAATAAAGACACAATCCTTTATTGTTCTAAATTAAACCATACTTACCGTCACGCCCATTCCAGCTGAAGCCAACGATCTCCTGCAATAAAAGAAAAATAATAAAGCAACCTCATCCTTACCTTTCCATGGTTCCCACGACAGCTTCAGCTCTGCTACATCGAGATGACAGGCTGGACCGCAGCAGAACGCTGCCATCCAGCCTCTCATCCCGCAGACACTGAGAAGCGCAGGCTTGCTTGCGCTGCTCAGCGTCTCTCTGTGACGACATCCAGATGAGCCGAGTTCATGTCCAATGAACTCGGCTCACCTCATGCACGTCACTGACAGCGTGGGAAAATTCTCACGCTGAAGCGGTGAGTGCAGGAGAATTCTCCCACGCTGTCAGTGACGTGCATAAGGTGAGCTCATGTCCAATGAACTCAGCTCACCTCCTGCACGTCACTGACAGCGTGGGAGAATTCTCCTGCACTCAGCGCTTCAGTGTGAGAATTCTCCCACGCTGAAGCGCTGAGTGCAGGAGAATTTTCCCACGCTGTCAGTGACGTGCATGAGGTGAGCCGAGTTCATTGGACATTAACTCGGCTCATCTGGATGCCCTCACAGAGAGACACTGTGGAGCGCAAGCAAGCCTGCGCTTCTCAGTGTCTGCGGGATGACAGGCTGGATGGCAGCGTTCTGCTGCGGTCCAGCCTGTCATCTCGATGTAGCAGAGCTGAAGCTGTCATGGGAACCATGGAAAGGTAAGGATGATGTTGCTTTATTATTTTTCTTTTATTTCAGGAGATCGTTGGCTTCAGCTGGAATGGGCGTGATGGTAAGTATGGTTTAATTTAGAACAATAAAGAATTGTGTGTTTATTTCAATTAAAGGACTTTTTTCTGGGTGTTGTGTTTTTTTTAAATACTTTACTAGAAATTCATGGTGGTCATGTCTAATATTGGCGTGACCCCATGAATTTCGGGCTTAGGGCCAGCTGATAATGCCAAGCTGGCACTAACCCCTTTATTACCCAGTGAGCCACCGCATCAGGGCCCTGGATGAGTTGGGTACAGCGCCAGAAGATGGCGCTTCTATGAACGCGCCATTTTCCGGGGTGGCTGCGGACTGCAATTTGCAGCGGGGGTGGCCCAGAAAGCTTGGGCCTCCCTGCGCTGCGGATTCCAGCCCCCAGCTGCCTAGTTGTACCCGGCTGGACACAAAAACAGGGCGAAGCCCCACGTCAATTTTCTTTAAATTATTTCATGAAATAATTAAGAAAAAAAGGGCTTCCCTATATTGTTGTGTCCGGCCAGGTACAAATAGGCAGCTGGTGGTTGGGGGCAGCCCGTTCCTGCCTGCTGTACCTGGCTGGACACAAATATAGTGCGAAGCCCCACGTCAATTTTTTTTTAATTATTTCATGAATTTCCTGAAATAATTTAAAAAAATTGAAGTGGGGCTTCGCACTATATTTGTGTCCAGCCAGGTACAACTAGGCAGCTGGGGGCTGGAATCTGCAGCGCAGGGAGGCCCAAGCTTTCTGGGCCCCCCCCCCCGCTACAAATTGCAGTCCGCAGCCACCCCGGAAAATGGCGCGTTCATAGAAGCGCCATCTTCTGGCGCTGTACCCAACTCATCCAGGGCCCTGGTGCGGTGGCTCACTGGGTAATAAAGGGGTTAGGGCCAGCTTGGTATTATCAGCTGGCCCCAAGCCCAAAATTCATGGGGTCACGCCAGTATTAGACATGACCGCCATGAATTTCTAGTAAAGTATTTAAAAAAAACACAACACCCAGAATAAAGTCCTTTAATTGAAATAAAGACACAATTCTTTATTGTTCTAAATTAAACCATACTTACCATCACACCCATTCCAGCTGAAGCCAACGATCTCCTGCAATAAAAGAAAAATAATAAACCAACCTCATCCTTACCTTTCCATGGTTCCCACGACAGCTTCAGCTCTGCTACATCGAGATGACTGGCTGGACCGCAGCAGAACGCTGCCATCCAGTCTGTCATCCCGCAGACACTGAGAAGCGCAGGCATGCTTGCGCTCCTCACTGTCTCGCTGTGACGGCATCCAGATGAGCCGAGGTCATGTCCAATGAACTCTGCTCACCTCATGCACGTCACTGACAGCGTGGGAAAATTCTCACGCTGAAGTGCTGAGTGCAGGAGAATTCTCCCACGCTGTCAGTGATGTGCATGAGGTGAGCTCATGTCCAATGAACTCAGCTCACCTCCTGCACGTCACTGACAGCGTGGGAAAATTCTCCTGCAATCAGCGCTTCAGCGTGAGAATTTTCCCACGCTGTCAGTGACGTGCATGAGGTGAGCCGAGTTCATTGGACATGAACTCGGCTCATCTGGATGTCGTCACAGAGAGACGCTGAGCAGCGCAAGCAAGCCTGCGCTTCTCAGTGTCTGCGGGATGACAGGCTGGATGGCAGCGTTCTGCTGCGGTCCAGCCTGTCATCTCGATGTAGCAGAGCTGAAGCTGTCGTGGGAACCATGGAAAGGTAAGGATGAGGTTGCTTTATTATTTTTCTTTTATTGCAGGAGATCGTTGGCTTCAGCTGGAATGGGCGTGATGGTAAGTATGGTTTAATTTAGAACAATAAAGGATTGTGTCTTTATTTCAATTAAAGGACTTTATTCTGGGTGTTTGTGTTTTTTTTAACTTTGACTATGGGGTTAGTAATGGGGGTGTCTTATAGACGCCTCTCCATTACTAACCTGGGCTTGATGTCAGCTGGCATTATAAGCTGACATCAACCCCAACCCTATTACCCCCTGCCACCGCACCAGGGCAGCGTGGAAGAGCGAGGCTAAGTGCCAGAATTGGCGCATCCTATGAATGCGCCATTTCTGGGGCGGCTGACGGCTGGTGTTTCTAGCCTGGGAGGGGGCCAATATTCATGGCTCCCTTCCTGGGCTATTAATATCAGCCCCCAGCTGTCTGCCTAGCCTTTGCTAGCTATTAAATTAAGGGGGACCCCACGTAATTTTTTTTGGGGGGTCCCCCATTTTAATAGCTAGTAAAGGCTATGTATTCAGCTGGGGGCTGATATTAGTAGCCTGGGAAGCTCCGTGGGTATTACCCCCTTCCCAGGCTTCAAACATCTGCCCCAGCCGTCTGCTTAACCTCCGCTAGAGCCTAAAATTAAGGGGAACCCCACGCCAATTTTTTTAATAATAAATCCTTTATTTTAATACTAAATGACAAGTACAGTAACCAACACTATCACTGTACTTCATATATATGTGACTGACATGTTTCTATCTATCTAATCTATGTGTGATGCTCTATCTTTCTGTTCTAAATTGTCGGGTACCGCTGCTGAATTGCCGGCCGGCTTTTTTAAAGAGACAGTGCATGAAAACACTATTATTTTTTTAAATAAATCCTTTACACTAAATGACAAGTACAGTAAGCAACACTATCACTGTACTTCATATATATGTGACTGACATGTTTCTTTCTATCTAATCTATGTGTGAAGCTCTATTCTGTCTGTTCTAAATTGTCGGGTACAGATGCTGAATTGCCGGCCGGCTTTTTTAAAGAGACTGTGCATGAAAACACTAATATTTTTTTTAATAAATCCTTTACACTAAATGACAAGTGCAGTAACCAACACTGTCACTGTGCTTCTTATATGTGTGACTGACATGTTTCTATCTATCTAATCTATGTGTGATGCTCTATTCCTTCTTGTCTAAATTGTCGGGTACCGGTGTATGCCGCTGCTGAATTTGCCGGCCGGCTTTTTTAAAGAGAGTGTCTTCTGAGCAGTTTGTCAGCTTTTGGACACCTTTGCAGGTGTTTTCTATGTGTTTCTATGTGTTTTTGTTTGCCTGCCATTGGTTTTAACGGTGTTCGACGGTGTTCTAAGGTGTTCGACGAACAGTTCGACGAACAGTTCCTCGAACATCCCGGTGTTCGACGAACCGAACCGAACCCGAACACTACGTGGGTGGCTCAACACTAGTCCTTACTCACTTTTACTGCATTAATTATTTGTAGGGAGAATATATTTACAGAGGAAACTTTACTTTTCTGCCTGCACTATGAATTGATATCGGTTTTAGTCATGTTCGAGTTTTGCTTGTTGATTTCAGTTCAAATCTTAGGGTAGATGCATGCATAGTGAAAAAGATCGCAGTACTAGCCAAGTGGGGAAAAGATGTTACAATCATTGTTACATGTTACAATCACACTAATCCACCTGTCCCCCCGCTATTCCCCGGCCTCTCCTCTCTATCAATCCCTTCACTGGCTCCCCATTGCCCAGAGACTCCAGTTCAAAACCCTACCTTGGCATACAAAGCCATCCACAACGTGTCTCCTCCATACATCTGTGACCTAGTCTCCCGGTACTTACCTGCACGCAACCTCCGATCCTCACAAGATCTCCTTCTCTACTCCCCTCTTATCTCCTCTTCCCACAATCGCATATAAGATTTCTCCTGTGCTTCCCCCCTACTCTATAACTCTACCCCAACATATCAGACTCTCCGTGGAAACCTTCAAAAGGAACCTGAAGACCCACCTCTTCCGCAAGCCTACAACCTGCAGTAACCCTCGCTCCACCATACCGCTGCACGACCAGCTCTACCCTCACCTACTGTATCCTCACCCATCCCTTGTAGATTGTGAGCCCTCGCAGGCAGGGTCCTCTCTCCTCCAGTATCAGTCGCTGACTTGTTTTGTTCAAGATTATTGTAAGTGTTACTGCTATGTATACCCCTTTTCACATGTAAAGCACCATGGAATAAATGGTGCAATAATAATAAATAATAATACCCACATGTCGCAGACTGTTTCTGCATGGAAATTGACATGCAGTACATATTTATTTTAATCTTGCAAAATATTGTATTCTTTTCAACAGATTTAATCCTCTTCATTGTAGAGGGGAAAGCAACAATATCTATATGTTCAATATGTAAATTTAGTTGTAGATTTGAAATGGCTACGTTTTACTGTGCGATGCCTTCATCGTTGATAGCTGAGCTAGGGAACTCTGGCTTGTCAATAGAACTATGCAGTTGGCTGCTGAACTACTTGGCTGATAGAAACCAGAAAGTTGGAGATTTTATATCAAGAATGAGAGAGTATTCTCCTTATTAATCTCATTTTGTCATAAGGATACCATTTTATTAAAATACGCCGATGACATGACACTGAATGACCTCATAACAGGTGAGGATAAAACCTTGTACGCCGCATTCCAAATTATTGTGGAAATGCTATTTTTCCTTGATTTTCTTAAATGGTCGATGCAAACCTCCCAATTATAACAGTATTTTTTTTCAAAAGTAAGAAAACTCAAAATGATTATACACATACACAACAGATTTTCCAAACATTTTATAGGTTGTATAGTACTGAAAATAGTAATTTGTTGAATTTGCAGCAATAAGAGGTCACATTTCCTGAAATCAAAAGCTTTTTCAATCAAAAACATCTTAACATGCAAAGTTACATGTTAATATAGGACCCCTCCTTTGATATCACCTTCACAATTCTTGCATCCATTGAACTTGTGAGTTTTTGGATAGTTTCTACTTGAATTTCTTTACAGGATGTCAGAATAACCTCCCAGAGCTACTGTTTTGATGAGAACTGCCTCCCACCGTCATAGATCTTTTTCTTGAGGATACGCCAAAGGTCGAGGTCAAAGGTTGAGGTCAAGGGAGGATGGTGACCACACCATGAGTTTCTCTCCTTTTATGCCCATAGCAGCCAATGACTCAGAGGTATTCTTTGTAGCATGAAATGGTGCATTGTCATACATGAAGATGATTTTGCTACGGATGGTACAGTTCTTTTTGTACCATGGAAGAAAGCAGTCAGTAAGGAACACTATACTTTTCAGAGGTCATTTTCACACCTTCAGGGACCATACAGGGGCCTACCAGCTCTCTCCTCATGATTCCAACCCAAAACATGACTTCTTGCTGACGTTGCAGTCTTGTTGGGACATGGCGGCCATCCACCAACCAGTCTCTACTCCATCCATCTGGACCATCCAGAGTTGCACCCTACTCATCAGTAATCAAGACTGTTTTAAAATTAGTCCTTATGTATGTGTATGCACACTGCAACTGTTTCTGCTTATGAGCACTTTTTAGGGGTGGCCGAATAGCAGGATTATGCACAACTGCAAGCATATGGAAGATCCTACACCTTGAGGTTTGTGGGACCCCGAAGGCACCAGCAGCTTGAAATACCCATTTGCTGATTTGTAATGGTATTTTAGCAGCTTCTCTCTTAATCTGATGAATTTGTCTGGCAGAGACCTTCCTCATTATGCCTTTATCTGCACAAAACCATCTGTGCTCTGTATCAGCCACAAATCTCTTCGCAGGATGATGATTATGCTTACGTTTTCGTGAAATATCTACTGTTTTCAAACCTTGTTTAAGGCATTGCACAATTTTACCCTTTTTGGCAGAAGAGAGATCCTTTTTTTCCATATTGCTTGAAACCTTTGGCCTGCTTAATAATGTGGAACATCCTTCTTAAGTAGTTATCCTTTAATTGGGCTCACCTGCCAAACTAATTATTACAGGGGTTTGAGATTGATTTCAGTGATCCAAAGAGTCCTGAGACACAATACCATCCATGAGTTAATTTGAAAAACAAAAATTACATCTTTATGACACTTAAATCCAATTTGCATAATAATTTGGAACTCTGTGTTTGGAGAAGGGGTCTAAAGGGAATATGAAGAATTTGAAAAAATCTGAAAAAAATGAAAAGAAATAATCTTTGGCTTCAGGAAGAAGACACTGGAGATTTCCCAGATAAGCATAGGTGGAAATCATGTGGGGATACTGAAGGAATTTGACTTTCCCAAATCGTATGTTCTGAAATTATCTACCAATGTATTTATTTCTTAAGAATGTTTTTTGTTTTAATGTGGTTTTCATGTTAAAACTGCTGAGATTTTCTCAGGCCACTAGTAAAAGCTTTTTGCTTGATGGGAATCATTGTATTTTTTTGCATGGCAACTATGAGGGAAACATTTTGTTATGTAAGGTGCTATAATTGGCCCTAATATGCTAGAAATGTATAGATTAAAGGCATATGCTGCACTGGAAAAAAACTATATAGATATATCAATATGAAAGAAAAAAGCCTGCTCAAGACGTCTGTGATGAAAGCCGGCCGGTGGGTGCAGCTCTCTGGCGCCCCCTTACCTCTCAGGTCAGTCAAGGTACTGCACCTAGAGAAAGTAGTGCCAGGTAGCTGCAACCAGCGCAGGGAACACGGTAGTGTGTTATCCCTTCAACGTCACTAAACCGTAACGTCACTACACAGCACAACTCGCTAGCGCCCTCTTAGCCTCAGGTCAGTCAAGGAACTGCACCTAGGATAAGCGGTCGCCAGGGAGACTGTCCTGTAACCTACTGGGTAGCGGGGCCCTCTGTAGTGAGGGCGGTATATATATCTTCCTTGGCCGCGCCAGGAATATATATATCTGAACCTCCGACCGTCACTACCAGCCTTCCCCAATCCCCAGTTGGTATGCTGCCACCAGTCCCTATTTTAGATATACGCCCAGTCCGTGAATGGGCCTATATCGGGTCAGGAACCAACCCTGGGTAGCGTTTTGGCTTGAGCCGAGCTCACACGGACGTGCGTTCGTTATGCAGAATAAAAGGCAGGCCCACAATTACTTGAGGTAATTGATTATAATAATACACTAGATACACGATATACAACTAAATATACACAGGTATAAGGTCAGGCTAAACTATACAACAATGGAATACAACACACAGAATCACCACAGCATATCAGTTACCGGTTTCTTGATTTTCTTGTGACGCAGGGAGAGGATTCTGCGGTCGCAGGCACGGTTCTTTGTTACAGGCTGAGGCCTACCACCGCATGGTCAAACTGCTCCTCCCCTTGGTGGCCTCAGCTGGTGCTCAGATGTTCAGCACACCACTCTTGGGTCAAGACTGACTTGTCTCTTGTCTGTCCTGCTCTCTTACCTGCCCTGTCCCGCCCACTGCTGGTGAGGTCAGCTGACTCAGTCTCCACCCTCAGGTCTAACTTCGATCAGAAGCCCAAATTCTAAGGAACCCAATAACTTCTTCTGGGATGGTCTCAGGATACCCACAGGGGTTCCCACGGATTCGGGCCGCCGTAACCGACCTTTTGATATCAATTATGATACCATACGGTCCTCAGGAATGGCTCAGCGCTATATCTTGGCTTCCAGAGCACGTACAAACGTCTACCGCGGAGGCTTGTGTGCGCAATGGCTCCGGGACGCCGTGATATTTTTTTATTGGCCCATCCCACGCAACATGCGTGTACTATTCATGTTTCTATATCTTATGCCTCCATGCTTGTGACAGACAAAGAAACTAGTCCTATGGGACAAATGGTCAGGTACAGATAGACGAAGCACCCCCCCCTGCTGGCTGTGTTTCCTCTCGAAGTCTTTGAAGCTCCTAGCATTCAAGTGTTAAGTAGGCTTCTTATCTTACAGGAGCCTGGATGGGGGGAAACTATCTAGTTGACGTTTTAACAGAAGGTCCCAAGGGTGGGGGCTGCTGAAGTGTGGCCATCCCTGGATATGATTTATCATTACCAAGATGGCGGCTACAGGTTCATCACACCTCCCCCTATACGAGGGCGCGAGGGGGTAGCACATTCCTGTGTTCCCCCGTGCGTCCTTCTGCACCCTCCCCTTGCCGGGATAACCCGTCAGCGTTACCGTGGTCACGGCCTCTTCTGTGGCGAATGGAGAAGTGGTACTGCTGGAGAGCGAGGCTCCAGCGTAGCAACCTGCCATTCGACCCAGAGACCGTGTGTAACCAGCTGAGGGGGTTGTGGTCCGTCTCCACGGTGAAATGGCTCCCGTACAAGTAGGGCTGCAGACGCTGCAGGGCCCATACAATTGCCAGGCATTCTTTTTCCACCGTGGAGTAAGCCACCTCCCGGGGCAGTAGCTTCCTGCTCAGGTACAAGACAGGATGTTCCTGGCCTGTCGTGTTGACCTGACTTAGCACAGCACCGAGGCCAAAGTCACTGGCGTCGGTCTGTACCACAAACGGCCGGTCGAAGTCGGCAGCTTGCAGTACAGGGGAGCTACTTAGGGCGGCCTTGAGTGCCCCGAAAGCTGTCTCGCAGGCGACTGTCCAGTCGACTGCGACGGGCAGCTTCTTCTTGGTGAGGTCCGTCAGGGGCTTGGCCAGGATGCTATAGTGTGGGACGAACCTCCTATAGTACCCGGCGGTCCCCAAGAAGGACATCACCTGCTTTTTGGTCCTAGGAGTGGGCCAGGATGCGATGGCATCCACTTTCCCCGGTTCTGGCTTCAGAACCCCCCCGCCTACCCGGTGACCCAGGTAGAGGACCTCACTCATGCCCAGCTGGCACTTTTCCGGCTTGATGGTCAAGCCTGCCCGGTGGATCCGACCGAGCACCTGCCGCAGGTGCTCTAGGTGATCCTCCCAAGTGGGACTGAAGACTGCAATATCGTCCAAGTACGCAGCCGCGTACCCTTCAAGTCCCTCAAGCAGCGTATTGACCATCCGCTGAAAAGTGGCAGGGGCATTCTTCATGCCGAATGGCATCACTGTGGACTCGTACAGTCCAAAAGGGGTGATAAAGGCAGAGCGTTCCCTTGCCGCGGGGGTCAGAGGAATCTGCCAGTACCCCCGGCTCAGATCCATGATGGTCAGGTACTTAGCCCCGGCCATCCGATCGAGCAGGTCATCGATGCGTGGTATGGGGAACGCATCGGTGGCCGTTACAGCGTTGAGCCCCCGGTAGTCCACGCAGAACCGTGTAGTTCGGTCCTTCTTTGGTACGAGGACTACAGGCGAGGCCCACGCGCTGCTGGATGCCTGGATCACCCCCAGCTTCAGCATCTCGTCTATCTCTTGGCGCATGTTTCCCTGCACCTCGAAAGAGACCCGATATGCTGAACGCCGGATCGGCGGGTGATCGCCAGTGTCCACGTCGTGGACAGCCATCTCAGTCCTTCTGGGCAGGTTGCTGAACAGCCCCCGGAAGGGGTGCAGGGTGGTCCCCAGCTGGGACCGTTGGTCCTCCGTGAGCTGGTGGCCAACCCCCACATCCTCGATGGACCCACCCGCCTTGGCTTGGGTGAGCAGATCCAGGAGGGTTTCTACCTCTCCTTCCTCGGGAAGGTTGCACACTGGGTGGGCAGTCGCTTCCCGCTCATGATGAGCCTTCATCATGTTCACGTGGAAGGCCTTCCTCCTTCCACGGGCGTGATCCAGGGTGACCAGATAGGTGACGGCGTTGAGTTTCTGGTGCACGAAGTAGGGACCTTCCCAGGCTGCCTGAAGCTTGTTCTGTGGTACGGGGACCAGTACCCACACCTTTTGACCCACCTGGTAGGTCCTCTCACAAGCATTCTGGTCGTACCACCGCTTCTGGTCGGCCTGGGCCTGGGCCATATTGTCCTGCACCAGCTTTGCCAAGGCCATCATCCTGTCCCGGTGGCGCACGACATACTCGATGACCGACACCTCGGGGGTGGCCAAATCCCCTTCCCATGCTTCCTTCACCAGAGCCAGGGGGCCCCGTACCCGTCGCCCGTACAGGAGCTCAAAGGGGGAGAACCCCGTTGAGGCCTGCGGAACCTCCCGGTAAGCAAATAGGAGGTGTGGGAGGTAACGCTCCCAGTCTCTCCCGTGGGAGTCGACCAACATCTTAAGCATCTGCTTTAAGGTGCCATTGAACCGCTCACACAGGCCATTAGTCTGTGGGTGATACGGGCTGGCCACCAGATGTTGCACCTGCATTTGCTTACAGAGGGACTCCATCAGCCGCGACATGAACTGGGTCCCTCGGTCGGTGAGCATTTCTTGGGGGAAACCCACTCTGGAGAAGATCTCCAGTAAGGCGGTAGCCACCTTGTCGGCCCGAATGGACGACAAAGCTACCGCTTCCGGGTACCGGGTGGCATAGTCCACTACCGTGAGTATGAAGCATTTCCCGGAGTGGCTGGGAGTGGACAGAGGTCCAATAAGATCCACAGCGACCCTCGAGAAAGGCTCTTCGATGATTGGCAGAGTTACCAGTGGGGCTTTGGGGCGCGGCCCCGCCTTCCCCACCCTCTGACAGGTGTCACACGAACGGCAGTAGGCACCCACCGCGGCTCCCATCCCAGGCCAGTAGAAATGCTGAGCTATCCTGGCCTTGGTTTTAGCGATCCCTAGGTGTCCGGCCATCGGAATCTCGTGTGCGATCCGCAACAATTCCGCCCTGAACGGATAGGGTACCACTAACTGTCGGTCCCTGGGCCACGCCTCCGGTGAACCCTGCTGGACCGTTACCCGGTACAGCCGTCCCTGGTCCCAGACCACACGCTCGCAGTCTGACTCCATGGGAGGCTGTGCCGCCTGTTCCTTGAGAGCTTTCAGGCTGTCGTCTGCTTCCAACGCAGCCTGAAATTCCTGACTTGATGTGGCCAGAATCGACGAAACTGCCACATCCTCTGTCAGCCCCTCCGGGCATGTCACCTGGCCGCTGTCTGACCCGGCAGACACTTGGTCAGAAGTGGGGAAGCCGTCGGACCTCTGCAAGGCTCCTTGGGCTCCGGCGCTCCCACTCCTGGTGACAGCGGCTATGACCGCTGTGACCGTGGGTAGTGCCTGCTTCCCCTCTGTTTCTGACCAAGCCGCCCGATCAGGCAGGCTTCCTAGGCCTTTGGACATCTCGGATGTGGGGAACTCCTGCCCTGGGGTCTTACCTGGCGGCTCCTCTCTTGGGACACCCCCACCTCCCATGGCCTGTTCCTCCCCCTGCAGTGGGCCTATACTCAGCAGCCTGGATACCCCTGGGAGCCCTACACTGCCGGTAGCTGCCCCCCTCTCCATCCCTGAGCTTCCCTCTACAGAATCCTGCCCGCCCCCTCCCTCACCGGAGGACAAGAGGTCACGGCACGCCGGCTGAGCACCTCTGCGGGCATCCCCACACTCCCCACCTGCTTTCACTAACCCTGTTTGTGTTGTGTCTGTGCAGGTGTTACCCTCAGGTTTCACTCCCTCCTCCTCAGCAGGACACACACTACATACAACATGGTTGGCATTAGCAGCAGACAAATCAATACACTCTTGGGGGGCCGAACTTGGGGGTTCAGAGGGTACATACTGCGATACTAGACGCCCCAAGTCGGTCCCTAATAAAACATTTGCGGGAATATTTGGCGTTACTCCCACCTCCCGCATCCCCCTTCCGGCACCCCAGTCCAAATACACCATGGCAACGGGAAGTGCCGGCTCCACGCCTCCAACCCCGGAGACGGAAAGAGTCTTTCCTGGTACCAAGTCCTGGGGGGACACCACCTCAGGCCGTACCAGTGTTCGTTCAGCGCCCGTGTCCCGCAGTCCCATGACCGCAGAACGGCCTATGGTGACGGGTTGGATGTTGTCCAGGGACCTACCACCACCCCCTCCCACACACAAAACATTGGGCGCTCTCTGGGAATGGGATGGGGTCTTTTGGCGCTGGGGACACTCAGCCCTAAAGTGTCCTGGTTTGTTGCATAGATGACAACGTCTTACGTCTGGTCCTTGCCTGGAGAGGGCAACAGGGGGATACACCCCTTGTGTTCTAGGGGCCGGGGAAACAGGGGCATGACTGGGCTTACCCCCTCTCCAGGTGCTGCTGGCAGACTTCTTCAGCTCAGGCGCCCTGTTATTGGCATACTCGTCTGCCAGGGCGGCTGTAGCAGAAGCCCCTGTTGGTTTTCGGTCACGGAGGAACTGTCGGAGGTCCTCTGGGCAGTTCCACAAGAACTGCTCCGTGACGAACAGTTCCTGGACCTCCTGGCGGGTAGTAAGCGCTAGACCCGAGGTCCAGTGCTCTGCGGCTCTCAACAGCGCCCGCATATGATCGGTCCAGGTGTCCTTGGGGCCACGCAGCAGGCTCCGGAACTTCTGGCGGTACGACTCGGGAGTGAGGTTGTACTGCCGGATCAGGGCCCGCTTGATGCAGTCGTAGTTCTGTACCTCCCCGGCAGGTAAGTCCCCCAAGGCATCCAGGGACTTACCCCTCAAACGGGGGGTCAGGTATCTGGCCCACTGATCCCGGGCCAGATGGTGCTGAAGACAGGTCCGTTCAAATGCCACCAGAAAGGAGTCCAGGTCCCCATCCTTCTCCAGTAGAGGGAAGTCCTCAGCTCGGACTTTGGACGACTTGGTCTCCTGATGGGTTGGTTGCTCTAGCGGAAGCCCCCGCTGGGCCAGGTCCAGTTGGTGCTGGCGCTCCGCAGCTCGCTCTGCACGCTCCGCAGCCTCCCGGCGCTCTGCAGCTTCACGCTCCGCAGCCTCCCGGCGCTCCGCAGCTTCGCGCTCCTCCTCCGCTGCCTTCTCTGATGCTGCCAGGAGGGTTTTGTAGACGGCATCGCCATGAGACTGGAGACTTGCCATAGCCGCTTGTAAAAGGGCTTGTGATCTGGACAGGCTGGGCTGGGTAGGTGGTGGGCAGCCCACTGCGGGACCGTATACTGGGGACTGGCTCCCTGAGGTGCCCGGGCTGGACTCCTCCTCGCCATGAGTAACAATGTCCTCCCCTCCTGCCACACGGACCGTAGCATTAGCCTCCTGCAGGGTCTTGCTCCTGGTGCCGTCTGCCATCTTGGTAACCGACACCGCTGCAACCCTGAGTTTGCACACACCTTGTTATACTTTTAGCCTGACCGTCTAACGTTGGGCTGACCTTAAGACTCCAGCAGTGGAAGTTACCACTGGCAGTCTTTAGTGCCTGGGAGTAGGGGTCCCACAACACTATTATTCTGCAATCCCACCGCTCTGCCACCAATGTGATGAAAGCCGGCCGGTGGGTGCAGCTCTCTGGCGCCCCCTTACCTCTCAGGTCAGTCAAGGTACTGCACCTAGAGAAAGTAGTGCCAGGTAGCTGCAACCAGCGCAGGGAACACGGTAGTGTGTTATCCCTTCAACGTCACTAAACCGTAACGTCACTACACAGCACAACTCGCTAGCGCCCTCTTAGCCTCAGGTCAGTCAAGGAACTGCACCTAGGATAAGCGGTCGCCAGGGAGACTGTCCTGTAACCTACTGGGTAGCGGGGCCCTCTGTAGTGAGGGCGGTATATATATCTTCCTTGGCCGCGCCAGGAATATATATATCTGAACCTCCGACCGTCACTACCAGCCTTCCCCAATCCCCAGTTGGTATGCTGCCACCAGTCCCTATTTTAGATATACGCCCAGTCCGTGAATGGGCCTATATCGGGTCAGGAACCAACCCTGGGTAGCGTTTTGGCTTGAGCCGAGCTCACACGGACGTGCGTTCGTTATGCAGAATAAAAGGCAGGCCCACAATTACTTGAGGTAATTGATTATAATAATACACTAGATACACGATATACAACTAAATATACACAGGTATAAGGTCAGGCTAAACTATACAACAATGGAATACAACACACAGAATCACCACAGCATATCAGTTACCGGTTTCTTGATTTTCTTGTGACGCAGGGAGAGGATTCTGCGGTCGCAGGCACGGTTCTTTGTTACAGGCTGAGGCCTACCACCGCATGGTCAAACTGCTCCTCCCCTTGGTGGCCTCAGCTGGTGCTCAGATGTTCAGCACACCACTCTTGGGTCAAGACTGACTTGTCTCTTGTCTGTCCTGCTCTCTTACCTGCCCTGTCCCGCCCACTGCTGGTGAGGTCAGCTGACTCAGTCTCCACCCTCAGGTCTAACTTCGATCAGAAGCCCAAATTCTAAGGAACCCAATAACTTCTTCTGGGATGGTCTCAGGATACCCACAGGGGTTCCCACGGATTCGGGCCGCCGTAACCGACCTTTTGATATCAATTATGATACCATACGGTCCTCAGGAATGGCTCAGCGCTATATCTTGGCTTCCAGAGCACGTACAAACGTCTACCGCGGAGGCTTGTGTGCGCAATGGCTCCGGGACGCCGTGATATTTTTTTATTGGCCCATCCCACGCAACATGCGTGTACTATTCATGTTTCTATATCTTATGCCTCCATGCTTGTGACAGACAAAGAAACTAGTCCTATGGGACAAATGGTCAGGTACAGATAGACGAAGCACCCCCCCCTGCTGGCTGTGTTTCCTCTCGAAGTCTTTGAAGCTCCTAGCATTCAAGTGTTAAGTAGGCTTCTTATCTTACAGGAGCCTGGATGGGGGGAAACTATCTAGTTGACGTTTTAACAGAAGGTCCCAAGGGTGGGGGCTGCTGAAGTGTGGCCATCCCTGGATATGATTTATCATTACCAAGATGGCGGCTACAGGTTCATCACAACGTCATTAAATGAAAGAACACTTTAATAATCAATGTCTAATTATAGTAAAGCAAAAATGGATACTGAAGGATTACTAAAACAAAATATCAAAACCATTATATAGCAAGTTTAAAATATATTACACAGGATGAGATAGATACTGTAATGATAACAGTATTGTTATTAACTATATATTAGTCTACCACATATAGCTACAAAGGCCATGCAGAGCATTTCTCAGCAATCTACAGAATCCAAATTCAGGGGAGTGAAAACAAGGTATCAACTATCCATAGGTCATAACTTATTGATCGGTGGTGGTCTGATCACAGGCACCCTCACCGATCAGCAGAACAGGGCACTTTTATCCCTTTTAGATTGGAGCGGCAGTGGGCATTCTTGCCAGTGATCTTTTCATTCCCTATGGTGCTGTTAAGCACTACGTACAGCTGTTTGTGGCAACTGCGTAGAGAATGAATGGAACCGCAGTCGGCATGGGTGCTGCTGCTCTATTCTAAGGCTATGTGCCCACGTAGCAGATTTGATGCAGGGTGTTTTCGCCTCTCTCTGGCAGAAAAAAAACGCTTGCAGATTTACATGCGTTTTTTCTGCCAGAGAGAAGCATTTTTTACATGCGTTTTCGCATGCGTTTTTTCAAGCAGTTTTCTAAGCAACCGGCATGGATTTATATAGTGTGACCAAGTAATAGTTAAAAAAAAGAATAAGAATGGTAAAAAATAAAAAAAAAAAGATTATACTCACCTTCCAGTGTCTTCCCGGTGTCATCTCTGCTGCGTCCGGTCTCTTGCAATGCTCGCGCTGTTGTGAAGGACCTGCGGTGACGTCATTGAGTTATGTGATGGGTCACATGACTCAGTGACGTCATGGCAGGTCCTTCACAACAGCGCGAGCATTGCAAGAGACCGGACGGCGTGGACAAAACACCGGGAGGACATCGGAAGGTGAGTATAAACTTTTTTTTTTTATTTTTTACCATTCTTATTCTTTTTTTTAACTATTACTTGGTTTATTTTTTATTTTAAATTCTTTTTTTTACAGATTCTATGGTACCCAGGTCTGGATGAGAGTCTCCTCTTCTCCAGACTTGGGTACCATCCGCACATTAGAACGCGCCAATTACGCAAGTACAGATGCAGTTTTGCAGAATTGGCGCGTTCTAATGCAAGTCAATGGCGGCGATTACGCTGCGTGTCCGCAAAATTAATAGACCTGTTGCGGATTTTTGAGCGTAGCATAAACGCTGCGGAAAAATACGCAGCATGGGCATTGAAAGTGCGGAATTGCATTGGAGACCATGGGGGAAGGTTTACCAAGCGTTTCCCAAGCGTTTACGCTGCGGAAATTCAGCAGCGTAAACGCTTGAAAAACGCATCGTGGGCACACAGCCTTATGGGGATAAAAGTGCCTGATTGGAGAATTAGGATAAAAAATTCCCCGTTGTGCTGATGGGTGGCAATCTCAGTGTTTGGACCGCCACTGATCAATAAATTATCACCTATCTAATGGATAGGTGATAACATATTTCTCAAAGGAAACCCCTTTAATCCAAATTGGAATGTCTCTTGACACGGGGCCTTTGCGACTATCTCTGGTTAATTGCAAGCAAATCCATGTCAGAATGGGAGTATAATCCTGTTTGAAAGTTTAAACTCAGTGTGTTAGAAAAAATAACACTTCCTTACTTTTAAGGAAAGGCCACGATGAGGATATAAAGGAAACTATATTGAATTGTGTGGATAAAACAAATCTTGTTTAATGTTCAATCAAAAGTGATTACAAGTGACTGTATGTACTCATCGCTTTATGTACAATATGCAGCTTTCTTTTATTTTCTTGTAGCATATATCTATTACTTTCCGTTTGTATTGTAGAGATTTTTTAGACACGTTGATGTATTTTATTAGAAGTAAGTATCTGTTGCTGCTAGGTTTCCCTCTATGCTCATATGTCTCTAGAATTCAAGAGAAACAAATGTAAAAGGAGCAGAGTTAGTTGTTCCTGAATGTCCTCTCCTTTCCATTGTATGATATGTCATTATTTTCTCTGCTCTCTCAAACATTTGATCTTTTTCACCTACAGATTTGAAAAGAAATGACTACTCACCTGGGAGGATCAATCTAGGGTTTGAAATTGGAGAAGCAGACACAGATGAAGACATTCTGGAATATAATACAAGGCTGTAGAACAACATTCCATATAAAGTCATCTTTATACTGGATATTGTAGTGTGATATTGATAGACATCATAAAAATAAGTCATTCGATCATGGCTCAAACAATCATGTCCTCCCCATGGACCCTAGATCTGTAAGAAAAGTATAATTTTTGCAGATGAAATATACATTTTCTAAGGTTCTAAGTTTTTGAAAATTGCAGTTCACTGTACAATTGTGTATTCAATATAGTCTAAATGGTAAATCTTTGGTAGCATGTATAGCTTGTACTTGAGGAGTGTGTTCATCTTAGGCTTCTTTTATACCATGTCTGTGTGCTTTATCAGAGGAATTTGCACATGGACCCTCTACCATGTGTTTCCAATGCTGAACAGTTATATTAGATAGTGTCCTACTGCTGAGAGCCCTGCTAGTTGCTAGAATAAAGTGGCACTAATATGTAGAACACAAGGTGCCTTCTGAATTTTCCTTGTACAGCATTACTCCTATCTACGTGCTATACAAGTAGAGAAACTCTGCCCAACTCACTTGAATGGGACCGTCAATTGCCAAATCATTAGTATATAGGGGGATCCTATACTGTCTACACTACCATGTCCATGCCTTCATCTTCACTGAGAATAAACAGAAGTTAAGAAATGTTAAGCTACAACATTCCTGAGCAGTCATTGGAAATAGGGTGCCCCACATACATTAGATTGTCCGGGAATGATACGGATACTGGTTGGATCTGTCAATGCCCATCTACTGTGTATGTTTCATCAAACATTAACTGACACTGGTAATGAGGAGAGGCCCATCCTCATTTTTGCCTTTAGGGCCTCCATCAAACTACATCCAGCCTACAAGATTGGTATCTGCAGATTCTTGGTTCATGTAAAAGAAGGTTTTGGAAATTAGTTGTTTGGTTTACTGTTCTCAATATGTTAAAGGGAACCAGTTAGGTTATTCATGCTCAAACCACGGGCAGCATAGCAGGAGATGAGACTAGTCAAGCTCCACCACTGGCTGGCTCTTACTATCTCCACAGCTGGTGATCGACAGGTCTTGTCCTCACGTGTACATAATGAGATAACTGTCAATCACCTGCAGCGGTGCTGGGAAGAGTCAGCCGGGGACAGTACCAGACTAGTCTAGGCTTTTCATAGTATATCATCTCTGAAACTTTCCAGCTTTATAATAATATTCCTGGCTGCGATCGTGCAGCCAAGCTCTGATTCATGCTGCCCACTGTTCAGGTAGCGTGAATCAGATGACAGGTTCCCTTTGACAGTGGGACCCAATAATAGATGACCACAAAAAACTGCCTTTCATTCAATTCTAGTTTTTCGTTTTAAGAATAATATAATTATGCCAACTCTGTATTTTACACTTGGATGTTTAATGTACAGTAAATATTCCAAAAATATTCCTTGATTATTTATTTTTATTGTAATAAAATTTGATCTTTCACTTTCAATTTTTATATATTTATGTAGATTACTCATATTATTTGGTGATATGTATGCTTTCTGCTGTGTTTTTTTACTTATTATGCCCCTGGGTTATGAATTTCTCTTTTTGGAAAGAAAAATAATTATATATTGTGGGGGGTCGGCTCTGTGGTAGACGCTGGTTCACATGCAGGGATGCAGTTTGTCAGTTTGTCAGTTCAAACAAACAGACGGTTTATTAGGAGTTCATAAACCATTGAGGATAACAAAATGTAACAGACTCTTCCAGGTACAAGGTTTAACCAAACAAAAATAGAAACTAACCAGTCCATATAAAGCATGGGCTCAGCTGTTTAAATGTCTGTGCTTTTCTCTGACTCCAGCAGGTCTGAGCAGCACATGCAAGGCACCCACTGCCCTAACTCAGGACATTTCAAGAGATAGACTGGAGGTAAGTGAGCAGCCGATCCCATCCAGCTCTTTCAGCTGCTCGTAAAACCTAGACCCATTAAAATACCTCTCAGCACTATGTGTGCTGGAGCCTACTTCTTCAGGTCCTACATCACCGAGGCTTGGCACCTCGGGGACACATACCTCCCGTCCAAGACCTGTCCAGCTGCTGCCTTACAATAAATAAATTATATATATATATATATATATATATATATATATAAGACATATATATACCGTATTTTGCGGATTATAAGACGCACTTTTTTCCCCAAAATTTGGGAGGAAAAAGTGGGTGCGTCTTATAATGCGCACTTACGGTTTTACCTCTGGGGGCAGCGTCGGATCGGGGATGGTGGCTGCGGCGGTAGCAGGGCGATGCTGTGGGCCCCGGCGGTGACATGCTGCGGGCCCTGGCGGTGAGGTGATGCGGGCCCTGGCGGTGACGGTGAGATGATGCGACCCGTCCTGCAGAAGCCGGCAGTGAGCAGTGTAAAAGTACCCTGTCCCGTGCATAGCGCTGTGCTTCGGCAGAATGGCCACCGGAGCATGCGCAGATCGAGATCTCGAGCACTTTTTTAAAGTGCTTCTGCTTAAAGAGGTTGTAAACTACTCGGACAACCTCTTCTTGAACCAAATGTTTGGCCTCAATAAAATAAAAAAAAACTATCCTCACCTCCCATGCTGGCGCCATTCCAGCAATGTCGGCACTCGCTGTCCCTGAGTTGTGATGTGGAATGACACATGGCCAATCAGCACTGGTGTCACTGTCCCCACCTTCTGTCAAATTGAACATGAAGAAGTCAGAGATCAGCTGCAGCCCGGACTTCCTCTTCATGTTCGATTTGTCCGAATGCTGGGACAGTGACGCCAGCGCTGTTTGGGTCCCGGGCAGCATGTGTCATTCCACATGGACAACTCCTTTAATATGAAAATGAGCAGTTTGAGTCCAGCTCTAGAGGCTAAATGCTTACTTTAATTTGCTTCATTTAATTTGATTACACAGCCATTGTGACATAAATTGTCAAAGTAAGTACACCAGCCTCGTCAGCTGAAATAGATCTATGTAACTATGTATACAGATCGTACAGTGATGGGGTTGTGTTTTCTTTTAACATGAAACTATGAAATCTGGTGATCTGCTTTAATAAATACTTTTGAATGATAATTGGGGGATATTACATTTATAGCATAATAATCTACCATTTGGACAGAATATTGAATTCAGACATTTCTATTTCATGTTGTGTGCTACATGTTCTACAGCTATTGTAGTTTTATTAATAATAATGACCAAGGATCTGTGACATTTGTGATTGCATCCCTGTGTGGCTTCTATGGAATCAATTTAACGATAGTACATGAGTTTTGTAAACTAGTACCAAATGCAGATTTAAACTAAGAATGAGGATAGATATATTTCAAACATGTGGATGAAGACATTAATAAAAACATGTTCTTTTGCATCTTGATGTTAAAGGGAATCATTCACCAGATTTTTTATACCTAATATGAGAGCAGCATAATGTAGAGACAGAGACGAAGAATCCTGTGATGTGTAACTTACTGGGCTGCTTGCTGAAGTTTTTATAAAATCATTGTTTTATCAGCAGGACATTATCACTAGAGGACTAATAAGCCCGCTGCAAGGTAGTCAAACCACGCCCCCACCAGTGATTGGCAGCTTTCTGCTTATGCACAGTGTACACAGAAATCTGCCAATCAGTGGTGTGAGTGGGGTTATACAGAGCTCAGCATTCAGATTATTGGTAGATCTGCTGCTACAAGTGAAGCATGTGATACATCACTGGAATCAAGGTCTCTGCCCCTACATGATGCTGCTCTCTGATGGGGTATCAAAAACCTGGTGACAGATTCGCCATAAAAATATCAAAGATTCCAGAAAAGCTTCTATCTAGACCCAATTAAATGAGAAATCTGAATGAGCCAAATTTTCATGAATCACGTCATAAAGATGACCACTACCTAAAAGTTTTCATCACAGTTTCTCAAATATGTATCAGGCCTGCTAAAGTTGTCCTTGCATCCATTATATATGCAAATCAGATAATAACTTTTCAATTTAAATATTAAAGTTGAGAACTAATTAAACTGGATTAATGTATAATAATACTAAAACCCTTCAGTAAAGGACATTGCTATAAATCCTGTGGATCCACTATACCCAAGCCCCAGGTGATAATAGTACAATTATTTACAGTGCATTTTATGCTAGTAGAAAGCAGCCATAATATTTAAGATGGTCATTATACTTAATAACATGCATATAATCTCATTAAAGCATACATGCTGTATTATAGTAACATTATAAAAGGAAAGGACTATAACAAGTCACAGTCAACCTCTGACTATGGCACGTACTAAAGTCCAATCAATCAAAAGTTGTAAAGGCAAATTGCTTACGTTTGCTGATCGTAGATCATGAACGACCTTTCACACTATTCATTTATTATCAGAATTTTGCTTTTCTTTTTCAGCTGTGTATATTCTGTTACAGGGACCCAATTGTTCTGTTTAATGGATCTCCGGCATATGCAATCTATGGTTCTTTTAGTTGCTACCTGCTCATTTGGGTGATCAGGCAGTCCCCACATGTGAGACAGTTGGAGGAATAATCTGATCATCTTAGATAAGTAGCCTCCAGGGCTCAGCACTCCTATCCACCCAGCTTTCCTAGAAAGGTTTTAATTGTGAGCTATGCCAGGTTTTCCTTTCACTTCTCCTAGTTCAGATCAGGCCTGGTTTGGCACAGGGAGAAGTAGGACATTTAATGATTAGGGATCATCTATATAAGAGGTACACCTTGACATCATAGTTGGATGGCTTTTGCACTTCTTGATCAAAAGATGTCATCTAAGTACCTTACGTTAACGTTTACAGCAATCCTGGAGTTCATGTATTCATTAATCGCTGTGTGCTGACGCATCGTGTATGTGTATCTTACATAAGCAATTCAGTCATTTCAGAACAGCATCATAGACACTAATATCGGATTAACAATAGGTCTGTATCAAGAATATCAAGAATCAAACTGAATGTTAGCTCAAGACTGTGGAGGCCATATTGATATAGTCTGCTTGATCCGTGAAGACACAGGCCGGGGAGAACATATGGTCTCAGGCCGTCAGCATAGCAAGCAGGGAGGCAAATGGTACAATGAGGACTTGGATACTGGCTATGCTGGATGGCAGACAAACTGGCAATACACGACATGCTGAAAGTCAAAAATCCAGAAGGGCAGATGTTGGAAAATGGCAGGTCTGAAGCAACACACAGATGTAGGTAATGTGAACAGACACCAATAGCAGTTCAGGAGGTTCTCTGCAGTCAATGGGTTAAACGGCAACAGATGCAAGTGATACAAACAAACTCTCATTACAGTTCAAGAAGATTATGGCAATGGATGAGTTAACCAGCTGACATTGTGCAGAGTTTACAGAGGTCTGGGGAGATAGCAGGAGCCAAAGTCTTGGATACAGTCAGAGTACAAACATACCTGTTGGGTATAGTTCTGAATTAACATTCAGACCCAGGTTTGTGTCCAAACAGGCTTTAAAGAGGACCTTTCACCAGTTTTAGCTTGTGAAACTGGTCACATTATGCACTATTGGCTGCAGAGCTGAATACAATGTTGTTTTTATTTCTTAATTTATTTTTTCTATTGCTGAGATATTAGCTTGTAAAGTTTAGACTATAATTTGTTATTCAATTTAATGTTACCTAAAATTTCTCTCTGGGGGCCTGTACTTGTCCCTCTGCATAAGGTTGTCCAATCATGAGCAGGCAGGAACACACGGGAAGAAACAGAACGCCCCTCTCCTCACAGACCTCATGCACCTATTGTATAGAAATACACAGAGCTGAGTCATATATCATTACAAACTCTTACAGATATCATCTCACTGCAGTCAGCTTGGGGGAAGGTTGAGAGCTGACAGCATTGTGAGATGAGATATTGGTGTTGTGTTGATACATTCTGTAACTCATCTCAGCTGTATCTACACAGTTGCTGCAGAGGGATGTATCATTACAAACACTTTGACATCTCATCTCATAGTGCTGTCAGCTCTGACCCTCCCTCCACACAAACTGCTTTGAGATGAGATCTGGAAATGGTTGTAATTATTCATAACTCTGCAGCTATTGTGTACAGATACAGCAGAGCTGAGTTATGTATCATTACAACCCCATCCAGATCTCATCTCATGGCAGTAAGTATGGGGGAGGGTGAAAGCTGATGGCACTGTGAGATGAGATCTGGAAGTGTTTGTAATAATACATATCTCAGCTCCATTGTATCTTTACACAATAGCTGCAGAGATCAGTGAGTAGAGGATGATGTGTCCTTTTTTCCCCTGCATGATGCCGCCTGCTTATGATTGGTCAACGTCATGCAAGGGAAGAAGTACATGCCCCAGAGACAAATCTCTATTAACTCCCAGGTGAACTGTATCATAAATTGTAACCTAAACTTTACTCCACAAAGGAGAGGAGAAATTAAAAAATAAAAACTACAATTTACTGAGCTCTGCAGCCACCATTCCATGATGTGGCCAGTTTAACATGATGAAACTGGTAAAAGGTATTTTTTTAAAGGCTTAGGGAGATGATGTCATAGAGACATTTCATGAGACATTGTACTTCATGTTAGTGGTAAATTTAGCTATATACAAAGAAGACATGGAGCAATATAGTCCAAAAGATTAAGTATATCAAAATGTATTCAAAACATGAAAAAAACAAGGCATATAGATATGTACATATAGTCAAGACAGAGTCAATAGTAGGACACAGGTATTAGAGACATACTGTCCACAGAAAAAATCTGAAAATCAGTGGGTGGGAAGATAAATTGAAAACCTAAATATACATAAAGTGCCAGTGCTCATGTAATCAATAACTTCAATGCAACTCTTTAGTGACCCCAAGTATCATTATGCTGATATACATTTAAACCATCATGATACATAGTAAAGACAGGATAACATATCAGCACTGAGGTCCACTTTAGCTAAGGGTGTATTACATCCCTTTAAGAAGACATGAAGTAACATAAAGAACATTTAGTTCTTACCCATATCACCCACATGGATCAGTAGGTCATCAGCCCCAACTCGCGTTTCGCGTGGGCTTCTTCTGGGGACTGTGGCATACTGTGTGTTGGGGTCATCTTTTGAAGGACTCGCCACAGGTGTACAGTGTCACTGCTAATTGAGTGGCACATGCATTGCTTCTGTGTCACCCTGACCTGGATGCCACAAGTGTAATTAAAGCTGTGTCTGAGAGCAAGGGGGAGGTTCTCTAGTCAGGGGAACATTAGCATGCAATGCCTCCTGTCTCAGGCCAGTAGGGGGAGCTGGCTGCCTCTATAAAAGCTGGTACTGGGGGCAGGGTTAGGGAGAACCAGATGACCTGTCTCAGGACTGAGACGTGTCTCAGCAGAGCAGGGACAGAAAGTTGATTGCACCTAAGAGGAAGTGTGGCAGGAGGAGAGCCACAAGCCAGAGACAAGAGGCAAAGAGAGCCTGTCTTGGCAGAGAAAAGACTTAATTTTACCAGACTTTGGTGTCTGAGGCTGGAAGGATTCCACATCCCCCAGCAGAGAACCAGTCCGCAAGGGACTGTACATTCCTTGGCCTAAGAAGCCTGGAGGCCCTGCCACAACCGAAGGGACCAGTAAAGCCGTACAAGGCTGGGAGCAGAAAGGAACCCACGTCGCAGGCCATACAGGCGAGAATACACGGAAAGCTCGGAAACGTGGGCTGTTACCCTATCAGGAGGAGATAGCCAGAAGGAGTGCAGAAAGCACGGTAGGCCTACACCCTCACCCTGACCAGGGCCAATTTCCCCGTTGCTCTCAGACATCCAGGTCCCCTCCTAGCTGGGACTGTTTATGGGTCAGTTTACCTGTTTCAGTAAAGACCCTGGACTGCAACCTATTGTCTGTGCTCCTTCGCGTCTCCAGCACTACCGGCACTGGGACCCTCACTACCATCACTCCCACCATCCACTATACTGCCCTGGGGCCGCACTCTTCCCGTGGGGAGTCACACTACCCTAGCTGCACACCTCATCAGCCCCAGCGGTCTGCATGCAGCGGCGGTTCCTAATAACCGCAAATCCACGGGTGGCGTAGTCGGACATAAACATCAGCACATAACGGACTACCACTGGCCTGACCACCCTGAGCCACGGAACCGGGTTGCCACTACTTCTCCCATCATTCCCCTACTGCCTGGATCCGAGTGCCCCACGGCCCAGGGGGCGAGTCAGCTTTGGCGTAGTCGGCAGGATTTCGTGCCCGCAACCACCGGGTACTGCGTGCCTGAAAAAGACTTTTGTAAGTTACCTGTGGCGAAGTTTCCCGCCGTCCGGAGTCGTTTCCCGCCATCCGGAGCCGATTCCTGCCATCAGACGCCATCTTGGACCGTTTCCCGCCGTCTTCTGCCGTCTTCCCGCCATCCGCAGCTGTTTCCCGCCATCGGACGCCATCATCAGGACGCCGCGCGGGAAGAAGAGGGGCGTGGACGTCAAAACCGCGCGAGATCCGAAGCTCCGCCCCACGCACCGACGCTGCGCAAGGTCCTGGAAGGGAGAGAGAGCGACGCTGACGTCATCAGGACGCGACGCCAGGTCCTCATCCAGAGCAGCAGCAGCGGAGCCGCGGCCTACGGAAGAGGATCGTCGGAAGGTAGGCCACGCTTAACTAGGGGGGAGGAAGATGTCGGACACAGAGGCGCCCACTACCACCAACGCAGCTGCAGCAGCGGTGATGCCCTTTTCCCTGCCCTACATCCCTGGAGCGGCCTGGCTGCCCAAGTACTCAGGGGAGCCCCATGCCCTAACTGACTTTAAGGAAAGGCTATACAGTTTGTTCCACGTTTACCCCCTGACAGAGGAACAGAAGGTCAGCATATTGACAGGGCAGTTAATTGGCGCAGCCCAAAGGGAGGTAAAATCATGGCCCACTGAGGAGAAAAGGACTGTGAAGGGTATTCTGGCCCGGCTGCGGGGTACCTTTGACACACGTACCTCCGCTGAAATTAAAATGAGGTTCTATGGGTGTAAGCAGCGGGCACAGGACAGCATCAGAGACTATGCCCTAAATTTGCAGGAAGCCTTGAGGGCTATCCAACAAACTGACCCTGGCAGTGTGCAGGAAACGGATAAGCTGCTAACAGAACAATTCATAGAAGGACTGCTGTCTAGCGCCCACAGGGCCCAACTGCGCCTCATGTTCTTTCAGAACCCCGATCTGACCTTTGCTCAATTTAAGGACAGGGCCATAAGGGTGCTCCGTGAATCTGCAACCAGTGGCGCTATAAACCCCCGGAGCCATGCTATCACTTACCACCAGGAGGCGGCGCCCTCCTCTATGGACTCCGTGGAGGCTGATGCACAGGCCCTGAACCAAGCCCCGTCGAAAGATCTGCACCACCAAGTCCAGGAGCTGACCAGGAGCGTTGCGGCGTTGACCAGGACCGTCCAGGCGTTGCAAGTGGACCCGTCAAGACCCATCGAGCTGGCTTCAAGTCCGGAGGATGTCCCGTGGCGTCGACAGAGGAGGATCCAGTCGTTCCGAGGGAGGCCCACAGACCGCTACGCAGAGGATGAACAGCCCATTTGCCGTCGATGCAACCAGCCCGGACACATTTCCAGGTACTGTAATTTAAACGGGTCCAACCTGGGGCAGAGGGCCAACCCCCAGGCATAAGATCACCAGGCCCTTATAATTGGCGTGATAAGTACGTTGGGGGGCGCCCGGTTTTACCCGTGGTGCTGGACGGTATCCCCATGAGCGCCTTGCTGGATACTGGGTCACAAGTAACCACTATCCCTTATGTACTTTTTAAGCAGTATTGGACTGATGCTGATATCACACGGTATCCAGACAGTAACTTGAGCATCATCGCCAGTAATGGCTTACCCGTGCCGCAGATGGGGTTCAAGGAGATGACCATTAAAATTGGTAAAGTTGAACTGCCGGCACAGGGAGTGATTATTGTGGACATTGACCATCATGAAAGTCACCCTAAAATAACTGTGGGTACTAACATAATTGAAAATTGTCTTTCAGAGGTAATTGTAATTCTACAACAGGTGGCGGTGAATGCTAGTTCCAGCCAACAGAGAGTCCTCAACAAGGAGATAAAAGCCCTGATGAGACGGCAGCAGGTAGAACTGTCTGGTGGTGAGATCGGTAGCGTAAGACTCAGTGATCCATTCCCCATTTCCATGCCTCCCAAAAGTGAAATGATGATCTGGTGTCGGACTGCAATCGTGTTGAGAGGAAGAGACTACCAAGCCATGGTAGAACCCGTGTACTCAGACAGCAGGCCCACCATTTTGACAGCCCGGGGGGTGGTTGATGTCCGTCATGGGAGGGTGCCCGTCCGCATCCTCAACATTGGGGAGAGGGAAGTACACTTACCCAGGTACGCTACACTCGCCAAACTGTTTGTGGTCGAACACAAAGCTATCAGGGCCGTGGAACCCTTGCCTCCATCTCCACAGGCGGAGGGTAATGGCTCCCAGAAGCAAAAGGAGGACTGGTGCCAGAAACTCCATGTGGATGCTGACTCCACTCCCCTGCACCAAAAACAAGGAGTCTACCGGGTGGTACAGGAGTACGAGAGAGTCTTTAGTAAGCATCCGCTAGACTTCGGCAGAGTAAAGGGGATAGAACACCACATCCCCACAGGGAGCCACCCACCAATAAAAGAGAGACACAGACCTGTACCCCCTGCACACTATCAGAACGCAAAGGGCATGCTAAGAGAGATGAAAGAAGCTGGGGTCATTAGAGACAGTTGTAGCCCCTGGGCAGCCCCCTTGGTTCTGGTCAAAAAGAAAGACGGCACCATGAGAATGTGCGTGGACTATAGACAAATCAACCGTATCACCCACAAAGACGCATATCCGCTGCCTAGAATAGAAGAGTCTTTAGCCGCACTAAAATCAGCTAACTTCTTTTCTACTTTGGACCTTACTAGCGGGTACTGGCAGGTTCCTGTGGCAGAGGCTGACAAGGAGAAGACCGCCTTCACCACCCCGATGGGACTAAACGAATTCAACTGCATGCCTTTCGGGCTCTGCAACGCACCAGGGACCTTCCAGCGGCTGATGGAATGCTGTCTAGGGCACCGAAACTTCGAGATGGTCCTCCTTTACCTGGACGACGTGATCGTCTATTCGAAGACCTACGAGGACCATCTCAAGCACCTGGCTGAGGTGTTCGAAGCCCTGGCAGGCTATGGCCTGAAGGTGAAACCATCGAAGTGCCACCTGCTGAAACCAAAGGTCCAGTACCTAGGGCACGTGGTAAGCGCGGAAGGAGTGGCCCCCGATCCTGACAAGGTCACGGCAATCAAGAGCTGGCCAAGCCCCTCGAACATCAAAGAGGTGAGACAGTTTCTCGGGTTGGTAGGCTACTACCGAAGGTTCATCCCCGGGTTCACTAAGATGGCAGCTCCTATGCAGGACCTCCTGATCGGACAGTCTAAGTCCAGAAGTCAAAAGCCACCCTTCAAGTGGGATAAACCGGAAGAGGAGTCCTTCCGCCAGTTGAAGATGGCCCTCACGGGGGATGAGATCCTGGCCTACCCTGATTATGGCCAGCCTTTCATTCTCCACACAGACGCCAGTAATGTGGGACTGGGAGCCGTACTGTCCCAAAACCAACAGGGCAGAGAACGGGTGATCGCATACGCCAGCCAGAAGCTGAGGCCCACCGAGAGGAACCCGGAGAATTACAGCTCCTTCAAGCTAGAATTCTTGGCGGTGGTGTGGGCCGTGACGGAACGCTTCAAGCATTACCTGGCCTCCGCAAAGTTCACCGTGTACACGGACAACAACCCGTTGACACACCTGGACAATGCAAGACTGGGTGCCCTGGAACAGCGGTGGATGGCCCGTCTCTCCAACTATGACTTCGTGATCAAGTACCGGGCAGGAAAAACCAATGCCAATGCGGACGCCCTATCAAGAATGCCTCACTTACCTGAAGGTGACGAAGACCCAGAAGAGCTGGAAGAGGTAGAACTCCCTGCGTTTCACCGGTATGGAGCCGCTCAACACTCTCACCGCGTGAAGGAGGAGGATCTAACAACTGTGATGATCAATCCCCTACCTCACCACAGCTGGGCCGAGACCCAAGATAGTGACCCTGCAGTCCGCCTGGTGAAAGATCTGCTGACCCGAGAAGACGCCCGCTTAGATCCAGATGCCCCAGAGGAAGCCAAGCAGGAACGGTTGCAGGATTTGGGAATGTTTAGCTTGCAAAAAAGAAGACTGAGAGGAGACTTAATAGCTGTCTACAAATATGTCAAGGGCTGTCACATTGTAGAAGGATCATCTTTATTCTCATTTGCACAAGGAAAGACTAGAAGCAATGGGATGAAACTAAATGGGAGGAGACACAGATTAGATATTAGAAAAAACTTTTTGACAGTTAGGGTGATTAATGAGTGGAACAGGCTGCCACGAGAGGTGGTGAGTTCCCCTTCAATGGACGTCTTCAAACAGAGGCTGGACAGACATCTGTCTGAGATGATTTAGTGAATCCTGCTTTGAGCAGGGGGTTGGACCAGATGACCCAGGAGGTCCCTTCCAACTCTACCATTCTATGATTCTATGATTCTATGGAAGGAGAAGAGCAAGCTGTTCCTCTACGAAGGCAAGTTGTGCAGAAGGATTGTCAACCACCGGACTCACGAGCTGACCTGGCAAGTCGTGGTCCCAAGGCGAGATGCAGCTATGGTCCTGGGGGCTTACCATGACAGAGCGGGACACTTCGGTTGGAAGAAACTGGAGTTCCTACTAAGAGGAAGGTTCTTTTGGGTCGGCATGAGAGGAGCTGTAGAAAAATGGTGCAGAGACTGTGGCCCTTGTCACCTAAGGAGGAAGGACCGCAACAGCCAGAAGACACCCTTGAGGCCCATCGTCACCACGCAGCCTCTTGAGCTGGTAGCTCTGGACTACGTCAAATTGGCTCCAAGCCGGTCTGGATACATCTATGCCCTGACAATAGTGGACCACTATTCCCGTTTTCTAGTGGTGGTCCCGGTAAAGGACTTGACAGCCCAAACAGCGGCCAGAGCCTTCCAGCAATACTTCCGCCGTCCACACGGGTATCCGGAACAGGTCCTGACAGACCAGGGTCCAGCGTTCGAGGCTGAAATCTTCCAGGAGTTCTGCAACCTCTATGGCTGTAAGAAGATTCGGACAACGCCTTACCACCCCCAAACCAACGGGATGTGTGAGAAGATGAACAATATAGTCATTGATCTCCTGAAGACGTTGCCCCTGGAGGAACGCAGCCTGTGGCCAGAAAAATTGCCGGACCTGGTAGACATGTACAACAATATCCCGGTGAATGCTACAAACTGCACCCCGGCTTATCTGATGCGAGCTAGACCAGGTAAGCTGCCCGTAGACCTGGAGATGGGAGTCCTAATACCTGAGGACACCTCCCCGGATGCGGACTGGGATACAGAAAGGCAACTGCAGTACAAGAAGGTACAGGAGAGTGTGGAGAAGAGCCTGGCCCAGGTGAGAGAGAAGCAAGAAAGACTCTTCAATCAACACGCCCCTGCTGGTCCCCTAGAACCTGGTGAGCAAGTCCTAAAGCGAAAAAGAAGGCTACATAAGTTGGACGACCAGTGGGAAAGGGAACCCTACACCATACTGCAGTCTGACCATGACAACCCAAAGGTGTGCGTAATCACCAAGGACGGAGGAGAAACCACTAGTGTCGTCTCCAGAGACCACCTCAAAAGGTGCCCCGAGCAACTCCGTAGTGCAGAAGGGGATCAGAGTGACCTTGAACCCGCAGAGGACAAGGAAGAAATGATCAGCACCGTTCTCGGAGAGTTCCCTCAGTCCTGGACTCGCATAAATGATGCCATAGTGGTACCCGTCCTGCATTTCCTGCAACCGGCACAGCAACAACCAACACCAGAGCCGGAAGGTGAAGAGGAGCAAGCAGTTCCAGAGGCAGAAGAGCCTGTTCCAGCAGCCCAGGAGAGTCAACCCTCTGCTGACAGTGAGCCTGCCATGCCTGCGGTAAGCCAAAGGACCCGCAGACAGCTGCCTGCCTTACCTGTACACCCAGCTGGTAGCTGTACCCCTAACGCTAGTGGGGAAAGCCAGGTTGGTCCACCACCAGACAGTGGGCTACGTAGGTCAACCAGGAGCACAAAGGGACAGATACCCGCTCACTGGAGAATATAGAGTGTACTAAAAATTGTAAATAACCTTGTTGCCAAATGTTGACATGTTTGCCAAGTTACCTGCATGTCTATTAATAGTGTGTTTCAGTTTCTTGCAGCTACCGTAAGGACTCACAGGTTATGGACTTTTTATAACCGGGACTTTGCATGGACTGCGTTTGGAGCCTAACCAAGGAATGGACTAAGACTGTGAAGGACTTGGGGTAGGACAGACCCCCACCTGGTTAAGGCTCCCCGTTGTGTTGGTGATATGGACACCCGGTCACAGGCCACACTGTGACCTTAAGAACTCAATCTGTGCGTCGTTTGTCTATTAATGTTTTATTGTCATGTATATTATCCTTGTTTATTGTTTAGTCCCGGAGTACTAAATTTCACTAGGGGGGAATGTGTCACCCTGACCTGGATGCCACAAGTGTAATTAAAGCTGTGTCTGAGAGCAAGGGGGAGGTTCTCTAGTCAGGGGAACATTAGCATGCAATGCCTCCTGTCTCAGGCCAGTAGGGGGAGCTGGCTGCCCCTATAAAAGCTGGTACTGGGGGCAGGGTTAGGGAGAACCAGATGACCTGTCTCAGGACTGAGACGTGTCTCAGCAGAGCAGGGACAGAAAGTTGATTGCACCTAAGAGGAAGTGTGGCAGGAGGAGAGCCACAAGCCAGAGACAAGAGGCAAAGAGAGCCTGTCTTGGCAGAGAAAAGACTTAATTTTACCAGACTTTGGTGTCTGAGGCTGGAAGGATTCCACATCCCCCAGCAGAGAACCAGTCCGCAAGGGACTGTACATTCCTTGGCCTAAGAAGCCTGGAGGCCCTGCCACAACCGAAGGGACCAGTAAAGCCATGCAAGGCTGGGAGCAGAAAGGAACCCACGTCGCAGGCCATACAGGCGAGAATACACGGAAAGCTCGGAAACGTGGGCTGTTACCCTATCAGGAGGAGATAGCCAGAAGGAGCGCAGAAAGCACGGTAGGCCTACACCCTCACCCTGACCAGGGCCAATTTCCCCGTTGCTCTCAGACATCCAGGTCCCCTCTTTGCTGGGACTGTTTATGGGTCAGTTTACCTGTTTCAGTAAAGACCCTGGACTGCAACCTATTGTCTGTGTGCTCCTTCGCGTCTCCAGCACTACCACTGGGACCCTCACTACCATCACTCCCACCATCCACTATACTGCCCTGGGGCCGCACTCTTCCCGTGGGGAGTCACACTACCCTAGCTGCACACCTCATCAGCCCCAGCGGTCTGCATGCAGCGGCGGTTCCTAATAACCACAAATCCACGGGTGGCGTAGTCGGACATAAACATCAGCACATAACGGACTACCACTGGCCTGACCACCCTGAGCCACGGAACCGGGTTGCCACTACTACTCCCATCGTTCCCCTACTGCCCGGATCCGAGTGCCCCACGGCCCAGGGGGCGAGTCACTTCCGGTCTCATCCATAAAGCGGCGGGTCAGGGAAAATCCCGAGTGACGTCACTTCCCCCTCTCACATCAGAGGAACACAGGCCGTTGGCAATGCTCTGCAAGTCAATGGATCACAGGCATGCGCACTAGCAGGAGACCATTATAAGTAAGGGCTAAATGGCAAAAAATAACATCTTATGCATGGGCAAAGAGAGGATAACATGCAACCACTGTAAAACATTGTTTGTAGACATCAAAACATAATATCCATATGTTGGTAAGTATATCATATTGCAATATTAAAGTGACAGTGCTCAAAAAAATAAAAATAAGGACAATATAGTCCATACTGGAAAAAGTGGCGGTGCAAAAAATCTTCATGAATACTAAACAACCTTTCATGTAACATTAAGAACAAAATCCTAAATATAAAGAACCACATCCATCATGGTCAAAAAGTGTGACACAAAGTTCAAAGTGCAATGGCATAAAATAAGTGTAAGGCTGTGTGCCCACTATGCGTTTAAGCGTTTCCGCAGCGGCAATTCTGCTGCAGAATTGCTTAAAAAACGCTTGGTAGAAGGTCTGCAATGTTCCCCAATGATAATCCGCATGTGCTGTGCGGATTATCATTGCGTTGAAATCTGCAGAACTACCAATTATTTTGCGGAATCGCGGCGTTTTCGTCGCCATTGACTTGCATTGAATTGCTTAATATCTGCATGACTACATTTTATTAAGCGATTCAATGTGCGGATGGTACCTGGGTCTGGAGAAGAGGAGACTCTCCTCCAGACCCGGGTACCATAGTACCTGTAAAAAAAAAGAATTAAAATAAAAAATATACATTATACTCACCTTCTGATGGCCCCCGGTCTCCTTAGCGAAGGGTCCTGGCTCCCCGGCAGCTCGCAATGATCTAAAAGGACCTGCCATGATGTCATTTAGTCATGTGACGGGTCACACGACCGCTGACGTCGGCGGTCGTATGACCTGTCAAATGACTAAAGATGTCATGGAAGGTCCTTTTACACAACCGCGAGATACCGGGAAGACCGGACGCATCAGATAAGGAGACCGGGGGTCATCGGAAGGTGAGTATATGTTTTTTTTTTTACCATTTTTATTCTTTTTTTTTAACTAACTTGGTCACACTACTGTATATAAAATACATGCCATTTGCATGGATTTATATAGTGTGACCAAGTTGACAAGCACTTTCCAAGTGATGCTAAAATCGCTTGGAAAGTGCTTAACAACCCGCATGCGAAATCGCATGATCCAAACGCTTCACTTACACTTGTCCCTGGCAGGAAAAGTGCATGTAAAATCCGCATGTGTTTTTTCTGCCAGGGAGATGCAGAAACGCTCAGGAAAAATCCGGAGCATTTCTGCATCGTGGGCACATAGCCTAAATCACATAAGGAGAGAATAGATAACATAACATTGTCACCGTTCCTCCAGGTAAATATGCTATCAAAATCATATCCGAACTCATACACTGTGACAGAAGTGACAGAAAAAATATTACTATATACAGTCATCCAACCTGGAACAGAGATTATGAAAGAATCGACTCCCATAACATATACATGTATACCCATATAAATCCAGCCCAAACAGAACATCATGATGTCATGAGCCCCTAGTTCACAAACAGTCTCCTGTTGCCAATGAAGAAAAGTTCTGCTTATATTGGTAAAGGAGAGGAAAAAATGAATCCCCCACAATGGTCCATAAATCATCAAGAAGTTAAAAACAACTACAAGAAATAGAAAAAGACAACACACAGGTTAAAATAAATCCAGAGGAAGAACAATTTATAAAAATGGAAAAAAACTCAGATGTTCATTTAGGCCAGCTGGTGCCATAGAGCCCAAAACAGAAATCTATCGGCACTCTCTTTGTGACAACTGACGTTTTATATCACCAACTCTTATACCGTTGCGTACCCTGTCAATGCCCCAGACTTGTAATTCATTGGGGTTACACCTGTGGTGAGTCCTGAAATGCCTAGGAATTGTTTTCAAAGTACTCCCATCATCCATATTCTTGGTGGCCAAGATATCTATGTGTTCACGTGTCCTGACTCTTAATTCTCGAGACGTGAGGCCGTTATAAACTAATCCACATGTACACCTAGCATAGTACACAACATGCGTTGTGCTGCAAGAAATATATATTCCCTACGCCTGTCTACTGATGTGAAGGATGTGGTACAAACCAGGTTCCTGCATGCCAGGCGATCACCACAGGGGTAACATCCCCATTTAGGTCTCCCTGCCTTAAAGGGATCCAACGGTTTAGCCACATAGTGGCTGTTAACAAGGATATCCTTCAAATTCTTATTTTTTCTCGCCGTCATGAGGGGTGAGTTAGAAATAAATTTGGATAGGATAGGATTGGTAAAACGTATATAAATCGTATAGCGGTATCCTCGATCTTTTTATTTTTGGGTGACAAAAGCTCATTTCTAGAGGTTTTCTAGAAGTAGCCCGTTCGAATGCACCACTTACTATATCCGCGATTTCAAAATCTAGTGGTAAATTTAGGTCTATATTTTTTGCATGTATTTGTATTGGAATTTTGGGGAAAATTTTGAATGTCACAAATTTAAAACTTTTAATTTTTATGTCTTTAATCCTGATAGTTATGTCACAAAAAATAATTAATAAATAGAATACCATTTACCACGTGTCTGCTTTACATCAGCATAATTTTTGAAGCATAATTTGTTTCGCTAGAAAGGGGTTAAAATTTTATCATGGATTTCTCATTTTTCCAACAAAATTTACAAAACCAATTTTGTTTGAGACCACATTACATTTGAAGTGACTTTGAGGGGCTATTTGACAGAAAATAACAAAAAGTGAAAACATTTCAAAACTGCACCCCTCAAAGTGCTCAAAACCACATTCAATAAGTTTATCAGGTGCTTCATAGGAATTAAAGTAATGTGAAAGGAAAAAATGAAAATTTAACTTTTTCCCACAAAAATGTTTGCTTTAGCTCCAAATTTTGCATTTTCACAAAAGTAGCAGGAGAAAATGGAACATACAATTTGTTGTTAAATTTCTCCTGAGTAGCCGATACCCAATATGTGGTGGAAAACTATTGTTTGGGGACACGGCAGGGCTCAGAAGAGAAGGAACACTGTTTGATTTTTGGAACTCAAAATTGTCTGGAATTGATACCGGACGCCATGTTATGTTTACAGAGCCTCTGATGTGCCTAAACAGTGGAAACCCCCCACATGTGACCCCATTTTGGAAACTACACTTCTCATGGAATCAATGTTGAGCCGTAAAAATGTCAAAATAAATTTTTTCCAAAAAAATGTTGCTTCAGCCCCAAATTTTTCACTTTCACAAGGGTAACATGAGAAAATGGACCATACAATTTGTTGAGCAATTTCTCCTGTATACACGGATACCCCATATGTGGGGGAAAACTACTATTTGGGCACACAACAGGGCATGGAAGGGAAGGAGCACCATTTGACTTTTGGAGTGCAAAATTGGCTGGAATGCAGTGCCATGTAAAAGTTTGGGCACCCCTGGTCAAAATTACTGTTATTGTGAACAGTTAAGCAAGTTGAAAATGAAATTATCTCTAAAAGGCCTAAAGTTAAAGATGACTCATTTCCTTTGTATTTTAGGCAACCAAAATAAATAAATTATATATATATATATATATATATAGATATATATATATATATATATATATATATATATACACAGTAAATATATATATATATATATATATATATATATACATATATATATATATATAGTCATTATATATTATATATAGTCATTTTTTTTATTTTAAAAATTACAAAAAAATCAAATGGGCTGATGCAAAAATTTGGGTACCCTTAGAGATTTGTGTGCTCAGACCGATAACTTTGACCAAGGTTTCAAACCTTAATTAGCCTGTTAGGGTTAAGGCTTGTTCACTAATATTGTTAGGAAAGGCCAGGTGATGCAAATTTCCCAGCTTTAAAAAAACCCAGCCTCCTCTAACCTTGTGCCAAAAAACAGCAGCCGTTGGTTCTTCTAAGCAGCTATCTAGCACTCTGAAAATGAAAACGGTGGAGGCCCACAAAGCAGGAGAAGGCTATAAGAAGATAGCAAAGCGTTTTCAAGTTTCCTTTTCCTATGTTCATAATGTAATTAAGAAATGGCAGTTAACAGGAACAATGGAGGTCAAGATAAGGTCTGGAAGACCAATCCAAATTTCAGTAATAACTGCTCGTAGTAGCTCGAAGTGAATTGCAAATCTGACTAGAAACAGCAGTATAAGTGATATAGTGTTAGTCTCACCAAACTTTCAATTATTTCTTATAGCCAACCATGAGAATTCTATTAAAATATATTTTTATTAATATTTTATTACAAACGTGCAAAAGACAAGAACAAACAAATAGAAAAGAGTTGGACAGTGCTTGGTACCCTAAGCACCGTCCTTTTAGGAAATATATATTTATCCAGACTGTCCACCTATCTACAGTATGAGGCACAGTTGAAAACAGTAACAGTTAAGACCCTCTGTTATTAAATGGATTGTCTACACTATTATACAATTACCATTATTTACCATACGTCCCTTTAAGAGTCACTAAGTCCTTATCAGCAACAGATGTGACCCATAGGTTTACAAACATTGGAATATAGGAATATAACAATCCACACTTTAATGGTCTGTATGTCTAGCGTTCTCTTATTACCTTAATGATATACATATACCCTCAGCAGTGGTTAGTAGGATACTGAGGGTAAATCCAGATTTATACCTAGTTTAAGAACAAGTCCTGTTCGAAATGCATATTGTAACCAGCATTGTATCCCATGTTTCCATAATTACAGATATGGATTTTTGATTGTTCATACTATCAAGATTGATTGTTTAATATATATAAAATAAAAAAAATGTAATATTAAATTTTGGACGTTTGGTAAGCTGGATCTATTTCTCCTATACCTCAGTAATGTCATATGTCTGACCCTATGCCCCAAAACTCCTGCCCTTACAAGGACGGTCCACTGCTGACCCTAAAAATTACTGCATAATTTCACGATGATCCCTATGCACCTAGGCTAGAGAACGCTATTTGTTTGTTCTTGTCTTTTGCACATTTTTAATAGAATATTAATAAAAAATTATTTTAATAAAATTCTCACAATTGTCTTAAAGAAAGAGGCAAATCAGAACCCCCGCTTGACTGTAGAAGACCTTCAGAAAGATTTAGCAGACTCTTGAGTTGGCTTACATTGTTCTACTGTTCAGAGACACCTGCACAAATATGACCTTCATGGAAGAATCATCAGAAGAACACCTCTCCTGCGTCCTCACCATAAAATTCAGCATCCGAGGTATGCAAAAGAACATCTAAACAAGCCTGAATCGTCTTGGAAACAAGTCCTGTGGTACACACCTGCACAAATGATGCATTTTGGAAACAAGTCCTATGGACCGATGAGGTTAAAATAGAACTCTTTGGTCACAATGATCAAAGGTATGTGTGACAAAAAAAGGGCACAGAATTTCAGGAAAAGAACATCTCGCCAACTATTAAGCATGGGAGTGGATCAATCATACTTTGGGGTTGTGTTGGCACGGGGAACATTTCACGGGAAGAGGGAAGAATGGATTCAATGAAATTTCAACAAATTCTTGATGCAAACATAACACCATCTGTAAAAAAAGCTGAAGTTGAAAAGAGAGTGGCTTCTACATATGGATAATGATTAGTGTTGAGCGAGCACTAAAATGCTCGGGTGCTCGAAGCTCGGGCCGAGCTCACGGTGATACTCGGGTGCTCGACCCGAGCAACGAGCCCAATGTTAGTCTATGGGAGACCCGAGCATTTTTGCGGCGGCACCCCCGGCAGTCTGTAGAAAGCAGAAAAAGTGCCCAAAATTATAGTGACAGTGCTCAAATGACATGGGGACAGCATGGGGATCACCCCAGGAAGCATATCTGACCCCCAGGTCACTGCTGTCAACAACGTGGTCAGAGGTATTAAGCCACTTTTACGGGCTCAAAATAAAACGTTCAAAAACGAAACTGAAACTGTTTTCCTGTGAAATATGTTAAGGAACATCCTTTCCAGGGTAAAGACTTGTGTATAAGGTAAAATAAATAACCAAAAACAAAAATACTCCTCAACACCCTGGGCTATGTTCACAAGTAGCATTTTTGTATGCGTTTTTGCACTTTTGTATTGCTTTCAACCGTGACAAATGCATTCACCGGGAAATGTCATTTTAACAATTTACAACCTTATCTGGCCATGTGCTGTGTGACACATGCATACAGTGCTGAAAAGACATGGGAACAGGGCAGTGTTCAATTGTACCTCCCCCATTTCTTGCAATGCAAGCGCAAATATGCAGCCAACCACCCACCCACCCGCAGGCTGCAATACTATACTGCTAGCTTGCACTTGAAATGAGGCCTTTTAGTTTGGAGGAGGCCGAAGCTGGCCACTACCTCATGGCTGCGTCGGCAGCGAGGTCTCCATACTCAGTCCCCAGCCGCCACTATTTGTCCCGGGAACCTTCCCCACACTTTTCTTAGCCTGGCCTGCTTTAGGGCAGCATTGGACGAGCCCACCAGACAACCAGACTCCTCCGGTGGGCCCTGGCTTCTCCATCAGGGGAGTTGAGAGTGCCAAGGTGAGGAGCATGATGATGATGATAGAAGTTAGCATCTGCTTTGTTTTCTTGGAATGTAAGCGTAAGTGTGCAGCCCGCCACCCACCCACCCCCAGGCTGCAATACCATACTGCTAGCTTGCACTTGAAATGAGGCCTTTTAGTTTGGAGGAGGCCGAAGCTGGCCACTACCTCATGGCTGCTTTGGCAGCGAGGTCTCCATACTCAGTCCCCAGCCACCACTATTTGTCCCGGTAACCTTCCCCACACTTTTCTTAGCCTGGCCTGCTTTAGGTCAGCATTGGACGAGCCCACCAGACAACCAGACTCCTCCGGTGGGCCCTGGCTTCTCCTTCAGGGGAGTTGAGAGTGCCAAGGTGAGGAGCATGATGATGATGATAGAAGTTAGCATCTGCTTTGTTTTCTTGGAATGCAAGCGTAAGTGTGCAGCCCGCCTCCCACCCACCCCCAGGCAGCAAAACATACTGCTAGCTTGCTTGCACTTGAAATGAGGCCTTTTAGGCTTGTGGAGGCAGACGCCGGCCACCATATCATGGCTGCGTCGGCGGCCTGGTATCCATACTCAGTCCCCTGTCGCCCGGCGGCCGGGTGTCCACACTCGGTCCCCAGCCGCAAGGGGGCGGCCGGGTGTCCATACTCGGTCCCCAGCCGCCCCTATTTGTCCCGGTGCGCCTTATACACAAGCGCGCATACCAAAACATTACCTGTGCCCTCCCCAGTGCATTTAGTGGGAAGGACAGCCTATTCCACTGTAGTGTGTGCACGCCAACCCACCTGTCGTTGCAGACTTGCAACTATCCCCGTTCAAGTCCTTGTCCCAGGTCAGTGTTAATTGTACCTCCCCCATTCCTTGCAATGCAAGCGCAAGTATGCAGCCTGCCACCCACCCATCCCCAGGCTGCAATACCATACTGCTTACTTGCTTGCACTTGAAATTGGCATGTGGAGGTGGAATCTGGCCACCACGTCATGGCTGCGTCGGCGGCCTGGTATCCATACTCGGTCCCCAGCCATCTGGCGGCCGGGTGTCCACGCTTGGTCCTCAGCCGCCAGGGGGCGGCCGGGTGTCCATATACGGTCCCCAGCCGCCCCTATTTGTCCCGGTGCGCCTTATACACAAGCGCACATACCAAAACATTACCTGTGACCTCCCCAGTGCATTTAGTGGGAAGGACAGCCTAACCACAAACACGTGGACAAGAGAATGTGGCCAGGGATGGTCCATCTCACTGACGCCTTCACACTGGGTTAATATTGTGGAAGCCAGGACACAGTTGGACACTGGGATGCAACACGTCCTCCAGACATAGAGGATTGCGGGTCCTGGGTCAATCAGGCTTCAACACAAAGTTCAGAAGGTAGACAGCAGCAGTGGTTGGCCTCCTACACAACGAGTAAATTATTCATGATCATGAGGCCATCCATCTCCTTAGCTTTCTGTTCCTTGGAATGCAAGCGCATGTATGTAGTAGCGGCTAGGCCTGAGGTGGTCAGCGTTTTGGCGCATATCCTACCTCCTCCGAGGATTGCTGGATGTTTTCCTGCTACTATCCCAGTTCTATGACTCCCGTTAAAACAAAGCTTCAGGTGATGAATGATGGATGAGGTGGTGGCAAAGGAGAAAGAGCAGGAGGAACAGGGACCATTCACATCAATATCAGGCCAGTCAACCACACATGTCTTGTAGGATATGTTTCTGTACCAAAAGGAGCGGTTCAGCTACACAGTTATAGGGCATACAGTGAGTGCAATGCCTTGGAAGTGACATGGAGGTCAGAGGGCCTTAACTAAACCGTTTTTTCCATTTATAGCAACTGGGTCTCCTGTACACTGTTGGCCTAAGCAGTGAATGGAAGGCTTTCCTAAAATTATGAGGAACTGCAATGACCCTTGAAACAGACGTGGATTACAGGGTACTAAAAACCTTCTACCCATTATTGGGGAGTGGGTCTCCCTTAGTGTTCGCCTATGCATTGAAAAGCAAAAGCTGGCTAAAATTAGGAGGAAATGCAATGCCCGTTGGAAGAGTCGTGGAGGTTAGAGGTAATTAAAAACAACATTTCAATGCCCCTTGGAAGAGCTGTGGAGTTCAGAGTGGTTTAACAAGACGGTTTTAATGCCCCTTGGAAGAGACGTGGAGGTCACAGTAGCTTAACATGACGGTTTTAATGCCCCTTGGAAGAGACATGGAGTTCAGAGTGGTTTAACAAGACGGTTTTAATGCCCCTTGGAAAAGACGTGGAGGTCCCAGTGGAATAAAAAGACAATATCAATGCCCCTTGGAAGAGTGGTGGATGTCCCAGTGGAAAAAAAAGACAATATCAATGCCCCTTGGAAGAGTGGTGGAGGTTACAGTGGAATAAAAAGACAATAACAATGCCCCTTGGAAGAGTGGTGGAGGTCGAAGTGGAATAAAAAGACAATATCAATGCCCCTTGTAAGAGTGGTAGAGGTCCCAGTGGAATAAAAAGACAATATCAATGACCCTTGGAAGAGACGTGGAGGTCACAGTAGCTGAACAAGACGATTTTAATGCCCCTTGGAAGAGAAGTGGAGTTCTGTGTGGTTTAACAAGACGGTTTTAATGCCCCTTGGAAGAGTGGTGGAGGTCACAGTAGCTTAATAAGATGGTTTTAATGCCCTTTTGAAGAGACGTGGAGGTCACAGTGGAATAAAAAGACAATATCAATGCCCCTTGGAAGAGACGTGGAGGTCCCAGTGAAATAAAAAGACAATATCAATGACCCTTGGAAGAGACGTGGAGGTCACAGTAGCTTAACAAGATGATTTTAATGCCCCTTACAAAAGCCATGCAGTACAGCATATTAAAAACAGTATTCCCATTATTGGGGAGTGGGTCTCCCATAGTCTTTGCCTATGCCTTCCAAGCAAAAGCTGCCAAAAATTGGGACGGATGAACTTGCAATGCCCCTTACAAGAGCCATGCAGTACAGCATATTAAAAACATTATTCCCATTATTGGGGAGTGAGTCTCCCATAGTGTTTGCCTATGCCTTCCAAGCAAAAGCTGGCAAAAATTAGCACGGAGGAACTTGCAATGCTGGCAACACGGAACACGGTCACCCTGGTGGTATAGTGGTGGTGGAGGCTGAGGATAAGGAAAAGAGCAAAAAACAGCCGAAATGACGTGGGTGTGAAGCGGTGCATGGGAATACACCTCCCTAAATAACACAGTGGATTTGACTTTATGTTACTCTGCTGTCATTTGGTGGTGATGTGATGAGAAGTCTGGTCCAATCCAGCCCTTGTTCATTTTGATAAGGGTCAGCTTGTCAGAATTGTCAGTTGACAGGCGAGTGCGCTTATCAGTTATAATTCCTCCAGCGGCACTAAAAACACGCTCCAATAACAAGCTAGCGGCAGGGCAGGCCAGGACCTCCAAGGCGTACAGAGCGAGTTCATTCCAAGTGTCCAGCATGGATACCCAATAAATAAAAGGCACAGAGGAATCACGGAGGATGCTGGTACGGTTGGCAAGGTACTCCCTCACCATCTTTTGAAACTTTCCACTCCTTGTGAGAGTACCCCACTCCGCAGGGCCTGTAAACTGAGCGGGTCTCAGAAAACTGTCCCAGAACGTTGACAGTGTTCCCCTGCCTCTGCTGGATTGGAGTTGCGTCTCTCTCGCCTGTACGCCTTGGTTGGGCAACGAACTGTGACCTCTGCCGCTAGCGTGTTCAGACGGGAATTTTTTTAACAGTTCTGCAGCAAGGGCCTTCTGGTAATGCCCCATTTTTGTAGACCTCTCTACCTCAGGAATAAGAGAGTGAAAGTTCACCTTGTAGCGGGGGTCTAAAAGTGTCACCTACCAGTAATGACTGTCACCCAACATTTTGACAACGCGAGGGTCACGGTTAAGGCACCGTAACATAAAGTCAGCCATGCGTGCCAGACTGGTAAAAGGCCAAGACTTCCGTGTCCTCACCAAGATGACGACTGACCATGCTCTCCTCCTCCTCCTCCTTCTCCTCCGCCCTGTCCTCAGGCCCACCACGCTGAACTGACGGTATGACAGTTGTACAGGTACTACCGTCTACAGCCCATGATACCAGCTTCTGTTCTTCCTCCTCCTCCTCCTCCTCTCCCTCATTGTCCCCCAATGCACGTTGGGATGAAATGAGGCTGGGCTGTGTGTAATCGCCCGCTACGGCTTCTTGATCCATCTCATCATACTCTGGCTGCAATGCCTCCTCTTTAATTCTCTGCAGAGAGCGTTGCAAAAGACAGACAAGTAGGATGCTGACGCTAATGATGGTGTCATTGCCACTCACCATCTTGGTGGACTCCTTAAAATTTGTCAGGATGGTACATATGTCAGACATCCAGGTCCACTCCTGAGGTCTTATGTGTGGAGTCTGAAGTGAATACCGACGGCCTTGTTGATGCTGGTACTCCACAACTGCTCTCTTCTGCTCACAAATCCTTTGCAACATGTGGAGGGTAGAGTTCCAAAGTGAGGGGACATCACACACCAGTCGGTGTGCCGGAAGCTGCAAACATTGCTGCAACACAGCAAGGGCGGCGGAAGCTGTAGCCGACTTCCGAAAATGAGCTGACAGGCTGCGTACTTTGACAAGCAGATCTGGCAACTCGGGGTACGTTTTAAAAAACCGCTGAACCGCGAGGTTAAGCACATGAGCCAGGCATGGTACATGTGTGATCTCGCCTCACCTCAGAGCCGCCACCTGGTTACGGCCATTGTCACACTCGACCATGCCTGGATGTAGGTTCAGCGGTCTCAGCCACAGATCTGCCTGCTCTTTCACAGCTGTCCACAACTCACAAGCAGTGTGAGGTTTATCACCTAAGCTTATGAGTTTCAGCACAGCCTGTTGCAGCTTGGCTGAGGCAGTACTGCAGTGCTTCCAGCTTGTAACTGATGTGGTGATAGCTGAGATGGAGGCTGAACATGAGGAGGAGGAGGAGGATGATGCGCAGGAGCTGTACACTGTGGGGGCAACTCTGACTGACATAGGGCCTGCAATCCTCGGTGTGGGGAGGATGTGTTCCGTCCTAAGGTCCGACTGGGTCCCGGCTTCCACTATGTTTACCCAGTATGACGTCAGGGAGATGTACCGTCCCTGGCCACAAGCACTTGTCCACGTGTCCGTTGTCAGGTGGACTCTCCCAGTAACTGCATTGTTTAGGGCACGGCAGAAGTTTTGGGACACATTCTTGTGTAGTGCGGGGATGGCACACCGGGCAAAATAGTGTCGGCTGGGGACCGAGTACCGAGGGACGGCCACCGCCATAAGGTTATGGGAGGATTCTGTCTCCACCAGCCTTAAAGGCAGCATTTCCAACGCAAGCAGTCGTGAAATGTGCGAATTTAGGACTGTGGCCTGTGGGGCGTTGGCTGCCAATTTGCGCTTTCATTCAAAGCTCTGGGATATGGACAATTGAACTCTGTGGTGGGACGTGGACGTGAACGTTGATGCTGTTTCTAGTCATTTGAGCAGCCCATCTGAACCAAGCTACACCACTGTGTATCAAATAACAATTTTTTACTGCATCTAGCCCAGTAAATCCTTTTGGGCCTGTAGCAGTATCTGTTAGTCATTGGAGTAGCCCATCTGAACCAAGCTACACCACTGTGTATCAAATAACAATTTTTTACAGCATCTAGCCCAGTAAATGCTATTGGGAATAGTAGCAGTGTGTGTTATTCAGTGGAGTAGCCCATCTGAACCAAGCTACACCACCTGTGTATCTAATAACAATTTTTTACTGCATCTAGCCCAGTAAATCCTTTTGGGCATAGTAGCAGTGTCTGGTAGTCAGTGGAGTAGCCCATCTGTACCAAGCTACACCACCTGTGTATCTAATAACAATTTTTTACTGCATCTAGCCCAGTAAATTCTTTTGGGCCTGTAGCAGTGTCTGTTACTCATTGTAGTAGCCCATCTGAACCAAGCTACACCACTGTGTATCAAATACCAATTTTTTACTGCATATAGCCCAGTAAATCCTTTTGGGCATAGTAGCAGTGTGTGTTAGTCAGTGGAGTAGCCCATCTGAACCAAGCTACACCACTGTGTATCAAATAACAATTTTTTACTGCATCTAGCCCAGTAAATCCTTTTGGGCCTGTAGCAGTGTCTGTTAGTCATTGGAGTAGCCTTTCTGAACCAAGCTGCACCACCTGTGTCTCAAATAACAATTTTTTACTGCATCTAGCACAGTAAATCCTTTTGGACATAGTAGCAGTGTCTCGTAGTCAGCGGAGTAGCCCACCTGTGAAGCAAGCTAAACCGCCTGTGTATCTAATAAAATTGTTTTACTGCATCTAACCCAGCCAATCCTTTTGGCCTAGTACCACAGTTTGGCCACTCAGCTCAGTTTCCATCCATCTTTTTTTGTGCAAACAACTACAGAGTTGCCAATTAGTTAACCACCAAAATGAGTGGCAAAAGGCCTGCTGCTGGTGGAAAGGGGAATAGGCGTGTTGGAAAGGGAAAAAAGGTTGTGTCCGTGGGGTAGGTGTTAAAGCAACAGTAACATCTGCAGAAGAAAGACCATCTTCCAGCCAAACTAAGATGTCTACTTCTTTTCGTGGACAATGTGATACGATCCCTTTCTTACGGACACACCCATCGCTACAAATTCCAGATGAGGCACAAAAACAGAAGGTGCTTCAACGGATATCAAGTGCTCCTTCAAGTAGGCTCTCCACCTCAACTTCAACATCACAAATACTCCAGTCCTCAGAGGTGTCACCCCAATCGCACTGCTTCCTCACAGCCCCCAAGTCTCCAGCTGCCCGTCTGAGTATGGGGTAACACAGATGGTTGAGTCTGCAGAGCTGTTTACTCATACTATAGCCTGGGAATCGGAGGTCTGCTCCAGAGCTTCTGTGAATCCAGACGAAGAAATTATCTGCACTGATGCCCAGAATGTTTATGAGTCAGATCCAGGACCAGATGAAGAAGGTTCTGAGCATAATGTAGACCCTCGTTCCCAAACTGTGTAACTCCTGTTGGTGGAGACAATGAGGAAGACGATGATGAGACTCAGATACCTGATTGGAGCGACAACTTGACTTTTCGGTCAGGGCAGGAAGAGGTTGGCTCTGAGGACGACGGGTGTGAGAACACACAGGGTGATGATGACGACGTTGGAAATCCCACTTACTGTCAACCCACAGTCAGCCAGTCGATGAGGTCAGCAGAGGTGGTGGAGGAGGATGCTATTGACTACGAGGTTAGGTTGCGCCTTCCTGGACAGAGACGGAAGCACGTCAACAACTTGCATCCTCAACCACAACTCTGCCTCTGACTACAAGTCGTGGTGGCTCTTCAGGTCGCATGGGCTCTAAGCCTTGCATAGCCTGGGCATTTTTTCAGATCGATAAGGATGACCCAACTCATGTTATCTGTAACATTTGTTACCAAAAGCTAAGTAGAGGCCAAAAAATACATAGTTTGAGTACTTCATGCATGAACCGTCACATGGATATGAAGCATAAGTTGCAGTGGGAAGCTCACTGTGCTACAATGCGGCCTAGCGGGCCGGGCCAACCACCGTCTGCCCCATCTTGTGCATCCGCGGCCTCTTCATCCTCTGTGACTGGGGGGACAGCAGTCACACATGTTTTTGGATGCAGACCTGCCACCTCTTTACCTGCAACAGCCAGTGTGATTGGCAGGTCATCATTTAATTTGGAAGTGGAAACACCAGCTGGTGTTGAGCGCTCTCCGACATCGAGAGCACCACCTTTAGATCAAGGCAACCTAACATGTCCGCCTGCATCTTCCTCACAGACTGGCAGTTTGCCGGGGACACCCTACTCAACCCCGTCTAAGCACAACAGCCAGCCCTCGGTCCCTCAGATGTGGACAAGTAAAAGACCATTTCCTCCTAGCCATGACAAAGCTAAGAGGTTGAATTTCACCATCTGCAAGCTGTTGGCTACAGAAATGCTGCCTTTCTGCCTGGTGGACACAGAGGATTTTCGAGACCTTATGTCCGTCGCAGTGCCCCAGTACCAGATGCCCAGTCTCCACTACTTCTTAAAGAAAGGTGTGCCTGCGCTACACCAGCATGTCGCACACAACATCACCGCTTCTTTGAGAAACTCTGTGTGTGACAGGGTGCATTTCACCACAGACACTTGGACGAGTAGGCATGGACAGGGGTGTTACATGTCGCTGACTGGGCACTGGGTAACTATGGTGACAGCAGGACAAGGGACTGCTGTCCAAGTCTTGCCGTCCCCACGAGTTGTGCGTCAATCCTCATTATCTAGAAGTTCCTCCACTGCTTCTGCCTCCTCAACCTCCTCTCGGTCCTCCACCTGCACCCAAAGCCTGTCTGGTAATGCCACCCACATTCTAACTGCGCAGAAGGAATCCTGCACACCTCCTTACTATGCTGGCAGCAGGGCTCAATGGCATCAGGCGGTGTTTACTTTGAAATGTCTGGGAAATGTGAGTCACACAGCTGAGGAGTTGTGGTCAGCTCTGGAGACCCAGTTTCATGAATGGTTGTCTCCACTTGACCTGCAACCAGGGAAGGCCGTGTGCAACAATGCTGCAAACCTGGGTGCAGCCCTTCACCGGGGCAATGTCACACACGTGCCTTGTATGGCTCACGTGTTGAACTTGGTTGTCCAGCAATTTTTACCCCACTATCCCAAACTAGATGGCCTTCTGCAGAGGGCACGGTCGCTGTGTGCTCACTACCGTCGTTCGCATCCCGCAGCTCATTGACTTACATCTCTACAGAAGTCGTTGGGACTGCCAGTTCACTGTCTGAAATGCGATGTGCCGACACGGTGGAATTCAACTCTGCACATGTTGCAGCGACTGTGGCAGCACTGAGAAGCCCTGGTGCAATACGTTCTGACGTATAGCCTGGGCCAATGAGATCCAGAGGTGGGGCAAATCACGCTGCAGGAGTGGTCTCAGATCAGGGACCTATGCACCCTTCTGCACAGTTTTGAAATGGTGACGAAGATGTTTAGTGCTGACGATGCCATTATCAGTATGACTATTCCGGTGATTTACATGCTGGAGCACACGTTAAACAGAATTCGGAGTCAGGTGGTGGGACAAGAGGAGGTGGAGGAAGTAGAGGAGGAGTCATATGCAGAAGGGATAACATCTCCAAGGTCCAGACGGTCGGCAGCACCAAGGCGGCATGCATGGGAGGGTGGAGGAGAGGGATTAATGAGGGCGGATGGTAGCAGCCAAACTGTTGAGGAAGGTGCAGGAGCCGAGGAAGAAGTGGAGGATGAACTGGTGATGGGCATGGAAGACTCATCAGATGAGGGAGACCTTAATCACATTTCTGTTGTGCGAGGTTGGGGGAAGAGGGCAGAGGAAGGAAGCATGATTCTTACCTCGCCACCAACGCAACAAGGACTTGGTCCTCCTGGATGCGCAAGACACATGAGTGCCTTCTTGCTGCAGTACCTGCAACATGACCCTCGGATTGTCAGAATTCGAAGTAATCACGACTACTGGGTGGCCACACTTTAAGATCCCTGGTACAAAAGTAAATTTGCCAAAATAATTCCTGCCATAGAAAGGGATTCACGCATGCAGGAGTATCAGCAGAGGCTGTTACAGAATCTTACATGTGCTTTTCCACAAAACACTAGTGATGCACGTAGTGAATCTCACAATTCTAACTTGCCAACTGTGGGACTGTCGAGTCTTCATCACTCAAACCGTAACAGTAACACCGTATCTGCTGGTAACAGCAATTTTGTGGAATCGTTTCACCAATTTTTTAGACCATCCTTTGCAAGGCCACAGGAGACAAGAAGTCTGACACATAGTCAACGCCTAGAGAGGATGGTACAGGAGTATCTCCAAGTGAACATCGAAGCCATGACTGTGTCACTGGACCCTTGCTCATTTTGGGCTTCCAATCGGGAAAAATGTCTGGAGCTAGCCACTCACGCCTTGGAGATCTTGTCATGCCCTGCAGCCAGCGTTCTCTCTGAATGTGTGTTCAGCGCTGCTGGTGGTGTGCTGACAGATAAGTGCACGCGGCTGTCCACTGAGAATGTAGACAGACTCACGTTCATAAAGATGAACAAATCATGGATCCGCAAGGACTTTTCTACCCCTGTGTCATCCTGGGGAGACTAAAAGCTTGAGGATTTGGCAAAATCACCTCACCAACCGTTTTAAGCAACTCTGGGGCAATTGATGCCACTTAAGTGGTGTCTGTGCCACAATTTTTGGAAAAAATGGAGACTCTTTTTGGAGTCCCCTTGCTGTGTTTTACATGACGTTGGCATCATCAATTCCAGGTGGGTCAGGTCGCCCCCCCCCCTTTTAACCATAATAAACTACATACACTATGGCTTGGGGTAACACAGATGGTTGAGTCTGAAGAGCTGTTTACTCATACTATAGCCTGGGAATCAGAGGTCTGCTCCAAAGCTTCAGTGTCTGCTAGTCAGCGTAGTAGCCCAGCTGTGAAGCAAGCTGCACCGCCTGAGTATCTAATAACAATTTTTAACTGCATCTAGCCTAAGCAGACTGTGGGGACCCCCAACCAAACCCAGACGCTCAGCCCCCCTACCGCCCCCCTTTCCTTGACAATACAATAATGTAACTCTTACAACTGGATGGGTGAGGGTCGGTCACAGCTTTATTAACTCTTTATACTCATTCCATTAGAAAGGCATTTTATTTCCAAAATAATTCAGCTTGTTGCAGCATGCCCTGTGTCTCCACACCGGCAAGTTGGCCAACAAGTGTAACTCTCCAACATGTCCTTTCTATTTCCAGGCCACGGAGGATCCTGTGTACTCGTATGCAGGACTCTGACCCCCATCCATCACTCTTAACGCTTGTTCCACTCCGTCCTGGAGTTCTGACAGGAATATGTCCAGTCCAATATCCATTAAGTGAACACCGTCGGGCCGTATGAGGCCTGCTTTATCTCCTTCCAGTTGTCGGTGTCGTATCACTACACCGCCTCTGTCTCTTATAAATTTTGCCATCCGAATATTTATTACCCGCGTTGTCCGTTCGATGGCCGTGATGTCTCGCGCACCTTGCCATACCGCTCTCGGCACAATCTCTGACCATACTATAGTTAGTTTTGTGAAAAATTCTCTGAAGCGCTCAGTGTCTAGTTTCATTATTGCCATTAGTTCTGTGCTCTTGTGATGACCTAGGTCGTTTCCCCCGGCCTGTATAACTAAGATGACCGGACCTCTTGCCTCTCTCCCTACCTTGATTACCTCCATTAGTACCTGAGGCCATAGCAGGCCTCTAATACCTCTCCAGTTGAAATATGTGTTATGAAACTCTAATTTCCTCCTGCCTGGGCGGACTTTCGCCCTTTTTTCTGCCCAATATATATACGAGTGGCCTATCACCCACACTGTTGGCTTAGCGTCACCTGTAAAAGAAACAAACCACGTTAGGATAACAAGTCCGGTCTTATGTATCTCGCCAAACACGTGGATCGCCATCTCCCTATCCTCTGCACTTCCGTTTCTGACAGTCCTGCTCTTGCTGCTTCCGTGGCCGCGCCTATGCGGAATGAGTGTGTCCCGTAATCTTTGGGGTGGTTCCCTGCCGATGTTAGGCATTTATTAAATATAGCTTGGAACTGGTATCTTGATAATGGCGTTCCATCAATGTGTGATAGGAAGAAAATACTTTGTGATCTGATGGTTATATATGTTTTTACTATTGTTACCGGACTCAGTGTACCGTTTGTGGGTTGTAGAAGTACCCAAGTGCCCCTGCCCGCTGGAACCGTTTTTGATTTGCATATGCGTAGACGTATTGCATTATTTTCTATGACTACGTCCTGGTGTAATAAGCCTCCACTGGTGGTAATTTTGGATTGAGGGACTAATCCGCTTATGCATAGCGCCCCGAAGAAGGAGATCGCAAATGCAGTAGACAGTAGTGTTGCTTCAAATTGTGAGTGGCATGTTAATGGTGTTAGGGATATGATGTGAGAAATCAGTTTTAGTGACACGGGACTGGACATCTACACTCCTGACTTGGCTGACCCCTTTTCCACCCTTTTATGGATTGTCTGATGATGAATCTCTTTGTCACATCTCCCCAATTCAGTAGTTGGAAGTGAAATGCTACTCCGGTCAGCCACCGCTGCGCTGACGCCCCTGATATGCCCCTCATCATTAGCTGGTGGAGAAATTCTATGGTGACTTGTAATCTGGCTTGTTCACATTGGTCAACCCGTCTGCCTGCTACTAGTCGTGTCCACTCTTCCCATGCCTTACCGTATGCTTGCCATGTCGATGGGGCAACTGACGCTCTGATTAATGGCATCAACTGTTCGCCACTAGGTCCCATAGGGAGGGTGGGCAACTGGTGCCCGATGGGTGGGCGTTGGGGAGGAGCTCTGTGAAAATCTGCCAATTGAATTGTGATAAAGCGTTAGCAGCAGCGTTAGACCCCTCATCATCGTGGCTCGTGCGGACCCATACATTGTGTTTTAGGCACAGGAATGCTAGCCGGTGTAGTAGGCCTAGCACTGGGAGAGACGATGATGCCATCTTATTAATGCAGTGCGCTATGCTGGTGTTTTTTGTTATGAAGCATATATTTTTGTTAGCCAGGCCCGCGCCCCATATTTCTATTGCTACCACTATTGGGAAGAATTCCAGGAGTGTCTGTTTTTTTGTCAGCACTTGTTCTGCCCAATACGGAGGCCATATGCTTGTGCACCATTGGTTATTTAGTATCACTGCATATCCGCCTGATTCTGCCGCCCCGGTGAATAATCTTAGTTCAATGTTGGACTGTTCTGCTGACATAAATAACGTGTGACCAAAGAAATGATTATAAGAAGGTTTTCCACACCTCTAAGTCCGCCCGTAGCTGCCTGCTGATTCTGATTCTATGACTCGGTTTTGATGTCCCTTTTGTTGCGGGCGATAACATGGGAGGCGGAACAACCTTGCTGTGGTGTCGATTTCGATGCCTAAGAACGATAGCTTTGTTGTGGGGCCTATGGTTTTTGTTGGGCATAATGGGACTCCAAACCGATGGGAGATGTTTGTGAATTCGTTGAGTAATGATTGGCATTGCTTTGAATCGTTGGGTCCGACGAATAGGAAGTCATCTAGGTAATGTGTGACGGACCTATTGCCGGTTTCGTACCTCAGCACCCATTCTAGGTAGGAACTGAATAGCTCAAAGTAATAATAAGTAGTGTTGAGCATTCCGATACTGAAATATCGGGTATCGGCCGATATTCGCGGTATCGGAATTCCGATACTTAATTCCGATACTTTTACAATATCGAATACCGGAATCGGAAGTTCCCATAATGCCTGCGCTCTGCAGTGTCTCTGAAGGATGACAAGCTGGATGGCAGCGCTCAGCTGAGATCCAGCCTGTAATCAGAATGCCATCCCAGCGTGAGAGAATTCTCCTGATTGTTTAAAAGCCGGCGGGCGGTAAAAAGCCGCCGTCTTTTAAACAATCACACGGCCCCATACTGCTTCCCGGCAGCCTCCCACCCCGATCCTCCGATCCCCTCGCCACCTCCCATCCCGATCGTAAGTTAGGACCGGGCAGGGAGCGCAGCACCAAGGAGCGGGGAGCGAAGGACCCGGGCGGGGAAGCCGGCAGTGAAAAGACTTCACCGCCGGCTTTCCCGTTCTGTGCTGCGCTTTCCCGCTGGTTATTTCAAATGAACAGCTGAGGTATCAGGTGATGATGATCAGCTGTTCATTTGAAGTAGCCGCGGTGCCCTCAGAGGGTTCACGTGAGTTCATGCTTGACTGCATGAACTCACATGAACTTTCCCACGGTCGCACAGGTCAGCCTCACCTCCCAGACCCGTCATGATTGGTGTGTGTGGGTGTCTGTGCGATGTGTGCGCGGTGTCTGTGCGATGTCTGCGGGTGTGTGCGTGCAGGCAGACATAGGCCGATGTGACACTACTACTCCCATCGGCCTATGTCTGTCCCCCGTCCACTCGTGCCAGCAGGATCAGCTTGATGGGAGCAGTAGTTCCCATCAGCCTGATCCTGCTATTTAAATTGCCCTACTGTGTCCCCAATAAATTTTAAATACATGTCATTGGTGGCCAGTGGTTGCCTAAAAGAAATTAGTTTATACATTACCTGTCCCCGCCGATCGCCACCTAAAATAAAGTAAAAAATAAAAAACTACACCTATACTCACCTAGACACCTAATTCCCCGAAGCCATCGATCTCCTGTAATAAAATATAAAATAATAAACCACAACCTTATCCTTACCCCTCCGTAGCAGTCCACGAGTGTCCCACGATGATCTCCAGTTCAGAGCAGCCACATAGAATGTGACCGCTCTGAACCGCTGCCGCCGCTAGAATGACGGGGCCGTAAAGCAGCCCCGTCATTGCTTAAGCGGGTTCACCGGAGTTCAGGCAGCACTGCTCCGGTTAGCTGCTTTACGGCCCTGCTGTATCGTGAGAAATTCCCACGGTACAGCACTGCCATAAAGGAGGTCTCCGGAGCTGCGCTGACTGAATGCACTCCGGTGACCTCAGTCAGTGGCTCCCGCTGCCGGGAGCGGACGTGTTCCCGGCAGTGTGAGCTTACAGCAGCCATGACAGCTGTCACCATCTCCAGATGTGACAGCTGTGCATGGGAGATCAGCGCAGGAACGTGGACAGGTAACTATTTTTTTTTAGTAAACTAAGAATTAAATAAAATTGTGTGTTTTATTTCAAATAAATTATTTTTTTCTGGGTGTAGTGTGTTTTTTCTTTTTAACACTTTGTAGGTTAGTAATGGGGGTGTCTTATAGACGCCCATCATTACTAACCTGGGCTTCATGGCAGCTAGAGCTGACATGAACCCCAGCCCTATTACCCCCTGCCACCGCACCAGGGCAGCGTGGAAGAGCGAGGCTAAGTGCCAGAGTTGGCGCATCCTATGGATGCGCCATTTGTGGGGCGGCTGACGGCTGGTGTTTCTAGCCTGGGAGGGGGCCAATATTCATGGCACCCTTCCTGGGCTATTAATATCAGCCCCCAGCTGTCTGCCTAGTCTTTGCTAGCTATTAAAATAGGGGGGACCCTACGTCATTTTTTTGGGGGGGTCCCCCATTTTAATAGCTAGTAAGGGCTAGGTATTCAGCTGGGGGCTGATATTAGTAGCCTGGGAAGCTCCGTGGGTATTACCCCCTTCCCAGGCTTCAAACATCTGCCCCAGCTGTCTGCTTAACCTCCGCTAGAGACTAAAATTAAGGGGAACCCCACGCCAATTTTTTTTTAAATAAATCCTTTATTTTAACACTAAATGACAAGTACAGTAATCAACACTATCACTGTACTTCATATATATGTGACTGACATGTTTCTATCTATCTAATCTATGTATGATTCTCTATTCCTTCTATTCTAAATTGTCGGGTACAGATGGTGAATTGCCGGCCGGCTTTCTTAAAGAGACGGTGCATGAAAACACTATTATTTTTTTAAATAAATCCTTTACACTAAATGACAAGTACAGTAACCAACACTGTCACTGTACTTCATATATATGTGACTGACATGTTTCTATCTATCTAATCTATGTGTGAAGCTCTATTCTGTCTGTTATAAATTGTCGGGTACCGCTGCTGAATTGCCGGCCGGCTTTTTTAAAGAGACGGTGCATGAAAACACTATTATTTTTTTAAATAAATCCTTTACACTAAATGACAAGTACAGTAAGCAACACTGTCACTGTACTTCTTATATATGTGACTGACATGTTTCTATCTATCTAATCTATGTGTGAAGCTCTATTCTTTCTGTTGTAAATTGTCGGGTACCGGTGTATGCGCTGATGAATTGCCGGCTTTTCGCGTAATACATTCTACATTATTCTTAGTTGTTTTACTTCATGTAGAATTAACCTACAAGGAAAGAAAGGGTTTATTTTCATTCCGATATTAGTGTCCCATTGACTTGCATTGGTTTCCGGTATCGGAATCGGCGATATCCGATACTTTTTGAGTATCGGTCCGATCCAATCCGATACGATATTTCCTGATATCGGAAGGTATCGCTCAACACTAATAATAAGATATTGAACAACCCATTGGGAGACAAGTGTCGTAGAAGTAGACGTTGGCATCCCAACAGGTGGTAGCAATCTGGGTATACCGGTAGTAGGCGAAAGGCAGATTCTATATCTGATTTAGCGAGCAGCACTCCGGGCCCCGCATCGCATACTAACATTACTGCTCTGTCGAACGACGCGTAGGAGACCGAGGCGTCTTCAGACGAAATACCGTCATTCACAGACTCTCCTTTTGGGTAAGATAAATGATGGATAAGCCTGAATGAACCTGTCTCTTTCTTGGGTATTATTCTCAAAGGGGAAACTCTTAGGTTTCTGAATGGTGGTTTTGGGAAGGGGACCGCTATTCTGCCTAGAGCTACTTCTTTTTGTAATTTTTGTCTAAGTATTTCGGGGTGCTTTCTTGCTGATTTAAGGTTATTTGCAAAGGTGGGCGATTTATTGAGTTTGACTGGGATGAAAAAAACATATGTGAAACCAAAATGTAACTGCCTCGCTGCGTCTTTCTTAGGATATTGGTCTAGCCAAGGACCCATCACGTTTACGCTCACCGGGGTCCTTGGATTCTGACTGTGGGAGTTTTGTTGAAAATTTGCTTGCGGTACGAGAACATCTTGCTGCGGGGTGGGCTCCTCCGCAGGCTGAGCATTCATGTTTGTATCTGCATAAGGCGTACAAATGACAGTGTCCCTCATTGTACTGCCAGCAGGCCCCTGGTCTACGTACGACCACTGAATTTTGGCCTGCTGTTCCCGGTTGTCCAGTAGCAGTTGTTGGAAAGGGATGGTGTTTTTGTGACAGCATTAGTCGTAGCCAAACATCTGTAGCTTCAGCCCCCCAGCCTAGCTGTGGTTGCAGCTTCGTCGTAGCGCCACCATGCTGAACCACCGTGGGCTTTGTACGAGTTATACACCATATCCTGGTATATGAATAGTTCCGAGCAGAAAGGAAGGAAGGAAGGTGGGATGTCTCGGTGTTTATGTATCCATGGGATGGCTTGTGGCAGCCGTCCCTTCCGCTTCATTGGTCCCTTCAGGGACTACAGGATCACTGGTCAGTAAGGAGCAGCAAAAGGGGATGACCAATCGCCACGGCCCACGGAGGGGCCACCACAGTCAGTGACTCCTTCCTTATTTAGTATAGAGTCTACCAATACTTTAGGCATAGTAGCCCAGCTGTGATGCAAGCTACACCGCCTGTGTATCTAATAAGAATTTTTAACTACATCTAGCCCAGGCAATACTTTGGGCGTAGTAGCCCAGCTGTGAAGCAAGCTGCACCACCTGTGTATTTAATAACAATTTTTTGCTGCATCTAACCAAGCCAATCATTTGCTAGTATTGCTAGTAGCAGTGTCGCATGGGCTCTAAACCTTGCATAGCTTGGGCATTTTTTGAGATCGCTAAGGATGACCCAACTCATGTTATCTGTAACATTTGTCACCAAAAGCTAAGTAGAGGCCAAAAAAACAATAGTTTGAGTACTTTATGCTTGAACCGTCACATGGATATGAAGCATAAGTTGCAGTGCGAAGCTCACTGTGCTACAATGCGGCCTAGCGGGCCGGGCCAACCACCATCTGCCCCACCTGTGTCATTCTGGGGAGAATAAAAGCTTGAGGATTTTGGAAAATCACCTCACCAACCATTTTAAGCAACTCTGGGACAATTGATGCCACTTAAGTGGTGTCTGTGCCACAATTTTTGGAAAAAATGGAGACTCTTTTTGGAGTCCCCTTGCTGTGCTTTACATGACGTTGGCATCGCCAATTCGAGGTGGGTCGGGTCTCTCCTCCCCTTTTTAACCATAAGAAACTACATACACTATGGTTTGGGGTAACACAGATGGTTGAGTCTGAAGAGCTGTTTACTCATACTATAGCCTGGGAATCAGAGGTCTGCTCCAAAGCTTCAGTGTCTGCTAGTCAGCGGAGTAGCCACCACCTGTAGATCTAATTACAAATTTTTAACTGCATCTAGCCCAGGCAATACTTTTGGTCTAGTAGCAGTGTCTGCTAATCAGCGGAGTAGCCCAGCTGTTAAGCAAGCTGCACCACCTGTGGTTTGGACACTTAATTTTTTCAAAGGAAATGCTTCGGGCCCCCGGGACACTCAGTGAAGAGCATCGGGGAGGCGCCCCAAGGCAAAGGGGCTGGGACTGGCGGTAGCACGCCTTGCGGTGGACCGCCAAGCTTGATCCTTATAAAAGCTTTTTAACTGCAGCAGTTTTAGTGGACGCTACTGGAGCTGGAATTACCGTGGCTGCTAGCATCAGACTTGCCCTCCAATAGATCCTTGTAAAAGGATTTAAAGTGTACTCATTCAAATTACAGAGCCAATTTAAATTACAGAGTGTAGCATCGGCGTCTCTGCCCCCTGCTAGGCAGAGACGCCGTCCCTCTCACCTTCCCGCTCCTGGTGCGGCGTCCTCCAGCGCTCCTCTCTCCGCTGCTGCCGACGCGCGCTCTTTCCCCGGCACTGTGCTTCCCCTCTCTTAAAGGGACCGCGCGCGCCATCCTAAGGAGTCCCCGGCCAATAGCCGGAGGACCTCCCATATATAAGGCACCTCCTCCAAAATGGAGGTGCCCGAGCAAAGTTGTTGCACAGTATATTACCTCTACTTCAGCCCTCAGGTCCCGTGGACAGCCTGACTACTGTTCCAGTGCACCAGAATGACTACTCTCCAGCCCGACAGTCTGCCCTCCGCTCCACCCGCCAGTCTGTCTATGGGCAAGCCCGCCTGCTGACCAGGAAGCACCTGCCAGTTACCTGCCTGCTACCTGTCGTGCCTGCTAAACCCGCTAACCTGGGAGCGCACGTCTGCTACCCGCCTGCTACCTGCTAGCCTACCTGGAGGCTCTGCCGTCACATGCCATGACCACCTGCCTGTCAGCCTAGAGACTACAGCCTGCTTGCCGTCACTTGCCGTGACCACCTGCTAGCCTACCTGGAGGCTCTGCCGTCACATGCCGTGACCACCTGCCTGTCAGCCTAGAGACTACAGCCTGCTTGCCGTCACTTGCCGTGACCACCTACTAGCCTACCCGGAGGCTCCCGCTGTCACTTGCCGTGACCACCTACCCGCTTGCCAAGAGACTTCTTCCATCACGTACCGTGACCACCCGTCAGCTAACCCAGAGACTTCTGCATGCTTGTCGTGCCCACCCGCTATACCGGTCAGTCTCAGTCATCTGACCCATGGGAGCCACCTGCTCTCTACAAGGTCGTCCCCAGAGTAGCACCTGGTCCCTCTGCTCGGATCCTCCCTGGTCATGGAGTCGTTAGCTACCGTCCGACCAGGGTCGGTTCGGGTAGATACTTAGTTGCGCCCCTCTGGGTCCCTCCTTGCACCGCGGCACAGAAGTTCCACCACCCGGACCCGTAACACAGAGCTTAGACCTGCCTCCACCACGGGGGGTCTCGACCCACCAGCGGACAGGCACCAGTATTGGGAGAGGGGGGCTGGCCGTCAGGGTCCACCGCGGCTCTGGCACAAACCTGGCGACACGGAGGTCGCACGGGCAGGAACGAACTGGCCGTGTCGGGTTTCGCACTCCAGCGTAGTCCCTCTGCCCGCTCGCGCCCGTAACCTCAAAGGGATGCGCAAGCGGCTTTTCTTCCAAGGGCTGTTCCCCGTCCAGCAGGAACGTGGGGGAGCTCAGGTCGGCCTTCCACCGTACTCCCTTACCTCCCTCGCCCTCTTTCCTTCTTCCGTTCTCCATCTAACCCCTCGGCTCTGTGGTGTCCGCTCTCCCTCCAGCTCTCTCCTTCTCACAGGTGGACTACCGCGTGTATTCACACTGTGGCGAATCTTTTGGGCCCAGGCATAAGAAGTTGTCGAGGTAATGGATAATATGTGCCCCCTTAGAAACGTCCATGACAAACCATTCGAGGAAGCAACTAAACGCCTCAAATAGTGAGCAGGATCTGGAGCACCCCATGGGCAAACAGCGATCTATATAGTATGCTCCTTCCCAGAAGCAGCCCAATAGGCGGACACTATTCGGAGGCACAGGTAGTAAGTAACCGGAACGCCCCCTCAATGTCTGTTTTGGCCATTAGGGTGCCCCTTCCCAACTTGTTGACCCGCCTGATTGCCTTGACAAAGGAGGTACAGTATATACTACTGTACTTGGTTCCGCGTCGATGTTGTCGTTTACTGACCTGCCCCTTGGATATGACAAATGGTGGATTAGTCCGAATGTATTGGGTTCCGTTTTTGGCACGACTCCCAACGGGGATACCACTACGTCTTGTAAGGAAAGTGTTCTGAATGGAACCACCATTCTACCTAAAGATATTTCTTTTTTTAATTTTCCTGTCACAACGTCTGGGTGTTGGTAGGCTGATTTTAGGTTTTTACTCCAGCCTTTCTTGATTTTAGAAGGGCATGACATGCCTATATCTGTGTCTCCCCCTCCTTTTACTCCTCCACCTCTTTTCTTTTCGCATGACTATATGTACTTGTCACTTTTCCATATGTTAGTTGTGTCTTCTGAGCAGTTTGTCAGCTTTTGGACACCTTTGAAGGTGTTTTCTATGTGTTTCTATGTGTTTTTGTTTGCCTGGCATTGGTTTTAACGGTGTTCGACGAACAGTTTGACGAACAGTTTGGAGAACATACCGGTGTTCGACAAACCGAACCGAACCCGAACACTACGGAGGTGGCTCAACTCTATAGTGGATGCCATGTCACGTTTGCAGAGCCCCTAATGTACCTTAACAGTGGAAGCTCCCCACAAGTGACCCCATTTTAGGAACTACACCCCTCAAGGAACTTCAAAGTGATTACGGAATTTTACAAAGTTGAGATTGGAAAATAAAAAACTAAATTTTTCCTGCAAAAATGTTGATTTTGCCCCAATTTTTTTTTCACAAGGGTAACAGGGGAAAATGAACCATACAATTTGTTCTTCAATTCTTCAATTTCTTCTGAGTACACCGATACCCTAAATGTGGTAGAGAACTGCTGTTTGGGCACTTGGCAGGGCTTGGAAAGGAAGGAACGCAGATGTGCGAATGCTATAACATGCCAAAACAGCAGAAACCCACACAAGGACCCCCATTTTGGGAACTACACCTCTTGAGGAATTAATCTAAGGGTGTAGTGAGAACATTTTTAATCTTCAAGCGATTCACAGAATTGTATAACATCGGGCTGAGTAAATGGAAAATTACCATTTTTTCCACTAAAATGTTACTTTAGCTCCATGTTTTAAATTTTCAAAAGGGATAACAGGAGAAAATGAATGGTACAATTTGTTACGGAATTTCTCCAGTGTATGCTAATACCTGATATGTGGTGAAAAACTACTTTTGAGGCACAGTGCAAAACTCAGAAGGGAAGGAGCGCCATAATTTAATCCTAATATTACTGTTATGGTATGCGGATGCCATGACCCACTAGGAAAGCCCTTGAGGTACCAGAACAGCAGAACCCCCCATAAGAGATCCTATGTAACAAACTAAACCTTCAATAAATTAATCTAAGGGTGCAGTGATCATATTGAAACCACGGGTGTGTCACAGAATATTTTACCATTGGCAGTGAAAAAAAAAATTAAATTTTTACCACAAAAGTTTAGTTTTAGCCGCAAATTTTACATTTTCACATGGTGAAATGGAAAAAGTTGTCACCAAAATTTGTCACACAATTTCTGCTGAACGTAGAAATACCCTATATATGCCTGTACAGTACATGTTATTTGACTCTTGGAGAACCAATTATCATAGAATAGTTTGCCGACTCCATATACCGAGCCCTTAAGTGCCAGAACAGCAGAATCCCCCCTCAAGTGACCCCATTTTGGAAATCACACCCCACTGGAAATTTATCTATAGGTGTACTGACGATTTTGACTCCATGGGTGTTTTCCAGAAACAAGCAGCAGTGGATGTTGCAGAATGAAGATTGCAAATCTGTCATTGTAGTGACCAGTACATTATGCCCAGGATCTCATCGCTACAGAAATGCCAAACATGTGGATACTAAATGAGGTGTAGGCACACTGTGCAGCTCAGAAGGGTGGAGGGCATTTGGAAGCACAGCAGTCATAGTAATTTTTCAGAGCCTTTGTGCTACCAATAAAGTGGAGGCCCCCTTTATTTCCTTTGACAGTTTATGGTCTTGAGTGGGAACTTGTTTTTTTGTGGATTGAGCTGAAGCTTTTATTTGGACAGTTTACATAACATTTGGGATCACATTTATCCTGAGCCCTACTCTGAGCACTGCGTTTCCATCTAAATCTCCGAATGAAGTGATTCAAATTAAACCCCTGAGGGACACTATAATGAGGCAGCAGAGTTACTCTGAACTGCGTCTGGCCTCTGTTCAGAGTTGTCCTTCTTTTCAGAGGTGCACAAAACTGTGGCCGACCATTCTTTTTTGCACACTTACAAAGGCGGATACCACTGGATCATTGACCAGACAGCATCCACAGTGTCTCCATCTGCCTCATTGTAGGGAATCTTCTGCTGGGGGTTCCGTCTAAATCACATATATCAGAGATTTAAACAGAAATCCTCGATGTAATCACTCAACGTAGAGCGCATGATAAATGTGAATAAATAAAATATGTAAATAAATAAAAATAAAATAAATAAATGTGAGCCAAGCCTTACTGTGATCTTTGGGAGGCAGAATGTACAAATCAACAGCAGGTCAAGAATTGTTTTATTTATTTTTTACACCGTTCCTCATGCAGTATAAGTGATTGGACGACTTTATTCTTCAGGTCGGTTCGATTACAGCTATATCAAATTAATATAGTTTTTTATGTTTGGTTGCTATCACAAACTGCTCTTTTTGCAAAAAAAATGTTTTCATCGCCTATTTTTGGAGCTGTAATTTTTCTATATTTCCGCCGACAGTCACGTGAGGGCTTGTTTTTTTCAGGACAAGTTGTCATTTTTATTGGTACCATTTTCGATCACATACTATTTTTTGTTCACTTTCTATTCCAATTTTTGAGAGTCAGAATGAACAAAACCCAGAAATTTAGAAATTGTTTTTTGTTTTTTTTTATGCTGTTCACCATGTGGTAAAAGTGATAAGACAACTTTATTCTTCGGGTCAGTACAGTTACAGTGATACCACATTTATATAATTTTTTATGTTTTGCCGCTTTTACACAATAAAAACTATTTTATAGAAAATAGAATTGTTTTTGCATCACTTTATTCTGAGAGCTATAACTTTTTTATTTCTCCGTTGATGGAGCTGTATGGTGTCTTGTTTTTTGAGGGACAAGATGACATTTCCAATGATATCATTTTTATTTACATTCGACTTTTTGACCGTAATTTATTCCACTTTGTTTGATGGTATGATGAAAAACTATGTTTTTTTGCCACTCTTTTTTTTACTGAGTTCACTGAAGGAGTTAAACAGTGTAACATTTTTATAGATCGCGTCATTCCGGATGCGACAATACCAAATTTGTACTTTTTTTTTCTACATATTCTAAATATACATTTTTATTGGTATAATATTTTTTTTATTTTTTTGCTTTTTAATTTGTGATATTTTTACAATTTTTTTTATGTTATCTCTTTATGGGACTAACCTTATTACTCTTGAACAGAGCTGGACTCCAATGAAGGAGTAGAACCATCTCAAGGAGGATCACAAGGAAATGGACAGCATGTGACTTAAATATGAGTGTCTGAGCAAAGGGTCTGAATACTTATGACCATGTGATATTTCAGTTTTTCTTTTTTGCATAAATTTGCAAAAAATTCTACATTTCTTTTTTTTTCAGTCAAGATGGGGTGCAGAGTGTACTTTAATGAGAAAAAAATGAACTTTTTAGAATTTACCAAATGGCTGCAATGAAACAAAGAGTGAAAAATGTAAAGGGGTCTGAATACTTTCCGTACCCACTGTATACCTGTTAGTATTAGGGCTGGCTCCCACTTGCGATGCAATCGGATGAGTGCAATCCGATAAAAAAATCTGATTGCACTCTCCCCAATGTTACCCTATGGTGCAGCTCACATCTGCGATTAATTTCTGATGCCGATTCGGCATGCGAAAACAATCACAGCATGCTATGAGTACATCCGTGAATCGGATCGCACGCACCCATGTAAGTCTATGGGTGCATGTGAAACATCGCACTGCACTTGGATATCACCTCAGTGCAGTGCGATTCCCTTGGATGTTGGCAGTGGAGGAAATGGAGAAATTAATTTCTCCGTCTCCTCCGCAGCTGTGCTGCGATCCTCTCATGCGAGGAGGAGTAATGTCTGTATACTCTCTTTTACTTCCTCCTCTGCCCAGGAGATGTGGCATGATTAGACCATGTTCCTGCACGGTCAGACACGGCCATTACGCAGTACACAGCAGAGGCACATTTATAAGATTATCTCAGCACAGGGACATTTTTTTAAACACATAAAATTGTGGAAGTTATTATTCCAAGATCTAGTGATTAAAATGAACTTTGTTCATGGGATAACCCCTTTAACATGACACTGACAAGGTTATTGGGTCAGCCCATGGTTTAAGAGGAGCTAAGTGGGCATTAGGGACTTATTTCCTGTTTTTAGGCAGTTAAGAAATTTCTGAAGGAGAGGCACAGACCAGCATTGTTTAAGGGTGTTGTGTGTAGAGAAGAGAGAAAATTATACTTAGGTAGCAAGTCCTAAAGTAACCTAGTACCAAGTGGCAGATGTACCCTCATACAGCAGGTAAGGGGGGTGTCTAAGAAAGTGATATCCCTATTGAAAAGTCAAGTGTTATCCAGACCTGGAAGCTTTAGTGAATAAATACAAGACTGGCCAGGCTAGGGCACGTTTCTCATAAAGAGTTGCACTGACAAACTTCGACCCATATGGCTCTTAAGAATAGGAAGTTAGGCATGCTTTTAAGGTGCCGCAGTGACATACCTCGCCCCTCACAGCCCATACAAGGGAAGATGGAGACCCTCACTAAAGTTTGATGCCTCAGTGTAACATGTACTACAAGCTATGTGCCACCACTCATAACTGTCAAGTCTCCACCTCGGTATTGTACACAAGATCTATTACCAAAGTGTTCTTCCTGCTACCAGATGTACATGTTTTATGAGTTTGTTCAGTAAAGAAAGTTTATTTTTTTGGTTATTTTTTTTGACCCTGCCTCTCTTATTTTACACATCCTGCGGTTTTGGCAACATGAATCAGATGACATGTTCCCTCCAAGGGTGGTGCATAACACCCAGATTCCTTCTTGTATTCTTTTTTCGCCCATGTCATGCAGTGCACCCTCACACACTGCACCAAGCATAACAATTTTTTATTATATATATTTTTTTACCACATATTATCCTCACAAACATAGCTCCCTATCTTTATACCTTCTAAGCAAATTTTACTTTATTAGTCTACATTCTTTCTACTGATTTTCTTAAGATCCGTTCATAACTCCATCAATATTGAGTCACCAATAACAGAAATTATTCATTGAGGAAAAAATCAACTTCAGAACTCCTTTATGATCAATATGACGAGCCTTGTAAATGAAGAAATGTATTTTATCTATTTGCCGACTTGTTGCATTTTAGCTTCTTTTTGTATACTAGATTGCATTTTCAATTAATACAGACTTGTTCATCCGTGTTGCTGGTAATGGATTACAATTGTAGAAATTTATATTTTTTTTCCGAGCTTTATAACATTAGAAATCTTGGAATTGAATATGCTGTTGTTTGGTAACCTGGCGCCAACCGGGCTGGCATGAGGTGGTGATGTAAGTGTCACTATTTACATAACAACTCTATTACTATCTGTACAGGACAAATGAGGATCCCACCGTGAACGTTAATTTATTTCACACAGTGAGTGACCATAATGACAACATCCATGATCTTTTAGCCTTGTTAACGTCCAAATTAGCAGACTGGTATTGTTTGTTGCTCTGGTGTTTTTCCTTTCTTTAGCGGCAGATCTTATTAACCCTTTCAGCCCCTATTAACCTCACTCAAAAGGAAGAACAACTCATTTTAAAGCTAGAATCCTCGAATAACACCTACTGCTTTCAGTCGGATTCATTCCCTTTGAAGTATCTTCATGTTTTTGCCCTTTTTTGTGAAGTCAGGTAATTTTGATGTATTAACCCCCGGGACGCTTATAAATTATTTCTGTATGACTTCTGTAGGATACAGATAGTTTAAAATAAGAAAGGTACCAGAAGCCTATTGTCAGGAATCAGGATACAAGATGTTCTAATTAGTTGTGACCTTTGAAAACAACTAAAACAAAATGAGAATAGGATATCTATTTATTTTTGACATTTTTCTACAAGCTGATTTTATATTTTTTGCCTTTCTTGGTTTCTACATAGGTTTTCTACAAGCCTTACTGCTAAAATGCAGCATTTGCTTTACAATCATTTTTGCTTCAGCTTGTTTTCCCCTCTTTTTTGGCTGTTTTCATTCTAAATCAGATGATGTTTCCGGGGAGTACTCTCATGCCTCCTGAGTGGATGAGCTCTAAAACAAGCTGTGCATGGAGAGACTGCACATTTTTATAGTAGTTTGTGTCTCGCCTATCCTTGTTCTACTGCCAAGTCCCCACTGGTGGCCACTACTCCATCTAGGCAAGCTACAGGTGCAGGAATTCTGCATTGTAAGCTGTGTCAGGCTGTCTTGGCTACTGGCAGTTTTTAAAAATGTTAGGTTGGCGGGACTCAAGTTCTACCACCAATTATGCATTTCAGGGTACATTTCCAAAACACTTTGAATACTCTGGCATGAAACTCTTTGAAAATGAAAAACTCCTCTAATAACTCCCCAAAGAAGGAGTGTTTCCAAAAGTCATTTTTTTTCATTTCTGTCCTCTTTAAAAAAAAATCCTCTGTTTGCACATACCCTAAAGCTCACTCCTAGGCAAACTTAGAACTTAGGAGTTTTGCTGATGTAGATAGCACGAGCCATAGAGCATACAGATTGACGTCACCACAGCAGCCTGTAAACAATCAGAGCAGCAGCAGGGAGGCAGCTCTGGACCCTGAGTGGATGAATGGCAACATTGTTATTTTATAGTTCTACTAGCATATGGACGATAATAATTTGAAACCGACTAAACCATTTAATCCATCTTATCCTATGTCGTACATATAAACAGAGTATACTTTTTATAAATTTTTGCTATTTTCATTCATTTGAAATTGTTTACCAAAAGTTACTTCTGTTAACAGTGTTGCACTTTTTTATCTTGTTTGTTTCCTCTTCTTTGTGTTGTATAGTATATTCTAACGAGCAGGATTCTCTTTTCGTTAGGCCTCATTCACATGTCCGTGTTTAAACACGTACGTGAAAAAATGGTACCGGTGGCATCAGTGTTTTTACCATCAGTGTGTCATCAGTCTGTCCGTTTTTACCATCAGTGTGTCATCTGTGTGTTATTTTTATCATCAGTGTGTTATCCAAGAGTCAGTTTTTACCATCAGCGTCTTATCCAGGAGTCAGTTTCTACCATCAGTGTATCATCCGTGATTCAGTTTTTACCGTCAGTGTATTGGATCAGTGTGTCATCAGTGTTTGGTCCGTGTGTCCGTTTTTACAATCAGTGTGTCATCAGTGTATGGTCCATGTGTCCGTTTTTACCATCAGTGTGTCATCAGTGTATGGTCCATGAGTCTGTTTTTACCATCAGTGTGTCATCAGTATATGGTCCGTGTATCTGTTTTTACCATCAGCGTGTCATCAGTGTATGGTCCGTGTATCTGTTTTTACAATCAGTGTGTCATCAGTGTATGGTCCGTGTGTCCGTTTTTACAATCAGTGTGTCATCAGTGTATGGTCCATGTGTCCGTTTTTACAATCAGTGTGTCATCAGTGTATGGTCCGTGTGTCCGTTTTTACAATCAGTTTGTCATCAGTTTATGGTCCCTGTGTCCAATTTTACAATCAGTGTGTCATCAGTGTATGGTCCGTGTGTCCATTTTTACAATCAGTGTGTCATCAGTGTATGGTCCGTGTGTCCGTTTTTACAATCAGTTTGTCATCAGTGTGTGGTCCCTGTGTTCGTTTTTACAATCAGTGTGTCATCAGTGTATAGTCTGTGTGTCCGTCTTTACAATCAGTGTGTCATCAGTGTATGGTCCCTGTGTCCGTTTTTACAATCAGTGTGTCATCAGTGTATGGTCTGTGTCTGTTTTTACAATCAGTGTGTGTCATCAGTGTATGGTCCGTGTGTCCGTTTTTACAATCAGTGTGTCACCAGTGTATGGTCCGTGTGTCCGTTTTTACAATCAGTGTGTCATCAGTGTATGGTCCGTGTGTCCGATTTTACAATCAGTGTGTCATCAGTGTATGGTCTGTGTGTCTGTTTTTACCATCAGTGTGTCATCAGTGTATGGTCCGTGTGTCCGTTTTTACAATCAGTGTGTCATCAGTGTATGGTCCGTGTGTCTGTTTTTACAATCAGTGTGTCATCAGTGTATGGTCCGTGTGTCCGTTTTTACAATCAGTGTGTCATCAGTGTATGGTCCGTGTGTCCGATTTTACAATCAGTGTGTCATCAGTGTATGGTCCGTGTGTCCATTTTTACAATCAGTGTGTCATCAGTGTATGGTCTGTGTGTCTGTTTTTACAATCAGTGTGTCATCAGTGTATGGTCCGTGTGTCCATTTTTACAATCAGTGTGTCATCAGTGTATGGTCCCTGTGTCCGTTTTTACAATCAGTGTGTCATCAGTGTATGGTCTGTGTGTCTGTTTTTACAATCAGTGTGTCATCAGTGTATGGTCCGTGTGTCCGTTTTTACAATCAGTGTGTCATCAGTGTATGGTCCCTGTGTCCGTTTTTACAATCAGTGTGTCATCAGTGTATGGTCCCTGTGTCCGTTTTTACAATCAGTGTGTCATTCGTGTTTTTCACAGATGGATCAATAAATAAATAAATTACAAAGCTTTTCCTATACTTTGTAATATTAAACATGGACACCAGACCAATGACACATGAATGCTAACCGTGTGCTGTATGTGTTTTTCACAAACCCATAGACTTCTATTGGCCTTTTTCATCTGTGAAACCGGAAAAAAAGGGACATATCTCCATGTGTTTTGCACAGACACACGGTCCGAGAAAAACACAGACATGTGAATAGCACCATAGATTATAACGGGTACATGTTGTATTCATGAAAAAAAAGAATACAACACATGTATGTGCAACACGGACGTCTGAAGGAGACCTTAGTTTGATGGTTCACATTCATTATTTTTCATCATTTGTCAGCTTACTACTCGTTATAACATTCTGTGAAATTAAAGCTTATTTCTAAAAGTAAATACAGAGATATAGCAACTTATAATAACAAGATGGAGACCCCAAAGGACACTTTTTTTAGCCAAACATAGGGCTGAACGTGAACAGATCCTAAATGTATGAGACTCTTGGTTTACTTATCAGTAGCTATATTGTGGCAATATGTTGCTTTCCATGTGGGTAACAGGACATAATGAACTGTAACAAGCCTGACTATGACTTGTTTGTATGACATGTTGTTTTTCCTGTTACATAATGGAGGTGTTAAGGATCAGTTAGTGCAATGAGTCATGCTGTAAGCGGAGCATACACATAATTGGAGGACATTAATTACTGTAAATAACCAAGGCAGATTTTCCTGTAGGTGCTATGTATCTATAGATGGAAATTGAAATACATCCTGGAGATGTGGAAACCAGTATTTCAGAGTAAAATCCAAAGATTGCATATTGTGGATGCACTAATTGAAGTCAATTGAATGCTATGGTTGTATTTCCCTGCTTAATACTTATGATCTTGTTTGTCGGATTAATTCATTTCGTTTTCACTGTTTCCACTATGGAAAAGTTGGTAGAAATGTAAAAAAAAGGAAGCCTATCATTTATTTGAAATCAGGAGTCTCCATCTCCAGCAAAGATTTAAGCTCATGGTACAGTAGCCATGAACAAGAATGGATTAAAGAGCTATGCTACCATGCTGACTCTATCAAAGCTTGACTCTGTATATCTCCATTATCTGAACAGCTCTGTTAACCAAACCTATTATCTTTCCCCCCTTGGTTATCAACTTGAGAAAGTGAAAGCAACTTTCCATAATGGCCCACAAACTGATGATTAACATTTTACATGTCCCAGCTGATAGGTAAAAGAACTGTTTAGTGGACATTTAGGATGCCTAAGAGGAGGAAGCGAGAGTCAAGTTGCTTTATTAAGCTGCGCTGCTTCATTAATCACCATCTTTTTTTTTATTGCACTGCTTACAGCCAAATTCATTGTACATTTCCGGAATAAGGTTGAATCAAAACCGAGGGGGCTTAATGCACCTTGACATCTGGCCCAGCAGCTGGCTATCCGCTAGATCATCCTTAAGAAGTGTCTGGAGTCACATTTGTTTTGACCATTGCAGTTCTCCTGAATAAAGCAACTGCAGAGGGCAATGAATTATCACAAAGTAGCTTCTTTCTAAAACCCCAAGTTATTTGGACCCCTGCCAGCTGCAGCACTTCATGAGTATGTACAATCAGACAATTGAACTGATTTAACTTTGCCACTCCCGGAGTTTCATTGCACTTAACCTGGGATATAATGTATTTGTGAAGGGATTAAGGGCATTTCTTGTCATGCTTTGTACTTTTCTTACCAATGGGAATGTTCATTACAGTCTCAACTAGGGCACCCATTCTTGTTAATTTACCACTGTATTGGTTTACTGTGATGAGAGGCTAAAATCCTATAAAGGCAACTGCAAATTAGGTTTCAACAAAGGTTAACTCTTTCACAGCTAATATGACTAGCCCACGAATAACAACATAAATTCCATGTTAGATTTTCATAATATTTCAAATATGCAAGTTATCAAAAACAAATATGGACATAATGATAATATGATGAGTGTAGTAATGTCATAAAGCCTATTTGCCATTATTATGCAGTGGGGTAACCATTTTGATCATTAAAGGGAATCTGTCAGCAGGTTTTTGCTACCTTATCTGAGAGTAGAGTTATGTACAGTACAGACCAAAAGTTTGGACACACCTTCTCTTTTAAAGATTTTTCTGTATTTTCATGACTTTGAAAATTGTACATTCACACTGAAGGCATCAAAACTATGAATTAACACATGTGGAATTATATACTTAACAAAAAAGTGTGAAACAACTGAAAATATGTCTTATATTCTAGGTTCTTCAAAGTAGCCACCTTTTGCTTTGATGACTGCTTTGCACACTCTTGGCATTCTCTTGATGAGCTTCAAGAGGTAGTCACTGGAAATGGTTTTCACTTCACAGGTGTGCCCTGCCAGGTTTAATAAGTGGGATTTCTTGCCTTATAAATGGGGTTGGGACCATCAGTTGTGTTGTGCAGAAGTCTGGTGGATACACAGCGGATAGTTCTACTGAATAGATTGTTAGAATTTGTATTATGGCAAGAAAAAAGCAGCTAAGTAAAGAAAAACGAGTGGCCATCATTACTTTAAGAAATGAAGGTCAGTCAGTGCGAAAAATTGGGAAAACTTTGAAAGTGTCCCCAAGTGCAGTTGCAAAAACCATCAAGCGCTACAAAGAAACTGGCTCACATGAGGACCGCCCCAGAAAAGGAAGACCAAGAGTCACCTCTGAGGATAAGTTTATCCGAGTCACCAGCCTCAGAAATCGCAGGTTAACAGCAGCTCTGATTAGAGACCAGGTCAATGCCACACAGAGTTCTAGCAGCAGACACATCTCTTCAACAACTGTTAAGAGGAGACTATGTGCAGCAGGCCTTCATGGTAAAATAGCTGCTAGGAAACCACTGCTAAGGACAGGCAACACAAGGAATGGACATTAGACCAGTGGAAATCTGTGCTTTGGTCTGATGAGTCCAAATTTGAGATCTTTGGTTCCAACCACCGTGTCTTTGTGCGACACAGAAAAGGTGAACGGATGGACTCTATATGCCTGGTTCCCACCGTGAAGCATGGAGGAGGAGGTGTGATGGTGTGGGGGTGCTTTGCTGGTGACACTGTTGGGGATTTATTCAAAATTGAAGGCATACTGAACCAGCATAGCTACCACAGCATCTTGCAGCGGCATGCTATTCCATCCGGTTTGCGTTTAGTTGGACCATCATTTATTTTTCAACAGGACAATGACCCCAAACACACCTCCAGGCTGTGTAAGGGCTATTTGACCAAGAGGGAGAGTGATGGGGTGCTACGCCAGATGACCTGGCCTCCACAGTCACCAGACCTGAACCCATTCGAGATGGTTTGGGGTGAGCTGGACCGCAGAGTGAAGGCAAAAGGGCCAACAAGTGCTAAGCATCTCTGGGATCTCCTTCAAGATTGTTGGAAGACCATTTCCGGTGACTACCTCTTGAAGCTCATCAAGAGAATGCCAAAGTGTGCAAAGCAGTCATCAAAGCAAAAGGTGGCTACTTTGAAGAACCTAGAATATAAGACATATTTTCAGTTGTTTCACACTTTTTTGTTAAGTATATAATTCCACATGTGTTAATTCATAGTTTTGATGCCTTCAGTGTGAATGTACAATTCACAGAGAAATCTTTAAATGACAAGGTGTGTCCAAACTTTTGGTCTGTACTGTAGGTAAAGAGAAACTTTATCCAACAATGTATCACTTAGTTTATTGGGTGCAGCAGTTCTGACACAATCAGTGCTTTTAGATATAAAATGAAGCAGAGCTGAGAAAGCTAACTCCGCCCACACCAGGCTCTGTTTATACAATGTCCATAGACAGTGAGCTGCTTATCACAGGGAGAGGTGGTATTACCAGACTAATGTAGTACAGCAATGTTAATCTCTTAGTGATAAATCCTTCACAGTTAGTAAACAACAGCACCCACTTTAACAAGTGACACATCCCTGAATTCTGTGGTTCAGCCTCTATCTCATACTGTCTTCAGATTACATAGCAAAAACCTGCTGACAGATTCCCTTTAAGGCTGGATTCAGCCATTTGTGTTTCATGGTCTGTGTATGAATTGCAATGACCTGACTGTCTGAGGGTCTCCTAAGCTGAACTAACAACCTCAGAGGCATATACAATACTGTTAGTTTTGGTCAGTAGCCCCACCAGATCTTGCAATCAGTACACAGACTGTGGAATGCAGATGTGTGAAAAATGATATTATTAAACCCTTATTTCTTAAAACTAAAGTTGTAAAAGGTTTTCTTTATGGCCTGGAGGGCTAGTTTTGTAATAAAGATTAATGAAGATAGTCTTACTAAAAATGTAGAGAAGAGCTCAGAAGGGTCTAGTTTAAATATTTTTTCATCATTTTGCTGCACAAAATCTGGATTTCTTTAAACACAAATATTCTATTATACAATTAATCAACTTTTCGAAGGCTGTGCTTGGCTGAAATGTTGCAGGCAAACAACTTTAAATGGTTCTCGTAACCTAATAGTTGTTCTCACTGATAGCAGAAAACCTGCACTTCACCAGTAGAGTAGATGTAGATCTATTAGCAAATAAACCTATAAATGACTCACCGAAAGAATTTACAAATAATAAATAAACCAATTCAGATAACCATATACATAAATAAATAGATTTTATTAGCGATAATCAATTGCATACACAAACATTTTACGAAAAAAAATAGAAAACACCCTATAAAAACCCCAAAAAAGGAAAAGACAGAGTGATCAATAGTATATCACATCATGGTAACAGCTAGATGAAAAAAGTTAATAAATTAATCAAAAAGCAAGGGGGGGTTAAAGGGGCTGCACAGCCATAGAATAAGGTATAAGTATAATCAAGGGACCAAAAACATGAATCAATACATAAGTATTAAGTAACAGATTGCCATTATAAAAACCTTAGCTCATTCAATGACCCCTCAAAGAAGCTCAATACAAGATAGAATGATAAATATATATAATAAATAATAGTTTGATAACAGAGAGACGCCTAGCTACCAGAGCTCCAATTAAAGTGCAATAGTGCATTAGCATAATTAATCATCAACACTCGCCATCATCAATGCACCAGTTAATCGACCATACTGCCCAGTACCCTGATGCGCGTTTTGCATATGGCTTCATCCGGAGGGTTTTTGTTTATTTTAGTATGGGTCTTTTGGTCGATTTTTAGTTACTGCAGATCTATTAGCAGTCTCTATCTGGGGCTCAGAGGACTGTGCTCCACACGAGAAATGCTTTAGGAGGTTAGTTTGTACCTCACATGGCTATTATCTATTCATGCATTTAGGTCATTTTTGACACATGATAAGGTTTTAATACCAAAGGTTAAGACTGTCCCAAGGTACACCCTGGCTCCACTGGGATGACGTTTATGCTTTTTTTTAAATTAAAAACAGTGTTTACTAAGTGCCCTATGTTATTTATAAGCACTATTGCTTTTTACTTACTTGGTTCTATTTTAGGTTTTGTCTGTTTAACCCCTTTATGACCTTAGACGTATCCCCTGGGATGTACAGACACAGAGGCTGTGTGCACGCGATCGCCCGCACCGCTCCAGGCACTTTAAACCCCTAAACGCTGTGATCGATGTGATCACAGCATTTAGTGAGCAGGCAAAGGGACAGATTTTGTGAATTTCTGAAAAGAAGGACATCGCTGAAACAGAGTCCAGAGTAACTCTGCTGCCTCATTATAGTGAATGGATCCCTCGGGGGTTTCATCTGAATTACGTCACTCAGAGATTTAAATGGACACCCAATATCAGCGTAGAGCGCTGGATAAATGGGAACATTTTACTTAACATTTGGATCAGAATAAAAGCTTTGACTCAATCCACAAAAAAAGCAAGTTCCCACTCAGGTCTGTCATCTGTTAACGGAAATATAGGGGGCTTCCATGTTACTAGTAGCAGAAAGGCTCTGGAACAGCTAAAATGGCCCTTGCCCCCCAAAAGAAATTCAGCAAATTCTGTGCTCCCAAATACAACTGCCCCCCCTCCATTCTGAGCCCCACAGTGTGCCTAAACCGCAGTTAGTGTCCACATGTTTGGCATTTCTGTAGCAATGAGAGCCTGCCTAATTTACAGGTGCATGTGACGCGCCCCTGGGCCTGTGTCGCACAGCGTTGCGCATGCAGGAGCTTACCCGGAGCCGGATCTGTTGAGGGTTGTAGTCTCGTGGCGGTGACCCGGTCCGTGCCCAGGGAGTCAGACTAAGTGGCGTTGTATTAGCGGTAGATGTTGGATGACTACACCACCCGTTGAATGCAGCGAAGGAGCTGCCGCTGCAGGGCAGACCGCTGAGGCCGGTGGTAGGATTGTGCAGCGTGATAGTATCACCCCCAACGGGAGGGGTATGGCCTCAGGGCAGCCGACGTGGATGATGGGGGTATCAGGAATCACTCAGAGACGATGCGGTGTAGTTCAGGGTCTTTACTGGTGATAAAGATAGACCCTCCCGGAGTACTGGCTAGCGATCGGGGCCTGGTCAGTCCTTGAGCAGATGGGATCTCCCCTGGCCAGGCGGAGTTGTAGGCCTCCCAAACTGACTGTACTCTTCTGGCTACCTTGCTAGAGGCGGGTATAAGTAGCCCACGTCCCTGAGTGTACCGTGTGGTGCTCACCCGTATGGCCGGTGACTCGGGGCCTTCTAGTGGCATCCGCTCCACGACGGCGGTGCTGGTCCCACGCGTGTGACCGTGCCTTCGGATTTCTTGGCCAGAGGACCTGAAATCCCCTGCCGGGCGGTTTCTGCTGCTGGGTAAAGATTAGTCCCCACAGCCTCGGACTCCGGGTCCGGTGATAGCTTCTCAGTCAGGGCGAGCTCTGCAGCTGCCAGCCCCTGACTCCTTATAGCACTGCTCCCACAGAGCTCCTGATGTTCTTCTCCTATATCTGCTGCTCTTCTCTGTCTCTACTTCTTCTCTACTCACTAACTGTGCCTCAGCCCTAGGTTTATATAGGGGAAGTTCTTCCCCTCCCAGGACTGGGCAGGAGGTGTGGCATGCATAGGATCCCTGACCAAGAGACCTCCCACCTGCTCTCAGACATAACATTGCTGTTACTGTGGAAACCAGACCCCTGGGGTGCCACATTCCCCCCTAGTGAAATTTAGTACTCCGGGACTAAACATATTTTTAGAAAAACATAACAAGGTATAAACAATAATAATACAATAAGAAAAACACATAAAGATGGTTACGGCGTGTCCGCAACCGGGTGCAATTTTGAAGAAAAGCAAGGTGTCCATTTCACCAAAACAGGGAGACGTAACCAGGTAGGGGTCTGTCCTGCCCCGAGTCCTTAACAGTCTTTAGTCCATTCCTAGGTTACGCTCCAACCAATTGTACAAGGATTCCCGGTAAACCCACCAAGGACTCCTAAAAATAACTAGAAACACATAATTATTTACAAGTAACAGACAGGTGACCTCAATAAAACAATTTAAACACTTCAAATCCTCCAACGTGCGGGTAACTGGCCTCTAGTGGCCCTAGTGGACCTACGGAGCTGACTGTCTGGCCCTGAACTACAGGGTGTAGGAGCTGTCAAGGGTAAACTGGGCAGCTGTTTACGGGCTCTTTGGCTCACTAGGGGTACGGCAGGCTCACTATGAGCAGAGGGTTGATCCTCCTGTTCTGCTTGTGTGGAGTCTGCTGCCTCCTGGACCGGCTGCTCTTCCAGCTCTACCTGTTGCTCCGTAGGCACTTGGGATGCTGGTTGGAGGAACGTGAGGACGGGTACCACAACTGCACCATTGACTTGAGTCCAGGACCGAGGGAAGTCTCCGAGCACAGTACTAACCATATCTTCCCTTTCCTCTACGGGTCGAGGGTCTTCTTGCTCTCCTTCTGGGTTCCGTAGCTGTTCGGGACACTTCTTCAGGTGATCCCGGGATACAATGGCTGTGGTTTCCCCTCCGTCTTTACTAATGGTACAAACCTTCGGGTTGTCGTGGCTTGAGGGCAGTACGGTGTACGGGTCCTTCTCCCACTGGTCGTCCAACTTGTGGAGCCGTCTCTTCCTCTTAAAGACCTGCTCTCCGGGTACCAGGGGAACAGCGGGAGCATACTTGTTGTAAGTTTTCTCTTGTCTTTCCCTAGCGAGACAGAGACTTCGCTCCACGCTCTCCTGTACTTTCCGGTACTGCTGCTGCCTCTCTGTGTCCCAGTCTGCTTCCGGTGAAGTGTCCTCGGGTGTCAGGACTCCCATCTCCAGGTCAACAGGTAGCTTACCAGGCCTTGCCCTCATTAGGTAAGCCGGGGTACAGTTGGTGGAACCTACAGGGATGTAGTTGTATAGGTCCACCAGGTCGGGCAGCTTCTCAGGCTACAGACTGCGTTCTTCCAGGGGCAACGTTTTCAGAAGATCCATTACCACCTGGTTCATTTTCTCACAAAGTCCATTAGTTTGCGGATGATAGGGTGTCGTCCTTATATTCCGGCAGCCATACAGATTGCAGAATTCCTGGAAGACCTCCGCTTCAAAGGCAGGTCCCTGATCCGTCAGCACTTGGTCCGGGTACCCGTGTGGACGGCAGAAATGCTGCTGGAAGGCTCTAGCTGCCGTTTGAGCTGTTAAGTCCTTAACGGGGACGACAACCAAGAACCGGGAGTAATGATCCACAATGGTTAACGCGTAGACGTAGCCACTTCTGCTTGGGGTCAGTTTTACATGATCCAAGGCTACCAGTTCCAACGGCTGCTTGGTGACGATGGACTGAAGGGGGGTCTTCTGGCTGGCACGGTCCTTCCTTCTTAGGTTGCACGGGCCACAGTCTCTGCACCACCTCTCGATGGTTCCCCTCATGCCTACCCAGTGGAACCGCCCGCGCAGCAGGAACTCCAACTTCTTCCATCCGAAGTGTCCAGCCCCGTCGTGGTATGCCTCCATCACCATGGCTGCGTCTCTTCGTGGCACCACTACTTGCCAGATTAGTTCATGCGTCCGGGAGTTAACCATTCTGCGGCACAACTTCCCCTTGTAAAGGAACAGTCGACTCTTCTCAGCCCACAGTTGTTTGGCTTCCTCCGGAGCGTCTGGGTCAAGGCGAGCCTCTGGCCGAGTCAGCATCTCCTTCACCAGTCGGACGGCAGGGTCACTGTCTTGCGTTTCCTCCCAGTTGTAGTGAGGCAAGGGGTTAAACGTAGCGGCTTGCTTACTCCTTACCCAATGGGAATACTGGATAGTCCCATGACGGTGGAACGCGGGGAGTTCGACTTCTTCCAGTCCCTCTGGATCTTCTCCTACGTCCGGTAGGTTTGGCATCCTGGACAGGGCGTCCGCGTTGGTATTGGAGCGTCCTGCCCGGTATTTGATTGTGAACTCGTAGTTGGACAGACGGGCCATCCATCTCTGCTCTAGGGCACCGAGTCTTGCCGTGTCCAGGTGTGTCAACGGGTTGTTATCCGTGTACACGGTGAACCGGGAAGAAGCGAGATAGTGCTTAAAGCGTTCGGTGACTGCCCACACCACTGCCAGGAACTCTAGCTTAAATGAGCTGTAATTCTCAGGGCTTCTTTCGGTGGGTCGCAGTTTTCGACTGGCGTAAGCGATTACTCGTTCTTTCCCCTGCTGGATCTGGGACAGTACGGCTCCTAGCCCGATGTTACTTGCGTCGGTGTAGAGGATAAAGGGCTGGCTGTAATCAGGGTACGCCAGGATTTCATCCCCCGTGAGGGCCATCTTCAGCTGGCGGAAGGACTCTTCTTCTAACTTCTCCCATTTGAAGGGCGGCTTCTGGTTCTTGGCCTTCCGGGACTGGCCTATCAGGAGGTCCTGCATAGGAGCTGCCTTTTGGTGTAACCGGGGATGAATCTGCGGTAATAGCCTACCAACCCGAGGAACTGCCGCACTTCCTTTACACTGGAGGGACTTGGCCATTCCTTAATTGCGGTGATCTTATCAGGGTCGGGAGCCACTCCGTCAGCGCTCACCACGTGTCCCAGGTACTGCACCTTTGGTTTTAGGAGGTGACACTTGGAGGGTTTTACCTTTAGGCCGTAGTTTGCCAGAGCTTCGAACACTTCCGCCAAGTGTTTCAGGTGGTCCTCATAAGTCTTGGAATATACGATGACATCGTCCAGGTACAACAGGACCGTCTCGAAGTTTTTGTGGCCCAGACAGACTCCATTAATCGTTGAAAGGTTCCTGGTGCGTTACAGAGTCCGAACGGCATGCAGGTAAACTCGCTAAGTCCCATCGGGGTGGTGAATGCGGTCTTCTCCCGGTCCGCCTCTGCTACAGGAACCTGCCAGTACCCACTAGTGAGATCCAAGGTAGAGAAGAAGTTAGCAGATCTTAAAGCAGCCAAAGACTCCTCTATCCTTGGTAAGGGGTACGCATCCTTGTGTGTGATACGGTTGATTTTCCGGTAATCTACACACATCCTCATGGTGTTGTCTTTCTTTTTGACTAAGACTAGTGGAGCTGCCCAGGGGCTACAGCTATCCCTGATCACCCCAGCCTCCTTCATGTCCCTAAGCATCCCCTTGGCGTGTTGGTAGTGTGCAGGGGGTACGGGTCGATACCTCTCTTTTATGGGAAGATGGTCTCCCGTGGGGATGCGGTGTTCTACCCCCTTGACTCGCCCGAAGTCTAACGGGTGTTTACTAAACACTCTCTCGTACTCTTGAACCACCCGATAGACTCCCTGTCTCTGGTGTGAGGGAGTGGAGTCAGTACCCAAATGTAGTTGCTGACACCAGTCCTCTATTGTTTCCTTAGAGCCGTTACCTTCCTCCGGGGAAGATGGAGGCAAGGGTTCTACGGACTGTATGGAATTTTGATTGATGGTATACAATTTGGCTAGCGTGGCATACCGGGGCAGGTACACTTCCCTCTTCCCGATATTTATTATGCGAACGGGCACCCTCCCATGGCGTACATTGACCACCCCCCGTGCTGTCAAAATGGTGGGCCTACTGTCTGAGTAAACTGGTTCTACCATTGCCTGGTAATCTCTACCTCTCAGACCAATAGCTGCCCGGCACCAAATCATCATTTCACTTTTTGGGGGCATGGCAATAGGGAAAGGGTCACACATTCTTACGCTACCAATCTCACCACCGGAGAGTTCTATCTGTTGCCGTCGCATCAGTGCCCGGATCTCTTTCTGGAGCACTCGCTGCTGGCCGGAGCTGGCGTTCTTGGCAACCTGCTGCAAAAGGAAAATCACCTCTGCAAGACAATTTTCAATTACATTAGTTCCTAGAGTTATCTTTGGGTGACTCTCGTGCTTGTCAATGTCTACAATGATCAGTCCCTGTGCCGCCAGTTCAACTCTACCGATTTTAATGGTCACCTCTTTAAATCCAATCTGTGGCACGGGCTGACCATTGCTGGCGATGATACTCAAATCGTCGTCAGGGTAGCGGGTGATATCCGAGTCATTCCAGTACTGCTTGAAGAGCACGTACGGGATAGTGGTAACCTGTGACCCGGTATCCAGTAGGGCACTCATAGGGATGCCATCCAGTACCACAGGCAAGACTGGACGTCCTCCCACATATTTGTCGCGCCAGTTCGATGGGCCTGATGATCTTTTTCCTGGGGTTTGGCCCTCTACCCCAGGTTGTGCCAGTTTAAAGGACAGTACCTTGCCATATGTCCGGGTTGATTGCAGCGGCGGCAGATGGGTTGTCCGTCCTCGTTGTATCGGTCGCTGGGTCTTCCTCTGGCCGGTGGGGTCCTCCTTGGTCGACGCCACGGGATGTCCTCCGGTCCGGATGCCAGCTGGATCTTCCCTGGAGTGGAAACCTGTAAAGACTGCACAGTTCGGGTTAGCACGGCAACGCTTTTAGCTAGCTCTTGGACCTGATGGTGCAGGTCTGGAGCCGGGTCATTGTTCAAAGCCTGCGCATCAGCTCCCACAGGCCCTGCCGACAAGGGCGCCGCCTCCTGGTGGTAAGTGGTAGTGGGGCGTCTGTGGGTCACAACGCCACCTGGTGCCGGTTCTCGGAGCACCCGGATGGCTCTGTCCTTGAACTGTGCAAATCCCAGATGAGGGTCATGTAAGGCCATTGCCCGCAACTGGGTTCGGTGGGCATTGCAATATAAACCCTCTATAAATTGTTCAGTCAACAGCCTGTCCTCGTCTCCCACGCCGTCAGGGTCGGTCTGCTTAATGGCTCTCAGGGCCTCTTGTAGGTTCAGGGCATAGTCCCTTATACTCTCGTGTGCTCGCTGCTTGCACCCGTAGAATCTAAGCTTGATCTCGGCTGAGGTGCGGGTATCAAAGGTGTCCCTCAGCCGGGTTAGTATCCCTGCAACAGTCCTCCCCCCAGGTGGCCAGGACTTTACCTCCCTTTGGGCTGCCCCGGTTAATTGGGCCACCAGGATGCTCACTTTTTGCTCTTCTGTGAGGGGATACACCTGGAAGAGGCTATCCAGCTTTTCTCTAAAGTCATGCAGGGTATGTGACTCCCCTGAGTACTGGGGTAGCCAGGCCGCTCCCGGGATATAGGGCATGGTGAAAGGCATGACTGCAGCAGCGGTGGCGCTGGCGGGGGTTGAGGCAGTGAAGCTCTCCTCCGTATCCGACATCTTCCTCCCCGCTAGTGGACCGTGGCCTACCTTGCGATGATCCTCTTCCATAGGCCGCGGCTCCGCAGTGGATCGTCAGGGTTGAGGACCTTCCGTCGCGCTCCTGTGACGTCGGCGTCTGCTGGGCTCCTTCCAGGACCTTACGCAACGTCCGGACGTGAGGCGGGGCTTCAGTTCTCGCGCGCTTTCGGAGTCCACGCCCCTCTTCTTCCCGCGCGGCGTCTTCAAGATGGCGTCCAACGGCGGGAAAACTCCACGGATGGCGGGAAGAAGGCAGAAGATGGCGCCGGATGGCGGGAAAACTTCGCGGATGGCGGGAATCTTCACCACTGGTAAGTTTAAACAGTCTTTTTCAGGCACGCAGTACCCGGTGGTTGCGGGCACGAAATCCTGCCGACTACGCCAAAGTTGACGCGCCCCTGGGCCTGTGTCGCACAGCGTTGCGCATGCAGGAGCTTACCCGGAGCCGGATCTGTTGAGGGTTGTAGTCTCGTGGCGGTGACCCGGTCCGTGCCCAGGGAGTCAGACTAAGTGGCGTTGTATTAGCGGTAGATGTTGGATGACTACGCCACCCGTTGAATGCAGCGAAGGAGCTGCCGCTGCAGGGCAGACCGCTGAGGCCGGTGGTAGGATTGTGCAGCGTGATAGTATCACCCCCAACGGGAGGGGTATGGCCTCAGGGCAGCCAACGTGGATGATGGGGGTATCAGGAATCACTCAGAGACGATGCGGTGTAGTTCAGGGTCTTTACTGGTGATAAAGATAGACCCTCCCGGAGTACTGGCTAGCGATCGGGGCCTGGCCAGTCCTTGAGCAGATGGGATCTCCCCTGGCCAGGCGGAGTTGTAGGCCTCCCAAACTGACTGTACTCTTCTGGCTACCTTGCTAGAGGCGGGTATAAGTAGCCCACATCCCTGAGTGTACCGTGTGGTGCTCACCCGTATGGCCGGTGACTCGGGGCCTTCTAGTGGCGTCCGCTCCACGACGGCGGTGCTGGTCCCACGCGTGTGACCGTGCCTTTGGGTTTCTTGGCCAGAGGACCTGAAATCCCCTGCCGGGCGGTTTCTGCTGCTGGGTAAAGATTAGTCCCCACAGCCTCGGACTCCGGGTCCGGTGATAGCTTCTCAGTCAGGGCGAGCTCTGCAGCTGCCAGCCCCTGACTCCTTATAGCACTGCTCCCACAGAGCTCCTGATGTTCTTCTCCTATATCTGCTGCTCTTCTCTGTCTCTACTTCTTCTCTACTCACTAACCCTGCCTCAGCCCTAGGTTTATATAGGGGAAGTTCTTCCCCTCCCAGGACTGGGCAGGAGGTGTGGCATGCATAGGATCCCTGACCAAGAGACCTCCCACCTGCTCTCAGACATAACATTGCTGTTACTGTGGAAACCAGACCCCTGGGGTGCCACACATGTCAACAGAAGCATGAGCTGGGCATAACGTACTGGTCACTACAGTGTACTGGTTACGGCAGTTTGCAATTTTCACTCAGAAACATCCACTGCTGATTGTTTCTGAAAAAACACCCATGTAGTTAAAATCCTCCCCACACCTGTAGATAAATTCCCAAAGGGGTATAATTTACAAAATGGGGTCACTTGTGACAGGATTCTGCTCTTCTAGCACTTAGGGTCTCTTTATAAGGCGTCTGCATACTATTCTAGGAAAATCTGAGTCTTGCCGTGTGGCCAAGCACATATGGGTATTTCAATATTCAGAAGAAATTGTGGGACAAATTTTAGTGCCATTTTTACCCATTTCCCAGTGTGAAAATGTAAAATCTGGGGCTAAAACAACTTTGGTGTAAAAATGTAATTATTCTTTCTTCATCGCTCAATGGTATAAAATTCTGTGAGGCACATATGGTGTCAACATGCTCACTGCACTCATAAATTAATTCATTGAGAGGTGTAGTTTGTAAAATGGAGTCTCTTATGGGGATTTCTGCTGTTCTGTCACCTATGAGATGGCACCATCAAACCAGTCCAGCAAAATGTGAACTCCTATGTGGCGCTTCTTCCCTTATGAGCTTTGCACTGTGCATCAAAAATGATTTTCGACCACATATGGGGTATCAGTGTACTCAGGAGAAATTGCACTACAAATTTTGGGGTCCATTTTATCCTGTTATCCTTGTAAAAATGAAAAAATTGTGGGCTAAAACATTTTTGTGGGCAAATTTTTTTTTTTTCATTTTCACAGATCAACGTTGTAAAATTATGTGAGCACTTGTGGGTTCAAGGTGCTCACCACACATCTAGGTAAATTCCTTGAGGGATCTAATTTCCAAAATGGGGTCACTTGTGGGTTTTTTCCACTGTTTAGGCACATCAGGGGCTCTCCAAACGCAAACATGACACCCACAGACCATTCCATCAAAGTCTGTGTTCTAAGCCGCCACTCCTTCTTTTCTGAGCTCTGCCGTGCTCACAAACAGTAATTCCCCCCCACATTTGGGGTATCTGTGACCTCAGGATAAATTGCACAACAAAGTTTGGGTTCCATTTTCTCATGTTACCCTTGTGAAAATAAAAAAAATGGTGCTAAAAGAGCATTATTGTGGGAAAAATTAGAAATTTTTATTTTAATGGCTCAATGTTATAAATTTCTGTGAAGCACCTCGGGGTTAAAGGTGCTCACCACACATCTAGATAAGTTCCCTGAGGGGTCTAGTTTCCAAAATGGGGTCAATTGTGGGGGGGTTTCCACTGTTTAGGCACATCAGGGGCTCTCCAAATGCAACATGGCATCTTCTAATTATTCAAGCAAATTTTGCATTCAAAAAGTCAAATGGCGCTCCTTGCCTTCCAAGTCCTTCTGTGTGCCCAAACAGTAGTTTTCTTCCTCATATTGGGTATCAGCGTACTCAGGAGAAATTGCACAACAAATTGTACAGTGCAATTTTTCCTGTTACCCTTATGAAAATGCAAAATTAGGGGCTAAAAAAACATTTTTCGTAGGAAATATGTGAAATTTTTATTTTCATGGCTCAATGTTATAAACCTCTGTGAAGCATCAGGGGGTTCAAGGTGCTCACCACACATCTAGAAAAGTTCTCTGAGGGGTCTAGTTTCCAAAATGGTGTCACTTGTGGGGGGTCTCCACTGTTTAGGCACATCAGGGGCTCTCCAAATGCAATATGGCTTCCACTAATTATTCCAGCAAATTTTGCATTCAAAAAGTCAAACGGTGCTTGTTCCCTTCTGAGCCCTGCCATGCATCTAAATTGTGATTTTCCCCCATATGTGGTATTGGCTTGCTCAGGAGAAATTGCACAATACATTTTGGGGTCCATTTTTTCCTGGTACCCTTGCAAAAATAAAAAAATGTTTGTGAAAAAAAGTTAAATGTTCATTTTTTTTTTCCCTCATTCCAAAAATTCCTGTGAAGCACCGGAAGGGTTGATAACCTTCTTGAATGTCTTTTTGAATACCTTGAGTGGTTCAGTTTTTAGAATGGTGTCACTTCTGGGTATTTTCTGTTATATAGACCCCTCAAAGTCACTTCAAATGTGATGTGGACCCTAAAAAAAGGTTTTGTAAATTTTGTTGGAAAAATGAGAAATCGCTGGTCAACTTTTAACCCTTTTAACTTCCTAACAAAAAACTGTTTGCTTCAAAAGTTGTGCTGATGTAAAGTAGACATGTGGAAAATGTAATTTATTAACTATTTTGTGACATATTTCTCTGATTTAAGCGCATAAGAATTGAAAGTGTTGAAAATTTCAAAATTTTCGCCAAATTTCCATTTTTTTCACAAATAAACGCAAGTCATATCGAAGAAATTTTATCACTAACATGAAGTACAATATGTCATGAAAAAACAATCTCAGAATCAGTGGGATCCTTTGAAGTGTTCCATAGTTATTACCTCATAAAGTGACAGTGGTCAGAATTGTAAAAATTGATGTAGTCATTAACGTGCAAACAGCCTTGGGGGGTAGAGGGATTAATGGCCAGTGTGAACATGCTCCTACAGGTTACATGTATATCAATTTATACTTCTGGTCATTTAATTCGGATTTTCTCTTTGCTTCAATAAGTGTCAAATTTGTTTACTATGTGATTCAATGAAACTAAATTAATTAAACTGTGTTTAGTAAAGAAGCCATAATTTCAATATTCCTTTATTGTTTAAAGAGATTGTCCACTACTAGACAAACCCTTCTTAACAGCTCAGTTGTTTATCATAAAATAAAAAAAACTTCATACCTCCCAGACTAATGCCAATTCCCCTAAGTGCTGTATCTACCAGTGGTCAGGTGCCAATAGAATGTCATGTGTCCACAGCAGCCAATCAGCAACCACTGATCAGCTGGAGCCTTCAGTATTTCGTCAAAGAGGAAGTCCATTCTGATGGAATACTGAAGACAGCAGACGATCAGTGACGGCTGATTCTGGTTGATAACCAGATACTGTACACCCTGTAAAAGTGAATAAAAGAGAGTACAACCTTAAAGGATTGTATACTGACAGGTAACAAGGATCTAGGTGGATAAAGTAGAGCCGCTTGTAGAGGTTAGGGTCATGCATTTTATGTTTCTATGTTACATTAGGATTAAAGCCAAGGCAAAATGATGATACTGTTAGGTAGCTATGTCACATGCAAACTGTATTCCGATTTACATGGGATTTATCAGGTTTTTGAACTTGTTGGATTTAGAATGGCAGCTAAGATGTTCAACGCTAGATCCATCAAATGTAATGATAGTGTCGGTTCCTAAATGCAAACTTAACCAATGATATGAAAAAAAGGTCTTCATTTATCATTCATAAAGACCAACACAGTCTATGAACTAGAGATACGCTGGAATATGTTTTTCATACAACAACCAAATTGGAGGCATCAGAGTCAGTGAGTTGGCTTTGTAATACAATCCACCCCATGGTGAGTATGATTATCTCACAGCACTCCTTCCTCCAGCCATTCCCCCATGTTGAGTATGCGTTGCCTAATTGTTCCTGAATATTGGTATAATGATTCACTGTTCCTTTTGTCAGTATTAACCAGCTGCTTGTATAACACGTAGTTACGTGTGTGCTTTTTACTAGGTAGGCAAATTGTGCACTAAGACTTAAATGATTCTAAAACAAAAAGCTTAAAAGAAAATGACTCCCATAAAACTCCACGTTGTGCATTACCATTAACATTTCTATTCCTGCTGTGGATAAAATAACTGAAGTTACAGATGCTTTATTTTGTCAGATAATTGAATGTTTGCCAGTGTTGTCCTGTGGTTTAATTGAGGGATATGATAAACTTATATACTTATCATTATTTTTATCTTTACCTTATCATTTTACATGCCTGGTTTGCTTTAAAACAATAAAGGTACACTACAAACCAGACTATAATGTTATTGTGTATGATGTGCTCATTTTTGGAAAATTCTGTCTGTTAGAGATGAGAGAACCATTTAAAATTTTTATTTCGCCAGCTTCAGCAAATTATTTCCCAAAAATGTATTTATAAACTTGTTTAAAATCTTAAAATATGTTATGAATTTGATGTACATCGAATTGTTACACTCACCTCTACTGTTTATATGTCCAGCGATGTAGTGCTTTACTGATTTTGCAGAAAAGAATTATTATTGCAAAAGCTAGAACATTTCCCTTCCTAAACTGACTTCTTGCATTAGAAGTTTTCAGTTAGATGTAATACTCAATTATTGCAATGAATCACAATGTTATTAGAGCAGGGCGGTATTAAGGTTGAGATCCACCTGCCACCTAATCTTCTATTGGTGCCACATTAACCCCTTCATGACATATGACGTAAATTTACTTCATATGTCGTGTCCCTGCCTTTGATGCAGGCTCACATGCTGAGCCCACATCTTTCCCCACACATGACAGCTGACTTAATCAGCTGTCATGTGCTCTTAACAGCCGCGGGTGGATCGTAGCTCCACCCGCGGCTGTAATCCCATGTAAATCCTGCTGTCAGTCTCTGACAGCGGCATTTAACACGTGCTGCCTGGAAGTACATAATAAATCCCCCCCTTAAATCCCGCCCATTGGGACCCCTGTCATGATGATCTGCAGAAGACCCCTGTACCTGTCATTACGACACGTGATTTCTGCTATATATAGCAGGGCTCTCACAAGTTGGATTGGCTTGATGGGAACTTTTTGGTACCATACGGTGAAGCTGCTCCCACAACAGCTCAATGGGGTTGAGATCTGGTGACTGCGTTGGCCACTCCATTACAGATAGAATACCAGCTGCCTGCTTCTTCCCTAAAAAGTTCATGCATAATTTGGAGGTGTGCTTTGGGTCATTGTCCTGTTCTAGGATGAAATTGGCTCCAATCAAGCACTGTCCACAGGGTATGACATGGCATTGCAAAATGGAGTGATAGCCTTCCTTATTCAAAATTCCATTTACCTTGTACAAATCTTCCACTTTACCAGCACCAAAGCAACCCCAGACCATCACATTACCTCCACCATGCTTGACAGATGGCGTCAGGCACTCTTCCAGCATCTTTTTAGTTGTTCTGCGTCTCACAAATGTTCTTCTGTGTGATCTAAACACCTCAATCTTTGATTCGTCTGTCCATAAAACTTTTTTTCTATCTTCCTCTGTCCAATGTCTGTGTTCTTTTGCCCATATTAATCTTTTCCTTTTATTAGCCAGTCTCAGATATGGCTTTTTCTTTGCCACTTTGCCGTGAAAGCCAGCATCCCGGAGTCGCCTCTTCACTGTAGACGTGGACACTGGCGCTTTGCATGTACTATTTAATGAAGCTGCCAGTTGAGGAGATGTGAGGCATTGATTTCTCAAACTAGAGACTCTAATGTACTTGTCTTGTTGCTCAGTTGTGCAGCGGGGCCTCCCACTTCTCTTTCTTCTCTGATTAGAGCCTGTTTGTGCTCTCCTCTGAAGGGAGTAGTACACACCGTTGTAGGAAATCTTAAGTTTCTTGGCAATTTCTCGCATGGAATAGCCTTCATTTCTAAGAACAAGAATAGACTGTTGAGTTTCATATGAAAGTTCTATTTTTCTGGCCATTTTGAGAGTTTCATAGAACAAACAAATGTAATGCTCCAGATTCTCAACTAGCTCAAAGTAAGGACAATTTTATAGCTTCTCAAATCAGCCAAACCGTTTTCAGCTGGGCTAACATACTTGTGCTAGGGTTTTCTAAACATCCACTAGCCTTCTTACACAGTTAGCAAACACAATGTACCATTAAAACACTGGAGCGGTGGTTGTTGGAAATAGGCCTCTATACACCTATCTAGATATTGCAATAAAAACAAGATGTTTGCAGCTAGAATAGTCATTTACCACATTAACAATGTATAGAGTGTATTTCTGATTCATTTAATGTTAGCTTCATTGAAAAAAAATGTGCTTTTCTTTCAAAAATAATTAATTTCTAAATGACTGCAAACTTTTGAACGGTAGTGTATAGCACAGGCAATCAGAAGATGGCAGCTTCAAGTCTCTTAAGGAGGCTATTAAAGTGAAAACAAAAAGTTTTTCAAAATATGAAAACATTTTTAAAAAAACACAAATGTTCAAATCATTCCCCTTTTGCCCCATTGAAAATAAAACAATTTTGTATTGCTGCATTCAGAACAGTCTGTTCTATAAAAATATAAAATAAATTAATCCGATCGTTAAACAGCGTAATGAAAAAAAAATCGAAACACCAGAGTTACGTTTTTTTTGGCGGCTGCAACATTGCAATAAAATGCAATAAGAGGCGATCAAAACATTGTATCTAGCCCAAAGTGGTATCAAAAACTTCAGCTCAGGGTGCAAAAAATAAGCCCTCACCCAGCCCCAGATCCCGAAAAATGGAAACGATAAGGGTCTCAGAAAATGGCGACAAACGGAATTTTTTTTACCACTTAAATAAAAAATAAAGTATACATGTTTGGTATCTGCGTACTTGTACTGGCCTGGGGGAATCATATTGCCAGGTCAGTTTTACCATACAGTGAACATGGTAAATAAAACCCCCAAAAAACAATTGTGGAATTGCACTTTTGTTTTGCAATTTCACCGCACTTTAAGTTTTTTCCCCATTTTTCTATATAGTAAAAATTAATGGTGTTATTCAAAAGTACAACTCGTCCCGCAAAAAAAAATAGCCCTCATATGGCTAGATTGACGGAAATATAAAAAAAGTTATGGCTCTTGGAAGAAAGGAAGGAGAAAACGAAAAAAAAAATGGAAAATGGCCATGGCGTAAAGGGGTTAAGGTGAAATGTACACTGCTCAAAAAAATAAAGGGAACATTCAAATAACACATCCTAAATCTGAATGAATGAAATATTGTCACTGAATACTTTGTTCGGTACAAAGTTGAATGTGCTGACAACAAAATCACACAAAAATCATCAATGGAAATCAAATTTATATAACCAATGGAGGCCTGGATTTGGAGTCACCCCCAAACTTAAAGTGGAAAAACACACTACAGGCTGATCCAACTTTGATGTAATATCCTTAAAACAAGTCAAAATGAGGCTCAGTATTGTGTGTGGCCTCCAGGTGCCTGTATGACCTCCATACAACGCCTGGGCATGCTCATGATGAGCTTGCGGATGGTCTCCTGTGAGATCTCCTCCCAGACCTGGACTAAAGCATCCGCCAACTCCTGGACAGTCTGTGGTGCAACGTGACATTGGTGGTTGGAGCGAGACATGATGTCCCAGATGTGCTCAATCAGATTCAGGTCTGGGGAACGGGCGGGCCAGTCCATAGCTTCAATGTTTTCATCTTACAGGAACAGCTGACACACTCCAGCCACATGAGGTCTGGCATTGTCCTGCATTAGGAGGAACCCAGGACCAACCACACCAACATATGGTCTCACAAGGGGTCTGAGGATCTCATCTCGGTACCTAATGGCAGTCAGGCTACCTCTGGCGAGCACATGGAGGGCTGTGCGGCCCTCCAAAGAAATGCCACCCCACACCATTACTGACCCACTGCCAAACCGGTCATGTTGAAGGATGCTGCAGGCAGCAGATTGCTCTCCACAGCGTCTCCAGACTCTGTCGCGTCTGTCACATGTGCTCAGTGTGAACCTGCTTTCATCTGTGAAGAGCACAGGGCGCCAGTGGCGACTTTGCCAATCCTTGTGTTCTGTGGCAAATGCCAAGCGTCCTGCACGGTGTTGGTCTGTGAACACAACCCCCATCTGTGGACGTCGGGCACTCATACCACCCTCATGGAGTCGGTTTATTACAGTTTGTGCAGACATATGCACATTTGTGGCCTTCTGGAGGTCATTTGCAGGGCTCTGGCAGTGCTCCTCCTGTTCCTCCTTGCACATAGGAGGAGGTAACGGTCCTGCTGCTGGGTTGTTGCCCTCTTATGGCTCCCTCCACATCTCCTGGTATCTGTTCCATGCTCTGGACACTGTGCTGACAGACACAGTTACCATTCTTGCCACAGCTCGGACTGATGTGCCATCCTGGATGAACTGCACTACCTGAGCAACTTCTGTGGATTGTACTGTAGACAACGCCTCATGCTACTGTACCTCTAAGGGTGACAGCAATGGCAAAAAGTGACCAAAACAACAGCCAAAAAGGATGAGAACAGAGAAATGGTCTGTGGTCACCACCTGCAGAACTGCTCCTTTATAGGGGGTATCTTGCTAATTGCCTATCATTTCTACCAGTTGTCTGTTCCATTTGCACAACAGCAGGAGAAATTGATTCACAATCAGTGTTGCTTCATAACTGAACAGGTAGATTTCACAGAAGTGTTATTGACTTGGAGTTATATTCTGTTGTTTAAGTGTTTCCTTTATTTTTTTGAGCAGTGTATATACGCATGTGCATGACCATCTCCATTGAACTGTATGTATTATAGATAAATGCTGCTGTGAAACCTACAAATAGATTACAACAACCTGCACACATACAGCTTGTAAACGGCTGTCACATATTCAGTCCAAGGGGCAAATTATTACAAGATTGGTCTAACATGTAAAATAATCAATTGTGCTAGTGTTATTAGTGTATTAGTTACTTATTTATAATGTTCTTAATAGAGGTAGCTGTTGGTGAATTAATTTTTTGTTTGTAGTGTTCATTGGTATCTTTGGGCTTTTACATTCTCCTCTCTTACTAATACAAGAATTTTCAGAGTTGGGGGATCACTTCCGTAATGCATACAGTGGGTACGGAAAGTATTCAGACCACTTTAAATTTTTCACTCTTTGTTTCATTGCAGCCATTGGGTAAATTCTAAAAAGTTCATTTTTTTCCTCTAGTACACTCTGCACCCCATCTTGACTGAAATAAAACAGAAATGTAGAAATTTTTGCAAATTTATTAATAAAGATTAACTGAAATATCACATGGTCATAAGTACTCAGACCCTTTGCTCAGTATTGAGTAGAAGCACCCTTTTGAGCTAGTACAGCCATAAGTCTTCTTGGGAATGAAGTTTTTCACACCTGGATTTGGGGATCCTCTGCCATTCTTCCTTGCAGATCCTCTCCAGTTCCGTCAGGTTGGATGGTGAACGTTGGTGGACAGCCATTTTCAGGTCTCTCCAGAGATGATCAATTGGGTTTAGGTCAGGGCTCTGGCTGGGCCAGTCAAGAATGGTCACAGAGTTGTTCTGAAGCCACTCCTTTGTTATTTTAGCTGTGTGCTTAGGGTCATTGTCTTGTTGGAAGGTGAACCTTTGGCCAAGTCTGAGGTCCAGAGCACTCTGGAGAAGGTTTTCATCCAGGATATCTCTGTACTTGGCCGCATTCATGTTTCCTTCAATTGCAACCAGTCATCCTGTCCCTGCAGCTGAAAAACACCCCCATAGCATGATGCTGCCACCACCATGTTTCACTGTTGGGATTGTATTGGGCAGGTGATGAGCAGTGCCTGGTTTTCTCCACACATACCACTTAGAATTATCACCAAAAAGTTCTATCTTCATCTAATCAGACCAGAGAATCTTATTTCTCATAGTCTGGGAGTCCCTCATGTGTTTTTGAGAAAACTCTATGTGGGCTTTCAAATGTCTTGCACTGAGAAGAGGCTTCCGTCGGGCCATTCTGCCATAAAGGCCCGACTGGTGGAGGGCTGCAGTGATAGTTGACTTTGTGGAACTTTCTCCCATCTCCCTACTGCATCTCTGGAGCTCAGCCACAGTGATCTTGGGGTACTTCTTTACCTCTCTCACCAACGCTCTTCTCCCACGATTGCTCAGTTTGGCTAGATGGCCAGGTCTAGGAAGACTTCTGGTGGTCCCAAACTTCTTCCATTTAAGGATTATGGAGGCCACTGTGCTCTTAGTAACCTTGAGTAATGCAGAAATTCTTTTGTAACCTTGGCCAGATCTGTGCCTTGCCACAATTCTGTCTCTGAGCTCCTTGGCCAGTTCCTTTGAGCTCATGATTCTCATTTGGTCTGACATGCACTGTGAGCTGTGAGGTCTTATATGGATCGGTGTGTGCCTTTCCAAATCAAGTCCTATCAGTTTAATTAATCACAGCAGGACTCCAATGAAGGAGTAGAACCATCTCAAGGAGGATCACAAGGAAATGGACAACATGTGACTTAAATATATGTGTCTGAGCAAAGGGTCTGAATACTTATGACCATGTGATATTTCAGTTTTTCTTTTTTAATAAATTTGCAAAAATTTCTACATTTCTGTTTTATTCAGTCAAGATGGGGTGCAGCGTGTACTTTAATGAGAAAAAAAAGAACTTTTTAGAATTTACCAAATGGCTACAATGAAACAAAGAGTGAAAAATTTAAAGGGGTCTGAATACTTTCCGTACCCACTGTATACAGTAGGGAAAAAAAGTGTTTAGTCAGCCACCAATTGTGCAAGTTCTCCCACTTAAAAAGATGAGAGAGGCCTGTAATTGACATCATAGGTAGACCTCAACTATGAGAGACAAAATGAGAAAACAAATCCTGAAGATCACATTGTCTGATTTGGAAAGAATTTTTTTTCAGATTTTGGTGGAAAATAAGTATTTGGTCAATTCCAAACAAGCAAGATTTCTGGCTCTCACAGACCTGTAAATTCTTTAAGAGGCTCCTCTGTCCTCCACTCATTACCTGTAGTACTGGCACCTGTTTGAACTTGTTATCAGTATAAAAGACACCTGTCCGCAACCTCAAACAGTCTCACTCCAAACTCCACTATGGTGAAAACCAAAGAGCTGTCGAAGGACACCAGAAACAAAATTGTAGCCCTGCACCAGGCTGGGAAGAATGACTCTGCAATAGACAAGCAGCTTGGTGTGAAGAAATCAACTGTGGGAGCAACAATTAGAAAATGGAAGACACACAAGACCACTGATAATCTCCCATGATCTTGGGCTCCACACAAGATCTCACCCCATGGGTTCAAAATGATCTCAAGAACGGTGAGCAAAAATCCCAGAACCACATGGGGGGACCTAGTGAATGACCTGCAGAGAACAGGGACCAACGTTACACAGGCTACCATCCGTAACACACTACGCCGCCAGGGACTCAGATCCTGCAGTGCCAGATGTGTCCCCCTGCTTAAGCCATTACATGTCTGGGCCTGTCTGAAGTTTGCTAGAGAGCATTTGGATGATCCAGAAGAGTATTGGGAGAATGTCATATGGTTAGATGAAACCAAAGTAGAACTGTTTGGTAGAAAGGAGGAGAAAGAATGCTGAGTTGCATCCAAAGAACACCATACCTACTGTAAAGCATGGGGGTGGCAACATCATGGTTTGGGGCTGTTTCTCTGCCAAGGGACCAGGACGACTTATCTGTGTACATGAAAGAATGAATGGGGCCATGTATCGTGAGATTTTGAGTGCAAACCTCCTTCCATCAGCAAGGGCATTGAAGTTAAAACGTGACTGGGTCTTTCAGCATGACAATGATCCCAAGCACACTGCCAGAGCAACGAAGGAGTGGCTTCGTAAGAATCATTTCAAGGTCCTGGAGTGGCCTAGCCAGTCTCCAGATCTAAAACCCTATAGAAAACCTTTGGAGGGAGTTGAAAGTCCGTGTTGCCCAGCGACAGCCCCAAAACATCACTTCTCTAGAGGAGATCTGCATAGAGGAATGGACCAACATACCAGCAACAGTGTGTGACAACCTTGTAAAGACTTAGGCTGTGTGCCCACGAAGCGTTTTACAAGCGTTTATGCTGCGGAATTTCCGCAGCATAAACGCTCCAAAAACGCTTGGTAATCCGCCCCCCATGGTCCTCAATGAGAAGCCGCACTGTCAATGCCCACGCTGCGTTTTTTTCCGCTGCGTTTATGCTCCGCGGAAAATTCCGCAGCATGTCATTTAATTTTGCGGAAGCGCGGCGTAATCGCCGCCATTAACTTGCATTGGGCCGCTTCAAATCCGCAAATATGTAAAAATAATTGCGGAAGTGAAGCGCATTTGCTGCGGTCTTGTACCTCAAAACCGCAGCAAATAGGAAGTGACGTCACAATTGGGCGTTCCATCCATCCATCCCATGAGCATCCCATAATCCAGGAAGACGAGAATCCCATAATATTCCCGTCTCTCAGGATCATGGCTGCTAACGTGGGATGGTACAAGCGGATGAATGTCAACGTGGGATTCATGATTAGTGTGGTAAGTGTCTGTATGTGTCTGTGTGGTGTGTATGTGGTCTGTATGTGTCTGTGTGGTGTGTATGTGGGGTCTGTGTGGGGTCTGTTTGGGGTCTGTGTGCGCGGGTGTCAGCAGGCAGACATAGGCCGATGTGACACTACTACTCCCATCGGCCTATGTCTGTCCCCCGTCCACTCGTGCCAGCAGGATCAGCTCGATGGGAGCAGTAGTTCCCATCAGACTGATCCTGCTGTAAAATGTGCCCCAAAATTAAATTTAATAGCCCCCATATGTGCCTCCATATATTATTGACCCTACCCCCCCCCCCTATTTTTTTTTTTTTTTTGGGGGGGGTGCTATCATTATTAAAGTTTTTTCTTTATTGGCCCCAATGATATGTAATCTACTGCCCCCTTTTTTTTCATTGGTGGCCAGTGGTTACCTAAAAAAAAGTTCATACATTACCTGTCCCCGCCGATCGCCACCTAAAATAAAGTAAAAAAAAAACAACTACACCTATACTCACCTAGACACCTAATTCCCCGAAGCCATCGATCTCCTGTAATAAAATATAAAATAATAAACCACAACCTTATCCTTACCCCTCCGTAGTAGTCCACGAGTGTCCCACGAAGATCTCCAGTTCAGAGCAGCCACATAGAATGTGACCGCTCTGAACCGCTGCCGCCGCTAGAATGAACGGGTTCGCCGGAGTTCAGGCAGCGCTGCTCCGGTGATCTGCTTTACGGCCCCGCTGTATCGTGAGAAATTCCCACGGTACAACAGGGCTGTAAAGGAGGTCACCGGAGCAGCGCTGACTGAATGCACTCCGGTGACCTCAGTCAGGGGCTCATGCTGCTGGGAGCGGACGTGTTCCCGGCAGTGTGAGCTTACAGCAGCCATGACAGCTGTCACATCTCCAGATGTGACAGCTGTGCATGGCAGATCAGCGCAGGAACGTGGACAGGTAACTATTTTTTTTTTTTTAGTAAAATTAGAATTAAATAAAATTGTGTTTTATTTCAAATAAATTCTTTTTTTCTGGGTGTTTGTCTTTTTTATTTTTAACACTTTGTAGGTTAGTAATGGGGGTGTCTTATAGACACCCATCATTACTAACCTGGGCTTCATGGCAGCTGGCGCTGACATGAACCCCACCACTATTACCCCCTGCCACCGCACCAGGGCAGCGTGGAAGAGCGAGGCTAAGTGCCAGAATTGGCGCACAAATATGATGCGCCAAATCTGGGGCAGCTGAGGGCTGATATTATAGCCTGGGAGGGGGCCTATAACCATGGCCCCTTTCTAGGCTATTAATATCAGGTCGCAGCTGTCCGCCTAGCCTTTGCTGGCTACAATTTATAGGGGGACCCCATGTCATTTTTTTGGGGGGGGTCTTCTTATATAGTAGCCAGAAAAGGCAAAGTGGCTAGCCTTTGCTGGCTACAATTTATAGGGGGACCCCATGTCACTTTTTTTGGGGAGGGTCTTCCTATATAGTAGCCAGTAAAGGCAAAGCGGCTAGCCTTTGCTGGCTACAATTTATAGAGGGACCCCATGTCACTTTTTTTGGGGGGGGGCTTCCTATATAGTAGCCAGTAAAGGCAAAGCGGCTAGCCTTTGCTGGCTACAATTTATAGGGGGACCCCATGTCATTTTTTTGGGGGGGTCTTCTTATATAGTAGCCAGAAAAGGCAAAGCGGCTAGCCTTTGCTGGCTACAATTTATAGGGGGACCCCATGTCATTTTTTTTGGGGGGGTCTTCTTATATAGTAGCCAGAAAAGGCAAAGCGGCTAGCCTTTGCTGGCTACAATTTATAGGGGGACCCCATGTCACTTTTTTGGGGGGGGGGTCTTCATATATAGTAGCCAGAAAAGGCAAAGTGGCTAGCCTTTGCTAGCTACAATTTATAGGGGGACCCCATGTCACTTTTTTTGGGGGGGGGGCTTCCTATATAGTAGCCAGTAAAGGCAAAGCGGCTAGCCTTTGCTGGCTACAATTTATAGGGGGACCCCATGTCATTTTTTTGGGGGGGATCTTCTTATATAGTAGCCAGAAAAGGCAAAGCGGCTAGCCTTTGCTGGCTACAATTTATAGGGGGACCCCATGTCACTTTTTTTGGGGGGGGTCTTCATATATAGTAGCCAGAAAAGGCAAAGTGGCTAGCCTTTGCTGGCTACAATTTATAGAGGGACCCCATGTCACTTTTTTGGGGGGGGGGCTTCCTATATAGTAGCCAGTAAAGGCAAAGCGGCTAGCCTTTGCTGGCTACAATTTATAGGGGGACCCCATGTCATTTTTTTGGGGGGGGTCTTCTTATATAGTAGCCAGAAAAGGCAAAGCGGCTAGCCTTTGCTGGCTACAATTTATAGGGGGACCCCATGTCATTTTTTTGGGGGGGGTCTTCTTATATAGTAGCCAGAAAAGGCAAAGCGGCTAGCCTTTGCTGGCTACAATTTATAGGGGGACCCCATGTCACTTTTTTTGGGGGGGGTCTTCATATATAGTAGCCAGAAAAGGCAAAGTGGCTAGCCTTTGCTGGCTACAATTTATAGGGGGACCCCATGTCACTTTTTTTTGGGGGGGGCTTCCTATATAGTAGCCAGTAAAGGCAAAGCGGCTAGCCTTTGCTGGCTACAATTTATAGGGGGACCCCATGTCATTTTTTTTGGGGGGGTCTTCTTATATAGTAGCCAGAAAAGGCAAAGCGGCTAGCCTTTGCTGGCTACAATTTATAGGGGGACCCCATGTCACTTTTTTGGGGGGGGGGGTCTTCATATATAGTAGCCAGAAAAGGCAAAGTGGCTAGCCTTTGCTGGCTACAATTTATAGGGGGACCCCATGTCACTTTTTTGGGGGGGGGTCTTCCTATATAGTAGCCAGTAAAGGCAAAGCGGCTAGTCTTTGCTGGCTAAAATTTATAGAGGGACCCCATGTCACTTTTTTTGGGGGGGGGGCTTCCTATATAGTAGCCAGTAAAGGCAAAGCGGCTAGCCTTTGCTGGCTACAATTTATAGGGGGACTCCATTTCATTTTTTTTGGGGGGGGTCTTCTTATATAGTAGCCAGAAAAGGCAAAGCGGCTAGCCTTTGCTGGCTACAATTTATAGGGGGACCCCATGTCATTTTTTTTGGGGGGGTCTTCTTATATAGTAGCCAGAAAAGGCAAAGCGGCTAGCCTTTGCTGGCTACAATTTATAGAGGGACCCCATGTCACTTTTTTTGGGGGGGGGCTTCCTATATAGTAGCCAGTAAAGGCAAAGCGGCTAGCCTTTGCTGGCTACAATTTATAGGGGGACCCCATGTCACTTTTTTTGGGGGGGGGCTTCCTATATAGTAGCCAGAAAAGGCAAAGTGGCTAGCCTTTGCTGGCTACAATTTATAGGGGGACCCCATGTCACTTTTTTTTGGGGGGGGCTTCCTATATAGTAGCCAGAAAAGGCAAAGTGGCTAGCCTTTGCTGGCTACAATTTATAGGGGGACCCCATGTCACTTTTTTTGGGGGGGGTCTTCCTATATAGTAGCCAGTAAAGGCTAAGCAAACTGCTGCGGCCTGGTATTAATAGCAAAGGAAGGGTCCATGGTTATTGGCTACTTCACAGACTATAACATCAGCCAACAACTGTCTGCTTTCCCTTTGGTAGTTATTAAAACTATTCGTGAGCCCACTTATTTTTTTGGGTTAAAAGATTTTATTAAAGTGAAAGATTATTGTACAGTGTATGTAGGTTCATTCACTGAAAGCTCCTGCATACGCTGTAAGGTTGATTTCTCACGTCCACATATCCACGTTAGTACAGATAAGTGTGACCGAGCATGCTTTGCAATGGGTCTGTGTGTGGGTCTCCGCTGTGTGTGGAAAATGGCATCAACACTCGTCCCGGAGATTGACGTGTGAAAGAACCGTACAATATAGGTGAGGGGTTAGTGTTGGTGTGTGTGCGTACATATCTCCATATGTTTATTTAATTATTTTTTTGGGGTTAATCTTTTAGTCCTCCATTTTGTTTTTAAAATAATATTCACACACGTTATTATTCACTGTAGATTGAAAAATATCCCGAAATATGGGACCGAGCTAGTCCTGACTACAAAGACAAGCAGAAGAAAAAAGACGCCTGGGCCTCTGTGTTGAGCCAAATGTATCCCCAGTGGGTGAATGCGGAACGTGATGCCCAAGAGGAAATTAGTAAGTTTTGATTTTTTCATTTATTTTTATATCTATTTATAATTGCACTTTTTGGTGTTAAAGCAGTTCATAAATTGTTTTGGTTTTGTCATTGCAGTGTATGATATTAAAAATCGGTGGAGATCGGTCACCGACCGGCTGGTGAAGTATCACCAGTCGGTGCAAAGTGGCTCATCACCAAAAAAAAGAAAATTTCCTTTTGCGGACGAGCTGGCCTTCATACTAACCAGTAGGAGTTTGCGGAGGTAAATTCCCAAAACATATTAATTGAAATGTTTCCAAAAATGTTGTATTTACATTGGGATTTACCTTTTATTATATACAGAACTGAAGGAAACATCGGGGCCCCAACAGCAGAAGAGGACACAAACACAGAGCAAGCAGAGGAGGAATCCGAGGACTTTTTCCAGCTTTCCTCACCGGATCCATCTGCTTCGGCATCTTCAGCATCTGGTTGTCCCTCACATTCTTTGTCCAATCCAGCGGACATCGGGACGGGTTTGGTGACTGATTCTCCTGCTCCTGCTCCAAGTGACGCTGGAAGCTCTGCTGGTGATGTGTTGAGGCCCACTGGGAGGGGGTCTGGTTCTGCTCATCTCGTGGCATCGAGAAGGGCGGGCAAAAAAAAGGCCAAAAGCCACGGGGGTGGGACTATTGTGCTTGAAGCACTCACAAATCGAACCCTCAGCCTTGTGGAAAGGGCATCCCAGGAAGATGCCATCGATAAATTTTGCTCAGCCCAAGCTGCCCGCATCAGATCTCTGCCACGAGATAGGCAGAACATGTACATGACTGCAGCAGGCGCTATGGTCATGGCAATTGAAGAGGCAGCAGTTATGCCCTCGCCCCCAGCCGTTGTATGCGGAATATTTAATTGTTTCAAACCCAGTGTGCCTCCACCACGACCAGCAGCTGCAACCCAGCGTTTTGGGCAGGTTGCTGCAGCATACCGTCCAGAAGATATGCAACCAAGTTATGGTCGCCAAATGGCTCATGGTGCATCATCATTTGTCAGAGGACCATCCCCCAACTCTACTTTTTCTCAAGAAATGTTTCCTGGGTACAACTTTGAAGAAGACCTTCAAAACATGTAGTTAAATAATTTTACCCCTCCCTGTCAGCATTTTTGGACCCTAGCAAATACAGACAGCACCTGTAGGTCGATAGATACACAATGTTTTAGAGAATCAGACAATTAACAAAGACCTTTTCTTATGGTCACCTATACCAGGCTTCAGGCGTAGGGGACTGTAAGAAAAGGTGTTTCTTTTTATATAATTAAACAACCTACAGGTGCTGCCCGTATTTTAGGGCCCAAAACTGATTACAGGACAGGTGTGCTGTACACAGTGTGTAATTTCTTCCCAAGTTATGGGCAATGTTTGTCCGATTAAATTTTCTAGAAGTTTGTTGTTTTTTGTTTTTACAAAGTTTTTAACAGTTATTCTATATTACGTATTAAAAAAATTATTTAAACTATCTGTTAATTTTTCTTTTCAAGTGTATATGTGGTTGGATTGTGTTGTAATGAAAAAGTGTTCCCCTGATCTGCGCTCACCATAGCGCAGGTCAGAGGAACTCTACATTTTTGAAATTTGTTCAAACTAATCTACGTATGTGGTCAGCTGTATACAGTCGTTTTTAAATTAGAAATATACTTTGATATTTTGGACCACAACTATTTTTTGGATGAATACTACTCTCAACACTGTTATTTGCTAGTTCTGTTCTTAGCGCAAGCAAATAACAATGGTGAGGGTTGACTTTAGCAGACAGTACTTGTGAAGAGCGCTCTAGGTAGTAATGCCAATTTACAGGCTCTGGTCTTTGTGGGTTGTTCACTTTTGCGTTGACGTATTGTCGGAAAACAAAATGTAGAAGGTTGCAATTCAAGAAATATTTTAGACAAATTTAAGTTTAACCAAAATTTATTTTTTTTAGAAACATTTTTTTTTACATTTTGATTTAAAAAAAAAGGAGGAAGTTCTTCTTTTATTGTTCATCAGATCTTCTCTGCTGGTCAGGCTGCTCAACACCAGCACAGGAGTATTGCCAGTGCACGGCACCTTCAGGACTCATGAAGTAGTCAGCGAAGGTTTCTCGCACCCTGGCACCAGAGTTGGATGGCCTTCCCTGACCGGAGTTGACAACTGGAATTAATTCAGATAGCTGTGACTCCTCATCTTGCTCGGTGCTGTACTCACGAGCATAGTTGTGGAGTACACAGCATGCCTTAATTACAGTGTCAACGGTCTCCGTATCCAACTGGATGGCAGTGTGAAAGATCCTCCACTGACTACACATGATTCCGAAGGTGCATTCCACATATCTGCGTGCACGACTCAGCCGATAATTGAAAATCCTCCGCCGGGCATTCAGTGCCCTTCGTGGGTATGGGCGCAGCAGATTGGTCTGTAAGGGAAATGCCTCATCCGATACCATCACAAAAGGAACTGGATGTGTGGAAGCCGGCAAAGGTCTTGGGGCTGGGAGCGTTACGCCATCTTGAAGAATTTGCAGCCCAATCTGTGATGATCTAAACACCCGAGAGTCCCCAGTACTGCCATAAGCACCAACGTCAATGGCAACAAATTTGAAATGTGCATCAGCCACCACCATCAGGACCACAGAAAAATATTTCTTATAATTAAAGAAGCGTGATCCTGATCGTGGTGGCTGCTGAACTCTCACATGTTTGCCATCGACAGCACCAATGCAGTTTGGGAAATTGGCCACAGTTTGAAAGCCTGCTGCGACCTGCAGCCAAGTCTCCTCGGTTGGAGAAGGCATCACGATGGGCTGCAACTTCTGCCAGATGACGGTACATGTGCACCTCACAATTCTGGAAATGGTGGATTTACCAACCCTAAATTGGAGGTGCAGTGATGTATAGCTCTCTCCTGTGGCCAAAAACCTGAAAAGGAAAAATAGATAATTAGAAAAGCCATAAAAAGAAATACAAGCCAACAGTAATTATCCATTATTGATTCATCTTTTAAAAAATTAAGGTCTTTATTACAAAAAACTATTCCAACAATGGGCGCGTTTTTTTTTTGGGGGGGGGGGGGCTCCACATTTTCAATCTTTTTTGGTCATCTTTTGTTTTCTCTTGAGTTCACACATATCAATTTATAATGTGTTTTGACTTTGTGTCTGTGTTTGCCTACGATGTTTGCTCTAGAGTTTACACATCAGTGACCTTTTCAATCTGATCTCTGTGCATGGTGATCTCATGGTCAAGAGCCAAAAATATGTACACAACGACAGACACAGTGGAGCCATCACCACAGGGTGGCTAACAAAACCAGGTACACCAGCCATCACCGCAGGGTGGCGAACAAAACCAGGTACATATAAATCAACATTCAACTTACCGCAAGGTGATGAGCAGCCTTTCCTCAGCAGAGATGGCCCTTCGCATTACAGTG